>NC_090932.1:477383581-477986763 GCF_040938575.1 Ambystoma mexicanum | reverse complement strand
TGTCCATGAGTGCACTGTGACGGGAGGTAGACATGGCCAGATGCATGACTGTCCGGGTGTGTGTGTGCATGTGATGTGCATGTTCCATGATGCATATGAGGTTCAGCCCCCCTTCTGATGTTCCTGCAGTGCCTCGGACATGGATGCAAATGTCTGTTGCACATGCCATGCTTGTTTGTGCGTGTGTGTTGCTTGTACTGACCCGTGTATTGTGGAGGGGGATGATGGTTATGACGTTTGACAGTGCCACTCATGTGCATTTGCTTTGTGTCTGGCAGACATTTGTTCAGTGCACTGATGCTTGTGTTCAATGCCTCCCTATCTACAGTGCCGATGGAGGAAGAGGGCGGAGACGGCACTGTGGGGCAAAGCGGCGGGGATGCCTCCACCAGCTGGATATGCAAGGCCCAGTCACCCTCCCAGTCACGACTTATTCCGGGAGCGAGGGGACTGGTGCTGCATCAGCGACTACGGCCGCAGCTGCCGAGGGGATGCCCAAGAAGGCGAGGTTGGACGTGGGATCCTCGGCAACAGAAGGGACAGATGAGCCCCCACAGGGGCAATCAAATGCAGAAGACGGTGCAGAGGCATCCAGGTCAGTAGTAGGCGAGGTGGGGCAGGAGGCCACATCAGAACCGCACATGGGGCCTGGAGGGGGTGATGCCACAGATGCAATCGGTGCAGTCCAGGGGCAGGGGCAGGAGGCAGTGCAGGTCACCACGGAGGGTCCTGTGCCTAATACTGTCCCTGATCCTGCAACTTCATCAGTGGGCACCTGCAGGCATGCCTCAGTCCAGACCGTTCCGCAGGTAGAGGATGAGGCCACGTCAATTGACCTTCCTCTACCTGCTGAACATGCAATCCATGACAGGGTTGAGCCCGTGCTAGTCGGTGTCACGATGCGCACAGCCGTCATTTGTGATGACGTGCGTGGTTCCTGGCCGGACCATACACGTCATCACAAAGAGGTCTGTGCCATCCTGAACTGGCTAGCATGGCTCGTTGTTGCGGGTTTGCTACATGTGCTGGACCCTGCTGCGACCCCCGCCTCCTCTTCCTCCACTATGCACTAGTCGTCCTCCCTGCCATCTTTGGTTTGGTTTTATTTGCTTATAGAGTGCACTGAACCCTGAGGTAGCTAGGCGCTTGACTTGGTAGGAGTTACAGACATACATGTTTATACATATACTCAGTACTGTAAATACAATAGTCCCTGAGGTATTTGGGCACTTTAAATTGGTTAATTTACATACAGGTTATCTACAAATGGGGTACAATAGATACAATAGAAGGTGCAGATGTTGTGTTAGGTGCAGTAGCATATGCAGATAGAGTAATATACATAGAAGGGTGAGCATAAATAAGTAAGAGATGAGGGTGCGGTGTAGTATGTAGGGTGATAAAATCTGGGGTAGTCATTTATACAAAATATACAGAGATAGATGTATATCTAGGGTAGCCATTATATATTATTTACAAAGATGTATAAGATGTGGTGGGATGGATGTGGCTCAGGTGGGGTGGATTGGGTGAGGAGCCAGGATTTTACTTTGAATCTGAAAGCTAGAAAGTAGTGTTCATCTCTCAGCGGAGGGGGCAATGTGTTCCAGGTTTTGGCAGTTAGGACAGGGAAACTGGATCCAAATGATTTTTGTAGTCTGAATTTTGGAATATTAAGGCAGTGAGCGTGTTTGGGTCTAGTTGGTCTTAGTGAAGTTTTCCAGCTAAATTTATCGGACAGATATTTCGGGCCTGTATTATTGAGGCATTTATGGGTGATCATCAGTGTTCTGAAGATGATTCTGTCTTTTATAGGGAGCCATTTGGCTGCCTGTCTAGCCTGGGTTATGTGGTTGTGACGTGGTATGTTGAGAGCTGCTCTAAGAGCATTGTGTTGGTGGATTTGAAGTCTGTGGATGTTTTGTTTGCTAGTGCCTACGTAGAGGGAGTTGCAGTAGTCGTTTTTCATAAGATTAGGGTTCTTGCCAGTGGGATGCAGCTTGGTGTAGACAGGATTGCTCTGCAGGTGGTTATTAACTTGGTAGGGTAGGCCGAGGCAGATGCTGTGGCGTTCACTTGTTTTGAGAGGGATAAGGTGGAGTCGAGGTAGACTGCTAAGGTTTTGGTGTTTTTGGTGACATTAATGATGTTACTGTCTATGTTGAAGGTGGTGTATTGTGGGTTGAGTTTGTTTAGTCTTTGCCTGGAGCCAGTGTGTAAAAGCTCGGTCTTGTCATCATTAAGACACAACCCATGCTTGGCCATCCAGTCTTGGATTTTGCTGTAGATTTCATTGAGACAGGAGGAGTCAATCTCATACATGCCTGTGAGCATGATGAGGATCTGTGTATCATCAGCGTAATTGGTGTATGGGACATTCATTTCGTCTAGGAGGTCGAATAACATCTTGGTAAAGATGTTATAGAGTGTGGGGGACATGCAGGAGCCTTGGGGTACTCCACAGGATGGGTGAGGGATCAGCTGATGCAGTGTCTGAGAAGACTCTCATGGATCTTTTGGAAAGGAAGGATTGTATCCATTTGGTTGCATTGGGTGAGAAGGCAGCTGATGTGGTAAATTGTGATGTTAGTATGCTGTGGTCAACTAGGACAAAGGCCGCGGTGAGATCTAGCAGTAGGAGGAGGGATGGGTGGTCGTTGTCTTTGGCCTTGTCCATTTGGATCTTCAGGTGGAGCAGGGCTGTCTCTGTGCCGTGTCTCGGTCTGAAGCCCAATTGATGGAGGCCTAGGATGTTGTGTGATTCAAGGTGGTTCTGAATTTGTATGTAGGCTGCTTTGTCAAGGATCTTTAGCAGAAATGGGGTGGTAGTGATGGGGTGGTAGTTCATGGGAATGCTGGGGTCTAGGGTGAGTTTCTTGAGAAGGGGTTTGACCCATGCATCTTTAAGATTCTTGGGGACAGTACATGATGCAAAGGAGGAATTGATGAGAAAAGTGATGAAAGGTGCAAAGTCTTTAGATCCTTCTTTGATAATGGAGGCTGGGCAGGTATCTCCATCACATTTTGAGGGTTTGAGGCTGGCAATAATTGATTGTTCATGTGTGGTGGTGATGGATGAAAAATGAAATTCTTTCATGATCTTTAGGAATAAGGTTAAATCAGGTCTCTGGAACCAAAATCACATCTATCTATCCTACTGTTCTCTAGGCGTCTGTATTCGTACCTGTATATATGTAACTGCTCTACTTTATAATTATGCCTCTTTGGCGATATGATACTGTAAATTGTGAATATCCTTTATGTACAATGTCAATGTATTCATAACATGTAAAATATGCGCTCAGCTGCCCCAGAGCCCCGATGCACAATACAAATAAATAAATACAAGTACAAGAGGTCGGTGTTGTGTTTGCACTTGATGGGAGTGTTAGTGTTAGTGCTTTTGGAGGCTAGGTGTTAGTCAGAATCCTGTGCAGTTCCCTTAGGGAGCACTACAGAAGATTAACACTACAGGTACATGCAATAAATCCCCTTTGGTATCAGTCTGTACCACAAAGATTTAGTTGGTAGCTGTGGCTAAGCAGTCAGGCTTATCTCAAGAGGGAGATGAACAGTATTCAGGGTTTACACATTAGGGCTTCAGTACTATGGAACAAGGAAACACTGACCAAAGCTTTGTATCAAGAATATATGTGTTTATTTTACACACTCTGATGTTCAACAAATCACTATTTTAAAGCAAGTTAAATCAGTCAAGAAAAGTATACACAACTCCTTATTTAAATTGTAGACAAGTGTGAGCAAGAGTGAAAACTGAGTAAGGCGGCACAGTGAAAACCAAGCAGAAATGGCACTCTACAAATTTCTCAGAAGGGAGGGAAAGGACAAGTTATACAGGTTTAGACTCTTTAACACACCAGCAACACTTCCCAGGTAGATTGTGAACAAGTTAGGCAAGGCTGTACTTTAGCATATGCTATACTGAGGTAAAAACCAAGCAAAATGGCACTTCACAAGTTTAAAAAGGGGAAGGAAAAAGGTGGTTATGAGAGTGAAGTGCACCAACACATTTCTAGGTGAGAAGCAATCTAGAGAAGGCAATTGTAGCAGATTTAGCCAGAGTCAATAGGCCTGTGCCAGAGTCAATGGTACAAGGCAATGTGCCCAGGATCAAACTGTTCTAGTAGCTGCAGTCAAGTGTTTGTTTAACGATTCAAAAAAGGCGGTTTGCAAAAGGTAAAAGACTAACGTTAGGCGGTGTTATATGAATTGTTCGAATACAACTGACCACGGCCGAACTGACCTTTTATTTTGTGTATGAATTGGCTGAAAATATATGCGGGGACACCCCCACAGCCCCCTACCGAATCCACCTACATTATTTAATACCCCAAACCCACCCCCCACATATATATTCAGTCAATTTGGCTGAAAAACAAATGGTCAATTCGGGCGTGGTAAATTCGGCCACGGTCAGTTTGAGTAATACCTGTTAGACGAAAAGGGGCGGCCAACCCAGTAGGTAAGTAAAGGATTTAAACCATCTTTAGCAATAACCCACGAAACAGTAGGCCTGGCAGAACAATGTACCTTGAAAGTGGAAGAGGTTCCTGCGGTGGCGGTAGTTCCTGGCAGTTCCTGCAGTTCAGGAGATCCAGCAGAGGAACAGAGACTCTCGTCGTGGAGGAAGGTTCGAGTTACTGCACTGCCCAGGGATGAAACCAGCCACGGTGCTGCCAAAACGGAATAAAAGGTACGCTCCTTTAAATCGCGGTCGTGGTGGACAGGTGCCTGGCTATTTGGTCTCCTAGTGCTTGGCACTGGCGATTCAACCAAGGCAGGTCCTGGAAGGCAATTGGCAAACTGGTTGACCCCACCAGCTCAAGGGAAGAAGACTCTCGCAGGTGAAGATCTTCTCGAGTCGTTGGAGAAAAGTGGTGAGGATCTGCAGCAGGGCTTCACCGGTGGTTCAGTCGTTGCAGATGTCTTTGGCTTCTCTCCTCTTCAGGGCTTCTTAGTTCCAGTGGCAACGTCTTGTCTTCCAGTCCTCAGGACCCTGCTTTTATGCAGCAAGACCCCCATTCATACAGCCTAGCTGTCACTCACACAGTGGGGTGGTTCTCCTGGGGGGAGAACCCCCCAGCCTGTCAGGGCAGAGTGCGACTTGGGTTGCCTAGGTAACCCTGTCCAGGGTGCCTATTCCCCCTCCCACACATCCTGTCTACCCCTGACTCAGTGGCGCCGAAAGGAAGGCTTCTGTGCAGAAGCCCACCAAAAGGACGAACAAAGGATCCCCGACCCGAGTTAGGATTTCGGAGAAAGACACAAGAAAGAAATATTATTAAAGTTCTAGTTAATAAAAACCTACCGGAGTAAAGTTAATGTTAAAATAAACCAGCGGTATGTTAGAGGCTGTCAGTAAAAGTGATAGCCTCAAACAATTGGAAAATCCCATATGGAAATATTTGCGGTCAAATATTTACGGTAGTAACCACTGCCACCAGCCAGATATCTTGGAGAGAGGGACTATACAGTACCCCTTTTGAAAATTAACACTAGATAAAACTATTAACTCGTTCCAGTACTTCCATAGTAAGATGGGTTGTACTGGTTTAGTTCATAGTTATTGACTAGTAAAGTCAATGGGGACTTTACAAGCCCTGGGAGACAGTAGTCAGTCCCAGTGTATGGAGTCTATGTTTGGGGATCGCTACGGCACCCTGTGGTACGGCACAGAGTGTGCTGTGTACCACACATGTTAAAAAGATGATTCTTATGAGGGTGAGAGAATCCCCATAGACCATAAGCACACAAGATAGCCTAAAACATACACTAGAAATCTGTGTAAGAGTGGGAAAAAATGGTCTCACTCTTAGCAGGAGAAAAAAAAATAAACCCTTCAAATCTAGCAAAGCTGCCAGGGGACTCTATAGGTAAGGGAAATTAGCCCTAGAAGTGAATTCTCCCTAACACTTGCCCCCCCCCCAGACTAAGGGACAGGAGGATCTATCCACTCCTGGATGAGTCTCTTACCTCTAGTTGGTTAAACACATCCTAGAGATACCATCAGCATTTTGGTGCTGACATCCTGACCTGTGTTCAATGGTAAAATCAAACCCTTGGAGGCAGATTGACCATCTTAACAGTTTGGGATTTTCCCCTTTCATTTGCATCAACCATCTCAAGGGTTGGTGGTCAGTCTGAATGGTGAAAGTAGAACCATACAAGTATGGCCTAAACTTCTTCAGAGACCACACAATGGCAAAACATTCTCTTTCAATAGTTGCCCACCTTGTCTCAGGTTCCTTCAGTTTCCTACTGATGAAGCAAATGGGGTGTTCCCTACCTTTCTCATACAGTTGACTAAGGACTGCACCTATAACTGTATTGGAAGCATCTGTTTGCCCAATGAAGGGTTGGTGGTAGTCAGGAGCTCTTAGAACTGGAGCTTGACAAAGGGCTGACATGAGATCAAATGTGCTGAGGTCCTTAGCTGAACCAAGTCTATCCACCAACTCATCTGTCCTTGTAAAAGGATGTGCATCAGTCTTAGTGACTGCATTTAGAGCTCTATAGTCACCGCAGAATCTCAACTCCTTGGATCCTGCCTTTGGTACTAACACAACTGGGCTAGACTATGGACTAGTAGAGGGTTCTATTACCCCGAGATCAACCATCTTGTTTACCTCTCCTTTGATGTGGGTTCTTACATTTTCTGACATTCTGTAACCCATGCTTTTGACAGGTAAACAGTCACCAGTGTTATGTCATGCTGGCCCCAATGGGTCAAGCCTGGTGAAAGTGAAATCAAGGCGGCACATTGATTTAACAAAACTTTGCACTCCTCCTGTTTTCAGAAGTCGGATTAGAAGAGAGATTGACTCCTGTTTGCTCATCTAAAGGTTTGCCTCTGAGAGGTCCGGCAGAGGTTCACTCTCCTCCTCCTCTTGAGCTCAAGCTAGAAGCTCCCAGTTCTGGTCTCGAGACATAAGCTTTTAGACAGTTGGTGTGAAAGACTGTGGGAGCCTCCTTAGGATTGCCTAAGTCCACCAGATAGTTCACATCTCCAAGTTTTCCCACAATCTTGAAGGGTCCTATCCACTTGTCCTGCAAGACCCTCTGCCTTGTTGGCACCATAACAAGAACTAGCTGGTCTTGAGCGAACTCCACCATGTTGGGCTTCTGGTCATGCCAATGCTTAACCAGAGCCTGACCTGCTTTCAAGTTATCACTTGCCTCAGCCATCATGTTTGACATTCTCCTCCAGAGTCCTATCACATAGTCAGTCACTCTGACTGGCTTGGGGGAAGGAGCACTCTCCAACCCCTCATTAATCAGGGCCAATGGACCTCTGACTGGATGGCCATAGAGAAGTTCAAAGGGACTGTAACCTACTCCCTCCAGAGGGACTTCTCCATAAGCAAAGAGAAAGCATGGCAGTAGAAGATCCCACTTTCTTTTAAGGGGGTCTTCCAAAGCCAAATCTCCTATCATGCTCTTTACGGTTCTGTTAAACCTTTCTACCAATTCATTTGTTTGAGGGTGGTATGCGGTAGAGAACTTGTAGATAACCCCACAGTTTTTCCACATGGCTTTCATTTATTTGGATATAAAATTTGACCCCCTGTCAGATATTACCTCCTTAGGAAACCCAACCCTGGTAAAAATACCAAGGAGAGCCTTAGCCACAGCCTGAGCTGTAAAAGTTCTCATAGGAATTGCTTCAGGGTACCTAGTAGCATGGTCTACTACAACAAGTATAAACATGTTGCCTGAAGAGGTTGGAGGGTCAAGAGGACCGACAATGTCGATTCCGACCCTCTCAAATGGTACTCCCACCACAGGGAGAGACACCAAAGGTGCCACATTCTTGGAGCCACTCTTACCAGAAGTTTGGCAGGTGTGGCAAATCTTGCTGTCACGACCCGTGACCCAGAACGCCACTGGCATGGTAACATGCCAGGTAGGGTTAGGGCTCGGAGTTCATTTGGGGCCCCAAAGGCCTTGCAGTTTCACCAGGGGACTCTCCTGGAGTCAGTCCTGGCGCCTTTGGCTCCAGGCTCATATTTGGAATGGGACTTGAGTGGACTACTTTTGTGTGGAGGGCTGCAGCCAACATGGAGACACCCACACAGTCTAGTCCCTACGAACCAGACTGTGTGGTGCAGTGTTTTAGGGTGTGGTAGCCCGGACTGCTTTTCCTGGACTACTTTACAGGGTAGGCTATATAAACCACACCCAAGCTAAAGAACGCGCTTCGCGTTATTCTGCAGCCAGCAGCGTAACGCTCACCATGTTCAGAGACCAGCAGCAGGCGTTCCTGGAATCGCGGACAATCAGAGGAGACAATAGAACATCATTAGCAGTTCCAGCTTACCTGCAGCCTGCCATCCTTCCATCCCGGCTGCTCGCAGTCTTCTATCCCATTGGCAGCATCTTCAGGACATCGCGCTCGCACCGGAACGAAGCACCTGGAGGGGAGAGAAAAAGGGACAACGTTAAACAGTTTACTCATGGCAATCAGAGCAGCAACCAAAATCTCCTCACCTGGCTGGGCACATCTTGGCCGGTTCCGCTCCAGAAATCACTGCATGCCCAGAAAGACCATCGTAACCTGAAAAGGAATAAAGAATACATGTTAGCCCAAAAAGACATTAGCGTGCCACCCTTCGCACTGAACCTACCTTTCTTCATGCGCTCCGCGTCCCTAAATCCCGGCAGGAGCCTAACCCAAGCAGCGCACCCAGCGGACCTCCGCATACCTAAGGGGGAAAACAGGGCAAGACATTAATAGCCCGAAAGAAAAGCAAAGGCCCTCAGAGATTGTTATAATTGAACTTACCTCCTTAAAAACACTTGAATGGGTTGTCACCAGTGAAGATAACTCGGTCGCTTCAACCCGCAGAAAAACTACGCACCCCTGCGCAGAAAGCAGGAAGGAGAGCACGCCAGACATCATAACAAGGTGAGGAGGGGGGCCATCAGATCGAGTCCAAGGGGCTGGTGAGAGGAAAACGAAATCTGTGCCTAGGTCCAGTCCTCCAGTATTTTCAGGCCCACCTGCCATAGAAGACATCATCCCGAATCAAGAACATCTGGGGGGAATCCGGCAACCAGGGCATACAGGCGTCTCTGTGGATACCAGGTGAGCATAACACTTGCAATACTTATCTACCTCAGCCCCCATTTTAGGCCAATAAAAGTAGAGAGAGAGCCTTTCCTTGGTCTTCTTGAAACTCAAGTGACCAGCCAAAGGTATCTCATGGGCTAGTTGCAAGAATTGGAGTCTGTTCTCTTGGGGCACTACACATCTTTTGTAGTTTCTAGGGGTTGACTCAGTCGGTTCACTATAGAAGAGGCCATCTTCCCAGTGTAACCTATACTTCCCAGGCTCTTGCCCTTCAAGCTGAGAAGCTGCCTGGTGGCGAAGACCTTCCAGAGTTGGACATTCTCTTTGTCACTTACGGAAGTCTGCCCTGTTGGGGCCATCTTCTGCCAGTAAAGACTGCAGCTCAGGATGGTCCAAAGGGTCCAGATCTCCAATAAGATCTGAATCCTCAGGTTCTAGTTCAACCACACAGGGTGGTACCTCCCTCTTAGCCTCAGCTGGAGAAGGAATCACAGGTGTGATTTTGGATAACCTAGGAGATCTCCTGGTTGGAAGCACTGGAGTGCTTTCTGCTGGTTTATTTTTGGAAGTCTTGGGTTTCTCCTTTGCTTCTAGCTGCTTAGAAATTGCAGTTAGTAACTCCAGTGGAGTAGGAGTGATTTATTTTTCTATCATCTCCTCAGGAGAGTCTCTCAAGGTCATCTTCCTTGCAGGTCTGGTGAGCTCCTGTAATCTTTTACTAGGAGGTCTGGGAGTACTTGACACTACTCCAAGATCCTTAAGATCATTGCCCAACAACACCCTCCCAGGTACTTCAGATTGGATACTAACAGGTATTCTGACAGTCATTTCATTGCACTGGATGAGAGCTGGTAACTGGGGAACCATCTACACAGGCCCTCCAGCTAAATTGGTGAGGCATTTGGGTGCCTTAGCAGCATCCTCTACCTTGAAACAATATTCATCCACCACAGTTATGCTGGACCCAGTGTCCCTAATGGGAGGGGTCTCCTGACCATTCACTAGAACACTGTCCTTATAATACTCTTTAGTATTATTTGGGATATAATTATATACATCTAAATTCTCTTTTCCCACAACCCCAGGATACTAAAGATACACTAGCTACGACTTGGGTGGGGTCTTCAGCTAGTAGTTGAAAGTTTCCACTGGTCATTGGTACTTCCTCATCTGGAGTGAAGGCTAAGGAGACCGTGTGGATCCCTGAAGTTTTACCCTTACATCTGGGATCCACTTTCCCATGGTCAGTTGAACCACAAACATAACATTTTCCAAAAGTCTTTAAGAATGGTGGTTTGCTCTGACCTCCTTCTGTTCTGGGACCAGAAAGTACAATAGCCTGAGTTGGTTTCCCTTGTGGCTTACCCTTAGACTTTTGTTTGTGCCCCTTTTTGGAAATGGAATTATTTGAATTCTCTTTGTTGTCTTTCTTAGGCTGCTTTCCCTCATCCTTTTTCTGAGTGACCCCTGAATCCTTGTGGGTAGCCCTGTTGGCAACCCACAAGTCAGCAGCCTTAGCTAGCTTCTTGGAATCTAGTTCATTTGAATCAGCCAAGTGCTGTCTGAGCTCAGGAGAGCAGGCACCATAGATAGACTCCAACATGACAAGATTTCTCATTCCTTCATAAGTTTTCACTCTGTAACCCTTAATCCACCTCTCAACATTTTCAAACACTCATTCACCCAAGTAGCCCAAGGGGTACTATCATTCTTTCTGTGGGTCCTAAACCTCTTAAGGTACTGGGAAGGGGTCTTCCCAAATCTAGCTATCAAAGCTAGTTTCACACATTCATAATCCATCCCATCCACCTCCCCAAACTCCATTACCACATCAGAGGCAACACGGGGAGCATAGAGAATAACCAGGGGATCAGCTGATTGCCTGTGATTTCCTGGCGCCTATGATTGTACTCAAACATAGCTAACCAATCTAACACATGCAACTTAGGTTCATACATACCCACAATCTCTTTAGGCATCCAGGCTCTCTTTGGACTGGAAGATCTAGAGGATCCGGGGAGAGAAGCATTTTCCAAAGGCAATTTCTTCATCTCTAGCTCATGATTGAGCTCCATTTCTTCGAGCCTTAGTTCTTGATGTTTCTGTTTAGTTTGGGCACTAATTCTTTTGAATTCAAGTTAAAGCCTCATTTTTTCTAGGGTGATAAATGCATGACTTAATGTGGGACGTGACAATGGTCCAGTAGCCACAGGTTGCGGCCTTTGAGCAGGCAAAGGGCCCGAGGGGGTTATATTGTCAGCCTCCTCTTCCTCATCTACTTCAACAGTAACATTATCTACATTATCATCCTCAACGTTTGCTACATTTTCTGGAGGAGTAGGCACTACAGCCCCGTTCTCCAGACTTTGTTTTTCTAACAATCTTTCAATCATTTCTGATTTCGTGCCCTTGACAGGAAGACCTTTCTGTCTACACAGATCCCTTAAACAATCAGCAGTATTTGTAAGGAGGGTCTCCTGGCTATAGCTCTCGATTTTTGACTTTTTTAAAAATTAACTTTTAGTGATTGTTAAGCCTTGTGGTTAATTGAACCAAGGTACTAGCAGCACTCTAAAAGGTAAATCCAATACTTTTATCCTCACCGCTGTACACAGTGTTAGGCAGAATCCTGTGCAGTTCCCTTAGGGAGCACTACAGAAGATTAAGACTACAGGTTTTTGCAATAAATCCCCTTTGGTATCAGTCTGTACCACAAAGATTTAGTTGGTAGATGTGGCTAAGCAGTCAGACTTATCTCTAGAAGGAGATGAGCAGTATTCAGGGTTTACACATTAGGGCTTCAGTACTATGGAACAAGGAAGCAAGTTAAATCAGTCAAGAAAAGTATACACAACTCCCTATTTAAATTGTAGACAAGTTTGAGCAAGAGTGAAAACTGAGCAAAACGGCACAGTGAAAACCAAACAGAAATGGCACTCTAACAATTTATCAGAAGGGAGGGAAAGGACAAGTTATACAGGTTTAGACTCTTTAACACACCAGCAACACTTCAAAGACAGATTGTGAACAAGTTGGGCAAGGCAGTACTTTAGCATATGCAATACTGAGGTGAAAAATACCGAGCAAAATGGCACTTCACAAGTTTAAAAAGGGGAAGGAAAAAGGTGGTTATAAGAGTTAGGTGCACCAACACATTTCTAGGTGAGAAGCAATCTAGAGAAGGCAATTGTAAAAGATTTAACCAGAGTCTATAGGCCTATGCCAGAATCAGTGGTACAAGGCAATGTGCCCAGGATCAAACTATTCTAGTAGCTGCAGTCAAGTCTTTGTTTAACGATTCGAAAAGGCGGTTTGCAGAAGGTAAAAGACAATGTTAGACAATAGGGGCGGCCAACCCAGTAGGTAAGTAAATGATTTAAAACACCTTTAGCAATACCGCACGAAACGGGATGCCTGGTGGAACAATGTACCTTGAAAGTGGAAGAGGCTCCTGCGGTGGCAGTAGTTCCTGGCAGTTCCTGCAGTTCGGGAGATCCAGCAGAGGAAGAGAGGCTCTCGTCGTGGAGGAAGGTTTGAGTTACTGCACTGCCCAGGGATGAAACCAGCCACGGTGCTGCCAAAACTGGCTATCCGGTCTCGTAGTGCTTGGCACTGGTGATTCAACCAAGGCAGGTCCTGGAAGGCGATTGTTGAACTGGTTGACCCCACCAGCTCAAGGGAAGAAGACTCTTGCAGGTGAAGATCTTCTCGAGTCGTTGGAGAAAAGTGGTGAGGATCTGCAGCAGGGCTTCACCGGTGGTTCAGTCATTGCAGATGTCTTTGGCTTCTCTCCTCTTCAGGGCTTCTTAGTTCCAGTGGCGACGTCTTGTCCTCCAGTCCTCAGGACCCTGCTTTTATGCCACAAGACCCCCATTCATACAGCCTAGCTGTCGCTCACACAGTGGGGTGGTTCTCCTTGTGGAAGAACCCCCCAGCCTATCAGGGCAGAGTGCGACTTGGGTTGCCTAGGTAACCCTGTCCAGGGTGCCTATTCCCCCTCCCACACATCATGTCTTCCCCAGACTCAGTGGCGCCGAAAGGAGGGCTTTTGTGCAGGAGCCCGCCAAAAGGACGAACGAAGGATCCCCGACCCAGGTTAGCATTTCAGAGAAAGACACAAGACATACATATTATTAAAGTTCTGGCAATAAAATCCTACCAGAGTAAAGTTAATATTAAAATAAACCAGCGATATGTTAGAGGCTGTCAGTAAAAGTGGTAGCCTCGAACAATTGGAAAATATCATAGGGAAATATTCGCAGTCAAATATTTACGGTAGTAACCACTGCCACCAGCCAGACACTTTGGAGAGAGGGTCTTTACGGTATCCCCTCGAAAATGAACACTAGGGAAAAACTATTAACCCTTTCTAGTACTTCCATAGTAAGATGGGTTGTACAGGTTTAGTTCATAATTATTGACTAGTAAAGTCAATGGGGACTTTACATGCCCTGGGAGACATTAGTCAGTCCCAGGCCATGGAGTCTATGTTTGGGGGTCGCTACAACACCCCTGTGGTACGGCACGGAGGGTGCTGTGTACCACACATGTCAAAAAGATGATTCCTATGAGCGTGAGAAAAACCCCGTAGACCATAAGCACACAAGATAGCCTAAAACATACACTAGCAATCTGTCTAAGAGTGGGAAAAAAGGGTCACACTCTTAGCAGGAGACAAAAAATAAACCCTTCAAATCCAGCAAAGCTGCTGAGGGACTCTATAGGTAAGGGAAATTAGTCCTAGAAGGGAATTCTCCCTAACACTAGGAGTTTTCTTTTATCTTCTATTTTTGTCTGGAGGAGCGCTATTTTGTCTAAGAGTGCTTTCTGGATGTTGGCACACCAGGTGGCATCTTTGTCACAGGTGGATTGGGGTGGTATGGGTGTTTCCATTTTTCTAAGAATTGTGAAAAGTACCATTACATCAGATTTGGCATTTTGAATTCTATTGTTAAAAGATGTCGCTTTTGGTTTTAACAATGGCTGTTTTGTAGATAGTAGCAGCGGTGTTAGGCAGAATCACCTGCAGTACCCTTTGGGAACACTACAGGCAATTAAGACTACAAGTGTGAGCACAATTTCACCTTTGGTCCAAGCCTGTACTACACAGTAAGGTGGTAGCGATGGTTGAGCCTTATCTCAAGAGTTTAAGTGAGCAATAGAATAAGTTACATAAAGGACCAACCAATACAGTGATTCAAATATACACGTACTCAAGGTTTCTTGGTAAAATAATATATATTTATTTACTCAGTCAGTAAGAAAACATTACTCTAGCATAAGCAGCTCAATATCACACATGAATAAACCACAAAAATACAACTGGTAAGTAAATGAACAAGTTTAGCTCCAGTGAAGTGCGAGCAAATTTGCACTTCAGATACTTATTACAGGATTAAAAAGACACGTTTTTAAGAATAGACAGCCTAAATACATTCATAGGCAGAGCAAAGGGTTTCAGTTATCTACAACCAGCAATTTTTCTCATAGGCCTGGGCCAAAGTCAATGGTTCAGAGTCTTTGTATAGGATAGCACAGTAATGGAAGATAATTGTTAAGTTTGCCACAGAGTTTAGAAGAGTTTGGCTAGATGACAAGTTTGACGAATGTTAAGGGAAGGACAAGCCTTCATAGTTGAGGAAAGTTTCACACACTTTCTTGATGGCTGAAAAGATTTCCGGACCACGTTTGCACAGTACCTTGTTAATGAAGGAGAGTTGTAGCTGAGGCAGTAGTTCCTGGCAGTTCGAGCAGATCTCGATGTTCCTGAGCTTCAGTCGTAGGGACAAGAAGGAGGACGCCGGGAGGTTCCTGCACTGCCTAGGTATGAGGCCAAAAGCTGTAGCAAGACGTCGGTTTAAGGTGTGAGTGCCTTAAAGTCCACAAGCTGGTTTCCTTCCCTCTGGCTATCCGGTTTTGAACAGCACTCTGATGAAAAGTCGACCAGATGGGCACAGTGTCCAGGTGGCTTGTGAGTTGGTTGTTCCCAACAAACTCAAGGGCAGAAGTTAACCTTGAAGGGCTTCTCTGTCGATGGAGTTTCAGGCAATTTGGACCTGCAGCAGGACTTCACTGGTTGTCCAGGAGTTGCAGCAGTCCTCTTCCTTCAGATCGTCTTCGGTTCTTTCGTTCAAGTGGTCGACTCAGCTTTCCAAGTCCCAAGACCTGCTTTTAAACAGTTTCCCCCCATTCATTCCAGCCTGACTGTCACTCACACAGCAGGGTGGCTGTCCTTGCCGGACAGCCAGCGACCAATCATGCCAGAGTGCATTCAGGTCTCCTAGGAGACTAAGCACAGGGAGTTTCGGGCACCTCCCTCACATCCTGTCCAACCCAGACACTCAGGTGCCAGAGGAGGGCTTCAGCACTGAAGCCTACCAAAGGCCAACAAACAAAGGGACCAAACCTGGTTTTGCACGCAGAGACAAACACAAGAAGGACTTTTCCTAAAAGAAATGGCGAAAAAAGATGACTAGAGTCTGTTTTTACAGACAGGTCTGGGGTGCCGTATTGAAAAACATGGCTGACCTGATTTTTAGCTACCGTTGTTAGCGGTCAGACAAAATCACGGTAGTTGATCTAAACCACTGCCATCAGCCATTTAAAGTAGGAAAGGTAACATTTTACCGTTACATCAGTGTTTTGACTCAGGGGAAGCTAAGCAACCCCTCCAGCACTCTATAGGAAGTTAGTGTGTGCTGGGTCAGTAAATTTAAAGAGACTAGTAAAGTAAATGTAACTTTACATGCTCTGGGAGACAGTAGTCTGTCCCAGAGAAGGTATTTAAACCTTGGGAAGTGAAGGTGCTGTGTGACACACAGAAAAAGTTGATGCCCCTGGAGTTGTTTTAAAACTCGATAACCAAAGAAAACAAAAGTACTTACACATCAAAATACATGGAAGAATGGCAAAAAGGCTCACACTCTTCCCATGTAGAAAAATCAAATCATAGAAATCCAGCAAAGTTGCTGGGGGTCTCAAGAGGTAAGCGAAATTAGCACATTTTGAGAATTCTCCCTAACACTCGTCCCCCGCAGACTAAGGGACAGGAGGATTTAATCCACTCCTGGATGAATCTCCTTACTCCAGTCGGTCAAACATCCTGGAGAGACCATCAGCATTTTGGTGATGACACCCTGACCTGTGTTCAATGGTGAAATCAAACCCTTTCAGGCTGATCTCATCTCAGTAGTTTTGGGTTTTCCCCTTTCATTTGCATCAACCATCTCAAGGGTTGTTAGTCAGTCAGAATCACAAACGCAGATCCATACAAGTATGGTCTAAACTTCTTCAGTGACCATACAATAGCAAAGCATTCACGCTCAATGGTTGCCCACCTTGTTTCTGGTTCCTTCAGCTTCCTGCTGATGAAGAAAATGGGGTGCTCCCTACCTTTCCCATCCAGTTGACTGCACCTATACCTGTATTTGAAGCATCTGTCTGCACAATGAAGGTTTGGTTATAGGAAGGAGCTCTTAGGACTGGAGCTTGACAAATGGCTTTCTTTAAGCCTTCAAATGCTTGAGTGCACTCCTCTTTCCACCTGACCTTTTTATGGAATTTGGGAGAGGAGACCACATTCAAGGGAGAAGATATGGTATCATTGTTCTCTATGAAGTTCCTATAGTAACCAGTGAGGCCTATGAAGGCTCTCACTTGGGTTTGAGTAGTAGGGGTGTCCCTGTTTTGTACAGCTTGTACTTTTCTAGGCAATGGCCTGATTTCACCTCCTCCTACCTCATGTTGAAGGTAGACCATTTTACTCGGACCAATTTGACATTTGCTAGCCTTTATGGTCAGATGGGCCTGCTCAAGATCCTGCAAAACATATCCTAAGTGGTCAACATGTTCTTTCCAAGTAGGGCTGAACACTGCAATGTCATACAAGTATGCCATGCAGAAGTCCTCCATCCCATTCAGAACTTGATTAACCATCCCTTGGAATGTAGCAGGTGCATTCTTTAATCCAAAAGGCATTACCTTAAACTGGTAGAGGCCTGCTGGGGAAGAGACTGCAGTTTACTCCTTGGCATGGTCTGTCAGTGCTATTTGCCAATAGCCTGAAGTGAGGTCAAATGTACTGAGGTACTTGGCTGAACCACGTTTATCCACCAGTTCATCTGTCATTGGTAAAGGGTGGGCATCAGTCTTGGTGACTGCATTAAGAGCTCTATAGTCCACACAGACTATCTCAACTCCTTGAATCCTGCCTTTGGAACTAAAACTAGACTAGACCATGGAGTGGTAGAGGGCTCTATTACCCAGAGATCAATCATCTTGTTGACCTGCTCCTTTATGTGGAATCTTACATGATCTGACATCATGTAACCTCTGCGTTTAACAGGCAAACTGTCACCAGTGATAATATCATGCTGGCAAGGGGGCAAGCCTGGTGATAGTGAAAACAGGGAGGCAAACTGATTTAACAGAAACTTGCACTCATATTGTTGGTTAGGTGTCAAATTAGAAGAGAGATTGACTCCTTCTATTTTCTCATCTAAACGCTGGCCTCTGATTAGTTCAGGTAGAGGTTCATTCTCCTCCTTCTCTTGAGCTGAAGCTGGAAGAAAAGATCCTACTTCTGGTCTTGAGACATACGCTTTTAAACAGTTGGCGTGAAAGACTCTGGGAGCCACCTTAGGTTTGCCTAAGTCCACCAGATAGTTGACCTCTCCAAGCTTGCCCACAACCTTGAAGGTTCCTATCCACTTGTCCTGTAAGGCCCTCTGCCTTGCACGTACCAAAACTAGAACTAGCTGGTCTTGAGAAAACTCAACTACGTTGGCCTTCTGGTCATGCCAATGCTTTACCAGAGCCTGACCTGCTTTCAAGTTGTCTGATGCTTCTGCCATCATGTGTAACATTCTCCTCCGGAGACCTATCACATAGTCAGTGGCCCTCATTACGACCCTGGCGGAAAGTAACTGACCTGACCGCCATAGCGTAAATAGCGTTTCCGCCATTGCACGACGGAGTAAAGTGCAGCTAATTCTGACCCATCGGGCACGAGCACTACGCCATGGCGGAAGTGCAAAGTCCGCGATGGCGGAAATGTCCCCAAAACGCCCCTCACCGCCGTCGTACGGCGCCCTAGGTGCAATTCCGCCACCCATCATAGCGGTCACCGTAATGAGCGGTAATCGCAAAATACGGTGACCGTAAATATACGGAAACGGAAGTAAAAACATGGGCCCGGAACGGGAAACAGCACGCCGTACACCTATAAAATCAGAATCCCAACACAACCATTAAAAATCCTACCCTGAGACACATCCCAACCCGTTAGCCACCCTAGTGAAAACAATAAAAATGGGAAAAGTTGCGAAAAAAGCGTGCGACTGCAAGCGGCAGGTCCACTTCTCCCATGAGGAACTCACCGTGCTCACAGAGACCCTCCAGGAGAATGCTGCCGTCGTCTTCTCGACGCAAATGACCAGGACGGCACTTGCGAACAAGAAGGCCATATGGGCCCTGGTGGCACAGCGGGTAAGTGCGGTGGGGACCGCACCCCGCAACCCACAGCAATGCAGAAAGCGATGGGACGACTTGCGGATACGCGTACGGAGCATACTATCAGCCAACCGTAACATTGCCACAGCTACCGGGGGAGGATCGGAATCACCCATCAAGTTGACCCCCTGGGAAGAAATCTGTGCCTCCACCATTGGAATGGAGAGTATAGAGGGAGTCGGAGGGATGGAGAAAGGAGTGCAGACATCCGAAGAATCAGGTAGGTGGGCCAAATAAAACAATGCTAAATCCACAATGTCCAATCATGTGAAGTACCATGTGTCCACATAGTGCAACAGAAACACATGTCCAGGAGAACGTCCACATACATTGGCCTGATAGCGCACTTTAAAAGTCACATTAAATACATAAATAATTAAAAATCCTAAAAACACCCTCTACACGTGCAGCATGCACACCCTGACTGCAGGCTGCAAAACAACTGCATCCTCAATCCACACAAAAATGAAACCACCTCCAAGGCCCTGACCCAAATCACCCTCAGGTACCACCCCAATGCATGTGATACATTGCCATTCCAATTTCCACAGACCCATAAATAACGCTCGCCCTCCTTTACTCCAACACAGGGTCCGATTCAAACGACGAGCTTCAGGACACCCCTACCAGCACACCTGCAAAGAGGGCCAAGACCAACGGCCAAAGACCCTCCACCTCAGCTGCACGGATCAAGACACGGCAGCAGCACAAATCAAGTGGCAGCACACAGGAGGGGACTTCAACAGGCACCCCAGCAGCCAGCATGCCCACAACAGCAGCACCACAGGTCCCCCCAATGGATGCCACAGAAGGCACTGCTTCTGGTGGCAGCAGCACCATAGGTGACACTGCATTAATGGCAGCATGCTCCGACACAGAAAACGGTGCTGTCGATGTAGGATCCATCCATGACCTGTCTCAATCCCCCTGTTTGTTTCATCCCGTACACCATGAGGATACCACGCAGGGGCACCCACAAGACGACGACTGGCCATCCCCCACAAGCCCTGTGGCAAGGCAACATGAGGTGATCAGCCCCTCTGTGACACCACCGCAAATGGGCATGGCCCAGCAGAGGCAACAGTACCTCGACCAGGTGATCGTGCAACAGCAGCAACTGGCCACGCTCCTCAAGGAGCATGCTGATGAATGTGGGGGTACTAAGGCAGCCATAGAAACATCTACTGAGACACTTAGGGCAGAAATGGAGAGAAGTACAGAGACACTAAGGGCACAAATGGAGAGAAGCACCGAGAGCCTGAGGGTACAAATGGAGAGAAGCACCGAGAGCCTGAGGGTACAAATGGAGAGAAGCACCGAGAGCCTGAGGGGGGAACTGCATGCGACGTCCAAAGACGTATGTGCTGAACTTGCCGCTGTGCGCCGTGTGCTCACTGAGCTCTCACAAACCCTTAGGGACATGCATGGACGTGAGCAGGCAGAGACATCATCTGTTGCAAGTTCCGTCCAGGGCAGCCCCCAACGTAGATCTGGGAGGAACCTGCGCTCCACAGGCAGGGGTGCCCCTGATACCCGGAGAGGGGGCTTGCAATAGCGTCTGCCCACTGACAATGAGCATCTTTGGACACTGGTGTTCGGGGGGGAGGTAGGAGGGTGGAGGGGGTGTGTTGGGCTTTCTTGGGTGGCGGGTCGATGGGGTGTGTAACATAATTTCACATATGCTATAAACATTTCACAATCATCCAATGAGATGTGTGGACATTGATCTTTGTGTACGAGGCCTTTATAGGCGTACAGTCCATATTGTGCATGTTCCAGACACACACAGTGCCACAAGTCCCGTGTCCATGTATCAGCCACCAGGCGTGAGTGCTAGAAGCATGAATCTATGAGAATCTGACGATTTTCACGGCCCTCCTGTGCCTCGCGGACTCCTTGAGGTGCTGCCACATCCCCACCCTCATCATGACCATCTTCAGGTGCTTGCAGTTCTGCGTCAGGGGGCATGGGCACATTTCTACGTATGCACATGTTGTGTAGCATGACACATGCCATGACCATCTTTGCAACCTTCTCATGGCGGTACAGGAGTGCCCCGCCAGACCTGCTGAGGCAGCGGAAACGAGCCTTCAGTAGGCCGAATGCCTGTTCTATGACTACACGGGTACGTGAGTGGGCATGGTTGTAGTCCTCCTCATGCTGGTTCTGTGGGTTCCGGAGTGGTGTAAGGAGCCATCTCTTCAGTGGATACCCGGCATCACCTGTATGTGGACAATAAAGGATGTTTGTGGAATGACATTGCTACGTACGCATCCCCCCCCCTTCCTGCCAGGTCATTGCCGCATCACATACCCCACATTATCATGCATGAAATGAGACTCACCGAGTAGCCAGGATCTGTTCCCTGCGTGACGCTCCATGTAGCGTGGTATTGTAGAGTTCCTCAAGACCATAGAATCATGGGTTGATCCAGGAAATCGGGCACAACAATGTGTAATGATCCTGTTGGAGTCACACACCATTTGTACATTAAGAGAATGATATTGTTTTCGGTTGCGGTACTGGACCTCCATGGCATGTGGGACAACCAATTCCACATGGGTGCAGTCGATGGCACCAATGCAACCCGGTATGCCGGCAAGTGCATGGAATCCCACTTTTGTGTTCGTAATTTCCTGCTCCGAGCGTGGTAGAGAGATGTAGTCGTCTGCGTGCTTCAGGAGGGCATCGAGCACTTGCAATAGTGTCCGTGACAACAGTGGCTGTGAAATGCCATGCAACTGTCCGACTGTGTGCTGGTAGGTGCCTGTGGCCAGGAAGTGTAGTACAGACACCACCTTCAGTAGGGGTGGGATGGCGGTTGGGCTATCTATCATGCTGACAAGGTCAGCGTGTGTCATGTCCACAATGGCGGTTATGGTGTCCCGGTCCAAACGGTAGAGGGTGTGGATCTGCTCATCAGTGAGGTTGAACGGGTGAGCTCGGAGGCGTGGGATTGCGGGCTGCCTGCGTGGTGGTAGTGGCTGTGCTGGTGGGCCTTGCTGGCCCTGCCTTGCCCTCCTCCTCCTCCTGCGTCTCCTCTGTGCGGCCGGTTGTTGTAGTAGTTGGTGTTCGTCTTCTTCTTGAAGTTGGAGTACTTGCAGTGCTATCAGGTCCCCCAGGGCCAACATCGCTAGTCCTGCCGGTAGCATTTTGGAGTGGGTGTGGTTGTGGGAGGGGGTTGGGTGTGCAATTTATGTGTTTTCAGGCAGCATAGCCTCCACCTGTGGTGATTCATTCCACCTGTGCAAGCTGCAATCCCCTTTGGGCGAGCACGTCCCGCACACAACGCTGCAATTTGACGCATGGCATCTTGCTATTACAATCATGTATTTAATCCCGATGGCAGTGAAATATTGGTTCATATGTTCATTCTGCTATGGTCCCATTGTTTCACATACTATCTTTACAGTCGCGAACAAACTTGTGAAGGGTCAGTGGAATGTAGTACTCGATTAACGGTGGACCCTCATGCAGCACTGTACCGAGGTTCACCGACGGGCGGGGCGTCCCATTTGTGAGTGAAGCCAGTTGCCATTTTCACACACTGCCGCACTACATGGATGAATTTGTGATTTCAAGCGGTCACAGATGCCTTTTCGACGTGATGTTGCAAATGAGGAATTCGAAGGACAGCGCTTTCGGTTTTCAGCTAGCGGCGAGGAGACGCCCACAGGTCTGACTGTAGATATAAAGTTCTATTGTTTAATGTCCTTCGGACAGGGGCCATGGCGAGAATGCAATGATTGATATGAATAGTATGGGATGCGCAATGGCGTAGTGGACGATAAGGCCGGACGTTCCCAAATACATGTTACTTCACAACACTGGAATTCCGGGCTGGAGCACAGTGGATTTTGCAGACTGCATTACGCACAGACTCAATGGAAATTTCACATGTTATGTGAGTAAATTATCAGGCATTTTCATACCGGGATGAGGGAATGATGTATGGATGCATGGACAGATGATTTAATTGAGAGTTTGCCATGTACATGGCTTTTTGGAATCTATCCACTTCCCCTGCGCTATGTGATGCAGAGCTGCCATAGTGGGACCATCGTCTATCTGCCCTTGTTGAACCCTCCCTGTCTCGACGCGCCTTCAAACACTTGTGTCTATGCACGTTACTAATCCCATCCAATGGATTCTGTTTTAACAGACGCATGCACACAAAGACTCGTTTGTAATAGTGTTTTCACCTCGATTTATATAGTTATGATTCGCAAGTGATTTTTGGGTGGGAATAATCCTTTTGAGTGGGCTGGCATGCATATGGCTGTAGATTTAGTGCGATCATTGAAGTGAGTAATTCAAATGAAGTTCTGATGCCCATACTATTCTTTTTCATTTCATTTGGGTGACAGGTATCTCCTCCCCTTTTGCCGCTGCCATCTGTATGCCACTCCTGCAGATGGCTTTTACTCCCGACACCTGCTGCTTCGTGTTAATCAGTGGAGCACCATTACGATCTTATGGGACGATCGCCAATGGGCCACATGCCCTTACGAAGTACTAGTGGCTAGGAGCAACATATCGGCCTTTCAGCTGGACTAGTGCCTACCTAATGGGACGGCCCTGCGGTTCTAGGCGCTTCCATGTTGCCTTTTTGAACGTGAATGTAGCCCCTGTGTACCATGAAGGAACAGGGCGTCACACAAGAAGAAGCTGGTCATTTATTGCGGATGCACCCCACAATGATGAAATATATTTTGGAGTTCATGACCTAATAACTGTATGGGCTTGGTGATTTTGTTGTGCATTAAATTTCTATTATGATATTAACCGTGTAGCGTTATTCTTTGCAAGTAATGTAGCATATTCCTATTTGTGGAGCGATGTATTGTGAGAAGATCTGCATTGGGTTCCGGCTTCTGAGTATAGTTGCGTGGTACTGTACTGGGCGCGTTTGCCTACGAAGCCCAGTGAGGTCAGGGATAGGGGCTGCCATTATGACTGTTTTAATGATGTCATGCTCAGGGGCGGGGGATTAGCTTTTGTGTAACAGATGCCGGTCAGCCAGGTGGATTGGTGGAATGATGTGATTATCAGAATGTGGCTGGTCACAGGTGCCTGTGTTTGCGTGCGTTTCTTGGAGGGAGACTGAGGTCATGTCCATTGGAATAGCTTCTGTATTCGTGCCATCTGTGCCCTGCAGCTCCCATTGGCCCCTCTTGAGATGGGCCTGGCTGCTCAGTCACTCTGCCAACTTGTGTGGTACATGCTTATGCTGATGGTTGGTTTGTTTACTGGTAAGAGTACAGGGCTGGTGCAGTCTCCCTCAGGATACTGCTTTGAATGTTGCCTTACACTGGTGTCAAGCGATGGGGGCCTGTTGTTGTTTTGTCTCATATTTCAGTTCATATTGCTGTACTTGAACCTTCACATGCCTGTGCTGCATCAGTACGGCAATGGTGACATGGCAAATATGGATGGCCACTCACAAGGCACTTGGAGCCCCTACATTCATTTGTTCGTTGGCATGCATGGGTGACTTGTACATTTCACTGGTTGCATTGTGTGACTTCATTGCACCTACGAGGAGTTGTGCAATGTGGCCAGGGAGTGGTGTACAGGCACTCAGTAGGGCCATTTACGGTTGGTTCGCGATGCCGTACTTCTCACCATGGCGGAATGGTACTTTCCGCCATGCTTGATGGCGTTAGGTAAATGTCCGCTAGGGTCAGAATTCGCGTACCGTTGCGCCATGGTGGTAATTACGGTTTTGCATGGCGCGCGTGCGCGTACTTGGTGCAGTTAGCGTTGGCGTTCACTACGGTGTCGCTAATGGCATCGTACTTTACGGTGACAGGTCATAATCGCACCGAGCGCTATTCGATGGCGGTATTGCATTTCCGCCATCGTTTTTCGATTTCCGCCAGGGTCGTAATGAGGGCCAGTGACTCTCATGGGCTTGGGGGAAGGAGCATTCTCTAACCCCTCCTTAATTAGGGCCAAGGGGCCTCTAACTGGATGGCCATAAAGATGTTCAAAGGGACTACATCCAACTCCCTCCTGAGGGACCTCTCTATATGCAAAAAGAAAGCATGGCAGTAGAAGGTCCCCCTTTCTTCTCAGGCAGGGGTGCACAACTGATTTTGACAGAGGCCCGAAAGTACCTTACATGAGGGCTATAGTGGGCCGAAAAGTAAATGTGGGCGGGGCGGTAGGCGGGGCGTGGCAGGAGGCTTTTTAAACCCCCAATTTGTATTAAACACATGGAAAAAGAATATGTTTTTGAGGGGTAATGATTTTTATTTGCATTTCAAACTTACATTCTTGTACTACACTTTTTCCATTGTTATAATTTATTTCTATTTAGTTATTGTATCTCGTCTGTTTAATTAACCTATATATATATTTTATTGACCCTAGATTGGACATTCCGTTATTTTGGACTGCTATAGTTTTCTGTTTGGGTTGCCCAAAAGGAGTATGGCCTTCGTCGAGTCAGGTTCCCTCAAAAAGCAAAGGATGTACATCTCCTAACTGTGCCTGTTTTTGCTTTATTATTGGGTTCACTCTTGGAGTGCAACACTATGCCCCATGGCTCCCACCCCCAACCAAACACTATGCCCCATGGTCCCCTCACCCCCAACCAAACACTATGCCCCATGGTCCCCTCACCCCCAACCAAACACTATGCCCCATGGCTCCCTCAACCCCCAACCAAACACTATGCCCCATGGCCCCCGCCCCTCAACCAAACACTATGCCCCATGCCCCCCTGATCCCCAACCAAACACTATGCCCCATGGCTCCCACCCCCAACCAGACACTATGCCCCATGGCCCCCTCACCCCCAACCAAACACTATGCCCCATGGCTCTCTCAACCCCCAACCAAACACTATGCCCCATGGCCCCACCCCTCAACCAAACACTATGCCCTATGGCCCCCTCACCCCCAACCAAACACTATGCCCCATGGCTCCCTCAACCCCCAACCAAACACTATGCCCCATGGCCCCCACCCCTCAACCAAACACTATGACCCATGGGCCCCACCCCTCAACCAAACACTAAGCCCCATGGCACCCCCACCCCTCAACCAAACACTATGCCCCATGGTACCCTCAACTCCAACCAAACACTATGCCCCATGGCCCCCCACCCCTCAACCAAACACTATGCCCCATGGCCCCCAACCCTCAACCAAACACTATGCCCCATGGCACCCTCAACCCCAACCAAACACAATGCCCCATGGCACCCTCAACAGCCAACCAAACACTATGCCCCATGGCCCCCTCACCCCCAACCAAACACTATGCCCCATGGCCCCCACCCCTCAACCAAACACTATGCCCCATGGCACCCTCACCCCCAACCAAACACTATTCCCCGTGGCACCCACACCCACAACCAAACACTATGCCCCATGGCCCCCACCCCTCAACTAAACACTATGCCCCATGGCCCCTACCCCACAACCAAACACTGTGCCCCATGGCACCCCCAGCCCTCAACCAAACACTATGCCCCATGGCCCCCACCCCTCAACCAAACACTATGCCCCGTGGCACCCTCAACACCCAACCAAACACTATGCCCCATGGCCCCCAGCCCCAACCAAACACTATGCCCCATGGCCCCCAGCCCCAACCAAACACTATGCTCCATGGCCCCCTCACCCCCAAACAAACACTATGCCCTATGGCTCCCTCAATGCCCAACCAAACACTATGCCCTATGGCCCCCACCCCTCAATCAAACACTATGACCCATGGACCCCACCCTTCAACCAAACACTATGCCCCATGGCACCCTCACCCCAACCAAACACTATGCCCCATGGCCCCCTCACCCCCAACCAAACACTATGCCCCATGGCTCCCTCAACCCCCAACCAAACACTATGCCCCATGGCCCCCACGCCTCAACCAAACACTATGCCCCATGGCCCCCTCACCCCCAACCAAACACTATGCCCCATGGCTCCCACCCCCAACCAAACACTATGCCCCATGGCCCCCTCACCCCCAACCAAACACCATGCTCATGGCTCCCTCAACCCCAACCAAACACTATGCCCCATGGCCCCACCCCTCAACCAAACACTATGCCCCATGTCCCATCACCCCCAACCAAACACTATGCCCCATGGCTCCCTCAACCCCCAACCAAACACTATGCCCCATGGGCCCCACCCCTCAACCAAACACTATGCCCCATGGCCCCCACCCCTCAACCAAACACTATGCCCCATGGCACCCCCACCCCTCAACCAAACACTATGCCCCATGGCCCCCACCCCTCAACCAAACACTATGCCCCATGGCACCCTCAACCCCAACCAAACACTATGCCCCATGGCACCCTCAACACCCAACCAAACACTATGCCCCATGGCCCCCCACCCCTCAACCAAACACTATGCCTCATGGCCCCCTCACCCCCAACCAAACACTATGCCCCATGGCCTATAATAACTCGCTCACCTGGCTCCCACAGAGGCGTCAATCCGAACTGGACAGCTGCGGTCTCCACCAATGTGACGCGTAGGGCCGAGATGACGGACTGGACTGGCCCACCTAGCTTCGTTTGCTTGGCCCGTAGGAATATTCTTCTAATGGCTTGAAAAGATGAGCTCTCCATCCTGCATTGAGCGCATTGAGCGCAGGGGCGCGTTGATAACCAGTTGCTTCACTGGCTTGAAGGAATTGGTGAGTTCCAGAACAATATTGACTCCGAAAAGTATGTAGTTCGTAAGAGTTCAAATGCCTGACTTTCACTCTTGTCCGATTCCTTGCAGGTTACAGCTTGACCCTAGTGAAGAGTTCCTCGTGGCAACCGGTAATATTCTGGTAAGGATTTGTATTTTCCAACACAGTTCGATAAAATAATGTCAATATGTAACTTGTTGCTTTCTCCCTTATTCAGGCGCTGAAAGAAAGTATGAAGTCTCAGGGAATAATACCTCTGGCGGTTAAATCAGGTAAGTCTATTGCAGTGAGGAGGGTTCCCCTTGATAGTCCCTTTGTTTCACCTTGCTGTCCTTTTGTTTCCCCTTAGGGGCTGGGGTTCGGCGAAGATGCAGCGGAAGCTGCGTCGACCTGTGAAGAGCAATAGTACCCCATCTGGTAAAATCAGGTAAGTCTATGGGGGGGTAACTAATATTCCTCTGTGTATTCCCTTGGCTGACCTTGCTGTTCTTGTCTTCTCCTTAGGTGCCGGAATGCGGCGGGAACATGCAAGAGGATGCGGTGGAATGTGAAGATGCTGCGAAGGCCGGTGAGTTCAGCGCGGCGCTGCAGCAGGCGAGGCGACGCGCATAAAATAACTTCTTTCTTCCAGCTTGAAGGCGCGATGGATCGGGAATTCAGGTAAGGATCAAAGGTATTGCTCTTGTTCTAACCTTTTCTCCTTCTTTCTCCTTTATCTAGAAGCTCCAAACTCGAGGCGGGCGTGGCAGAAGACTGGATGCAGACTTGCAGGCACAGTGAGCGTTACGCTGCTGGATGCAGAATAACACGAAGCGTGTGTTGCTCTTCAGGCGTGGTTTAAATAGCCTCCAAAGTAGTCCCAGGTAAGTATTCCTCCCCAGCCCCACCTGAGTAAAAAAATAGTCCCTAGGTAAAATAGTCCCTTCCAAGCCTCATTTGGCTTGGAGCTCTTGCAGCATGGTCTGCATCAGGTAAGCTTGCAGCATGGTCTGCATCAGGTAAGTTGTACTCTATGAGCCTGGCGCCTATGACGCCAGGAGTGACCCTCCATATGAGCCTGGCGCCATAGGCGCCAGGACCGCACCCAAACAGCCCCTAGCAGGGGTTTTTGGGCTTGCTCAAAATAACTTGATGCCTGCTTCCGGGGTTGCTGGACCTGGTCTGGGTCCCCGGGGGTAGGCATCATGACAACTTTGCCCATGGCCCCCACCCATCAACCAAACCCTATGACCCATGTCCCCCTCACCCTCAACCAAACACTATGACCCATGTCCCTCACCCCCAACCAAACACTATGACCCATGTCCCCCCCACCCCCAACCAAACACTATGCCCCATGGCCCCCTCACCCCAAACCAAACACTATGCCCCCTGGCACCCTCACCCCCAACCAAACACTATGCCCCATGGCCCCCTCATCCCCAACCAAACACTATGCCCCATGGCACCCTCACCCCTAACCAAACACTATGGCCCATGGCCCCTCACCCCCAACCAAACACTATGCCCCATGGCACCCTCCACCCCCAACCAAACACTATGACAGTTGGAAAAAAGACCTTTTTGGAGGCATACCGTTTTATTTGTATTTAAAACTTACATTTTGTGTATATATTTCCCCAAATCATACAGTATGAAACAGTGAACCAGACATAGTTGATCAGTGAGAAACCTTGCAGCGCTTCTCAGCTGTCCGTTTCTGGATCTCGGGCTCCAGTGAGGTTGTTCCTACTCTCAGGATAGCATGGAGATGTTGGTCAGTTAGTCTTGTCCTTAGGCTGGATAAATGTAGTTTCATTTGTGAAAAAACTTGCTCACAAATGTAAGTACTGCCAAACATAGATACCATCTTTAATGCTTCCCGTGACAGATTGGGGAATTGAGCAGTGACCAGAGACTGATAGAAGACTAATAAAGGCATCTCTCTGTGCTTATTATTGAGGGCACTACAGCACTGAAGTTCAATCAGTTCCAGTTGCAGTTCAGGTTGCACACTGCCAACATCAGCTGAGAAAGGGTCTGCAAAAAGTTTAAAAGAGGCTCGCTGGGATTTGAATCGTGAGAAACGATTCTCAAAAACATTTTGCAGTTCCTTCAGGACCTTCACATGCCGATACCATCCTACATACTTGTCATGGGGGAAAACCTCTGCATATGCGGGGTAGTGTACCAGCATCCCTTTCTCCAGTTGTGCTGTCAGAAGCCTTAACTTCATTTCAAAGGCAAAAACTGCCTCAAACAGATCCGATATGAGATTTTGGCTTCCTTGCAATTTTAAATTAAAATCATTGAAATGGCCTGTCAGGTCTGTCAGAAAATCAAAGTCAGCTACCCAGTCAATATCTTGCATGACAGAAGTGTCCATTCCCTTTTCATCAAGGAATGCTTTTATTTCGTGCCGTAAAGCAAAGAATCGCTTCAGCACATTGCCACGACTAAGCCATCGGACATCGGTGTGATATAGGACATCACCATAATCCGCCTTTACCGCTTCTAAAAACGCCTGAAACAATTGGTGATTTAAATTGCGTGCACGTACAAAATTAACCGTTTTCACAATAAAGTCCATCACTTCAGTGAAATTCAAATGTTTTGCACATAATGCCTCGTGGTGGATGATGCAGTGATCATTTTTTAAATGGACAGCCTTCTCGCCCAAGTGCCTTTTACAAGCAGCCAATAAACCCTTTTTGCTCTACAACCATGGCTGGCGCCCCATCAGTCGTCACGCCTACCAAAACATCCCATGGCAAATTTAAATCATCGATGACTTTTTGAAAGGCATTAAAAATGTTAGCACCAGTAGTCCTGCCATGCAAAGATGCAAGGGAAGCCAGTTCCTGAAATTCTTTGCATTGATTATCGACCCCCCGAATGAAAATTAAGAGTTGGGCTGTGTCACTTGCATCTGTGCTCTCATCAAGGGCAGCTGAAAAGAACTTGACACCCTTACACCGCATTTTCCGTTGGCTGTAACAATTGTCAGCCATATCTACATTACGCCGCTGGATACTCATACGTGAAAGGGGAACATTTGTAAAAGCATATTTTTTTTCTTCACACACTGCCTCGCAAATCTCCATCAGGCAGTTTTTAACGAAATCACCATCTGTGAAAGGACGTGCTGACCTTGCAATAAGCTGTGCAACCTTATAACTCGCAAAGGTGGCACATTCAGATTCTTTTTTTTCTGGGCAAAAACACCCTGTTGCTTAGTCAGCTGTGTTTTTAGCTCCCCAGCTTTCTTAATTCTCGCTTCCCCCTGCAAATCCTTATATTGTGAATGTTTTGTTTCACAATGGCAGCAGATATTATATTCCTTGGGGACTGCTATGCGTTCCAGACAAATGAGACACGAGTACACATTAGGTTTGGACTCGATGAAAAAAAACTTCTCAGTCCACTCATCCTTAAATTGACGGTGCTCCTGGTCAATCTTTCTTTTTTTTACTGCACTGAACATTGGCAGGGACATCTTTGGATAACGATACAAACTCCACTGTTATGCTCCCACTACGACGGTCCAAGTCTAGAGTATATACAAATTACATACTTTTTTGAGAATCCTAGAAGCGACAAAAGAACAAGATCAGATAAAGAACATAGCCTTGCCAGCATACCTTTTCATGCACTTATTGATGGATACTTTCAGGAATAGCGGGCTGCATAGCATATCAACCTGCTATGTTTGAGATTAAGGTGGAAATTGAGGACATTCTTTAAAAAAAATAACATTTCAAAGCACAAGCTGTTGCCAAATTATGAGCTTTTGAAAGGAATTATCACAGGATGACCAATTACTTTAGTGAACATACAAAGAAACTGATCTCAGTTTCTTTCTGGCCAGGGCAAAACTGACAGGAGCTCTACCATATTGCGCCAGAGAAATAGGTTCTTCTGGGAGTGCTACCAGTTTGAATATTGCAAGCCATTTCCTTCCATAAAATCTGGATCAAATAACTCAAACTGTCCACTTGAATGTATGATTAGTAGTGTGCAGCAAGTGTCCTTTTGCAGTTAAGCTTGCCCTCAAAGAGCAGTTACCTTCTCTAATCAATTTTATTGTGCATCTATCCCCCTGAACAATGCTTGATGGGGTTGTAGAAAGGTAACAATTACCCACACTCAATGGGTCTCAAACGCTTGATCGAGGTTTAGTTGCAAAATTACGGGAGCAGATATCATCCAGGACCATACTAGAAAAGGCTGCAGTCGGTTTTGAAAGCTTTAGGAATGTACAAATAAACCACACCCACTGCTGACCCTTGATACTCTGGCCCAACATCTCTAATGATATGCTATGATAGTTTATTTATATAGCGCCTATACACAATGTGTTTCAAAGCACTTCTCGACAAGGGAGATAACAAGGGAAAATAAAAAACATTCTTACAGGCCATGAACAACAAGAATGCGAAATGAACTATCGTACTCGGCCTAGCGACACAGATAGGAAGGAAATGGGAACAGACAGGCGACTACCGTCCTAGGCCTGACAACATTTCTGGTAGAGCCAGACAATTACACAAGGTGAGGGAGATGGGAGGAGAAAGGAGGGAGAGGAACAAAACAAGCTATTACATATCTACGTGGTGATGCCGATTTGGGTTTGGCCCGGGATTTATGCACTGGGTGCAGTTGCTATACATCAGGCCAGTGGCCAGGGTTTGCACTGGCAAACACATTTCACCTGCCTGGGTGATCCTACGGGGCACCAGGCAAGTCTGCCCGTTGTCTCTGATGTTATTCATCCTGGCACCCCCCACCCCCTAACTCCGAACCCCACAAATCAGCACACACACAAACCAGCACCCATACAGACCTGAACCCCCCATCCCCCCAACTCCAAACCCCCACCCCCCAAATCAGCACCCATACAGACCTGAACCCCCCACCCCCCAACTCCGAACCCCCCACCCCGAGCCCCCCCAGCCCCCAACTCAGCACACACAAACATGCACCCATGCAGACCCGAACCCCCCAGCCCCCAACTGAGCACACACACAAACATGCACCCATACAGACCCGAACCCCCCACCCCCCAAATCAGCACATTCTCAAACAAGCACCCATACAGACCCGAACCCTCGAACCCCCAACTGAGCACACAAACAAACATGCACCCGTACAGACCCAAACCCCCCACCCCCAAATCAGCACACTCTCAAACAACCACCCACACAGACCCGAATCCCCCCACCCCCCAACTCAGCACACACACAAACATGCGCCCATACAGACCTGAACCCCCACCCCCTAAATCATCACACTCTCAAACAAGCACCCATACACCCCCGAACCCCCCACCCCCAACTTAGCACACACACAAACATGCACCCATACAGACCCAAACCCCCCAACCCCCAACTCAGCACACACACAAACATGCACCCATACAGACCCGAACGAACCTCACACCCCCCAACTCAGCACACACACAAACATGCACCCATACAGACCCGAACCCCCCACCCCCTAACTCAGCACACACACAAACCAGCACCCATACAGACCCGAACCCCCCACCCCCAACTCCAAACCCCCCATCCCCCAACTCAGCACCACACAAACATGCACCCATACAGACCCGAACCCGCCACCCCCCAACTCAGCACACACACAAACATGCACCCATACAGACCCGAACCCCCCACCCACCAACTCAGCACACACACAAACCAGCACCCATACAGACCCGAACCCCCCACCCCCCAACTCCAAACCCCCCACCCCCAACTCAACACACACACAAACATGCACCCATACTGACCTGAACCCCCCAACTCAGCACACACACAAACATGCACCCATACACACAAAAAACATTCAAATCCAAACATTCATACACATCCGACACCCCCCACCCCCGCATCTCAACATACACACAAAAAACATTCAAATCCAAACATTCATACACATCCGACAACCCCCCACCCCCGCATCTCAACATACACACAAAAACATTCAAATCCAAACATTCATACACATCCGACACCCCCCAATCCCCGCATCTCAACATACAAACAAAATACATTCAAATCCAAACATTCATACACATCCGACACCCACCCCCGCATCTCAACATACACACAAAAAAACATTAAAATCCAAACATTCATACACATCCGACACCTATACACAATGTGTTTCAAAGCACTTCTCGACAAGGGAGGTAACAAGGGAAAATAAAAAACATTCTTACAGGCCATGAACAACAAGAATGCGAAATGAACTATCGTACTCGGCCTAGCGACACAGATAGGAAGGAAATGGGAACAGACAGGCGACTACCGTCCTAGGCCTGACAACATTTCTGGTAGAGCCAGACAATTACACAAGGTGAGGGAGATGGGAGGAGAAAGGAGGGAGAGGAACAAAACAAGCTATTACAGATCTACGTGGTGATGCCGATTTGGGTTTGGCCCGGGATTTATGCACTGGGTGCAGTTGCTATACATCAGGCCAGTGGCCGGGGTTTGCACTGGCAAACACATTTCACCTGCCTGGGTGATCCTACGGGGCACCAGGCAAGTCTGCCCGTTGTCTCTGATGTTATTCATCCTGGCACCCCCCACCCCCTAACTCCGAACCCCACAAATCAGCACACACACAAACCAGCACCCATACAGACCTGAACCCCCCATCCCCTCAACTCCAAACCCCCACCCCCCAAATCAGCACCCATACAGACCTGAACCCCCCACCCCCCAACTCCGAACCCCCCACCCCGAGCCCCCCAGCCCCCAACTCAGCACACACAAACATGCACCCATGCAGACCCGAACCCCCCAGCCCCCAACTGAGCACACACACAAACATGCACCCATACAGACCCAAACCCCCCACCCCCCAAATCAGCACATTCTCAAACAAGCACCCATACAGACCCGAACCCTCGAACCCCCAACTGAGCACACAAACAAACATGCACCCGTACAGACCCGAACCCCCCACCCCCAAATCAGCACACTCTCAAACAACCACCCACACAGACCCGAATCCCCCCACCCCCCAACTCAGCACACACACAAACATGCGCCCATACAGACCTGAACCCCCACCCCCTAAATCATCACACTCTCAAACAAGCACCCATACACCCCCGAAGCCCCCACCCCCAATTTAGCGCACACACAAACATGCACCCATACAGACCCAAACCCCCCAACCCCCAACTCAGCACACACACAAACATGCACCCATATAGACCCGAACGAACCTCACACCCCCCAACTCAGCACACACACAAACCAGCACCCATACAGACCCGAACCCCCCACCCCCCAACTCCAAACCCCCATCCCCCAACTCAGCACCACACAAACATGCACCCATACAGACCCGAACCCGCCACCCCCCCAACTCAGCACACACACAAACATGCACCCATACAGACCCGAACCCCCCACCCACCAACTCAGCACACACACAAACCAGCACCCATACAGACCCGAACCCCCCACCCCCCGACTCCAAACCCCCCACCCCCAACTCAACACACACACAAACATGCACCCATACTGACCTGAACCCCCCAACTCAGCACACACACAAACATGCACCCATACACACAAAAAACATTCAAATCCAAACATTCATACACATCCGACACCCCCACCCCCGCATCTCAACATACACACAAAAAACATTCAAATCCAAACATTCATACACATCCGACACCCCCCACCCCCGCATCTCAACATACACACAAAAACATTCAAATCCAAACATTCATACACATCCGACACCCCCCCATCCCCGCATCTCAACATACAAACAAAATACATTCAAATCCAAACATTCATACACATCCGACACCCACCCCCGCATCTCAACATACACACAAAAAAACATTAAAATCCAAACATTCATACACATCCGACACCCCCCACCCCTGCATCTCAACATACACACAAAAAACATTCAAATCCAAACATTCATACACATCCGACACCCCCTGCTTCTCAACATACACAAAAAAAACATTAAAATCCAAACATTCATACACATCCGACACCCCCCAACCTCTGCATCTCAACATACACACACAAACATACAGCAAAACAGACCCGACACACAAACACAAACTGACCACTTACCGATGACGTGCTGGAAGGCAGGTAAGCTGGAAGTCGCTGCAATCGTACTACGGCTGGCGTGGTCCAAGGCTGAAATGCCTTCCGGCATCAAGCCTTATGGACCACGCCAGCCGTAGTGCTGGCCCTCCATTGGTGCAGCACATACGCACTACGTGAATCGTAGGTGCGACATGGTGCATGTGTGCTGAGCCAATGAGGGCCAGTGTTTTGTCTGGCCCGGAAGACAGCAAAGACTTTCCTAATGGAGGGCGGCCGATGCTGCTTGCGGGCCGCCCTCCATTAGGAAAGTCTTTGTGCATCGCGGGCTGGATAAAACAGCATGGCGGGCCGCATTTGGCCCGCGGGCCGTTTGTTGTGCACCCATGTTCTAAGGGGTTCCTCTAAAGCACCTATCATGCTCTTCATTGTACAGTTGACCCTCTCCACCAATCCATTTGTCTGAGGATGGTAGGCAGTTGAGAGCTTGCAAGTTACTCCACAGTTTTTCCACATGGCCTGCATGTAGTGGGACATAAAATTGGATCCCCTGTCAGAGATAACTTCCTTAGGAAAACCTACCCTGGTAAAAATACCAAGTAGGGCCTTAGCAACAGCCTGAACTGTAACAGTCCTCATAGGTATAGCTTCAGGATACCTAGTAGCATGGTCTACTACAACCAGGATAAACCTGTTTCCTGATGATGTTGGAGGGTTTTAGGCACCAACAATGTCGATTCCTACCCTCTCAAAAGGTACTCCCACCACTGGGAGAGGCACTAAAGGTGCCACATTCTTGGCTCCACTCTTGGCACAGGTTTGGCAAGTGTGACAGCTCCTACAATACTTGTCTACATCAGACCCCAACTTAGGCCAGTTGAAGTATAGAGAGTGCCTTCCCTTGGTCTTCTTAAAACTTAAGTGACCAGCCAAAGGTATCTTGTGGGCTAATTGTAGGAACTGGGGTCTGCTTTCAAAAGCCACTACAAGTCTTCTGTGGTCCCCTGCGATAGACTCAGTCGGTTCACTGTAGAAGAGGCCATCTTCCCAGTACAACCTATGCTTCCCTGGCTCTTTCCCATCCAGCTGGGAAGCTTCCTGATGGCGAAGACCTTCAAGAGAAGGACTCTCTCTTTGACCTCTGCTGTAGTCTGCCCTACAGGGTCCATCTTCTGCCAGTAAAGACTGCAGCTCAGGATGGTCTGCAGGATCCAGATCTCCAACAGGAGCAAGGTCCTCTTCCAGCTCTGATTCCTCAGCAGCTGATTCAACCACACAATATTGTTCCACACACTCAACCTCAGCTGGTGGAGGAGTCCCATGTGTGACTATGGACAGTCCTCTCTGGGATGTCCTTGTTGGTAGCACAGGAGTGCTGGCTGGTTTCTTCCTAGAGGGTTTAATTTGCCATTTTCCTCTTTCTTCTTAGAAATTGCAGTCAGTAAGTCCTGTGGAATGGGGGTTATAGTTTCCTCTATAACCTCCTTTTGAGAGCCTCTTACGGTACTCTCTCTGGTCTTCCTAGTCTGCTCCTGTTTCCTTTTGCTGCGAGGCCTGGGGTTGCTTGATACAACTCCAAGTGTTTTGAAGTCATTCCCCAACAAGACTCTCCCATGTACTTCTCTCTGCACACTTACAGGTATCTTGACAGTCATGTCATTGCACTGGACAAGAGCTGATAACTGTGGAAGCATTTGGACAGGGCCTCCAGCAAGCTTAGTTAGGAATTTGGGTGCATTAGCAACATCCTCAACTTTGATTTCCGCATCACGATTTCAATTGCCTAAAAATGTATGCATATGAATGCAGGTGCTAACAGGGAAATGCTTTACGTTAGTAATTGCAGGCACCTTTCTTAACAGCGCAGCCCAAGTACTGTTTCACATCTGTGTCCTGTTCTGTCCGGCCACAACTCTCTAGGTCTGCCAGGTCGATTCAACATAGCCCAAAATTTCAATGGCGGGGTGATGCCCAATCGGCTCAGTGGTGCTGGAACCACTGACAGTAGTAAATAAGTAGTACAAAAGGACTCTTACCTTGTCTTGTCAAGGAAGGAGGCCGTGTGCAGACTGTATCACTGGTACTTCGTCTGGTGCAAATTCCTGGAAATGAGATTTCAAACTCACGTCACCTCAGGCAATCCTCACAGGACTAAAAATGGAGGGGGACAACCAATTTGTCAACATGTGTACAGTACTATTACCTTATGACACGGAGGAGAACAGACAAGACATGTATGCAGTATCATGGACACAATTGCCACAGTGGTTTACAGAGGAAATAGAATGAAAAGGCGATGTTAATGCATTCTTAACATCAGATGCAGGTTGGGATTGTATAATGGATATAGCACTAGAAATATGGCAAGGAAAGAGGAGAGCAGTACTGATGAAAGAGAGTCAAGCATTAGCAGTCACATGACTTTTGGAAACAAAGTGACGACGACAGGCCTCCCATGTATAATATCACGTTAGTCAAAAACATATATAGTGACAGATTTATACAAAGAGGGAGAACAAGGGGCGATAAGGAAGATGACAAGGAGGGTATTATGGGACAGGGAGACTGTTGTGTGCAGCCCAAGGAGAAATTAAACCATGGAGGAGTTTCTACACATTAGAACAAAAAAAGGAGAAGGCAACACGATAGACAGAGAAGGCCAATGGAACAATTACGTCAGCAGATTTTAGTGCCCATGGCTAACTTGGATTATATCCACACAAGGCAACCAACTGCACTGCTCCACCCACCAAAATAGAACTGGGACTAGGACAAGGATAATTTAACACTGAATCCCACTCATGACATAATACAATACAACTGGACAAGTGGGGTAGAGGACACGTCCCAGTAATAATGGGTGTAAGCGGAGCCAGGAAAAACATACTTATGTTACTTGAGAGTGGTGCAGCAATGTCGCTTAGCTGTGCCATATGGCCGAAACCACTCCCCCAGATCAACACTGTCAATCTAAAAGGACTGTTAAGACTGTCTAGGAAGACTCCCATAGTTAAAGCTGAGATATATTTGGGGGGTCATGACATGAGTTAACTATTGCTGTAGAAGTACTTTAAGGAATACTAGATATAGATCTAATTACACAGAAAGGTTGCATAATAGATATAGAAAATAGGATGATGATAAAAACTAACACTTTATCCCCCAAACATAACATCACTATTGACATGGTGGTGTGCACCTTCAGTACAAAAGGAATCAAACTATATGACATCAATTCCCTAAAAGGAAAAGTGAGCGATGTGTTCCACAGATTGCCTATAGTTAGATTTTGGCAGAACAACCAACTGTATTAAACTGACTTTGGCTTTACAGCCAACAGCAATTACACAGTTCCCAGTACATCCGAAGGCAGCGCCTCACTTGATACCAGTAATTCAGCCATTATTAGATAGAAAGGCCATTAGGGTTAATCGGTTATTACCGTCGGTTTATCCCTAACTTTTCAGATTGGACAGCTAGGAGAGATTAAGAATGTTGAACCCCAGAAAATTCATTGGACTGACGAGGACAATGTATGTTACAACAATCTAAAACAAACTGTGTACCAGAACCCGTTCCAAAAGGTAGTAGATTTCTCAAGGGAATTTGTGCTGCAAACAGACGCCCCCATTACAGAGCTAGGAGCAGACTTGTCATAAATTTGTGATGGATTGGAACTCCCTGTCTCATTCACTAGTCGCAAACTCCTCCCACATGAACAAAATTACTCTGTCCTGGAATTAGAGAACCTTGCCATCAAGTGGGCCATCACCCACATTAGATACTACCTCCTAGGAAGGAAGTTCACACTCATCACGGATCATAGTCCATTAGTCTGGATTAGCCAGCAAAAGGATTCTAACCCATGCAATAGTTCTTAGACCTGCAACCCTACTGTTTCATTGTGGAGCACTGAAAAGGTAAAGACCAAGCAAACATAGATTTATTTCCTTTCTCGGTTTCCTTGTGATATAGATGTGGCTACATCACATAGGGAAAGGGCATGTGTGAAGCCTGAAGGTGTTTCACCCACTAGACCCTGCCCCAGGGATCTGTCATCCAGGTGGCCAAGACATAGCCATCGCTTTTGGATCCAGTTCCTGGGGGTGGACCAGTGCAGGAAGATCACCTGGGTGAGGGGTCTTTGAGGAGTGAGAGTGGGACAGCGGATGGTGAGACACGGGTTCCCCTTCCCTGTAACACCTTTACACAATCCTACATGATAGGATACTTAGGAACTGAAACCCCCATTCACAATACAAACACTTTCTCACGGACAGCTTGCTATGAGAGAAATCAGACTAACGCCTGAGAAATATAACTGACATGTCCCAATAGAATGGTTAGTCAGAGTCAGGCAATTCCTGACCATCATGCACACCTAACCTCCGTTACACTTTCCTAAACGGATAAAAGGTGGAGCATGAGAGCACACTCTGAGCAAGGCAAAGCACACAAGGAAGCAACAGTTCCAAGATGGCAGTTTAACACAAGGTGACGGATGGCAAAACAGAAGGGTATCGCAAGGAGAGAATTGCCTTTGACCTTTTCGACGAGGAACCGTTATTTCCATGAAACCTTGAGAATAAAATGTGTAAGACCAGGAAACCAGGCTAAAGAATCCTGCATTTTTTGTCAGAGGTACCCGGGGCTCACCCGCTTCGATAATCAAGGCGGGAGAATCACAGACTGCCGTGGTACTGTCCTTTGCTCCCACAACAAAGGAGTGCCAGTGAAATCAGCACATCTGGGGAGGGCATTACCAGACCATTCTGTTTTGAAGCCAATGTTGCAAGCAGCATCATTGTATGGCGAGTGCTGAAACAAACATTGTTTGGAACACATGTGATAACCAAAGCGAGTGAAGTGAACGGCAGATGAGTGATTGAACTTTGTAACCAAGATATGATACCTCAGACAGAGTGGTCTGGCACCACATACATCCTTATTCGAAGGTCTCTGTAAAGTATCCAACTGAGAGGTGGCGAAAGAGTGACAAAGAATTGTGATCAAAGTGGTCCTGCAATGGCTCAAGCTAAATCCTTTGCACAATCAAAAGTCTTTGATGTTAACAGAGTAAAGAAAGTTGATAACAAAGTAGATAAAGTTGGTCTGAGCCTTAATGAGGGAGATCCGCTAAGAGCTTTTGTTTAAATCAAGTTTGTGTTAAAGTAAGTTAAAATTTGTCCGAGCCCGGCGGAGGGAGACTGATTGTAACGCTCACCTGATTCCTGTAGAGGCGCCGGTCTTGACTGGGCGTATACCGTATCTTCAAAGGTGATGTGTAACACACGGCTGGCTCTTTGGGCTGGACCTCTGTGCACTGTATGTCTGACTCGAAGGGTAAGATGTCTGCAGATAGAAAATATGGGATTAATGAACTGGGTTATTGAATGTCTCTCTCTTCCTCCCTTTCTCTTCTCCTGTAGAACCCCAAAGGTTAACGCTCTCACCTTAGGTAAGTGAACGCCGTGCTCTCCATCTGCCTCGGGGCAGGGTGCTGTAACCAGTTTCTTCACTGGATAAGGGGAGCAGGCCTCTTGACTTCAGAGGACTGCTGTCCGTCGTTTACTGCACGAACGGTAAGTTTCGAGTAATTCTAATGTCTTTAAAAGTCTTTAGTAATGATGTCTCTTGTTTTGCAGGGTTCCGGCGATGGCGGATGACGGGCTGAAGTGAGTTGAAGATGGAGCCCGTGTGATGAATAGAAGCGCCTGGAAGCACGTAAGTAAGCGCTTGTTGCCTGCTTCACGATGCGCTCTGACTGTCTTTTTATTTTGCAGGTACAAGTTCGGAGTGGCTGCAGGGTGCCGGAATACCCACTGGGTTAGATGTGGAAAGGAGTAATGGCACGTGAGTATTAAATTTCCCCAATGTCTTTAAACGCACCTTGTTTTGTCTTTCAGATGCGGGATGCAGCACCGAAGGCCTCCGGAGCGTGCGAAGAGTTGGTAAGCTTTTGTCTTTCAGATGCCGGAATGCAGTGCGAAGACCTCCGGAGCGCACGAAGAGTAGGTAAGCCTTTGTCTTTCAGATGCCGGAATGCAGCGCGAGGCGTTGGTGACAGCCGATGGACCAGGTAAGTGAAGCGCTGTCACTGAAGACCGTAATGCTAACCTGTTCTTTCTTGTCTTTATAGGTGTTGCTGAAGACTGGATTCAGGATGGTAAGCCTTTTTCCTTAGGCCCAGGATCAGATGCAGAAGACACGATGAGCGTTCTGCTGCAGAGGATGCAGAATAACGCAAAGCAAGATTCATCCATCGGGTGTGGTTTAAATAGCCTCCTGTAGTGCTTAGGTATCTCCTTCCACAGCCACGCCTAGGTAAGAAAAGAGTTCCTGCTTTCCAGAAGAGTTCCAGTGTTCTGAACCTAGGGAGTGGCTCCTGCCCCACCCAACAGGAAAAGTAGTTCCAAACAGAAGAGGATCAGAGGCTCAACTGGCAGGCAAGTAAGCAGCATGGTCTGCTGCAGGTAAGTCCACCCAAGCATTATGAGCCCGGCGCTTCCAGCGCTGGGACTGGGCATATTTAGGAGCCTGGTTTCACTGGCGCCAGGACTGGGTCCAAAAGGTCCCAATTGGGACTGGTTGGCACTCGGAACCTGGGTTATGGATCTGCTTCCAAGGGAGTTGGGAAAACCCTGACCTTTTGGAAGCAGAGATCATGACACTGATTGAACATTGTGTTAAAACGGATGTGAGCCCGGCAGAGAGGGATCAGAGATGAACCGTGAATCACCAGAGAAATTGGATACATGAAAATCCTACGAGCAATGTATTAAAGAGGATCTGAGCCCGGCTAATGGGGATCCTGGTGAATGGTGAATCACCTGAGAAATTGAGTACATGTACAATCCTGAGAGGAAAATAACTTATAAAATAACTTATTGTTTATTTGTTGCATCAGGCCCTCTGAAAGAAGAGACTTTAAAAGGCAAAGGGTCTTGGACACGGACTGCCTTGATGCTAATGTTTCACCTGTAACCTCGTGCAAGAGAAGTCAGAGACTGTGCTAAGCTTGAGTGTGTCACCTTGTCCCATGCTGAAAACATAGGGAAGAGGTGCCAATGGTCTGAATATCCTGACATATCCTTTCTTGGACACTTATCTTTTGCATAGCATTGCTTCCCACACTATTTGTATTAAGAAGTAATTGGCAATAGGTTTATTAGTATAGGCCCTTTTATTTTGACAAGACACCACTAGGACTGCGTTATTATTATTTGATGGTCGTAGTTTGCTCCTATCTTTAAATTTAGGATTAGAAAGGCAGTTTTCAAACCCTTTTTGAAGTTGAATAAACATCCTTGAAATGTGGTTACTTGTGTTTGTCGTACTGTTGATACCATGCCTTCCTTACATCCCACACTGAGCAGTAAGGTGGCAAGGGTCTCCTAATTCTAGCAAATGATTGCTATTTGACCTTTTTCCAGGGCCCTTAAAAGGTTTTCTATGAGGGTATGTACTGTTCTTGTGGGTTAGGCTGAATGGCCTTTATCAGATCAATTAAACTCAGCTTTGTCTTCTTCCTCGTCCAGTCTTGTCAGACTCCTGCAATGCTGGACATTGTGGCTACTGGGGAGGTAAGAAAGTCTGCTTCCTCTTGCTTGACCAAGCTTCCACTGACTGGTTCTCTCTTGGTCCTCTCGTATTTGTTCAATCAGATTTCTCTGTGGTTCCTCTGCCAGGGTGCTAGGTTTTGACAGAATGGTGACCCTGGTTGGATTGTTATCCAACCCTGCAGATTCCCTGGCGTGTTCTTATTCTTTGGATCTGGGATTCAAGTCAATTAATTTGAGTTCAGCTCCGATTGTCCCAACCTTCTCAGTCCAGCTGCTCAGGGCTTTCAGTTACCCAGGAGCCCTGTTATTCTGATTGCTCATCGTTTTTCTCTCTCTTGTGGTTGTATCTGCATTGAGGCTTGATGGATCCCATGATGACACCACGTGTCACAGATGGCCTCAACTTCCATGTGAGGTTTGAGTGTTTTTACTTTCCAATTTAGCAACAGGTCTAGTGGTGTCACCCTCTGTCTAACCTAGGGATGGTCAGTCCAACTCTAACCTAGTCTTCTCTAGACCCTGTACTGGCTCTAGTAATCTGTATCCCGAACAATCTAAAAGCTATCCATCTACACTCTCACTCCTCCCACGTCCATGCTACAATTACTCTGCCTCCACACCCTTACACCCCCCACCTCTACTCTTCCGACTTTCAAACCGCTACTTCTCCACCCCTAGTACTACTACTTCTACTCTACCATTATTCACACCTTCACACCAATACTACCCCACTCCACCTTCTCCTCAGTGACACTTAATTGAATATCTCAGTCACCTTTCACTCACTCCCTACTCACCTTCCATCACATTCACTCACACATCTTACATACACACTCACAACAAAATACCACGTTAATTCAGTAGCCAGGACAACACTTCTTCTGTAAACAGCCGCAATGCTCTTTTTCATGGTTCTTTCTCCTCCTGGTCTCACCCTGCTTCTCTGAACCCATCCAAACAACCAACACCTTTCTGTTTCCTGTTGAGCTATCTATCCTCTCCCTCCTTCATACATTGGCTTCAGCCTACTATTCATACTGCCATACTGCCATCCGGAAATATGTTGGGCCCAACTGCTTCATGCTAATCTACACCTTGTATGCTTAATGTCATTCTGACCTGTTAACATTGTGATTCCTGCCTTACTGCCATCAGGTAATATGTGGTGCCCAACTATTTCATGCTAATCTACATTGGTGTGCATAATGTTATTTTGACTGGGTTGACATTGTGAATCCTGGAATCCTATCCATTATTTGACCGATATACTTAAAAATGACTAGTACAGTACAATAACAGTACCACCAGGTATCGTGTGCACCTTCTGGAGCTGTATTCACTCGCACATGTATCGGGTATAATTGTGTATATTCACTGTGCATCATATCCCCATCTACAGCATTGATTACATCTTGCTCTTCCAACAGCAAATCATGCTAAGCCTTCTACTAGCCGCTATGTTCCCATTTGGCTCAATTCATAATGGTGTACCCTGCACAGGAGGTGTCTTCATCACACAGGAAAAAGGTATTTTCAGAATTGGTTGCCACCGGCATCATCCCATCCCCTGCCCCACCCCATTCTTACCCAGTACCTCACCATTCCCATCCTCTAAGGAACAGGAAACCACCCATAACCCTACCACTAGTGCTAACCCTGAGCCAACGCTCGCTACTCACGTGATGCCAACCAAATATACTGTGACTAAATTGGATCCCACTGTCACAATTCCCTTGCAGGGTAACATCAGAGTGAGTAGACTAAGATCACGCACCAAGTACCTCCATCAATGTACCAATACACGGTCACCCACTCTGAAGCACCATAAGATTAACCTTACACCTATGACCCATCAGAATAAGTTAGCTTTCAAATCTATGGCAAAACAAAGCCATAGTACTGATGTCCCATGAGCACCGATCACAGTCCCTACACCTTCATCAGAACTTCCACTCAATCTTAAAGGCACCCTCATTACCTCACAATCACTTGAAGCCCATGCCATTGAGATCCATGATCTCATTTTTGACCAACAACTAGACCTATTAGTTGTTATAGAAACCTACCTACACCAAGCTTCAGACCTTCTCTTAGCTCTCGCCATACCACCTGGGTTTAACATTATCAGGACTGATAGAACCAAGGCACAGGGAGGCGGAGTGGCCATAATAGACAAATCAAATGTGCATATTCGGGCATGCCCCCTCGAAGAACTGGACAGATACAAACTCATCCCAGCCAAACTCACTTCCAATCCTAAAACTCTAACTAATTTTGTGGTCATTTACAGATTACCTAATCTTAATACTCATCCAGGCTAAGACATCCCTCTCTTACTCACCCCCCACATCAAACCTAACACGAGATGTATCATCCTCTGCGACATTAACCTAGGTTATAATGATAAACAGGATCATAAAGCTAAGCATTTCATGCAGCTCTCAAAGACATGAATTTTACACAATTAGTTAATGTCCCCACCCACAATAAAGGCAGAATACTCGACTGGACCCTCACCCTCAACTTGCAATTATCCATTGACTCCATCATATCTCTTGATTGGACGGACCACCACATAGTCAACTTTACAGTAATCAGCAATGACATAGGTCCTCCAATGGCTAAAAGGAGTGACACCTATGAAACAATAAATATCAGGAAACTAACAGCTGACAACCTTTCTCCTAACCTAAGAGGAGCTTTGGCAAAAACCACTTTAACGAGTAATAATCCTAACTACCTCTCAGACTCCTACCAGAAATGCCTCAGAACCACTATAGACTCAATAGCACCCATCACAACCAAAACTCGATGCGCTAACACACGCCCTAGCTTTTGGTTCAATAATGAACTACAAGCACTCAGATGCAAAAAAAGATCCCTTGAGCACATGCATAAAATAACTAACACAATAGACTCAGCTAATGCATTCAACAAAGTTAACAAAATCTATAAAGCAGCAATCATAACTCATAAAGCTAATGCATTTAATATGCATATCAGCAATGCCAACTTTAACTCTAAGTAGTTCTTTACCACCCTTAGAGAGTTGGAAAACCCTAGCCCAGCCACTTCACATATGAACTCAAGCAAAGCGTGGTGCACTGCGATCCAGAATGCGCTAGCCTCTAAAATGCTACTCTTACAAAAGAAAATCATTACAAAAAGAAAACTCTTAGCTGATAAAAATATGCCCATAATAACATCCGACATATCGAATGAGAACGCTAGTGAGTTAAAGATGCAGTGCTGGACAATATATCCAAACTAAAAGCATCAAATTGTAAAGGAGACCACTGTCCAGCCCACTTAGTCAAACTATGTGCCCCTACTCTGACTCCTATCATCACTAACTTTGTTAATGCCTCGTTTGACTCCAATATGGTCCCAGCTAGTATAAAAGAAGCATGGGTGACCCCGCTCCTGAAAAAGCCAACAATGGACCCAACTATCCCCATGAACTACCGACCTATAACTACGGTCTGTTCTTGCTGAAAATAATAGATAAAATAGCCTACACCCAAATCCAATCTCATATGGAGCAAAATCAACTCCTGGGTGCTAGACAATCTGGATTTCATTCCAACCACAGTACCAAAACGGCACCCCTCGATTTAAAAATCCAGATACATTTCACAAGGGACACAGGCAAACTCTGAATACCTATGCTGCTAGACCTATCTGCCACATTTGAGTTAGTGGATCATGACAAACTCTGTGCCACTCTAACAAACACCTGCAGATTCTCTAGGGAGGCAACCATATGGGTGAAATCCTTCCTAGCGGATCGTACCTCACGAGTATTTATTGGGAAAGTGTTGGCTGACCCCATCCCTGTTCCCATTGGTGTACCCCAAGGATCCTGCCTATCGCCCACCCTCTACAATGCCTATACTAAGCTATTATTTGCAGCACTGGGTGCTATGAGTGTCATTTACACAAACTTCGCGGATGACACCCAGATCATCATCCCTATCAAAGGTAACTACGATCAGGACTCACTGCTCATCAACAAAATATACACAATAATACAAAAGTGTATGGCTCGCAATAGCCTTTGCCTGAATGATGAAAAAACAGAGCTTTTGTTCCACAACTAAAATCAATGCTCTCCATTCCGTTTATTCAGCAATTAATATTAATGGTACACTGATACCAGTACTCAAACAGGTCAAGACGCTAACTTAACCATGACAAAACAAGTGCATGCCCTCTCCTCAGCTACCTCCTACACCTCCAAACTATTGGCCTTAAGTCACCAATTCCTTAGGTATTGTACGATTTTACTGACTTTAAAGTCCAACCCCACCAAAAGACCTAAAACAAACACCACAAAAAGTTCAGACTACCAAAAGTCTGAACTTTTTCTGGTGTGTGTTTAGGTGTTTCGTGGGGTTGGACTTGGGGCTGGACGGTTGTCCCCCGCAACACCCCACTCACTATAGGGACAACCCCCCAGCCTCCTGCCAAATAAATGTTTTTAAAAAATAAAAAAAATAAAAAAGTGTCCCCTGCAATACACCGCGGTGTCCTCCGCAATACCCCGCTCACTATGCTATACAGTATAGTGAGCGGGGTGTTGCGGGCCGAAACCCCCCACAGCACACCTGAGAAAAAAAAACCAGGGGATGCGGGGGTGTCCCCCGCAAACACCCCGCTCACTATACTTTATGGTATAGTGAGCGGGAGGTTGTGGGGGAAAGCACTGCAGCTTCCGGAAAAAAAAATGAAAAAAAAAAGACCCTGCGGCGCCATTTGGGTGGGACAAAGACTGATTTGCAAATGGATATTTCCCATCTGTGAAAGGTACAGTGAGCAAAGGTTCAGTTCCTTGATTTCACGGAACCGAAGGGGGACCGGCGCCTCAGAGACACAGTGTGAAGGAAAGGTAAGTAGGGTTTGGTTATGTTGAGGGTGGGGGTGTTCTAAGGGTGTGGGTGTGTCGTGGGTGTGTTGTAGGTGTGGGTGGGGGTGTGGGATTGTTGGAGTTTTAAATGTGTTTTCGCATGGGAAATGTGCGAACCTTTTGTGGTCCGCACATTTCTCATGCAAACTTTTCAGTCGTGGACTTTTCCGTGATGGAAAAATCACGCAGATCCATTCCTTACACCTAAAAATTGTATCACCCTAGCCAGGGCCTTAATACTATCCAAGTTGGACTACTGCAACATACTCCTACTAGGTACCTCTAATACCAACCTAACCGAACTACAATTAATGCAGAACAAAGCATTGCGAGCAGCTTTAAGAATAAAAAAGTCTGACCACATCTCTAACATTAGGAGAGAAACCCATTGGCTACCCATTAAGGCGAGAATCATCTTAAGCTCTACATATCACGCATAAATGTCTTGCTAAAAAAACTCCTATATATATATATATATCAACAACACAATAGTGAAAAAAGCTTCGACTAGAACTCTTAGATCAAATAAAAACTCACTCCTTGAGATCCCTCGCTACAAAAGCTCCAGAGCAGGGGGCAGTAGTTGTATAGTCTTGGCCCCTAAACATTGGAGTGCAGTCCCCATAAATATCAAAACCGAAGATTCCTCCCAGTGCTTCAAAAAATCTCTAAAAACCTGGCTATTTAACCAATTTTAACTGACTGATAGCTAGCCAACTTTAGTCCTCCACCATCCCCATTTAATATTATGTAATGTTTGTGTAATCTTTTCATTTATGTATAATGTACGATTGTTCCTAACTATGATGTCTGTAACTACGCTGTGATACCTCACGGTCGCGGTGTATAACAAATGTAAAAATAAATAAAATAAATAAGTAAATAAAATTCAGGTTCCTCTGGCCAAACTTTCCATGCCTTCCCCCGTCAGGAGATATTGAATACATCCAAACAAATTTAAGAGAGTCTAAGTCGCGTCTCTTTCCCTTTTGCAGGTCCAAAACACATCATCAGTTACAGCCAGTACAGATAACAGTTTTAGTTTGTGTCCTTGGTATTTCAGTTGTTGTTAAAAAACAGCACTTCCTCTCTGTTACCAGTGAAAAGTTGCTCTCTCTCTGGTGGCAGTCTGTGTCAAAACACTGTACAGTGGCTATGGTGCAGGAGGCCACAGCCATTGTCAGGAGTGGTTGGCAGTATTCCACTCATGCTGCCACTTTGTTTTTCAGTTCTTCTGTGTGCCATATGACAGTTCCATGGTGCTATGCTGCCAGTTTGACATAGATGTATGGGGCGATTAAGGGCGGTAACATTTCCAATCACACAAGCATGTAGGGAACAGACAGGGACTGGGGACCTCCCAACTGCCAGCATTCCTCTCTGTGGTAGGGCTGGCACTGGCTTCCAATCTGATAGACCTCCCACCCCAGGCTGAGATTGGACCCTATCCCTTCTTGACAGGGTCAGGTTACTAATCCTGTTACACCTTGAGGGGAGGAATGTTCAATATTCACTTTGAGATTAAGCATTTGAAAAGTTATTTTGGAAGAATATATTATCCGTTTGGATTTTGGTTAGTCTCATCGAGGGCATCAGATGATCTACCTGGCGTAATTAATTTCGAATTGTGCACAATTTTATATGCTATATACCCGTGCCTTGAAGAAGACACTGATTCTATAGTTCTTGGACTGAAACCTCTTGCTGTGTTTTTCAAATTCATAACCTTAATATATTTTGTTTGTATTTTTGAATGTACATGTTTTGTTTTCTGTATATCACCGTTTGTGTTCTGGATAGTAATATTATTTGACATCATATATCTGTGTAAGTTGTACTAAATATGTGTAGCAAATACTTTTTCGTTTTTAACAAATGGTTCTGATAAATTGTGCAAGTAGTTAACATTTAGAGATTATTATTTATGTTTTCATGAACGTTTTCTGACTGTCTTGGCCTAAGTGGTGTATGTGGTATGTCACTCCTTTGTGACAGTATGCAATTGGAACCTTGATAGCAACCATTATTCGTTTAATTCAATTGCCAATACTGTGTCCAGGTATCTTGATAGATTCACATTCTTTCTTTGTCTTCATAATTAACAAAGCTCAACACCTGACCCATTGCACCCCTTTGACTTACTTTTCTATTATTTTGAGCACCTTGCTGTTCAACTTGTCGCACCTTCCCCCTCTTATTGTTATCCTCATCTACTGGTCCTCCTCACTCTCACACACTTCTTCCATGATGTTAAACTTCTGCTGAAAGCTCTTCTTACTGAAGTTCCTTTCATATTTACAGTGGGCGTTATCCTCTCGAAAATGATCCAGAACCACATACTACAGATGTCTTAAGCCCTTTCTGGTCCTTCTCTGTAGGTGAACCCAAACCTGCCAATCAACAAACGAGGCAACTCGCTTGATAGCATCTTCATCTCCTCCTTACTCAATTCTGCTGACTTCCCATTTGGCTTTTCACACTCTGACCACTCACTTGTAGATTTCACTGTCTCTGCCCTTCCTCTATCCTTCCACTACTGTCCGAAAATAAACACAAAATCAAAATTTCAATCCTGCCTCTATGGACCAATGCCTACACCAGGTTGGGACTTCCCATCAAGCTCTCTCTCACCATCTCTTGTTAAACTCTTTTGGGGTTGAATTGGGAACTGTATTTTCATTTTTGTTTACCTGGGGTATAACGTGTTTCACCAACATGAACATAACAATCAACAGTCAGGGGAATAATCCTGAATCAGGTGCTGTATGTTATTGGCAAAGGTAGTGAACATCTGTCCAGTGGATGAGGGGAAATACATGGCATAGAAACCTGAAGTAGGACAGACACATGACATACAGTAATCCAGGGGTGGTGCTTGTACATACAATGGAGTCAGGTGATGGCTGGTTAGGGAGGTGAGTCACATGGAACTATGTCAAGGGTGCTCTTGCTATGTTAAAGAGAAGGAGGCAGAGTTTTTGCCAAGATTTGAAGGACTGGATATAGAAGATGTTTAACCATATGGAGGAAGGAATTCACGTTGTGCAGAGCAAGGAAGGAGAAAGAGTGGAGATGAGAGGATAGCTCAGAGTGATGTGGAAAAGAGAGATAAGGGAGTGACCTAGAGTGGAGTTTGTGCAAAGGATAGTCACTGGAGATAGTGTTTGCAAGATGGAGGTGCAAGCCCATTGAAGGACTTCAAAACAAGATGTAGGAATTTTGAAAAAGAACACGTTTTCATACAAAGTTAACTGGCACGTAGGTGGTGTCTGTAGGTGGGAGAAGAGCAGTGAAGATTGTAGAGGGCATGGGTGGAAAAGGTGAGTCCAGTATCAAGTGGTGAGAAGATGTAGAAGGGGTTGTCATAATGGAGGGTGGCATGATAGTCACGGTGGCTGAGAACCAATGCCAGTGCAATGGTTCTGGTAGAGTTGTAAGAGAGAATTAGTCTAATTTTCAAAATATTTAGCAAGTGATTTCTATCTGCAACTGAGGTGGAAGTAATACAGTGGTGTAGGTTAAGGTTGCTACCAAAAAGGCCCTTACAGATGTGCACCTTGGGGCTGGGGGAGAGAATGTCACAGCAGGACATTAGATGATTAAAGGAAGGAGAGGGGTGTTGGAGGTAGTAATATAAAATACATTGGTCTTGGGGGACTGTAACAAAAAACAACAAAGTAGCATAAATGGCCTACAATGGTGGTTTGCAGAGAGATAAGCAGATAGTGAGAAAAGTTGTCAAGAGTGAAGGTAGTAAAGGAGACCCAGATTTTCCAGATGTCTGCAGGGTAGGTAGGAGAACCAAAATGAGGTGATCAGTTCACCAATGGTGGAGTTGAAGAAAAGAGGGTGACTAGTAATGGACAAAGCACAGATACCTTTGTGGCGCCAGCACGGAGAGAGCTGAGCCAAAAGAACCCATGTTCCATGGGACTGAGTAGGGCTAGTGAGACAGATAGGAGAAAACCTAGTTCCAATTGGTGTCAGAAAAGGTCCAGAGAAGAGAGAGGTCCACTATGTCAAAGGAAGTTGAGTGGCCCAGCAGGATTTCAAGAGAGGGTGTTATGGTGGTGGACAAAGGTCAGAACGTTAGGGGTGTGGGTGAGCACTGATTCTATGGATTGACAGCTATGATATGTACATTGGCAAGGGTCAAGAGTTCAGTAATATCCAGGTAAAAGTTGATCCTGTTACAGATTAGCCATTCCCGGAGTTAAGAAGAGTGGGGGAGGTGAGATACAGGTGGACATTTAGCACTATTATTGTGTCACTCGAGGGCTTCTCAAAGATTGGTAGGATAGTTGTTACACTGAAGCAGGCTGAAAAGATTCAATGAGAAAGAGAACATTTAGAGGAGGAGTTGCAGAAGCAATTCAGCAATGCAAGCTTCTGTACAATCTGCCAGGCCAATGGGTTAGCATGGGCACAAGATGGGTTGGCAATTCCCCATCCTAAATTGAGAGGTGGCATAACGAAGAGCTGGTAGATGAGATGTGGTGGCTATATGCAGGTGTTGAGTGAATCATACATTGTTTAAATGTTTGATGAGAATTACAGGGAAATGTCATTAGCAGATAGAAAAGATGGGTTTGGATGAGGGCAGAGAGGAACCAGCATGGATTACAATTTGGAGCTGAGTTTATTGGGGTGGGATTTAAGAGTAGTAATTAGATTGGTGAAGTAGGATGATCTGGCAGAGTCAGGAGCTGTGGTGAAGGAGGGCAGGGCCTTGTTGTAGGTGAGTGCAAACAGGGACTGTTACTTGCACCACTTGCAAAGATGGCATTGAAAACACATTTTGAGGCAGCTCTTAGGCATGAGCTAGGGTTGGAAGTGTGGTGGAAGTGACAAAGGTATGAGGTGGACCGTGGTTATCAATGGGGGAGCGTAGAGCCAGGTTAAAGTGTGAGAAGGCCTGTTCAATAGAAGTAACAAGAGAGTCATAGTTAGATAGAGGTCCTGGGAATCAGGTTTGAATTTGTGTTTTAAGATGGGGATCAAAAGGGGAAATAGTGAAAACACGAGTTTGCCAGTGGGGGGCACGGATCTACTTCCAGGCCTGACCTATGCTAAATCAGGCCCCATGCAGCAAAATAATGCTGCATTTACAGGCACCAGTATTACTGGTGCCCGTAATTCCGTCAATCCCCTTGATGGAGTCCTATAGGTCTCCATAGAATGAGGATTTACCAGTGTTTCCACTGCCTGTAGTATCACTGTATTACCAGGATATCAGGGGGTGGAAACAGTAGGGGCATTTTGACAGTATCCCACTGGAATTACCGGCAGGATACTGGCAAACATTTAATGAGCCCCAATGACAAGAGAGTTCCCCTTGGAGTGAGTGAGTATGTTGTGAAGTAGATTAAAGCAGTGGTCAGAGAGAAGGGAGTCAAGTTGATGGTGGAGGGTTGGAATGAATTTTGAGAATTCATGTATGAGTGCTATTGATGGTTCAGGGGGAATGGAGTCAAGCAGCATGTCCGGATTAGAGAAGATGTTGAGAGGGCCTTTGGTTGATAAATTAACAGAACAAGGAAAGGGACGGGCGAGGAGATAGGTGGCAATGAATGTTAAGGAGAATGGTATACAGTTGCGATATGGTGAACAATATGATTATAGTCGAGAAATAAAGGAATGCAGGGAGTGGGTTAATAGCTGCAGATTGAAATGGGACAGGTAGCCAGTGGTGAGCTGAAACGCTAAATGTCAACTGAAAAACTTGTAATTTTTCTTTGTCAGCAAGTTTTTTATGTAATTGGCGTGAAAAGGCAAGAAGGTGACAAGAGTGGTGCTGGTTACTGCATGAAGCACAAATGGAGATGATGGCCTCAGGGCGCCAGCAAAGGCAATCTGTAATGTGAGCACATTAATGTCCAGAATTAATGCTTTGTGCAAAGACAGACAACATGGGGCAGTTGTTCAGGGGGGAGCCCCTTGAGGTTGAATAACCAGTCTCGGGAGGATAGCTCCGGTGCAACACGCTTGTCTTGGAAGCAAGACCACACAGAGCAACACGTCTGTGCTTAGAAACCTCTGGGTATTAAGCGCGTTACAAGTAACCAATTTCAATTTCAACTGAAATGGTAAAAGGCATGCAGTATAGTGCAAAGTCATCTTGGCCACTGCCCTCTGAAGCAAACTACTCAGTAGTACAGGAATCCCTTTGTTTTCGCCAACTTTAAAGAAACCCCCATACCCAAACGTTTGCATTCATAGTAGAATTCTTCAGACTACCATAAACTGCAAAATGTACATCAGATCAAAATGGAGAGAGCAGTTAGAGCTCCATGGTATGGCGATGTTACTTAGTTAATGTCCACTATTAGCAATGTGGAACCTTGCCTTTCAGAGTACATTTGCATTACGAATTGTACAATGATTGTTTGTACCGTTTCCAAGTGATTCTTTTGCATTTGTTAGCCAATGCACGGGTAGTCAATTGTTGGCCCCCAGAAGGTTGAATGAGAGAGTCGGTATGCCAAGATTCAAACCAGTGACATGGACACAGTCCTCATGAATGAGAATTGATTAACTTGCTGAGCTATCTCCCCGCCTTAGTATTGCTTTAATAAATATGAAGGAATATGGAACACATATAGTATAGTGGCAGGCCACATACCCAATCATAGGGCACTGCCAGAACCAGGCACGTCATTTAGGGGTTGCCAGCGGTCTCAGCATGCGACCCTGTGGTCTCCCTTGCTACCCCTAAAAAATGGGGAAAAAAATGTTTTATAATGGAAGCGCCTGGCCCGGGGCCATTATCATGTGGCTCTTTGTTTCTGGAGTGGTTGGCTTTCTTGTTCAGGCCTCTTAAAAAAAAGGGGGGTCCACAAGTGTACCCCTTTGATCTGTGACCCTAAATAAGAAAGAATAGGAATAACAAATAATGTGCCTTTCTGGAATTCTACACGATAATTGCTAGGCTCATTAAAGGTTTATTTCAGGCACACTTCACGGGGTGAGTCACTGATTTAATCTGGTCTTAAACACCTCAAATTCAAAATGCAGACAAAAATATCCAAAAAGCATTTAGAGTAGAATAAGCATCTATTTCGGACTATGTATTTTTCTTTTTGCAATTTGCAGTTATAGCCTGTTTTTTTCTGCTGTTGTCTCTGTTATGAGATCACTACAAGACATTCCATCTCGGTCTTGACACTCGGTCACTTGACAGAATGCTTGTGCCTAAAAGATTATCTACACTGTAGAAATGTTTGACCATAGCACATAAAGTGCCCTTGATTGCATTGCACCACAATGAATGCCTTGTTGTAATGTTGTAATGTGCATATCTTTCCTATCTGCATGGTATGCTGTTTAGGATGTTTGTTTGCATGTATGAGGTAAGGAGCGCCCACAGTACAGGATGCCGTGTGAGGCCACCCTCTGAATCCTGAAAAGTAGATACACGCTGGCTTGACGTGTGGCCAACTTTGCACCAGACCTGTAGATGAACTGGCTTGCTGTTACATTGGTTACCAGTTTAATGTTATCCACTACAGGGTGTAATTTGCTTTCTGATGTTGAGAACATGGCACCTCATCAAGAGTTGGGTGGTTGCCCTTAAATGCGGCAGCAATGCTATTACTGCCACATTTGAGGGGTGGCCCAATCTCGAGGTGGGCAGTAAATTGGAGTTTTACCTCCAGCAAAAAGCTGGGAGTTAAAAATGTCTACTTACTGCCGTTTTCATTATTATTACTGCCAGCACAATTACCACCAGTGGTAATAGCGCAGCGTAACCCCATTGGGTGCTATGGACCCAATGGAGAATGGGCAATATCCACCCAACAGCTACTCGTGATCCAGCGCTAATATCGCCGGACCGAGTAGCGGCAATGCTATTTGCGCTGGCAGTATCCCAGTGGTATTACCGCTGGGATACCACCACACTCCTGATGAGGCCCATGTAATTGCTAATTTTATTATAGCTGGTAAGATAGCTATAGCCGGTAAGATAGCTCAGTGGGTTGAGTGCTTGTTGCAGCAATGTGTGGGTGATCGGCAGGATGTAGATTTGAATCCCGGCAAGGTCAACTCAGCCTTTCATCATTTCATTCTTCTAAGGTTGATAAATGTTTACCAACACAGGTTGGGTGATATTGTATGTATGTTTGTTCTATATAAAACAAATAAGCGTAAGTGCTATATAGTAGCACATCATTATCATTTGGCCTTGGATGTCTGCTTGCATTCACAGTAATTTGGTAATATTGGCCTATACACACTGATATTAATGATACATATGGTGATCCATTCTTGTTTGAAATGTATATCACATTACAGTGATATCGTAACCATATTTTTCGTAGTGAAATTTAGGAACAATGCTATGATGCCACTTCCTGTTTTGGCAAGGGTGAAAGGTCGTGTTCCATCGCTCGTGATGTCACTTCTGGGTGGGGTCAAATTACACCACATTATGTGATGTCATCAGAGGTCAAGGCTCATGGTTTGTCGCTTCCACTACCCCTGGCATTTCGGAGAAATTATGTACCTGGCCAAAACTGTTGTCTTTTGCCAATTCTAATGTTTTTTTTTTATTTTTTTAAAGGCTAGTATACCTACATATTAGTGATGGTGGTTTGGTGCCAGAATGCTCTCATTATGGACTGCCATTTTTTTTCAAAGACGGCAGATGAAATGTATGTATGGCTAATGCCTTCAGGCTTTATATTTTGCTCCCTGCTATAGCTGTACCAGCTGCCCATTGGCTGTCAAGGTGTCAAGGTGTTGAGGCTGTCAGACAATTAAAACATTGAATATGAAGCTTATTTTACAACTGAAGAACAGTGTTCACACCCTAATTAAAACCTTCATATAGAGCCGCAGATTAGTGGCAGCCTCTCACATGTCCTAAACTAAGGCCACCTTTACAGCTTCCCAACAGCTTTACTGACAGCACCTACCAAAGCTGAGCGACAACGCATTCCACATCCATAAACTTTAAGGTAGTCATGCTATAGACCATTTTCCTAATTGCTGCAGTGTGATCCAATACTATAACAGAGAAAGTCCTGCCATTGTCAAGTTTCTCATGCATCAATTCAGCATGTTTGTAAGTCTAACATTAACTAAGGTGCTTAGATCCCTTGCCCCCTTCATAAACCTATACTCTGGTTTAGGTAATGGAATATATCACAAGTTGTGATAGCCCCAAAAGCTTGGAACGCCCTCCCACTGAGCTTAAGAAAGGAAAACTCCCTCCTGGCATTTAGAAAGGCGTTAAAAGTTATTCAACTAGACTGCACCAGAATGTTTTCTAATGATGTTCCACTGTAACCATGGAACATTTCCTCAACAATGTCTTTGAACGGCTGCAATCATTTTCAAGAATCTGTTTAATGTGTATCCAAGTGAATGTACTGTAACAGCGCCTCGATGCCTCAGGGCCGTGTGTGCGCTTTATAAATCGAAACAAATAAATAAATAGTTTGGCTGTTTTCAATTGGTCTTGTTATATTACTTTTGTTCCTTTTCTGTGTGTATATATAGCATTGTCCCATGTTTTACTTTACTTGGAGTACTATGTTCTTTGAACATACAGCCAAATGGAGGAGGCGATCTGACCGAAACCTGGGTCACAGGTAGCATTCAAAAATCAATTATCAGGGGCATATGGAAAGCTCAAACTGAGGGGACAGATACGTGGGTGCCAGTGGCAAAAACTTTACATATTTTTCTGTGCATGTTCTGGAACACAGTAACTGCACGCTGCAAAGAAACATAGATAAAAAGTGAATGTACTTATTTTATTATTACTTATAAGTGACTACATTTCTTCTGACGCAGGAAATAGAAACGGAAAGGCTAACCATGGGAAGTAACTTAAGCTTTGAAAGGTTTCATGACAAAATGTATTATGCAAATGGAGACATACCTGATACGTAATTATTCACGTAACACCAAGAGAAATCGTTATTATTATTTCCTTGTAAAGGAGCGCCACATCAACTGCACTGACATGCAAACGAATGGCAGCATCCCAGCAATGTTCGCTTCACTGCGGAAAACCTGTGTACGCTTAATGAAGGCTGGCCAGATGTTTGACATTATTTACAATCTTACAGCTTATTTGTTTGGTCAACATCTCCGTGGGATTTAAACCTTGAAGGACAGGTGGTGTGACTGAATGGCACCCAATACCTTTGACAACATATTTCGGTCAAAGTGTGCACAGGCCCTGGGGAAGCTGGTCATTATATGTGCTCTGTGATATCATATTTCAAAAGAGCAACATTTATTCAAGATAGGAGAATGCATTTTTCAGATTCACACACTGGATATCTCGGAAATCCCATAACGTTTTACAAAATATATTTTCCTTAAATTCTACAGTGCAGACGCACGCTTCCCCGTTATTAAGTTTAAGACACGCCACCTTTTGTTTTTGCAAAGTAGTCCATGGCCACTTTCAGGGGAAGGACTTAGAAGGGAGGCACTTGCAGCAGGAAATGGAAGAGGAGGAAGAAAGACGGAGAGGGGTTACGAGATTGGAGCAAATAAAGAGAAGGTTGAAACTGGGCGTGCCCCCATGTTATAATTGCTGATACCCCACATAGCTATAGAACAAATGGCAATGAGGTATTTGGATGCCGCAACCCAGCAGAATGATCAAGTTACCTGGACGCTACCAGGCCCATGTGACTGTGCTGCTACTGAGACAGGTGCAACCACCACGAGCGGATCCCTGCCTCCACACCCTTAAATCTGTAAATCCTCACATGGTTCCAAGCCTGTGTGTTTTCCGACTGCCACAGCAGGTACAGCTGCTGCAGCTGACACTCCGTCGGCCCGGTGCCATCTCCCATATCCAGGCCCGTACCTCTGCTCCAGTCTGAAAGCCCATGGACTCTCCGACCGACAAGTCGGTCACTGCTGCTCCACCAAATGTAAATACGCCAGCCAGGGAATAGTGGAGGCAGGTGTCTGCCCCACAGCTGGAATCTCTACTTTCGGGAAAGGTGTGGTCGTACCTCTCTCATTGGCAAGTGTACACAGGGCTGTCAGAAGATCTGGTGAGGCCCGGGGCAAAACGTTTGGTGAGGCCCCCTTACAATTTTATGCACTCGACCAGAGGTGGCACCTCCGCAAACAGGAGGCTCGAGAAATCTCCCCTTGAGTTTGCGTGCAGGATCCCAAATATAGTTTATCAATACAACTCCAAATCAACTACAGCAAAGTTAGATTTCTCTACTGAAGGGATTATGCCAGACTAACTTTTGTATCATATGCATAAATATATATAGGATGGCATGAGCTCTCCGCTGCGTCACCTCCAACTCTCTGAGGCTCAGTCACATTTCCAAGCAAATAGTTGGGGGCAGATATCATTCTTTGGCTGGGGCCTCCCTCTGGAAACAGCCTCCCTGCCTCTCTGAAACATGAGCAGAACCATCTCCGGTTCCGGAAGCAACTAAAGACCTTTCTCTTTGCTTCTGCCTTCTCTCTTCCTCTCCCTTGCTGATCACCTGCCTGATCCATGCACTGGTCATCTGGTCACCCTCTGAATTCGGGCCAGGTTCCTGCCTGTTCTGTTGCAATCCCGCACTGCCTCTTGACTCCCCTACACTTTTGGTCTGTATCAGTAACACTACAGCCCCTCTCTTGCACGTATTTTCTACCTGTTGGCTGCACTTCAATATATGCCTTTATTACCATGTATGGACTCCCAGCCAGTAAAAATGTCATGCCACAGAAAGAATATCCAGGCTGTCTGTGCACCATAAGTGTTATTACTGGCTAGATTGGCTTACATTCAATGTGGGCCAATTTAGCCAAGTAGTATGTTTGCTTTAACCTTGATGCATAGTCCTGTGCATTAAGGGTAAAGCAAAAAGAGCATTGGCAATGCTAACAGTTTGGACATTTGTGTAGGCATGGGAAAGGCCTTCTGTATTGGTATTAGCTGGCTGTTGATAGTGCGGTGCAAAATGGTTTGAGTACCTGAGTAGCTAATAGCAGTGCATGGCAAATGCCCAATACTTATAGACAAGCCAAACATGTTGGTTTTGCCAATGCTTGTTTTTAACAAGACTACAGTGAAAGACAAGCAGGGTGCTTTTAAATTGAGTGGCCAAAGGCAGACCTGATCAAGACATTTTTATTTCACCAGTTCCATGTTTACAACTCCAATGAAGTCATTAACTCTCTGAAGACTCCTTTGAGAAAACACTTGCAGGCACATTGAGGGAAAAGTTTGATGGCAAGGCTTGTTTAAAGCTAGCTCAAAGAGTTCCAGTGAGGAGGTGTTTTGTGTGGGGATGGCAGGAACTGGGTGAGAATTGCCATAGGGATTAGCATAAATCAATGGGTGGGCAAATAACTAAACAGCATATACAAGTCCCTCTGCATATGCCATTTCTTCCTATCTGTACTCAATGCTGTCATTGGGACGGATCTTCCCAGATCCAGGATCTGGCAAAAATTACTCACCAGATCTCAGAGACAGCTCCACAATCTGGGAAATCTATGTGCACTATATGTTTATTTAAGAATGCTGTGATGTGTTGGTGCTTTAAACTATGTTGGGGAGGGATTTGAACAGTGGTCGCTAGGAACCAAAGTGAGACACTTCCCCACAAGACCACTTGAGGGTCTGAGCGGGAGCCCTGTGAAATCCCTTGTCAATGTTGCACTGTACTGGAAATATTGATGTGCCTTTTTTAGGTTTAAAAGGGGTGCAGATTTTGAACTTTACTGATGATAAATCCTCTGAGGGGAAGAGGCAAATGTTCATGAGGGTGACTAAAATACCTGCCCTACACCCTCCAAATACTCCTGTCGCTGGACCCTTTTTCACTGTGGTAGGAGGAATACCCCAGAAAAAAAGTCTATTCCACCACTGTCTGTTTGCTAAAGCAATATTTTTGGCTTATTGGTTAGGGAGTGCATCAGCATCAAACATGCAGAGCACAAAAACCTATCCATGCGATATCAATAGACTCACTTCGATAAAGCCTTAACTTCTTGTCTCAGCTTTTAGATAGCCCACCTCTCCAGTAATTAGCATAGCACTATGAAAGTAAACAGCCTCTGAATTGGGGTGAAAGGTACGACTAGTGGCCAAAGGGAAGGTGAAATTGCTTTTCAGCTTCCTAGCTGGGCTCAGGGAATTCTGAGGGAAATGGGAGCAGGACTGGCTGAAGATGTGTAAGTGCTGGTGGGGTCCCATTGATGTTTGGGGGCACCCTTTGCCTTACTGATTGGAACATTGGTCCAAGGCACCTGTGGAGTGCTTAAATCAATACTGAAGTCAAAATAATGCAGCAAGGTTGTTAAAAGCTGCAGATTATCAGTATGTTGCTGTGTCATAATACTGCCAACATGGGGGCAGCTACTTGGCGGCCCATTTCAGCTGTAAAACGTGAAAGGCCCAGATGCCATCCCTCAGTGGGGATCCCGAAAGCGCAGTGGGTTTATTGGCCCCACTCACTATCCTCTTTCAAAACTGTTATCCATCCCCTGCCGAGTTGACCAATAGAGTCGTGGTCAGACCGAACAAGACACAGATGTTAAACAGTGCCTGGGCCCCGCTGTTAACAAAGGCCCTGCAATTACTAACATTAAACATTTCACTGTCAGCACCTGCATTCATATGCATACATTTTTAGGTAATTGAAATCGTGATGTGGGCTTAGCACTTGCATGCTAGGGGAGTGATTATAAGGGAAGTGGTGACATGAGACATCTCATTCTTACAGCATTCCTTAAGTGTGACCTTTCAGAAATGAAGGAGATAGTGAGCTGCTTGTAACATTGAAGCTTCAAAAGAATAGTCTAATTCGAATGTGGAAAGATATTAGATGCCCCCACACAAGGAAGTTTGCCCCTCCCTCACAGCCTCTGCTGTTTGCACCTCTCCCAACATTTGGAGTGTTTGTCCCCCCAGACATTTTAGTCTAGGTGCACCTCTGATGCCATGAACCTACCCCTTAATGAAGTGGCCTCCAGGGCGGCTAAATGTAGGGGTGGGGCTGAACACACACTCACATTAAACACTTTCAACCATGCATTCATCCACAAGTTGCACAACTCCTTACATGCATACATACATAAAACAAAACACAGTATTGACACAAACATAAACACCAACATGCATGCATGCATTCAAGCACATATACATACTAATTTAATTTAAATACACATATATACACATTTAATTTAAAATAAAAAAACACTTACCTTACCTCCATACACCCTTCAAAAGCATTCAAGCAGCTGACACATAGACATGCAGCCTGACAGGAGAGAGCTCCTCTCCCATCAGTCAGCGTGTTCACGCTGAACAACATGAACACACTGACTGACAGGAGAGGAGTCCTCTTTTGTCACGTAGCATATCTACGCTGTCAGCTGAATAACAGGAGGCAGCAGAGCTCACTTCTGAGCCTTGTTGTCTCCCATTATTTTACTGTTTGTTGCGGAGACAAACGGCTTTGCAACAAACAGCAAAATCATTGCAGTGGCAGACAGCACAGTCCCCCGTGTGAATAAAGGACACGGTGGTCTGTGCTGCCTTCTACTTAGGAGATGGGGCCGCGAGGCCCCCCGCAAGCGTGAGGCCCGGGGCAGGTTGCACCCCCGTATCCTCCTCATGACAGCCCTAATTGTACAGTAGGAAGTTCTGAATGTTTATTAAGTAACAGAGCCAGATCAAGTGACAAAGAAGTTAACCCAGTGTCAGGTGAAAATGCCCTCTTATAAATCACCATCATATCCGCCGGAAAACACAAGTTTCTCTTCATGCATTCATCTTGTAAATATTCAACTATCACTTGTAACACCTTCCTCTCCATAGCCGGTGTATACTGACTAAATGCACGCACTTCAATAAGTGAAATAGAAATATCTGAAATCCATCTAAGCGCGTCTCTCGTGTAAATACGCATTTCTTCACTAATGGGTTTCAACGGAGGCAAAAATCGTTTTGCACATACAATGTTTGCTGCTTATCCTTATCCAATTCATCTTTATGTAAACGATCAAGTTCCCACTTATATATAAACAATTTTGCGACATGCTTGCATACTTTCGTCCCAATATCTCTTGAACGAGACAACACATTCTAATCCTGCAATTCTTGTGGAATTGCTGAATCAGTCAAATCACTCCATACTTCAGCCAGATATATCCCCATTTGTTATGTCATTTTCTTCTGCTCAGGAATACCCCCATTGTCTGACATTGCACTTACAACAGGCATTTCATCACCCCCCTCCATATATGTCTCAGTCCATTCACGCAATTCCTTTTTTCTCTCTTCAGTCATCATGCTATGTGTCACTATTCTCGAATCAGCATCAATCACATCATGCACTGGAAGTGGAGTGTTACTAGTCGGCAATGAAAGCAAAAGTAAACCATGTTCCCTAGGAAGTGGAAGAAATAATGCTGTCGGTGCAGTTGGAGACATTGGCATAACAGCAGCCACTACAAGCGAAATGGGTGCAGATGCGGGAGGAGGTACATAAGGAGGTGGTGTTGTTGGATCAGTTCCTGAATCAGAACTTCTCTTCAATAATTTGTTAAATAATTTGTCGCATACATGCAAATCTTGTGATGGATATATTTTTTGCACATCTAATTGAAAGGCCCTATCCATATTCATAATGGCTTCTACTTGTTTCTGCTGATCAGGTATCAAGACTTTCTCAGCATTTGTCATATGTCTACTCTCTCTACTTTTAAGTCGCGTATTCACTTCCTTCTCCCAATCTCTAACAGCGTCAAATGCAGCTGGTCTAACTTCCTTATGTAATAATACAGTCTCCAAATATTCTATTCTGGCCACCTCAAAACTGCCCAACTCTGGCCACTGAAGGTCTGGAGCATGTCTGGTTTGTCGATGGCAAATTTTATTAAACAAAATAGCGCCAAGGCTGTATCCAATAATCATGTCATATGCCATTGACCCCACAGGTGGCGTGGGTCCTCACTGATCTCGATCCGACAGCGTTGTCTTCGCCAAACAACGAATGGACATCATCGGGAGGGTCCCTGTTCTGGCGCCATCTGAAAGACCAAAATGAGGCTTACCACAAAGAAATGGAAATACACCAGTCACATGGTCAAAGAACAACGTTTATTACAATCGCTCAAAGGGGTCTCAGCACCCCACGATGCATGCGCACAAACACCATGGAGGGAGAGAGAGCCAGTCACAGAAACATCAGACATATATACATTTTAGAAATAGCATAAGATACGCTTGTCCAGCCCCTTCATGTGATAGGGACAATAGGATTTGTTCCCTATCCACGTAGATAGTATTACCATGACAAAATATTTACATATTTCCCCGTCCTCCTGCAGACAATTTACTGTCTGGGATCATAGGCAAAGCAGTGTGTGGGGGCATATTGTGTTCTCTAGTACAAGGTAACATTCTTTGTGCAGCTTATCTATGTTGCCCCTAGAGCCTAAGGTCAGTCTGCTCCACAGCTTGGAAATATGGTTTATCTGAAGAAGCACGTTTCAGATGCTCATTATTATAATTAAAAGTTCAGCGGGGAAAACATGTCGGAGACAGGAGGGCACCTAACTTGTAGATTATCTATGCTTCTGCGAGGATTCAAGGTTCTACAGAGTAAGACAAACAATACGCTCAGCAGAATGTGCATTTCTCTTTGTAAGTGTCAGAAAGTTCCTTCAGCGGTCTCCTACCGCGTTCAGAGCGAAAATGCAGAATGAGCACGGAACTGAATAATGCAGCCAAGATGGCAGATTAAACCAAATGGCAACATAGCCATTGTTATTGTGGTGTGATGAGAATGTGTTTAGGCCAACATGCATACATTCTGAGGAACCAAACTGAATATATGTTTACAGAGTGCCTTTCCCACAGACACAATAAAGTCAGCCTCTTTGACTGAGCATGCCAGCACCTTCCAGACAACTCCCCATCACAACTAATCTATGAAGTGTAATTCGAGCTCAAGAAGATGTCCACATCACTGATGATGGCACAAAGACCTCGCCTGAGGAACACTACACAAAAGAATATGTGTGGCTCATAAGAGAGGAACGTGTGGAAGAAACTGCTCCAAAGATAGCACTCGAAATAGGAGGTCACGTCTAGCAGTTCATTGTTGATACCAGCTCCATCATCAACATCATGAACGAAAATGAATATTCCTGCTCGCAAGCCGTCTGGCCCCTCGAGAAGTCCAAGGTGAGAATCTACCTGTAGGGAGCAATGCAATGGCTCCAGTTATTGGGTCAATTCAAGTGCATGCTCCATCACAGAGGAAGAAGCGCCACAGCCATGATCCATGTCCTGACTAGCCATCATGCAAGGTTCTACCTAATCAGTTACAAAACCACAAAAGCTCTCAACCTTATTGATATTCACTACGACACCTTTGAAAAAGTCTCCAAATTCGCCATACAGAAAGAAAGACACCTTGGACCAAACAATGAGGACATGATCATTAAACTAAACAAAGCAGTATGCTTCTCGAAGTTGGGCCTAAATCAAGGATATCATCAGCTGGTCGTACACCCCTCCTCCAGGCCAATAACCACATTTTCCACACTTGATGGTCTCTTTAGAAATAAGTGTAAATTATAAGTGTACCTGTAATACCACAGGTCCTCCAGGTAATTGATACATACAAATACAAAAAATGGACCTTGATAATTGGGGCTAGAGAAGTCTATTATATACTAGATAAAAAATTTTTATCTCAAAAGATTGTTTGTTTTTATTTTCAAATCACAGTTTCACTACTGTATGCTCATAGAGCACATAAGTTCATATATAATCGCAAGTAACTCCAATTCTGCACTTGTAAGGATGGATGAAGACAGATTAAAGATCGGTATTTTGTCCATCTCTAGTGGTTCTGATACCAATGGTGGGTCCTGACCCCTGGTCGAATTGTTGCTGCCTCTGCCTTGGATGACCACTTTGCCCCCCCCCCCTTTGAAAAAAAACAGGCTTTTGTCCCCTTGTATTGCCAGAGCTAGTGCTTTGTTGTCCAGCACTAGGATCGTCTGAGCCACTTGAGGACCCTGAGGTGTTAGAAAACGTGACACATCTATTTGGTCTGCGGTGATATGGACCACTTCTTTCTGTAGGTAAGGGTATGTTTTTTCTTTCTTGTAGGCACTGAGATCTTTTTTTAACTTATTGATTTTCTGATCAAGGTTCCGCTGTTTAAATTTATTTAGCTCTTCCTCTAATTATTCTAGTTGTTTTTTTGCGTTTTGTATGACATTATTTTCTGAAAAATCCTTCTCAAGTGGCTCAATTTCTTCACTTTTTGCCTTTGCTTCCTCTTTGGCAGTTCTATTACGAGGATAATCAGATCCCTAGAATATTTTTTACAGACACCACTAACATTTTTTAGGAATCTAGGATTGGCCACAAAAATCCTGGGGATATTCCTCACCTGGAGGCCTTCGGGTATGATCCCTCCCTTTAAGTACTCTAACATAAAGCATCCATGAAGTTGAGTTCTAATCAGTTTTTTCTTTTTCTGAATTATTTTATTAATTTCATTTTTCCCATCTATATTTGTTTCATTTGTTTTTGCTCCTTCAAATAATGCCAGAGTCTCCAGTAATTTTTTGTAGTGTTCATCGGAGAAGGAAAATATATTTACGCTCTCCTTTTAAATATGCAGCAATGTAATTTGCTATGCATAACAATGCGTTCCCTTGCAGCCAATGGGCTGTGCTATACGGGTACATTATAAGGGTACCTGTAATACCACAGGTGCTTCAGGTAAGTGATACGTAAAAATACAAAAAATGGACCTTGATAATTGGCTACTCGCGGTGGTCATTAAGAAACTAACCAATATCACGAAGAGAGGAAGCATTTTGTCATTGGGCGACTCCACTCTAATGAATAAGTAAGTGGATTTGACCCATTTACGTTAGTCATAAGCAGTGTATTTATTAACCAAGATCATTGAGAAACAAGGAGAACCGCACTCATTGGGGCTGATTCATGGAATTATTTGTGCCGAAAAACGGGGATTTGTGCACCATTCTGCCCGCAAATCCCCATTTGTTAAACAAGGATTTGCGGGCAGAATGGCACACAAATCCATGTTCCAGAAGATCGTTGTTTTTTTTTTGTTCCCCTCCTTCTGCCTGGTCGCGCACTGAAACACTTGTGTATGAGTGTGAATCAAATAAAATATAATTTCATTTCATTTCATTCCATTTCTGTCCTTTGGCTTGCATTTCAGAACACATTTGCCATGTAAATGACGTATGAACATTCACACACGTACATAGCAATTCTAAAACCAAGTGTACAATTACCAGTTTTGTTGTTGTCTTATAACACGTGGTAAAGTGAAGTTACCACGGGCGATAGTACAAACTTACTTTGGGTTATTCCCAGTGACCTGTGTCAACCATCATAGATTAAACACGCAATAAATATTCTGAGATAATTCAACTTTTAAATTGTTATTCTTTATCAGAAGTTAGAAAAATGCAAAATACAGACTTAATATACAGTGCAAAATGTTCACTTGTCCCTTGCATCAGGGAATCAGGAATCGACAATAAACATTTCTAACTGCGATTCACTTGCGGTTATTTTTCTCTGGAATGAAAGGACCTTACTATGCTAGATTTCAAAGTGTTCTTTTTTTTTATGAATGAGCCTTCATCACAGTGTATTTTGGTAACTAGAAAGTGCTCTGTGGAAATTGACCTTGAGCTTCTAACAAGTCTTGCCAAGTGATAACACCCTGTTGCTTTATTTTTCTAGCATGTGTTCTGCAGATTCCCAATATTGAAAACTATTAGATTCAGCCTGAGTCTCACACATGAGTCACACACACTTGGCCCTAGTTAAAAATCAGACCTTTGTTAAAATGTGGAGCTACCCTTGTTGAAATTCAGAATACATTTCCCTACATTTCTTTGGCCTGTTTATTGTCTCTGTTATGTCTGCAACATTCTTGCAACATGAATTGACAAACTTGAAAGTCTCTCCTCTTAGAAAAATGCTCTTTCCGGTTTTATAAATCGTTCCTTTTCTCTCTCTTGGTTTAGCTATGTGTAATTATCGCAGTTTGTCACGGCCGCCAATACGCTCCTTTGTTCCCTCTGTCCCTCTGTGGGCTCACCGGCTCTTAATGGCATTTCTCATTCCTTCTACACTCCATCTGTGACGATTTCTCCCTAGTTTCCTGCTTCCTGAGGCTTCCACCTCGTATAGGATTCCGGTGAGCAAAGCACTATTCTCCGATGCCGGCCAATGCCCAGGAGCCCTCTGCTGACTTCTGGCGTTATCATTATTTCTCCTGTCAGCAGCCTGCCTGGTTTCTTGCTTCAGTGATTGAAATGCTCCAGTCACATGTGTGCATTTCCTGAAACTAGAGCGGTGTGTGTGCTCAGAGATTCCTGTGTTAAGCATTACTCCGATCCACTTCTTCGTTCCAGTGTTGTGGGGATTGTGGGAATAGTATTCCCTTCTTGAATACACTGTATGAATGTTTTCAATGGGTTTAAAAGGCAAGCTAGGTTTAGAGGAAGTGTAAGTAGAATTGTAAAAAGTGTTTTTCATAATTTTACAAGGACGGTTAGATTTTGAGAGCTGGCCTTAGGTGTGTAATAGAGGATTTATACTACTCTCCATGCGTGGAAGAGGGAAGGCGTTACAATAGGCTATTAGGGCATGGGGAATCATTGATGTATCTTCATAAAGGAAAGGGGATATCATGTCTCACCTGATGATACCACAACCCTCTTCCAGAGTTTTCCTCCTCCCATGTGCTCCTCCCTCATATAACCCCCCCCAGGGTCAGGATCAGGTAGCAGGTGCAGTCCCCTGGCCACAATTGAGGAGGTCATCGGCGGGAAGGAAGTGATGATACCATGTGCAGGATCACAGAGCCCACTGCAGCTTTAAGGAGGGAGGACTATAAAACACTACGGTTGATCATGGGTTAGTATTGATTTACAATGGGTACAAACCATATGGGGTCCTTTGGCTCTACAAGCAAAAGAGAAAAAAAGATGCACCACTGTTGAGAGGCAGGCAGCAGAGTCACTGTGCAAATAAAGCACACAGGGACTGTGCTGCCTGTCACACAGGGAAGGTGGTGGACTGCTGCTCAGGGTGGCAGCAGTTCCCCCCGCTCATAGACCAACACTCTGTAAACTGCACTGGAACCAGGCTCATAACTAAAGGTGAAGGAACCTGGAGTGGTGCATGCAAAGCTCCCTGGACTTGAAGTGAACAGTTGAAAGGACTCATATTTCCCTAGAGCAACAGGAGTGAGACTCCCAGCACCACGAGACGCCTAAAGCAGCTACGAGTCCTGTTTTAATGCTTTGCACCATCCCCAAAATGACTTGCGCAGGTTTGGAGCTTCAAACCAGACAGGACCTCCGGTACTGCCTTTGGCACTCTCATTAACAAGCAACATGCATCCTTCAAACCGGTTCAAAGGTGCATCATGCCATCAGTGTTCATTGCGACTTCAGCCATGAAGGCCTTTGACACACCACATCTTCAAACAACACATCAAACTGTCAGGACGTTCAACATCAACCCAACTTGGACCTCAAATTTAACAACCAGAAGCATTTTATCAAATGCCAACTCAACCCAACGGTACCCATCATCGCTAGCCATCTCCACGCTCACACTGACCCTGATGTACTCCTTGAACTTCACTGCTCGAATGATTCATCAAACCTGCTTCAAACCCTACTTGATGCTGACATCAATGTGATTTGTCACATTCGAACCTATTCACCCTGCCAGGAGAGCATCCAGAAACCTGGTTTGACACAGTCGAACCCCTGAAGAGCAAGAACCAAATACTGATGAGAGCCCCAGACACCCTGACCCAGATTTGGGACCTTAGTGATTGATAAGTCCCTGTTTTGCATCTGCTTCTATCAAGAAATATCCTTTTGAGTGACATTACTGCTATTTCTTGCCTATTCATCCCAGCTGCAGTACTCATAGAACTATTACATATATATTCTGCATTTTCAGTGTGCTTTCAATGGAGTTGTGTTTTATTTGTGCTTTTAGATAGTAATTTGCATATTTTTTTTCTTTAATTAATGTATATAATATTATAGAACAGTGATTGATAAATCTATAACTTTGGATTCTTTGGACTATTGCAGATTGGGTAGTTATTGTTATCACATTCACAAAGTTGTTAAGAGTATAGCCTTCCCTTGGCCCACATTACCACAAAGGTGAAGGAGGTGTATCTGTTGACAGTGCCTGTTTCAATTTATGATGGGCATTACTGCTCGTTTGGAGTAGTGTTCTGCCAAGTTAGAAGATTAGCCACTACTCATCCCAGTACTCCTGTTGAGAAGTACTCATTTAATCAAATTGTGAACCTAAAGATATTGGATACTCATGTATAATCGTAAGTATTTAGCAAGGATGTTCATGATTCTGCCTACAGAGGGCTGTTCATGGTCTTCCTCGATGTGTCCCCAGTCATCAATGCTTAACCATGGTAATAACCATGGCTAGACCGCAGATGGCCCTGTTCCTGGGTTAGGGCAACTTGGGTAGATTGAATCAATAGTTATCCACATCAATCCATTATTATACATAATATGACCACCATAAAATCTATTAACGCCATTTGAAATATATAAGCAATCATAACAAATAACCAATATTATGATACTCAGTCAATTAAGCACAATATAATGAGTGCTGTGCATTTTGAAACGTAAGCACACAAACTGCACCAGTTTCTAAGAAAACTCAGTGAAGATAATTACCCTACTTTAGAGGAGCAGTTGCATGCCTCTGCAGGAAATCCCACCCCCCTGCCTTCTATATGTTGGAAGTCGGAGACTGCACCATGTTTGACACCAGCAGTTGTACCAATTCCGCAGCGAGTATTCGAAAGAAGGTACCCACTGAGACAGCCCTATTGAATGTATCCCCGAAGAGACGATAATCTGAGGGAGGAACTCCCTGAAGGAATATGAACAAGAGTGAAAGAGAAGCTGGTGATGTCGCAGGAGACGAGTTTGACACACTGAGAATACTGCCTGAAGAGAATATACGAATCTTGCGGAAACAGATGACGAAGTTAAGAATCGAGTAAACTTTCATATGCGAAAAGAAGATTGCACATGTGTGAAGCACTGCAGAAAATGCAAGGCATTCACAAACTGTGCAGATGCTGTAACAAAAGTAGATTAAGTAATCTTAGAAGCTGGCTATATGTAGTGAATAGACTGCAGGTGGAGCCACCATTGTATAGAAACTGGACATCGGTGTAATGAATTTAGTAAGCCAGGACACACAAAGAGAAAAGGTGAGAAATTGTGTTGCAGCAAGAATAAGCTGAGATAGTGGACACGAATGGTGGGGCTGTCTGGCTTGGTATCAAACCTGAAGTAGTGAATGGGCCTCATTACGAGTTTGAAGGTAGCCATGCCTTTTTTAGCAGCATGGCTACCCCCAAACTCGGGTCCGGGTCCTGCAAAACGGGAATTACTGGGCCATTCCGACCTTTCTGGGCCCGGTAATTCCCATTTGCAGGACCCGGACCCGGTACATCCCCATTCCCATTTGAGCCCCCAACGGGCTAAATGGGATGGAGAGGATGCTAACACAAAACCCGTTAATGATGAGTCCGTTGTTAGTGTTAGGGAGGATTCTCTGTTTAGGCTGAATTTCCTAACCTAGTGAGCCCCCAACAGCTTTGCTGGATTTTTGGGGCTTATTTTCTTCTCCTGCCAAGAGTGAGACTCTTTTACCCTCACTCTTGGACATTATTTGAGTGTATCTCTTTGATTCTATATGTGTTTAATGGGCTATGGGGTCTTTTACTCCATAGGGCTTCATGTGTTTTTGTGATGTGTGTTACACAGCATCCTCAGTGCAGTTACATAGGGGTGTCATAGTGACCCCCCAGTATAGACTCCATACCCTGGGACTGACTACTGTCTCCCAGGGCATGTAAAGTCACCATTGACTTTACTAGTCTCAAATTCTGAACAGAACCAGTACAAACCATCATATTGTGGACGTACTGGCCGAGGCAATTCGATTGCCCCGGGGTCTGTTAGTCGAGGGGGCACGTCTCCGTCCCCCCTGATTGAGTTTTGGCTGGTGGCAGTGGATACTACTTTTTATATTCGACTGCGAATATATCCCTATGGGATTTCCCATTGTTCGAGGCTACCAACTTTAATTATTTAATTCCTATAGCCTCGAACATATCGCCGGTTTATTTATTTAATATTAATTCTCCGGTTGGTATTTTTTGCCAGAACTCGGTTCTAAAATGGCGTTTGTGTTTGCTTCTGTGACTCCAACCCAAGTTGAGCCCTTTGTTCCACTTTTTGGTGGGCTTCTCCACAGAAGCCCTCCAAAGTGGTGCCACTCTGTCTGGGGTACTTAGGAGGGGTGGAGGGGGATTTAGGCACCCTGGACTGAGTTGCCTAGGCAACTCAAGTCGCATCTGTCCTGATTGGCCCAAGTGGTGAGCCGGCCGGCTCACCACTTAGCATGTTTGAGTGATAGCTAGGCTGAGTGAATGGGGGTTTTCTGCATAAAAGCAGGGCTTTGGGGACTGGAACTTTAGAAGTCGCCACAGGACCTAAGAATCCGACAAGGGAGAAGCTGAGCCGACCTGCTACGACGACACCACCAGTGGAGCCCTGCTGAACCATCTCACCACTTTTCCCAACGACAGAGGAAATCTCCAGCCCAGAGAGTCTTCTTCCTTCGTCTGGTGGGGATAACCAGTCTGCTTCCTTTTTCGCTTCCTGGAACATATCGTGGCCGCCTTGCCTGTGCCAAGCACCCCGGCAACCAGGATACCATGTTTTACCACTACCGCGAATCAAAAGGTAGTACCTTTAACCAGAAAACTCTGCGGCTGGTTTCTTCCCTGGCAGTGCAACGACCTTCATCTTTCCTCCACGTCGAGATCTTTTCTTCCTCTGGACATCGACGCAACTTGCACCCGCTGCCAGGAACAACTGCCCCCGCTGAAGGATCCTTTCCACATAAGGTACCGTGTTCCGCCTGGCTTCCCTTGCAATCGACCGTACGGGTTAGATTTAGTCCCTGGCTTTCGACCCTGGGTTAGCGTGGGACACCCTGGCTAAACTTTTCTGAGCCTAACTAAAACCTTTCTGAACTCCCTGCAAGACTTTTTAAGCCTGTTGTCATTGTGTGATCTTGGGTGCATTTGTACCCTGCTCTCTCCAAGAGTGGGCCCGGCCTATGGACTTTGGCTCACAAGTAACTTTTGACTTTCCTGCCTTGCTTAAGAGTTCCTAAGTATTAGTGCGGTGTATTTTCCTACATTCTGTCTTTTTCCCTCCCTTTTTCATTAACTTATTGGAGTGCCATCTATAGTTAAGCGCTCACTTCTGTCTGGAAATAAGTGGTGTTAACTAAGACTTGTCTGATAAGGAATAAGGAGTGTATATATAATAATAGTAATTGTGTTTAGAGTGATTTACAATAATAGTGCTGGAGTGTTTCAATAAGTGTGTTTTTAAATAAATAATTATATACCTTGATACCAAAGCTCTGGTCAGTGTTTGCTTGTGCTATTGTATCTGAGTGCCTATCGTGTATACTTTGCATACTGCCTAACTCTTCTTGAGAGAAGTCTGACTGCTCAGCCACAGCTAGCAGGTAAATCTGGGTGGTACAGACTGCTACCAAGTGGGTTTACTGCCAACACCTGTAGTCCTAAATCTTTTGCAGTGGTCCCCAAGGGAACTGCACAGGTTTCTGCCTAACACTGGTGTACAGCGGTGGGATTTGTATTGAGTATACACTTTAGAGTGCTTTAAGAGACCTTAGTGCAACTAACCACAAAGCTTAGCACTGAAAAAGTAATCTTTCTAACATGTCAACTATGGAAAATTATAGTCAAGAGTCCCTTGCTACAAAAACTGCTGATTGTTTAAGAGTTCTCTGTAAGCATAAGAATCTCCTGACTAAAGGCAAGAAAATGGAATTGATAGAAAGGTTGTTAGCTAACCAAAGTCTGGATGATGGTTCAGAGGAACCTACCATGCCAGAAACAGTAGATAACAGTATAGAGATTGATGTTGATCAAAATGTTGATAATCTTGAGGAAGAGTCAGAAGAGGAGGGTGAGACTGATGTGACTGTCCCCCCTAGGCCTCTGTCTGCTATGCCAGCTGTACCTACTGGACCTTTACCAGGTCCCACACTTAGTCCTCAATATCTTGAGCTAGAGAAAATGAAACTTGAATTAGAATTCAAGAGACTGAATACTCATGCTGAACAAAGACACCAGGAACTGAATCAAGAACTCAGGCTAAGGGAAATGGAGCTCAAGCATGAGCTAGAAATGAAGAAATTATCTGTAGACAATGCTTCTCTCTGTGACTCCTCTGGAAGTTCCAGTCCTAAAAGACCCCGGATGCCTAAAGAATTGATTGGTATGTATGAGCCTAAGTTGGATGTGTTGGATTGGTTGTCACTGTTTGAATATAATCATGGGCTCCAGCACATCACAGGAAATGACCTACTCACCTGGTTGTTCTCTAGGCTTCCCCCTGTTGCAACTGATGTGGTAATGGAAATGGGGGAGGAGGATAAGAAGGATTACGAATGTGTGAAACTAGCTTTGATAGCTAGATTTGGGAAGACCCCTTCCCAGTATTTTAAGAGGTTTAGAACTCTCAAAAAGCATGATGGTACCCCTTGGGCTACCTGGGTGAGTGAAGGGTTGAAAAACTTAGAGGGGTGGATTAAGGGTTACAAAGTGAACACTTATGAAGTTAGGAGAAATTTGTTTATGTTGGAGTCAATTTATGATGCCTGCTCTCCTGAGCTCAGACAGCACTTGGCTGACTCAAAGGAATTAGATTCCAGAAAACTAGCCAAGGCTGCTGACTTGTGGGTTGCCAACCGGGCCACTCACAAGGATTCTGGGGTAACTCAGAAAAAGGATGAAGGGAGACAGCCTAAAAAGGACTCCAAAAAGAATTCCAATACTGCAAATTCCAAAGAGGGCCCCAAACAAAACCATAAGGGTAAGCCACAAGGGAAACCGAATCAGGCTAGTGTACCTTCTGGTCCCAGACCAGAAGGAGGTCAGAACAAGTCTCCATTCCAGAGAGCCTTTGGCTCTTGTTATGTTTGTAAGGCCACTGACCATGTGAAAGGAGATCCCAGATGTAAGGGTAAACCTTCAGGGATCCAGCTTGCCTCCTTAGCCTTCGCTCAAGAAGAGGAAGTCCCAATGGCAAGTGGAAACTTTCTACTGCTGGCTGATGAACCCATGGGAGTCTTAGCCAGTGTTTCTTTAGTCTCTCTGGGGTTGTGGGAACAACAGAATTTAGATGTATATAATTCTATCCAAGATAATACTAAAGAGTATTATAAGGACAGTGTCCAAGTGAATGGTCAGGAGACTCCTGCCATTAGGGACACTGGGGCCGGCATAACTGTGGTGGATGAATCATTTTTCAAGGCAGAGGATGTTGCTAAGGCACCCAAATGCCTCACCAAGTTAGCTTGAGGGCCTGTGCAGATGTGTCCCCAGTTACCAGTTCTCATCCAGTGCAATGATATGACTGTAAAGATACCTGTCCGTGTACAATGCGAGGTTCCAGGAAGGGTTCTGTTGGGTAATGACCTGAAAGCTCTTGGAGTTGTGTCACATACCCCCAGACCTCCTAGTAAAAGGTTACAGGAGCTCACTAAACCTGCAAGAGAGAAATCCTTGAGAGGTTCTTCTCAGGAGATGATGAAGAAAGATATCACTCCTCCTCCACTGGAGCAAACTACTGCAGTCTCAACCAGATCAGGAGCCAAGGGGCAACCCAAGACTCCAAGGAAAAAGCCAGCAGCAAGCACTCCAGTGCTTCCAACAAGGACTTCCCCTAGGATGTCCAAAGTTACATCAGTAACTCCCCATCCGGCTGAGAGGGTGGTTGAACCCTGTGTGGTTGAATTAGACTCTGAAGAAGAGCTAGTAAGAGGCCCAGACCTTATTGGAGATTTAAATCCAGCTGACCACCCTGAGCTGCAGTCTTTACTGGCAGAAGGTGGACCCAGCAGATCAGCTTTCTGTAAGGGCCAAAGAGAATGTCCAACTCTGGAAGGTCTCCGCCAACCGGCAACTTCTCAGGCTGATGGGCAAGAGCCTGGGAAGTACAGGTTACACTGGGAGGATGGCCTCTTCTACAGTGAACCAACTGAGTCTGAACCTGGAGACTACAAGCGCCTTGTAGTACCTCAAGAAAACCGACGACAGTTCTTACAACTAGCCCATGAGATACCTTTGGCTGGTCACTTGAGTTTCAAGAAGACCAAGGAAAGACTCTCTCTCTACTTTTATTGGCCAAAGATGGGGGATGAAGTGGATAAGTACTGTAAGAGCTGCCATACCTGCCAGACTTCTGGTAAGGTTGGTTCCAAGAATGTGGCACCTTTAGTGCCTCTCCCAGTTGTGGGAGTCCCATTTGAGAGGGTAGGGATTGACATTGTTGGTCCCCTTGATCCCACAACCTCCTCAGGCAACAGGTTTATCCTTGTTGTAGTAAACCATGCTACTAGGTACCCTGAGGCAATTCCTATGAGGACTGTTACAGCTCCGGATGTGGCTAAGGCCCTCCTTGGTATTTTTACCAGGGTTGGGTTTCCGAAGGAAGTCATATCTGACAGGGGGTCAAATTTTATGTCCCACTACATGAAAGCCATGTGGAAAACCTGCAGAGTTACTTACAGGTTCTCAACAGCATACCACCCTCAGACAAATGGATTGGAAGAAAGGTTTAACAGAACCATGAAGAGCATGATAGGTGCTTTAGAGGAACCCCTTAAAAGATAGTGGGACCTTCTACTGCCATGCCTTCTCTTTGCTTATAGAGAAGTCCCTCAGGAGGTAGTAGGTTATTCTCCCTTTGAGCTTCTTTATGGACATCTGGTCAGAGGTCCATTGGCCCTGATCAAGGAGGGGTTGGAGAGTGCTCCTTCCCCCAAGCCAGTCAGAGTAACTGACTATGTGGTAGGTCTCCGACGGAGAATGTCCCACATGATATCAGAAGCAAGTGACAACTTGAAAGCTGGACAAGCTCTGGTCAAGCATTGGCATGATCAGAAGGCTAACATGGTTGAGTTCACTCAAGAGCAGCTAGTTCTCATTATGCTCCCAACATGGCAGAGGGCTTTGCTAGACAAATGGAAGGGACCCTTCAAGGTCGTGGGAAAACTTGGAGAGGTCAACTATCTGGAGGATAGGAAGCTCCCAGAGTCTTCCACACCAACCGCCTCAAAGCCTTTGTCTCTAGACCTGAAGTAGGAGCCTTGCTTCTAACTTCATCGGAAGAGGAGGAGGAGAGTGAAGCTCTACCTGACCTCCTTAGAGGCTTACCTTTGGACGAAAAGGTTGAAGGAGTCAATCTCTCTTCAGATCTGACACCTGAGCAACAAGAGGAGTGCAAATCTATGTTAAATCTATGTTAAATCAGTTTGCCTCCCTGCATGATATTCTCACTGGTTACTGTCTGCCAGTCAAAAGCAGAGGGTACAGAATGTCAGAACATGTCAGAACCCACATCAAAGGTGAGGTCAAGAAGATGCTTGATCTCGGGGTAATAGAGCCCTCTACTAGTCCATGGTCTAGCCCAGTTGTGTTAGTACCAAAGGCAGCATCCAAAGAGTTGAGATTATTTGTGGACTATAGAGCTCTTAATGCAGTCACCAAGACTGATGCCCACCCTTTGCCAAGGACAGATGAGTTGGTGGATAGGCTTGGCGCAGCCAAGTACCTCAGGACATTTGACCTTACGTCAGGCTATTGGCAAATAGCCCTGACAGACCATGCCAAGGAGAAAACTGCATGTTCTACCCCAGTTGGCTTATACCAATTCAAGGTTATGCCTTTTGGACTGAAAAATGCACCTGCTACATTTCAAAGGATGGTAAACCAAGTTCTAGCTTGGATGGAAGACTTCTGCATGGCATACTTGGATGACATTGCAGTCATCAGCCACTCCTGGGAGGAACATGTGAACCACCTGGGACATTGTTTGCAGGCTCTTGGACAGGCCCATCTGACCATAAAGGCAAGTAAATGCCAAATTGGACATAGTAAAGTGGTCTACCTTGGGCATGAGGTAGGAGGTGGAGAAATAAGGCCTCTACTTAGCAAGATTGAAGCTGTGTAGAATTGGACAACGCCTACTACTCAAACCCAGGTGAGAGCCTTTCTAGGCCTCACTGGGTATTACAGGAATTTCATAGAGAACTATGGGATCATAGCTTCTCCACTGAATGTAATCTCCTCTCCTAAATTCCCTAAAAAGGTAAAATGGAATGAGGAGTGCAATCAGGCATTTGAAAACCTGAAGAAAGCTCTGTGCCAAGCACCAGTACTAAGAGCTCCTGACTACCACCAAACTGTCATTGTACAGACTGATGCTTCCAATGTAGGTATAGGTGCAGTCCTTAGCCAACTGGATGAGAAGGGTAGGGAGCACCTCATTTGCTTCATCAGCTGTAAGCTGAAGGATCCCGAGACAAGGTGGGCAACATTCGAAAGAGAATGCTTTGCTATTGTGTGGGCACTGAAGAAGTTTAGGCCATATTTGTATGGTTCTACTTTTGTCATTCAGACTGACCACCAACCCTTCAGATGGTTGATGCAAATGAAAGGGGAAAATCCAAAACTATTGAGATGGTCAATCTGCCTTCAAGGGTTTGATTTCACCATTGAGCACAGGTCAGGGTGTCACCATCAAAATGCTGATGGACTCTCTAGGATGTATGTCATCGACTAGAGGTATGAGGTTCATCCAGGAGTGGATTATATCCTCCTGTCCCTTAGTCTGTGGGGGGAGAGTGTTAGGGAGAATTCTCTGTTTAGGCTGAATTTCGTAACCTAGTGAGTCCCCCAGCAGCTTTGCTGGATTTTTGGGGTTTATTTCTTTCTACTGCCAAGAGTGAGACTCTTTTACCCTCACTCTTGGACATGATCTGAGTGTATCTCTTTGATTCTATATGTGTTTAATGGGCTATGGGGTCTTTTACTCCATAGGGCTTCATGTGTTTTTGTGATGTGTGTTACACAGCACCCTCAGTGCAGTAACACAGGGGTGTCATAGTGACCCCCCAGTATAGACTCCATACCCTGGGACTGACTACTGTCTCCCAGGGCATGTAAAGTCACCATTGACTTTACTAGTCTCAAATTCTGAACAGAACCAGTACAAACCATCATATTGTGGACGTACTGGCCGGGGCAATTCGATTGCCCCGGGGTCTGTTAGTCGAGGGGGCACTTCTCCGTCCCCCCGATCGAGTTTTAGCTGGTGGCAGTGGATACTACTTTTTATATTCGACTGCGAATATATCCCTATGGGATTTCCCATTGTTCGAGGCTACCAACTTTAATTATTTAATTCCTATAGCCTCGAACATACCGCCGGTTTATTTATTTAATATTAATTCTCCGGTTGGTATTTTTTGCCAGAACTCAGTTCTAAAATGGCGTTTGTGTTCGCTTCTGTGACTCCAACCCAAGTTGAGCCCTTTGTTCCACTTTTTGGCGGGCTTCTCCACAGAAGCCCTCCAAAGTGGTGCCACTCTGTCTGGGGTACTTAGAAGGGGTGGAGGGGGATTTAGGCACCCTGGACTGAGTTGCTTAGGCAACTCAAGTTGCACTCCGTCCTGATTGGCCCAAGTGGTGAGCCGGCCGGCTCACCACTTAGCATGTTTGAGTGACAGCTAGGCTGAGTGAATGGGGGTTTTCTGCATAAAAGCAGAGCTTTGGGGACTGGAACTTTAGAAGTCGCCACAGGACATAAGAATCCGACGAGGGAGAAGCTGAGCCGACTTGCTACGACGACACCACCGGTGGAGCCCTGCTGAACCATCTCACCACTTTTCCCAACGACCGAGGAGATCTCCAGCCCGGAGAGTCTTCTTCCTTCAACTGGTGGGGATAACCAATCTGCTTCTTTTTTCGTTTCCTGGAACATCTCGTGGCCGCCTTGCCTGTGCCAAGCACCCCGGCAACCAGGATACCATGTTTTACCACTACCGCGAATCAAAGTGTAGTACCTTTAAAGGAAAACTCTGCGGCTGGTTTCTTCCCTGGCAGTGCAACGACCTTCATCTTTCCTCCACGTCGAGATCTTCTCTTCCTCTGGACGTCGACGCGACTTGCACCCGCTGCCAGGAACAACTGCCCCCGCTGGAGGATCCTTTCCACATAAGGTACCGTGTTCCGCCTGGCTTCCCTTGCAGTCGACTGTACAGGTTAGATTTAGTCCCTGGCTTTCGACACTGGGTTAGCCTGGGACACCCTGGCTAAACTTTTCTGAGCCTAACTAAAACCTTTCTGAACTCCCTGCAAGACTTTTTAAGTCTGTTGTCATTGTGTGATCTTGGGTGCATTTGTGCCCTGCTCTCTCCAAGAGTGGGCCCGGCCTATGGACTTTGGCTCACAAGTAACTTTTGACTTTCCTGCCTTGCTTAAGAGTTCCTAAGTATTAGTGTGGTGTATTTTCCTACATTCTGTCTTTTTCCCTCCCTTTTTCGTTAACTTATTGGAGTGCCATCTATAGTTAAGCGCTCACCTCTGTCTGGAAATAAGTGGTGTTAACTAAGACTTGTCTGATAAGGAATAAGGAGTGTATATATAATAATAGTAATTGTGTTTCGAGTGATTTACAATAATAGTGCTGGAGTGTTTCAATAAGTGTGTTTTTAAATAAATAATTATATACCTTGATACCAAACCTCTGGTCAGTGTTTGCTTGTGCTATTGTATCTGAGTGCCTATTGTGTATACTTTGCATACTGCCTAACTCTTCTTGAGGGAAGTCTGACTCATCAGCCACAGCTACCAGGTAAATCTGGGTGGTACAGACTGCTACAAAGTGGGTTTACTGCCAACACCTGTAGTCCTAAATATTTTGCAGTGGTCCCCAAGGGAACTGCACAGGTTTCTGCCTAACAGTTAGCATCCAGTTCTGCTAGCGGGTGCCGCGCTGCACGTCTGGTTTGGCCAGGCGTACAGAGCGGGACCGGATGCAAAACTCGTAATGTGGCGGCCCAGTATGAACAGTGCCGGTCCCTTACTGGCACCGTTCATACCGTGGCCGCCACAGTCGTAATGAGGCCCAATGTCAGTTATCTATTCTTGAAGGCAGTGAACGTGCAAAGCTGAATCATCCCTTGTTAAGGTGCAAAGAAAGAACACCAACCGTGCCAAGTTTTATTCATTTAAGACATTTGAATGCTGCAAAATGGACCAAATTGTGGTCTCCTGTCACGTGAGCTAAGGATGGAAATAGAGTTGAGCGTGAAGTCCTAGAACAATGATAGTGAGTGCTTGCACTCCCATATATTCCCAGAGACAAGAATACTTTGCAAGGCCAAGTAAAAGACAATCTTCATGGCAGAAGGCATGGGTGATGAGAGATGTTGTGCTAATTGGGTGGGGAAGTAAAGTCAAGTCCACCTCCTGGCACCTGGTTCTGAGCTTACTGTGATACTGGAAATGCATAGGGGGGACATGGCCTTCATGTCCTTGTCCTTTACTCCCTTATCATGTGTGTTCTGGGTTGTTTTCTGCACTTGAGTCCATGTGGGATTCCTGGCAGTGCAGCTCTTCCTCTTTTTGGTTGTGGTGAACAGAGACCTGTGGGATACCCGTATGGTACCCATGGATGGGGGTACAACCCTGCACCCATAGTGTATGTATTTGGGCACCTGTGTCTAGCCCACAGAGCAGGGCATGGGGTGATGGCAGCTCCATGCTGAATTTGACGGGTGCTCTGAGTATCCTCCATTTGGGATACCCAGGCCCTGCCATAGGAATCAGTGGATTCCTGATAGGAGACAAGATGCCCCCTGTGGTCTCTTGGTTTCTATTACCTGTTACTTTGTTTTCCCAAAGTCCTGGGAAGCCTTGTCTCTTTCCCTTCCCCTGACTGGCTGTTGGGTGAAAGAACCATATATGGTATTATGGGGGAAGTCCAGGCCAGACTGTCTGGAGCCTTCCCAGTGACTGTAGTTACGGGTACACCCTTGGGGTGGGACCTGGGTGAATGGAGTGTGTGACCAATATGCATTCCATGTTATGGGTGTCTGGTACCTGTGTGTGTGAAACAAAGAATGAGACAGCCCTGCCTGAAACTGACATGAATGCAGTGTGGTGTGCTGAAAGGCTGGGTGCTTGCCCCAATCCACATTCATTGTTATGGGTGTCTGGGTGAAAGTGAATGGCTTGAATGCACTGTGAGCCTTATTGGCTGCCTGCCTGCATGAATGCCCTTCTGATTCATTGGCTAACTGAGCCTTGGTTGCTTGTCCATTCTACCATCTAGAAAATCTTGGCTGGCATGCTCTGTGCTTCTACTCTGCCATACAGAGGCAGGAGTACAGATAACCCCCCTCCAGTCTTTACACTTACGTGCTGCTAAGTGAACCGACTGTTCCAGACATGGCACGAGCGTGCCAACTAATTATAGAGGGCCATATAATGAAGGGCCTTATAGTTTGAAGACCAATGATAAACTGTGTATTTGATAGTGTTGAAGAGTACATGTTTTTAGAAATTGGCATAAGTTGTCCACCTGAGAGTAGATAGCCAATCTATCCCAGCCCTTATAGAAAGTACTCTTAGATGTTCCCCTTGAACGTATCACAATCCCTCATAGGTTTGTCTTATTTGCCACATAGTATGATGTCGCATTTGATGTATTTTTTGCATATAAGGATGTTTTGTAGGAGAAATGCACTGAGAGCTTGAGCCTGTTGATGTCGGTTGTAACTCCCTGTTTTAGATATTCTTTAATAAAACAGCACATTTGCTATCTTCCTGAGTTGGTTTGACTATTTGGTGTCAGAGTTATTCTGCATCCGCATCCACTGCATGCATGAAACCCAAACGGCTATATTCTTACATGGTAGTGGTGAGGATGGTTGGAAAAGATTCCAACTAGTTTGTCTCCAGATTTTTGGATGATCGGCCATCCTTCTCCATTAGCCAGAAGATTTCAGGGTTTCCTGTGGAGAGCAAGCGATAGAAATAAACTTGCAAGAAAAACTGAGATGGTGGGCAGGTCCCCCTTTGATGAAATCACTGCCCGGTTTCCACGAGCACTGTGCGGACAAAATGTGTAGTGGTTGGATTGGAGGAGGAGTTGATACCGAAGGCCTCGAGTCAATTAACGAAAAAATGGTAAGTAAACTAAGGGAAATGGCGAAAGAAGGGGATGGGATTCTGATCATTTTTGATTAAGGGAAACATTGTGAAAAGGAAAGGTAGCGCCTAGAGTCCTGGCTCAAGGGAGTTTCAGAAGGAGACATTTCAAATCCCAACAGGGTGGAGCAGAAACATATAACACCTAAACAGGTTTATGTAAGGTGACGTCTCAAACCCTGTATAAGGTACAAAGCAAAGATAAGGGAGATAAAGGTGATCATAGTGTTTATTAATGTGCAATATCGACTAGTGTGTACGTTGTTTGTTGAATACAAATATCGAAGAGCGATAGAAGTTGTGAATTAATTGAAAAAGTTGAGGAGTAATAGTGATTGATCATAGTGAAGTGATTGTTACAAATCAAAAGGTAGAGGTAGCTCATTAATAAATTAGAGAATTGAGCAGCGATTGATGGTGCATGCTCATATTTGTTGTTTTAAAGGCATTGAAAAAGTGGTGATTTAAGCAAAAGTATACAGGTTATTTCATAATTCTGGTAAGTATTGACAGTCAATTGAGACTTGTCATTATGGGAGATACTCCTCAGATGCATTATGTAAAACGTTGCCAAAGCATATGCCAAGCTCAAACAGTATAGTGCTGAATGGGTGAAAGGCATGGCAGATAAATTGTTCATGCCATGGCCACAAGAGGAATCATTGGGGGTTATTCCGAGGTTGGAGGTAAGGAATTACCGGCACCGGTAAGGGTGCCGATGCCGGTAATCCCTTACCTCCGTATTCCGAGGTCCCTTTGCAGGTCCTTCCTTACCTCCTGCTTTTAGCAGGAATAAAGTATGGGACCCGCAAAGGTACTTCGGAGGTAATTATGGTACCGTAATTTACGGTGCCGTAATTACCTCCTTCCCCATTCCCATTGAGCCCTATGGGGCAGAAATGGGAATGGGGAAGGGCAAAAGATGAATGGGGAATTACCGGTCCCTCCAACCCTGGAATGGACCGGTAATTACTCCATTCACCATGCCGGATTTGGGACGGTTTCGGAGGCAACCATGGAGCAAATTACTCCATGGTAAGCTCCAAACCCGAAATGAGGCCCATTGTCAAAGGCGGTATTGCAACACATTACCACATATTTGCATGTTGCGTACACAGGGTAGAAATTAGAGAAAAGATTAGCGATTTTAGATCCCTGGAAAATGTACCAGGAAGAAAAGGAAGACCCTCCACCTGAGGAGTGGATGCTTAGTCAGAGAAAGGAGAAAGGTGTTGAGCCTTCAGCTCCACTTACCTCGCCCGAAGTAAAAGGCGCTATCACAGAAGAAATATGGATGCACCCTTTAAAGGAGTTGCAAGCAGTGACGGGGTATAGTAATCCGACATACAAACCCCCAGTTTACAATACTGATGATAATCCATAGGAGAATAAGAGAAAAGAAGGTATCTATAAGATCATACAAGATGAAGAAAAAGGAGTAAGCGGACGAATCTGTCAACAGAAATAGACAGAGAAATTAAGAGATGGGAATGAGAGAAGGATAAAGCTGATGAGATAGTGTTTGTGCAGAACGAATGGATAGGAAGACAGATCTTACTTAACATAGATGGGAAAAACATTGAGGAAGTTAGGCAAAGAGAAAATGAAGAAGAACAAGAAAGAAAAGAAAAGAGAAAGAAAGAGTGAAGGGATTGAAAGAAGACGTGCAGAAAAGGAAGAGCAGGGAGTGGCAAGAACAGAGAGCAGGCAGGCAGCAGCAGATGGCTGGTGGGAGTTGGCTTGGGGCTTTGGGGGCAGGTAAATGGCCTTCTGGGCAGGAGCGTGGTCTTCCATGTGTTGTCGCGTGGCCAGCTTGATACGGAGTGATTTGGCACGTGAAAAAACAGCACGTCAGCGTGTAATTCGAGGAAAGGCCCTTAGCACGTAAGTGCGTAGGTGATGTAACATGCGTGCAGGCGTTTTCACTCGGCACGAGTTAAAGGTCACACGTCGGTTTCCATTGCTGTGTACGTGCTTTTCGTGGAGAGCGGTGAATGTGTTTTCCAAACTTTGGGGTTCACTCGCAGTTACTTCACAGCGGCTACAGTGCGTACTTCTTGTTTTGGCAGGAGTGTTGCCTACGTGTTCTTTTTCTACACACAAGGCAGATGGTGAGTCACACACACTATTTTTCCCACTGCTGGTGTCCCTGTTTGTCGCATACCCCTTTTTTCAGTCATACTAGCCCTTGTGTTGATCATGTATGCATTTTTTGTGTTCCTGGCTGCCACAGCGTACTGCGTGTGTTTTTTTACACGCACGTGGGCTACAGGGGTCAAATATCTATTTGTCTTGCTTTTTTGGGATGCCTGAGCATTGCGTTACCCGTCATTTATCCTAAGGGGCAACAGGCAGCCTTGCAGGGCCCCAGGGGTGATGTTTGTATCACGTACCTTGCCCCCCTCACCAAAGTTGCCCAGGACAATTGTTGTGTGCTACTCCCATTGGTTCCATACATCTGTGCCATGGTTGAGAGGCCACAAAAGATGAGGGGCGCCTCAGTTGGGCAGCCTCCACATGCCCTTTACCCTCCCATGTGCAGCACCTGTGCGTGTGGTTGGGGTTGTGGGGGCACCACCATGTCCACCAGTACACCGGACATGTTGCAACATTGTGCAGGACACATGCTGCCACAATGATCCTGCACACTACTGGGGGTGCATAGAGTAGCTGCCCACCAGAGCGGACAAGGGAGCAGAAGCGTGACTTGAGCACTCCAAATGTGCGCTCCACTATGGCCCTGGTTGCAATATGGGCTGCATTGTATCTTACCTGGGTGGGGTGGTGGGGATCCGTATTGGCGTCATCATGTGGGTGCTCAGAAGGTAGGCACTAACCCCTGGAGAGGTGATAATTGTTGTCATTTGTTTGGTTTGTGTATTTGTCTGTGTGTGACATGCAGACATTCATACTCACCAATGAGCCATGTGTCGCCATGCTTCACAGCTTCCAGGTCCCTTCTCAGGGCGGACATTCTGTATATCAAACTAACATGGGTGGACCAAGGATAGTTAGCATAGACAGAGGTGATGATCCCCTGTGCATCACATACAACCTGCATGTTGATGGAATGCCAGTGCTTTCGGTTGTAGTGGATATTCTCCGTGGCCCTATGTGGACGTAGGGCCACATGGGTGCAATCTAGGGCACCGAGCACTTTGGGGAAGTGTGCCACCCTGTAAAAGACCTGCACCATGGCCTGCCTTTCTGAGGGTGTTCTGGGTATGTCCCGCAGAGTCCTTGGCGTCCTGGAAGTGCTGTTTGTGCTGCCCGTGTTTCCCTGTGCCTGAAGGGGTTAATTGAGCCAGGAAGTGGAAGGAGGAGGTGCCTAAGGCTCTTAAGGGCTCTGCAATGCGTGCGGAGTCCTGCAGAGTCCTTGGTGTCCTTCGCGCTCCTGAAGCGCAAAGGAAGCATCTGCAGGCTGCGACATTGGAGTCTCCTGCGGGCGCTGGAGTTATTTACTCTGGTGGCAATCTCCACGTTATTCCAGAAGACAGGAACCAGCCTCGGGTGAGGAGCCGGTGCCGGCTGTCGTTTGTTTCTTACGCTTTTCCTGCATCCACCACTCTAACTTGGGGAAGGGGAGAGTTGGACTCTGGCAGCTCCTTAAGATGTCGGGCGTTCCCTGCCCGATGACTCTGTACTTTCTTTTCTCCGTGGCATCATAACAGCTGTGAGTGGAGTATGCCAAAGGGGCTCTGCCGACCTTATTGATTTTACTTGACTTTCATGGACTTCTACGGATTTTTATTGCTTGTTACATTGTTTGTGCTATCTAACCAACGGGGGCTGTGAAGCTGCTCTTCTCCCCCTCTTTGCCACGAACGCAGTCTTTTTGTTCCTTTTATCTCGATCTATTTGGACTTTGAATAAGTGATTTTTAGATTCTTATATTCCTTCATGGTCATTTATTTTAATTAGTGCTTGTGCATTAGTTGTGTATTAGTTGTTATTATTTTAGACTTCGTGGGGTTTTTAGGAGTATTTCTTTCCCTTTTCTTTTTATTATTGGTACGGCTAGAGCAGTAAGAGTGCTGTAGTGTTGATGCTACTTACTGTTTACTGATATATTTTAGTCACATTTTATTAAGCTGTTTCATATCGTTCTTCCATATGGCCATTAGCCTTTAGCTATTGCTTACAAGCACTAACTCCAGTGGTACAGTGTTCTGTCATCCCTATACATTTATTTAGACCCTCTTCTTGGCATAACTTGTTAAGTGATAATAAGGCCCACATAAACCGGTATTATGGGCAAAAGAAAAGATGGGATGAGTGGAGAGCTGGGGGGGGGGGGGGGGGGTAGGTTGCCCCTGGAAGGGGGCAAAAAAAACAAAAATTGTGAAAACTTTGAGACCCCCAAAACAGGGAAACCCCAGCCAAAATTGGCACCCAATACCTCCCAAAGATCATTGGACTCTTACATGGATGTTATGGCCAACAAAATTGTAAACTGCATGAATGCAGCAGAAGCAGCCTCTAGAGAGGCAGCACCCATGTTGGAGAGTCTTAGTAATGGTGCAATAGGAGTGATTGCTCCAGAGACCATGCCTCTTGAGGCAAGGCCTGAGGTTCTGAAGGGGGAGGGTGACCGGGAGGGCAGGGGTTTGGCTCTTGAACAGGAGTATCATCCGTCATTTAGGGGAAGTGACTTGACCCAGGGGGTAAAGGACAGCCCAACTCCGGACTCCTCGCTTGTTAGCGAGGGGGACAAAGAATGGCTGGAATCCCTATTGGATGAAAAATGAAAACCCCTCAAATTGTTGCTGAATTCTTTGCGGGGGCTGAAGGAGGGGGTACTTAATACTTTAGCAATTATGGATGACTCTATTAAAGCCATCTCCCTAAAATTGTGTGACCTGATAAAAAGGGGCGAGGTGGGGGAGGTGGCAGTTGCGTCTTGCGCATTGTGTGCCCCATCAAGGGGCGGTCACACTAGTGGTTGGAACACGGTTGCAGAAGTATGTTGTAGGCAAACTCCTGTGGCTATTAGGGTGGAAGTGGAAGAGGTAGCAGGGGCCAAAAATGTGGCTAGTGGGCCTTTGCTAACTACAGAGACTATAGAGATTGAGGACTCCGCCGAGATAGAGACTGAGGACTCTGCGGAGATAGTTCCGATACAAGTACCAGGGAATCAGATAATTCTGAATCTACTCCCCAAAGCGGCCCCATATGTGGGGGTTATTACGGGTCTTCCAGGACTCCCCAAGGGCAGTTTTGAATCAACACTTTCCTTAATCAATAATGCCACACATTGGATTAACACTAACTTGATGGGGCCCAAGATTGATCCTACACTTATTCGTATGGCAAGAAGAGTGGGCTGGGTTGGAAACCGATCCAAAGATGTGGCCGGGGGTTGTGTCATGGTGACCATTGCAGACGCATCTATAGCAAATTATCTCCGGAATACAAATTTAGCTCGGGGCCTCAAGCCAAATGGTAATAGACTCACTAGTAAGTTGCTCCCCCTGGATTATTTTTTTGTGAGAACGGGGGGGGGGCTTGGGTAGAGCGGTCAGCTGTCTGGCCGTAGGGTAGGTGAGGGTACTGTGGTGACAGGTATTATTCCTGCCCGGCCTTCATCAAACAAAGACTGGGGGGAAGGCTGGAGTAGGATTCCTTCAAAGAGGGTGCCCAACCCTGTGAGTGAAAAGGCTTTATTGAATTCTATTCCCCTGGCTAATCATTATGGAATTTTAACTTCATGTGAGGATGTAGACTGACTACAGGCAGAACCAGAGGGCAATGTGCCCTAGGGGGTTAGCCTGGGAGACAAACCATCAGTGCCCTCCCAAACATGCAGTGTAGCTGGGAGCATGACTACTGAATTTCGTTTGCTCTCATGGAACATTGCAGGCTCAGCTCATAAGATGAATCTTGGGCCAGTGATTGAGCTCTTGCAAGCCAATGCAGTGGTTCTACTACAGGAAAAGTGGGCCTTGGAACCTCCGCAACTAGATGGGTTTACTTCATATGTCATCCCGGCTAAGAAAAAATCTAGAGGTAGATGTTTTGGGGGCTTGTGTACTTTGAATAAATCTTCTCTTGATTGCAGGACCAAGATGATTCCTACAGGCAAGGATTTTCTACTTGTGGTCCTATTGTCATCAGTAAAGGGAGAGTCAATTTGCATTATTAATTTTTATAATAGTCTGCACAATTCGGAGACAAACAGACTACTAAAAGTTAAGGTGTTTATAGAAGATCTAATGTCTAAAGGAAGTAACAAAAATGTATCATATATTTGGGGGGGTGATTTCAATGTTAAAATGGGAATGGGAGCCTCCAGGGACGTATTGGATCTGTGCGAGGATTGTCTATTGAACATCCCGGCACCATGTATGAGGGATGTGAGAGTATGCCCGAAGGGTCTGCAGATGAGCATGTGGTTGAACGAATGGGGTTTACACACAGTTAATGGTCGTATAGCGCCTGACATACCGGGTGAGGTGACATTTAATAATCACCTGGGTTCTTCCACAATTGATTATTTTTGTATTTCAGCAACCTTATGCGAGAATACTGTGAGTTTTGCAGTGATCGCTGATGTATACAGCGATCACTATCCTATCTGTCTGTCTTTAAAGGGCTTGTTGGGGGTTGGGGTCTCCAAGTTAACTGCCCCGTGCCCAACGTTGGGAGTTCCCATTGGCTCCCGTAGAATGAAACGGAGGACCATCTTAGAGGAGGAATTACATGTTAATGTAATCAGGGAGAATGAACCCCTCTTGGCGGATATATTGGGGAATAGCCTACCACCAACGGTGGTTGTTGAAAAATTTGTTGAAATGGTGGCTGTTTTTACATCAAAATTCACGACCTCATTTAAGGCCAAGGAGAAATCACTGCAGAGGGGGTGGTTCAATCTGGCCTGTAAAGAGGCCAAACAAACTCTATTGTTAACACTCAAGGAGCCAAGTTCTAGTAGAAAAGCAATAGCTCAAGCTAGAACTGCCTATAAGTGGGAATTAAAAAGAAGAAAACAAGAAATTGAAGGGGTGGCTTGGGAGGGCTTTCTAAACACCACCAATAATAGAGACCAGAAGGCTTTCTGGGAATTTGTTAAGGGCAGTTCAGAGGGGTGCAGGAATAAGGACAGTGGGACGCATGTGGAGGATGGGGCTTGGTTAAAACATTTTGGGAGTTTGTTCGGGGGGGCAAATATTGAAGTCGGTGAGGAATTTGCTGTGCCTGCTCTAAAACGTGAGATGGAGGAGGTCAGAAAGGCTATCTATATTCAAGCCCATAACAGAGCCCCGGGACCAGATATGATCCCCTCAGATTTGTTTCAAGACCCACTTGATCTGTGGGCACCTCTATTAACGGTGGTATTTAATGCGTGTATGCAATCAGGGAATTATCCCCCCTCTTGGAAAAGGGCCATCATTTACCCAATTTTTTAAAAAGGAGATATGGCTAGTCCAAGTGCATATAGACCGATTTCTCTGTTGGACTCCAGTTTTAAGATCTTTGGGAGAATATTATTGGCCCGTATTGAATCCTGGTTGGGGGAAGCATCGATCCTTTCGGATATTCAGTTTGGATTCCACCCAGGGTTAGGCAAAATGGAACAGAGCCTTAATCTTTATCTCCTGGTGGCCAATGCAGTCCATTGTAAGGGAGAGGCAGTTTATTTGGCCTTCATGGACCTGAGCACGGCCTTTGATAAGGTGGACAGGGCAAAGCTTTGGGCCGTGCTCGGGTCCATGGGGTGACCAGGGGATATTCTGAAGGTATTGGTCGAGCTGCATACAGATAATGAGGTGTGTGTGCGCAGTAGCCCGTGGGGACATTGTACGGCCTGCTTCAGTGTGGGCTGCGGAGTACGGCAGGGTTGTGTGTTAGCCCCTATCTGTTTCTGCCTTTATATTAATGGTCTTTCATTTGATGTCATTAACATATTGGCAGACTTTGTAGTTCTGGGGGGCCGGGGTTTCCCTGTTTTAACCTATGCCGATGATACAGTTTTGTTAGCAATGACCCCCAGAGCTTTACAGGCCCTGATTAATGCCTACACAACCTTTATGTGTAATTTAGGTCTAAAAATTAACTCTAAAAAATCAGCAGTAATGGCCGTTTTGGGTAGAAAGCGGTCAGTGGCAATTAAACCGATGCTCTGCGCCGGAGAAATCATACCCTGTGTTAAAGCCTTTGATTATCTGGGCATTCGCTTTTCGGAAGTATTGAATGGTTCGGCCCATGTGGCCAAACAATCGGCCAAAATGAGCCAAAAAATAGGGGGCATATTTCATTTTATGTCTAGGTGCAAGGGGCATCCTTTAGAAGTGATCACCAAGATTTATGGTGCCCAAACATTGGCTGTCACTTTGTATGGCGCTTCTATATGGTGCTACCAAAGGGCTGCGGAATCCAAGTCAAAGAAATTGCATTTCTCAGACAGTTGCTGGGGCTCCCGAACTCAGCAGCTTGCATCTCAATTCATAGAGAATTGGGATTGGAGTTTTGAGAGGACCTGTGGGCATTGGCTCCAATTTGTTGGCTTCGGTTGTGGGCCAATGAATTTGCAACTTTATGTCATTTTATTATTCGGTCTGTGGTGGGTAAAGCGGGGTGGCAAAAAATCCCCTTATTGGCTTATATTTTTAATGCCCTAGGGGAGGTTAATCGCAGTGCTCTTTTCCCACCTGCCCTACTTATCACCAAGATCGAGGGGTCTAGCTTCAAAAATGTGGTCAGAGCAGCAATAGCAAGGAAAAGAATATTATTGGAATATGGTAATAAATCTGATGAATCCCACTCTACGATCAGCAGGCTCTTTGGGATCCAAACGTACCTAACTTGGAGCCCATATAAAAAAGATAGGTGGCTGATAACAAGGGCATGGTTTGATCTCCTCCTCTTGCAAGCGAATATAGCCAGATGGAAAGGATCCCCAGATATGGCCAGTTGTCCGGTATGTGGTTATAAGCAGGAGGATTTGGCTCATTTTCTGTTTTTTTGCCCGGGCTATGCAGGTATTCGCAAAGTTTCTCTGCTACCAGCCTTAAGGAAATCTAAGATACGCCACCATAAAGCCGCACTTGTTTTTCTTTTGAGTGCAGACACAGTCTTCACAGCGTGAGCTTTGCTCACATTTTTAAAAAGAGCAATGTATTTTAGGAAAAGTCTGTCGAGGCTCCAGGGAGATGGAAACCAAGTATGAAAAAGTTATTACGGGAGGAATTATTATTCTGTATAAGGATCAATCTGTGTCCCTGTAAACAATGGATTTTATGAATTAGTGATCATGAATTAATTACTGTATTATCTTGTCTGCCCCATTTTTAATATTGTTTTTAAAGGTTCTTAGAGATAATGTAAGAATTGTTTGATTTTTTGATTGTTGCTACATATTTTCTATCGTTTGATGGATTATGTGAATGACTGACTGACTGTATGTATATGTGCATGCGTACTGAGGGTCGCGCAGTCATGATAGCCAACACCTGGTGTAGGCAGCGTGACTGCGTGGGCTGTGAGACCCCCCCACTATGGCAGTGGTCCGTTGAAATGATCCAGTGGCCAAGAAAGGCAGTACATTGAGCACCCTTTCCAAGGGGCTCAGTGCTTGGGAGCACAAGGTGGGTGATGTGAGGTCATCCTCCCACTCCTGGACCAGGACTAGGATGATATGAGGTGGAAACCTATACCTGCCATAGACCTGGTCATCAGGCATCCTAAAAAGGCTGGTCCTGGGCAAAGAAATGCAGGGCCTGGCTATTCTCTTCCTCCTGTGGTGTCCCATGATCAGTGTTGCGAGAAATGAGACATTCATCATAGCTGTATATACATGTTTGTTGTTTGCGCGCACTTCTATACTGTGTGGGGACGCTTCCGCCTGCCTTTGTGTGGCGGTCGTGTTTAGGCCTGTACGTGTCTTTTGGCATGCGCGGGTTTCCCCTATTCGATTCCATGAATACGTGTAGTTTGCGAGCGTGTGGGTGTTCCGTGTATTTCCCAGCAGTACTTCCCCAGTTACGCACTCATTTTCACGCATTGTTACCATTCCGTGTGTTCCGCCCCGCGTTCCGCCCCCTTTTTGGTCTGTGCACTACACGTTTGCACTTTTGCTGTGTGCATCGCACATGGCACGCGGGATGTCGCAGTGAAGGTGTGCGCCCATGTGCGCCATGCACAAATTTGGCGCACATCCCAGGGGAAAACACGCGCAGGGCCTTCCATGAATCGCATGTGTGCACTTGCTTTTTCACGCTTGCGCCAGCTTGCGCCACAAATTTTGGCGCCCATTTGCTCCATGAATCGGCCCCCTTGTCAGGAGGTACTGAGACTAAGGGCCTCATTACGACCCTGGTGTTAACCAATGGCGCTATTAGCGCCATGGTTAATGCCGGTAACTTACCGAATCCGCCATGGTGAAATGAGGAATTACCACCCCATTCCAAGGTTGGCGGGACAGTAATTCCCCATTTACCATTGTCCCTTCCCGATTCCCATTTTTGCCCCATAGCGCTCAATGGGAATGGGCAAGGTGGTAATTACGGTACCGCAAATTGCGGTACCGTAATTACCCTCAAGGTCCCTTTGCGGGTCCCTACTTTAACGGCTGGTAGAGATCAGCCGTTAAGGTCGGGAGCCGCAAAGGGACCTCATAGTAAGGCATTAAGGGGTTAACGGCGCCGCAACCTTTTACGGTGCCATTAACCCCTTAATGCCTGGGTCGTAATGAGGCCCTAAATGTGAAACAACTCTTGTTTTCTTCTTCATTCAACTTGAATCTAATGTTTCTTTTATTTCATTAAGTTTGATGAATGTTTTATGTATGTTTTAGTAGAAAGGTTTTCTTCTTTTTTACCTTTTTTTCTGTCATACTGTGTATGTTGTGTAAGGTTTTCTGCAAACTATGAACACAACAATAAAAATAAATAAACACAAGATTGTATTAAGACTGCACAGATGAAAGGGGTACCTGGAGGGGAGAGTAAGATGCTTGTGTATCCTGCAGCAGGACAAGAAGAGGTATTCATTGAAGACATGAAGGGAATGGATTGCCTTGATGTAACAGAAATAGCTGGGATTGTCTTGATGTTAGGAACAAACTCAAGTCTTAGACTATGGACGAGTGAAGTCCAAGAAGGGATTGGAAGGACGACTGACGTCCTGTGAAGCTCATCTACTGAAGTCAGAATATGTACAAGAGGTCTAGAGAGTGAACAATGGATGTTTGAAATCATCGGGCCGCATTACGACCCAGGCGGAAAACCATGGTGCTAATAGCACCATGGTCCATGCCGGTAACGTACCAACTCCGCCATGGAGAAAGCGGGAATCACCACCCCATTACAAGGTTGGCGGGGCGGCAATTCCTCCTTCCTCCATGGCCTTTCCCCATTCCCATTTTTGCCCCATAGGGCTCAATGGGAATGGGGAAGGTGCTAAGTACGGTACCGCAAATTGCGGTACCATACTTAGCACCAAGGTCCCTTTGCGGGTCCCTACTTTAACGGCTGGTGTAGACGAGCCGTTAAGGTCGGGTCCCGCAAAGGGACCTCGTAATCAGGCGCTAATGGGTTAACGGCGCCGCAACCTTTTACGGCGCAGTTAACCCATTAGCGCCAGGGTCGTAATCAGGCCCATGGTCTAACATGCCAAACTACTGACATGGTTAGAAGATGAATTAGGTCCAATGGTTGTGATTCCATCAGCGAATGCTACATTGTGCTTCCAAAGACACAGAAAGAATCTTGTGGAAGATAACAAAGGCTGCAAAACTACAGTTGACGTTTCCAGGATGGGAGAAGGGACAGCTGTCCTCATGGATCGATATTGGGCTTGTGGGCCTAGGGCCTACATGAATTTTCACAAGGATTGGGGTGGAGTATGCTCCTTGGTGCTCATCCATGTTCCAGCATTAGTGATTCCTCAGAGTGACCTGAACAAGATGCCCATTTAAGGAAAAGAAGATTTCTCAATCGAACCAGAAGAGAGAATTACTTCTCAGTCAAGTCAATAGAATCATATGACTCCATTCCTTATGAACAGAGGTTGTTCAGCAAGACTGATTCAATATTTATGCCTACATTCATGCCTGGGATTCAGACGATGGCCAATGCCAAGTGGCTGCAGATTACAAGATGGGAGCTCCTGCAGACGAACAACACTACCATAAAGGGATTCAATGCTATCAAGGAAGAGATGAGGGCCATACGACTGATGACCCTGCAAAATAGATATGTCATTGACATGATCACAGCAATAGAAGGAGGAGTTTGCACCAAAATCTGGCCCTCATCCTGCACATTCATACCTTCTCACGATGACGAGAATGGGACCTTGACAGAGGCCACAAAGTTGGTATCAAACCTGCTTTACAAGATGGAAGATGAGACAGAGGACATTACTGATGAGAGTTGGTTTGCTTCCATATTCTCATGGATTACGCAGTGGATGGCAAATATCTTCAAGTTTCTTGGAGTGATATTGGTCATGGCGATATTTGAATTCTGTGTGAACAGGATAATAATTGCACAATGTAAGAAGAAAGCAAACAAAGCACTAGGAATGAAGATCATGATCAATGATGAATCTGGGTTTGCACCCAAGGAGTTGACTGATGAAGATGTCAGAAAATACATAGCGGCCAGTATGTAGCACCTGAAGGAACAAAGTTCCTGTATCCAAAACATAAGAAGTACGTGGGACGATGGGTCTTTTGTAATCTGAATGGAAAATGCAACTACATGACCTGGAGTGTAGATAAGCATGTCAAACCAGCTGGCACTCTAAGGGGGGTGATGAAGATCTGGAATCCGAAGAAGAACTGCTTCAAAAGAAAGTGAACCTTGCAGTAGTTTTAATTAAGGTAACACATCGTACTATGGATGAGATGGAGAATAACTCTCATACCAAACAAGAAGACCGACTCAGGAAGTTGGCAAAACTTCTGTTTTAATATCAATTGTCTAAAACAGAGAGTACAACAAACATCAATGGACGTCACACAGCACAATCTCAATGCCTTTCACAAACAATTACACTTTTATAGCAAAAACACATCATACATGACGTCATACTATGTGGCAAACTAAGAAAACCTATGCAGGGTTGTGAAAATCTAAGTATACTTTCTATATGGGATAGAATTGTGATTGGGTCTCTTTAGTCATGTGGGCAACTCCTGCCCTCCCTTAGTGCGAGTCATCTTCGACAGTGATTAAAAACACAACACATCATTGTCTCTAAAACTATAAGGCCCTTTGTAATATGGCATTCTTCAATTGGTTGGCATGCGTGTACTCTTGTGGAACATTCGATTCTCTAGCAGCACATAAGCTGGTACCCCAGGTGCTGTTGGGTGGACTTGACCGTACCTCCCACTCAATTAGCCCATCAGCTCTCATCACTATTGCCGTTTGCCATTCAGTTTGTCTTTGAACTTGGCCTTGTGGTTGCTTCTTTCTCCTGGGAATATAAGGGAGTGTGAGCACGTTCCTATCAATGTTCAAGCTTGCATGCCCACTTCTATTTTCATCTTGGACTCACGTGATCAGAGACCGTGAATTGACCTATTTTATCGCATCTAATTGTCCTAAATGAAGAAACCTGGCTCTCATGGTGTTCTCTTCTTGCAACTTATCAAAAGATGCCTCAGCGTCTCACATGCACTGTTCTTCAAGGACTGATAACCAGTTTTGACTACTCTTAGCCTTTGACACCAAGCCAAGCAGTCTTCCTTTGGTCCAGCTATGAGCTTTGACTTATTTCTTGCTGCAACACACACAGAGCTATCCAATTTCCTTTATCCACAGGTCGAGCTTACTAAAATTGTGGCCTCGAATAACCAGATTCTACACACATATGTATTCATAATGGTGGCACCGGCTGCGGTCTATTCACTACGTATATCCAGCTTTTTTGATCACTTAGTCTACTTGCAATTCAGCATCTGTACAGTTATAAAATGACTAGTATTTTCTGCATTGCATCTTCACACGTGCAATCTTCATTCTGCACATGAATGTCTTCCTGCGTCTTTACTTCGCCATCAGTTTATGTATCATCTGTGCATTCTCTTCCTTCTGTCATCCTGCTTAATGCAAATCTCACATTTCTTGTGACGTCACCAGCCTCTCTTATTCACTTCTTCATCGCACTTCCTCTGGCATCTCTCTCAGAAGAATGTCATCTCTTCCGGGATACATCATGTAGGGTTTTCTCAATGGATATCTTATCTCAAAGGCTTTTGGCGGTATATGTACCATTACTGGTGTTGCACATGTCGCAATTTCCGGTTTCCAACATATAGGCAGAATAGGGGCGGGTCTCCCTGCAAAGGCATTCGGCTGCTCCTCTACATTCCCCCCTCTGGTTGATTTATCGACCAATCCTTCAACAGTCTCCACATCTTGGTATTCTTTCTTGAAACAGTGCTTCTTCGGAGTCCAGATTTTCACTACTCCCATGCGAGATCCTGCTGATTTTAGATGTTTGTCAACGCTACAGGTCATACGGCTGCATTGTCCATTCAGATTACCATAGATCCATCATCCCACATATTTCCTGTGATATTTTGGATGCAGGAACTTTGTCCCCTCTGGTGCTAAGATGCTGGCCTCTATCTATTTTCTGATTTCCTCATCTGTCAACTCCTGGGGTCCAAACCCTGATTCGACATCGATCATGATCTTCATTCCTACAGCCTTCCTTTCTTTCTTCTTGCACTGTGTGATTATTATCCTGATCACACAGAATCCAAACATCACCATCACCAGTATTGCTCCCAGGAATTTGAAGTTATTCACCATCCATTGCAGAACCTACAAGAAAGCAGATGCAAACTAGCCGTCATCGGCAATATCTTCTGTCTCATCTTCCATCTTGTTTTACAACTTCGTTAGCAACGTTATGTCCTCTGTCAAGGTCCCATTCTTGTCATATTGAGAAGGTATGAATATGCAACATGATTCTCCAATTTTAGCGCAAACACAGCCATCCATTGCTGTGATCATATCAAGGAAATATCTGTTCTGGTGGCTCATAAGCCTTATGGCCCTCAATTGATCCTTGATCGCATTGAAGCTCCCATCTGGTCATCTGTAACTATTTTGCATTGGCCATCTTCTGGACCCTTGGCATGAAGATTGTCGTGAAGATCGAAGCAGTCTTGCTGAACAGCCTTCTATTGACTTAGCAGATAAATAAATCTCCCTCCTTGTTCGGATTAAGGAATTCAAGTGATCTTCTCCTCAAATGGGCTTCTGCTTATAGAAACTCTGCAATGTTCTGATCGCTTTGGGGAATCATTAACGCTGGAACATGGATAAGAACTATGGAACAGATCCCTCCCCAATACTTGAGCAGCTTAATATAGGCTTTGGACCCACAGGCCCAGAAGTGATCATGCAGAAATACTGTCCCATCCTTCCTGCCTAGTACATCAAAAATTCAGCCGCACTGATGATTTACTCCAACTTTTTTGTGCCATTGTTTCTGAAACATAGAGCTGCAAAGGCCAGAGGTACTATCTGCAGCGGTCGCCTTTATAATGGACCCATGTCAGCAACTTCACAATTTTCGGCCAATGATGTTTGCATTAATTCTCTGCAGTATCTATAACTGGCTCATTATATAATGTTAGTCCTGATGCTTTACACACCATCAGGCATTCCACCCATCCTTCTGGATTCAGCACTGTTCCCTTGATTTGCAATTGACCCCTTTCTTGCATCTCCATATTTCTTCTTTATTGTTGCCTTGACAATCTAACATCTTGTTTTCTTCTCTTATGGTTCCTGCTTTGTTTATTCCAGGCTGTTCATATCTTATCACTAGATACCGTATTTCTGACTCCTCTCTTGTCTTTAAATATTGCACATAATTATCTTCTCTTGAAGATGTCTTTTCAGTCACCCATATGAAGAATGTTGTTTGACCCTCGTGCTGTCCTTGTGTCTGGCAGAGTGCGAGATGCATTTGGCAATGAGCTTTTTGCATTGGTACCTCTGTAGCTATGAATATCTTGGAGGTTCCCATAGCATACGGTATGAGAGTGCAAACATAGCAACTCTCCTTGGAAGTACTCTTTCACACCTTTTTCATGTGTTGATACCACATGTTATAACCCAAGTGTGCTGTCTAAATATGTGTTAATCCCATTATCATCTTCTCTGTATATCTCCTGTGTCTTCCCAACATAATGGTTGCAGCCCATGGAAACAGCTTTAAAACAGCTTTGCTTTGAGCAGAAAGCACTTCAGACTTTGGCTCATCAGTAATGGCCAAATCTACACGAGTTCCTAGAGTAGGGAGAATTAAAGGAACTTCCACTGTACCTGGACCAATAAAGTAAAGAGTGTGAACCAGAATAAACAGGAAGACAAAGATAGATACTGCACATGCATATATTATACACCAGAATATGAATCCACACCATTTGTGCCACTGAGGTATTTCTAGAGTTTGCTAATTCATGAAATCATGCCATTTTCGAGATTCCTCATTTTTGCTATACTCATTTAATGAAGGAAAAACACTACTCTGGCAATTACGGTAGGTCTGGTAGTTGCAGGATCTCTTCTATTATCGCTACAAGCAGCCATCTAATCACAGGGCTATTTTTAGGATCATGCAAGAAAGTATGGATGTCCACATCTCTTCTAACAAGGGTAGGATATGCTTGAAGAATAAACACAAAGACAGCAAGTAGAAGTCTATGGGCGTCTCCGTCTGACAGGACCATAGAGAATAGCAGTACTGTTCCCCCTCCCAGTTATCAAAGCCAAACTCGAAATCTAGTTCAGGCATACTTTATAACGCATCAACAACTTTCTAAAGTTCATTTTCGAAGAACTTTGTGGCTCAAGAAACAAATGTGCACGCCTGCTATAATTTCTATAAGGAGTGTTCAATGAGAGTGTTCAATGAGAGCCACAGTCGAAATGCAAATCAGCATTTACTAATCAATCCGCTGGTTTATCATCCTTCTTCTTCATCATCGATCGAGTCTGCACATGCCGAAATTCTTCTTCTTGCTTCTGAATTCGTCATTGGGGGTGCGACGGTCTCAACAGTGTAGAGTTTAATGTTGTTGACATTAATCCAAGCTCGTCTGTCTGGAACTTTCACTCCTGAGGGTGTAATGTCCTCCACAATTTAGGGTCCGACAAATTGTGGTTCATGCCGCTTTCTAGTAAAGTTATGGATCCAGGTGCTGATAATAATTTTGAAAATCCATTTGCTGAATGGTTTTCATTGGTGTTCTGAGACCGACCCCCCTGACGCTTGAGTTGATCTGAAATGACAGAGATACTACCGGTCATACATGCCAAATATTCATTTAATTCATTTCCTAGCAATTTTGCAGTGCTCTTGGCATCACTTCTACTCCTCAATAGAGGGATTAAAGGCATTATCATTCCTCTTCCGGTCACTAACTCGTGTGTGTGGTGGTGGTCAGACCCAGACTGATTCCTTAAGGCATACAGAGCTTGGGGTAGGTAATATAGCCATCCCTTTTTCAGTGTCAATATAAGCTTGGTGACTCTTTCCTTTAGGAGGCTGTTGAGTCTTTCTCATATCTCGTTCACTTGCGGGTGATAAGCACAAGAAAACCCGTGCTTAATATTCAGCAATAATCCTATTTGTTCAAATACTTCATTAACAAAATCTGGCCCATTGTTGGATTTCAGCACCTCACACCCTCCCCACCCAGGAAAGACTTCTGATACCAAAAATGTTGCTATGCAAGTGGCATCAGGGTGTGTACAAGGACCTGCTTCGATCCACCTGGAGAAGGGACACACCACAACTATCAAATACCTGTATCCATTATATACTTGCAGCATGTCAATGTAATCAATATGTAAATGATGCAAAGGGGCATTTTGTTGAGGAATTGCTCCTCTAATCATTTGCAGTGTATGCCCAGCAGTAATCTTTTGACATACGATGCAATTTACTACATAAAATGCAATGTGTTCTAACAGGTTCGGTTTGAACCAGTCTTCTGCAATTGCTGTAGCAAGACTTTCTCTAGTTACATTTGCAGGGCAGTGCAGCTGTTAAAGCGCTACCTTTAACAATGTTACTGGAATTACTAGCTTTCCAGTATTGTCCTGCTGCCATAATGCTTCTGTGGGGGATAAAAAACACCTCCTTTTGGTGCACTGACTTGAATCTCCATTAACTGAGATCTTGGTAAATTATTAAATCCTTCATTCACTACATAATCATAACTACTATCTCCTTTACATTTGGAGTATCAAAAATTGAAATATCTGGTGAATACACAACCCTTTTGGCCTCTGTGGATTAATTTCTGCAAAAAATAAAGTCTGTTTGCTTAGTGTGCGCTGCACATGTAACTATTGCTATGGCTACTGAGAGTTGCAGTGCCTTAATAGGCCTGTCTAATAAGGATGCATGCTGCACTGGAGTACCATCCGCTCAGAGGTAGCCCCTCCTTATCCAACGTGCTAACCTCGCATGTATGGTTGACGTCACATAGGCAGAGCCACTGTATGCGTCACTTCCTGCCCTTTGTGTTTCTCGAGTGCGGCAATAAGAGCTACCAATTCTGTTGTTTGCGCTGAAAAGTGAGACAGTATTATTACACTTGCTACAACCTCAAATTCTCTGGTTTCTCTATGCCTCACTACAGCTGCGCCAGAATGCCTTTCCTGACTTGTCTGATCATTTTTTGAAGAAAAATCAATAAAGAGAATCTCCCCTCCTGCCTCTGCATGTTCTTTAGCGCACAGCATGTCATCGTAAAACTCCTCATAGTTCACGCAATCATGCACATGCTCGCCCTCTGCCCTTGGCTCAGCCAAGAAGGTGGCAGGATTCACTAATTTACACCTGAGAATTCTAATCACTGGATTTGATATAATCACTTCATATACAGAGGCTCTCTGAGATGTCAATGTACACTTAGGTTTCTCTAAAATGGCAAACAACCATGCTCCACAAAAAGCGTCATATAACAACCCATCATAATACTTATAGATTTCTCAATTGAGAGTGTTGCTGCTGCCAATGACTGTTTACAAGGAAAATGCCCTTTCATAACTGGGTCTAAAATCCCACTGTAATATGCCAAAGGTGTATACCCTAATGCAGTCCTCTGTGTAAGCACTGCTGTCATGACTGTCCCATTTGTATGTGAAAACAAGAAAAACTCAGCATAGTTGAGAATTCCTGAAACAGGAGCTGTACAAATTGCCTTATTCAATTCTTCAAATCCTTCCTCCATTTCTTTAGTCCATTCTATTTTCTCTTTATTTACCTGTGCTTTCTTTAACGCCTGCAAAAGGGATCTTGTATACAAGCTACAATCAAACACACATGCTCTCACATAATTACATAATCTCAAGAACTTTTGCATCTGCTTCACTTTGTGCTGTTTTACAGTTTTCAAAATCGCTTCAGCTCTTTCAGGTGTTACCTTCTTTCCCTCATGTGAGATCAACTGGCATATGTACAACACTTCTTCTTGACAATACTGTAGTGTCTCTCTGTCTACTTTGTAAACCTTGTCTGCTAGAATAGTCATTGATTGTATCAGGTCTTGTCTACACTCATCTTCTGTTGTGCTACAAATCAAAATGTCATCTACATAATCTATCACAGTGCTTTTCAAATCAATATTGCCTAGGTCCATCTGTAGGACTCTATTAAAGATCGATGGAGACTCACAGTACTCTTGAGGAAGCCTTGTGTGCTTTAGCCAGATTTGACAAAATGAAAACAAAGTCAAGTCTTGTGAATCTTTGTGAAACGGATTGAGAAAAACAACTTTTTCAACTCAATCACCATGAAATATTGTGCTTCTACTGGGTCACTGCATAGTATTGTCGCTGGATTAGGAACTAAAGGAAGCTCTGCTTCTACAATCTGGTTAATCGGTCTCATGTCATGTATGAATCTCCACGACCCTCCCTTTAATTTCTTTAGAGCGTATACCATGGTATTGCACAATGACTCTGATGGTACCAAAATACCCTGCTCTATTAGTGCTGAGATAGTCTCAAAAATGCCCTCATCTGCCTCTCGAACATTGGGTTTTGTCTCACTCCAGGCAGAATCACTCCTGGTTTCCACTTTATTTTAACCTCCCCTACTCCTTTTAGTGGGCCAACATCATAAGGGCCTTTAGTCCATAAAACACTTGGCACTTTCTCCAAGTCTTCATCAAAAAATGCTGAGCACTGCCGCATGATTGCCATGCACTGTGGGATCTCCCTTTTCTCTATTCTGATCCACTATGTAATGCTCATAAAGAACAACACTTCATCTGATCGATCGTCTCTAAACATGTCATCATCAGTGACGTCAGTTAATCTACAACCTTCCCCGGTGGTAATTCTCTTCCCAAAATATTAACTGGTGCCTGTCGTGAATATAACAATGGAACAGACCTATGGCATTCTTCTACAGAAACTGGTAATTCATCAGTAAAAGGAACTCAATTTGTAGCTCCAGAGAATCCTTGAGCATTCATGGCATTTCCGAACATTGGATATTTCCCCTCTTGCATACATGTACGAGTTGCACCAGTGCCTACTAAAAACGAAAAAGATTTGCCTCCTATTGTCACATCAACCCTTGCTTCCTCTTGGGCGTCTGGTGTCACGGATAGTACTGAACACATCATTTCGCCCTGTGAGCTGTACTATTGTGGATACCTGCATACCCCTGTACCCTCCCATTACTACCTAATAATAGCAACATTTTGGATGGTGCCTTGAATACTAACCTGAAAGGTTGTATAAAAATAGTTCTGATCTACTGGGCTAAGTGCTGATATACTAAAGGCGCTTACTTAAAAAAAGGTAGAAAAAGTATCCATAGGTTGTAATAGAGTATATAGATTATGTGATAAATATTGAAGTAAGGGTGGTATAAAAGGATTTATTAGTGCAAGAGATAATAGAATAGATCTTACTTGTAAAAGAAATGTAGGACTCCACAGGCAGTCATCTAAGGCTTCTCTGTGGATAGGATGTCCCAATCTAGTAATTTGAGAAAAGAGAAAGCAAGGTGTATTAAGAAAAAGGGTGAACATTGGCTGTGAGGCTCAATGTGGTTGCTGAGTAGCCATACTTACAAGTTGAGATGAAGAAAAGCTGAAAAGCAGGTTTCCCAGATGTAGTTGTTACCCGAGACTCTCCATCCGCTTCCGAGTGAAAAATCGGAGTGGATCGAGTATTTATAGTCGCGGGTGACGTCACCCGCGCATGTGCATGATGACAACACACCGCGGCCCTGGTGTCTGATTGGTTTTGATGATGTGAGAGCTGTCGCGGGTGACGTCACCCGCACATTCACGTGATGACATCACACCACGGCCATTTTGTTTGTTTACCTGTATGTGCGTGTGTCTAAATGATGAGAAAAAGGTGTTTCAACCTTTATAGGAGATACGCCTAAAATTCTATCCGGGTAGTGAATGCCAATTTGTATTAACTATACATTTAAACATCCAATGCATGGTAATGGGGAAATAATTATGAACTGGTGGTAGTGAATATAGTCTGATATGGAAATTTGAGCTAATCGAGAAGCTGTGTGTGCCCTACCCCCAACTAGGAGAAGATAAAAGAATAAATATGAATAAATGGATAAGCTAAAAATAGATATAAAAGAGAGATAAAAAAGGAAAAAGGACAATTTAAATTGAAAAACACAATAATCATGACATTATGCTGTTTGTCGTAGAAAAATCAAAAGAGGCTCCCTTGCATTACAAACAATAGCATAAAAACAATAACATTGTCTGTACATACACTAGATTTAAGTAACTTTTCATCTGACCCACTAGGGGGTGTACATTCTTATTGTCTAGTCATGAGATTGTAATTTCTTGTGTATCTCTTCTGGATCTCTAACCAAAGTGAATATAGGATTTTAATCCTGTTTAGTTGAATGAGGTATAGTTTAGTCTAATTCTAATTCAAATTAAAACATAAGAAGGACACTAAAGAAGAGATGCCATGTCTATGTTTGCAGACATGCCTACATGTTTACAGAAATGGGCCTAAGTAGTAATCCTCATTTAGCCCCAGAGGGAACATAGCATTTAACTTTTGGATCCAATAGAGTTCTCTTTGTGCTAAGAGTTTTTGAAGATCACCTCCTCTTGGTAAGGGATGGACTACTTCCAGGACTACCATTCTCATTTGTGAAATATTATGTTTTTGGTCACGGAAATGTCTGTGTATAGGTGACTGCACGTTTTTAGTTCTTATGTTGGACTTGTGTTCTGTCCATCTTTCTTTCACTCTCCGATTGGTTTTTCCAATGTAATACATTCCACAGGGACAACGGATCGCATATACCACATTCTTTGTATCACATGTTGCATATTCTCTCAAAGTTATTTTTTTGCCTGTGTTTGGATGTCTCACATGGTCTCCGATTTTGATATTATTGCAATGTTGGCAATGTAAACAGGCGAATGTTCCTGTTTTCTGTTTAGTTAGAGTGGTCTGTGTTGGTCTTTTAGGTTTTTCAGCTTTGATAAGTTGGTCTCTGATGTTCCTCCCCCGTTTGTATGCCATCATCGGGGGATCTGGAAAGAGTTCTTTCAGGGTATTATCTGTTCTTATTAGATCCCAATTTTTATGGATGATCCTCTTAACTTGAAAACTTTGACTTGAGTATTTCAACGTCTATATTAGACTTTTGGTTTATTTCTTTGTGTTGCCTTGGAGGAGCTCTTCTCCTTTTTGTAAATTGGTTCTGACTATTGCTTTATCCACTGTTTCTGCTGGGTACCCTCGTTTTAAGAATCTCTGTTTCATGATGTCATATTCATTCTGTAGAGTAGCCTAATCTGACGTTATCCTCTTGAGTCTTAGTAGTTGACTGTAGGGTACATTTTCTTTTAGATGTTTTGGGTGAAAGCTGCTATGATGAAGGCAGCTGTTTACATCTGTTGGTTTTCTGAATATCTTTGTCTTGAGTGTTGTCCCTGATCGTTCAATCGTGATATCCAAAAAAATTGACCTCCATAGTGAAACCGATCCTGTCGTTGTAATTGTTTAGGGATTCCCAGAATTTTATTAGTTCGCTTTCAGTGCCATTCCAGATCCCAAAGATGTCGTCTATATAGCGTCTCCAGCATTTCACCTTGTCTTTCCATAGTGGGTTTTCTAATACAAATTTAGTCTCAAATTGGTGCATGAAAATATTAGCATAAGATGGGGCCACTGATGAGCCCATCGATGTTCCGGAGATTTGCAAATAATATTGACCATTGTGTCTGAAATAGTTGTTGTAAAGGATAATATTAATGAGTTCTATGGCAAAGACTCTTTGTATCTGTACTTGTTGATTCCAAAGTAAAAACCATTCCATGGCTTCTATACCTTCTTTATGAGGGATTGAGGTGTACAAACTATTTACGTCCATCGTGAATAGAATAAGTTCTTCCTCTTCTAGATTAAGTGTGTTGATTATGCTCAGAAAGTGGGTCGTATGCTTCAAATAAGTTTTGGTGCTTTGTACCAAAGGCTGTAGTGCAGTATCCAGGTAAATTGCTAAAGGTTGGAACACACTGTCTGTTCCAGCTACAATTGGTCGAAAAGGGGGGTCTTCTTTATTTTTATGTATTTTTGGTAATCTGTAGAAAACCGGAGTGACTGGATGTTTCTGAATGAGAAAAATTGCTGTTTTCTCACTAATCCAGTCCATATCTGTAGCTTTGTCTACTATGTTTTTGATGAGGTCTTTGATCTTCAAAATTGGGTCACCATCTAGTGGTAAGTAAGTCCTGATATCATTGAGGAGTTTCAGACATCCTGCGTTGTATAAGGTAGTGTCGGGCTAATGCTATGCTCCCGACACTAATCTATGTAATGAGACTCTGGTTTCAGATCTTTATGGTCATAATGAGGAGATACCCGGACTATGCAGGGTGGTAGTGGCATGTTGCCCAAGTTAATATGACTCAACGATGTGAAGGACTTTAATAAAGGCCCTGGGACGTTACCACCCGTTACAGCCCAGTTAACTTGTCATTAAGGTAATTAGCACCCGTGTAGTTCCAAAGCGAGTGCTAATGGTGTTTCATTAAAAGAAACATACCTTGCAGTGCTGTGAGGTGTGGTGCCATAGTTTCCAAGTCCATTTTCTATGTTGATGACCCTAATTTCATCAGCAAGGAAACAGAGTTGTAAGACTACAACGCTGCGCCAAACTGCATAGTATGCTTTTATTTTTTAATTAAGCATTCTTAGCACTCGAGTAGGAACTACATGGGTGCTAAGAGGAAACAAGGGAGAGCAGTGAAGGAAAGGGGGCACTGACAAGCAGCATTCAGGCTGCTCGGAACACAGGTTTATGCCAGGGAATTGGGACATCCTCATTGGCCTGTGCCCCTTCCAGTGTTCTAATAGACAATGTTCCTTACACCCTGCAGATTTGAAGGTCAATGCATTCCGTCACCAGTTAATTAGGGGGATGTATCATTCCAGCCATAGAGGGCCCAGGATTACTGAAAAATTGGGATGCATCAAACATGTAAAGACTAAAACGTTCCTTATATTCCAGGCATTGTACTCGAAGTACAAAGGGTTTGTGTGTAATTTCTCTTATGGTTAATAGGTTGACTTCATTCCAGTCCCATTTTTCATATGCATGCTCAAACCTGGCAGCATAGGCTCTCACCTCCATGTTTCCTTGTCAGAGCTTGAGCAAGTCGGCAGTCCGAGAGTACTGGCTTTGCCTGGAGAAAGCACTGATTTAAATTATATTTAAAAATTGGTAAAATTCTGTAATAGAGGGTTTGAATTTACCAACAGAGGCATGGACCGTAAAGCAATGTGCCCTGTCAAGTTACTGAGACCAAATTACATTATGCTCTGGTCAGTGAAATAAAACATTGCTTGCTTTAAGAAATACACGCATTGTTTGCGTTTTCTTTGTTTCAAAAGCATTTGCTAATCGTAACATGTCCGTTGCAGAAGTTGTTTCGATAGCAAATTCATTCCAGGCTGTGTAACTGCTCCTAAATCCGCATGTGCTTGTAAAGTCTGCACCTAGCAGTTTGACTGTTGACTGGCTAGCAGATGTCCACTGCATTGTTCCTCCAATTGTGAAACTTTAGGTTCCATGTTAGTTGTGGGAGCCTCACAAGCTGTCAAGGTCAAGAACTCGAGTTTCACTGAAATCTAGACAATCGATACACACTTTTGAGTTACGTTTGAAACCCTTCAGTAATAGTTCATTATTTCCTTCTCAATAATTAATGAGAATGCTGCTTCATTCTTCTTGAATAAGATTTTGAAAATCAGAGATGGTATGGCCACTTACAGAAAAGTCCAACTCTGCTAGCTTGCCTTTTTCAGATGATAAAGTTATGCATACATTGGATTTCTTATCTAATGAAAAACTTAGAAAAATGATCTCTGTGTCAAAAGGCGGCTGGCTACCTGTATGACCTTATTCCTATCAAGAAATGTAAAGAAATATATTCTGTGATTTTTATCTGAGATTACTTATTTTTGTAATCTCTCACAAGGCTATGCCCTGGACAATCATATTAATGCAGTTATTCTCCTGAAAAAACCTGCACTTCTTGATTCAGCAATATTTTTGGCAATTTCATTTCTACTCTACCCTGTGAAACTCTGGGAAAAGGTTTAGGTCTCTAAAACTCATTGTTTCGCTGAGATCCAGGGTCATTTAAAAAGACATCCATCTGGCTTCTGTACTTGAATGGGTACTGGAGCCATAACTGTTCGTTCCTGGATGACCTTTGTGAGGTGTCTGTCTCATGTGGGAGACACAGCCCTGATCCTTTTGGATTCATCTGTGGCCCTTGATGCTGTAGCTCATCAGCTTATAATTGAGAGAGCACAAAATTGTATTTTGCGAGCAAAGTTCTGGATTGGCTTAGCTCTTTCTTTACAAACTGTTTCCAGGCTGGTTCCTTGTGTCCCTAAAAATACTCCTGCTTCTCTCTCTGACCAGTGAAGTAGCACACTGATCAGACATCCCTGCTTTTCTAAAACTTTGATGAGACACCAGCAGCCATTCTAGTTCAATCCTTTTTTGTTTCATGCTCGATAGCTGCAGAGTGATGGATGTGCTGTAATAGATCGAAGTTGAATGATTGCAAAACAGAGATATTCCAGGTCAATAATTAAGTAGGCAGTTGATCTCAAAATCTCTGTCCTTCTAGTATTTGTATGGGATCTTGTCTCAAACCGGTGTCTATGATAAATAAATACTTGGTAACGATTGAACACATCCTTATCTCTCATAGTTCATAAAATGTTTGGCCATTTTCTTGCACTGCCCAAATCACCTTGGTTAATGCACTGTATTATGCTAATGCTGTTTGTCTTGGTCTTCCTGTCACCACCATTTATTTTTTTACTGCAAAGCGGGCTGAATCTGCCAGCTGGTCTTTTCAGTCTTGGGCCTTGAAATCACATTTCTCCAAAATGTCTTTGATTCCACTGGCTCCCTGTGCAAGCCATATGTCAACAAAGCACTCTGATTGGCTCATAGAGCTGTCTATGATGTGAAGTCTTTATTCCGCATTAACCAAACTACAATGGTGAATGCCCTCATGGGGAGTTTTCAGAGTCCCTGGCTTTTGCATGTCGTAAGTAGCAGGCGGGTGATATTATTATCAGTTTGTTAGAACATTGCTTCCACTTTCAATCAGGGATGTTTCTAAACTCACACAATTCTGCACATTGATTACGACCTGGCCTTTCTTGCTCTCTAATATCTAGTGTGACACTAGTTTGTCTCTTCATATGCACACTACCTCATTAACTTGTCCATTTAGCATAAGAGGGATTTGGGCGATAGTGTTTCGTTCTATTGATATGCATAAATAGAAACAGAAAATAGTAAATGAAGGCAAGAAACCTTAATCAAGCCAGATGTTAACTCTACCTTGTGGGTGTTCACTTGCAGCCCCTAATCCCTTCCAGTGAAATTGGGAAGAGACCATATTCCTCTCAAAGTGCACTAGGTTAGTGATATTCCTTTTACAATGAATGTGTGCCGAGTTCAGTATACATTCAAATGATTGAAGATCCCCCATAGAGAAGCTAGCTCCTCCACCGATCACATCCATGTTTACATTCTGCAAGTAGCATGTAATAGATATTTCACAATGTGTCCTTCCACACAGGTGGGGAATATATAACAAGACACTTTTGTCCCTCCAAACCGAGGACACAAGTATCAAGCCCTTCAGAATTCTCTACCACACAGTACTGGAACATGAGCAAAGTATCAAGCACTGCTGTTCCTCATTCAATTGTGCCTGCCTCATCAGAAATGGAGACGAGGTAACTGACACCTCAGCATCTCCAACGTCCAGAGAAAACGTAAGAGTCTCTGACTAAGACTTGGATCCTCATCAAACTGAAGCCAAGTAGCTGTGAGCTCAGGGGACCTCAAGAGCAGCAACAAAGGAATCCTCCACACAAATAGGAACACCAACAGTTGCAAAGCTGCCCAGCCTGCCTCAATACTTTCTTTTAAAGTGACTCGGAACTCCTAGAGTGTTCCTTCTGCACTGTTCACATTTCTGAAAGCCAACTCCTCACAGCTTTCACAAACTCTGGCAATCCAATCTATAGATGTGCCCCTGTGCCTTCCCCCAACTCCACAGTTTCCACTGACGGGGTCCCTGGATCCTGACAAAGCTGTACCAGGGAATCGTATTACCTAGGAAAGTATTTTTATTTATGTAAATTAGTTTTGGCAAAGGGAAGGTAATTAGTTACCACTCATTAGCTGGATTGTTTAGGAGTGAACATCAATAATCAGAGCAGCAGAGTAGTAGTAGTTGGAATGCCACTTTACATTTGGTTGTCTACAATTTGACAAGATGGCATTAATACATGGTGACATTACACAATGATGTCACACGTTTATGTGTACACGATGATGTCATGCACAATGCAATGACTTCACATGCAGAGAATGTGTGTATCAAAATATTTGTATGTAGATGTCTTTGCTCAGAATCACTTCCCCAACACCAAACCTTGACCCTCAGGTTGGAACAATAAAAGTATTTTTAACGGTTATAAGTCACAAAAGCTCCTCTGCAATCCCATGCTAGCGTTAGAGAGTTTGCCCCTCCACAGTGACTTTACTTTTGTTTTCTGTTATAGACACTTGCAATTTCTCTCTTGTAAACTAGTGATGGCCTCTGTTAAGGACGGTTTAGCCCTAGCAAGACAGATGTATTACACGTTCTCCGAAAAGAGTAGTGTTTTATGGCATTCATGATAACATTGAAAGCAATCAGTAAAGTGGGAATGTTGCATAGTACTAGGTGGACAGAACTACAGAAAATTGTGTACACGCTCCACGTGCATTCATGGCCCATGCAGGTGAGGCATGAGTATATGAGCGCCCATGCTGTGGAACACTGTAATATTCGTGACTGAGGCATGAATAATTAATTTAGTGCACCAACTATTTTTGCAAGAATCATGTATGTCACATTGCACACATCAAGATGCCAAGTTGCCTCATTTCACTTAGTTGTATCTTGACTTTGTTATAGGTCATTCTTTCAGTTGATGCCTGTCTAGCCTCTGAAATAATATCCTATATCACCAAAAGGAGAAGAAATGTGTCATGCTAGACGACCTCTGAGCCTCACAAGAGGACACAGGCTGAACATGTTGGGGGGGGAACTAACAAAGGATGGACATAAGCATGCATGTACCTTACAGTAAGCAAATGGTGGCGATTGAATAGTATTTGTTGTTTGTTTCTTGAATTATGAGTTTAATTTCCAAAATATTTACTTATTAAGCACAAGAGTGGTGTTTTCATATGAGGTTGCATATATACCTTAATGGAAGTTTGAAGTTGCTTGAGGAATATTCCCAGCAAGTCTTCTGTTTATTTTCCTATTGAAGTATGAAAAGGCCCCCACAAAGCTTTCTTAATACAATATTTATTTTATATCTGTGCGATCAGTGGTCATATTGTTTTTGTAGCCATCAGATTGGCACTTTTTAAATATTTATCTTCACAAAACTGTGTGTGTTTGATCTGAACCAAAATTCCATGAGGATTCGACACACGGTTAACATGAGGTCTCATAAACAGCAGTATCTTTCAGAACTAGAATGGTACAGTGTTAAAATGATACAGCAATGCCATCTGAGCCAACTTTCCTTGCCTGATGTCTGTTTCCTCCCTCTTCCCATAAAACAGCACCACCATGCAAGGGAGGGAGTGAGGGTGGAAAGGAGAATAATAGAAATAATCATAATATTTCTGATAAGAAGACACAATAAACATTAATCAGTGCAAGGCATTGCAGAAATTAATGATGAATTGATGAATGAGTGTTAGGAGGAGACAATGATAGTATTGTGAACATGAAAAATAAAAACAGGTCAATCCCTGTCTGATCCAATGGTGCCTCCTGTCTCTTAGTGTAAGCATCCACTAGGCAGTAATGTAGCATCATTCTCCACAGATATGCCCTCTTAATACCACAGCGGTAATTTAGGAAAATCACAAAGGGCATGGAAATAGTAGCACATGAGAGCATTCGGTCTGTTCTGACGAGTTCACCGATTTAAAAAATGTACTCCTCCTTTGTGTCTTTCTTTAACCCATAGCCTCCTGACTCCAACGCCTAGTTTTCATCTGTTGATTTCAACTGCTCTGACTGTGTTGTGTCTCAACTAGCATCCAGCACACTGCTCACTTTTTCCTTTCCCAGAAAGCCCCAGTGAAGTCGTCAGACTGACTGCGGCACAAGCTCCATGCATGCGAGTTTCTGTTCTAAGAGTTTCTGGCTGAAGCTCAGACTCTGGACTTTGAACCCAGGGTTAGCTCACGTTTGCGGTTGTGGACATCATGCTTGCTATTCAAACAAAGAGATAGAATGGAAGATAGCTCGAGAGCAATGCACTCCCCATGCCAACTGGACAATTCTTTACATCAAGAGTTTGATACCCCAGTTGGATTGACTCATCCCTTTACACCCCAAAGTTGTTACAGGTTGATAATTTTGACTGTACGATGTAATATTGCTTACCAAGCACTCTGAATCTAGCTTCCTGGTGAGTAAAGACATATTTATTATTATTATTATTATCATTATTATCATTATTATTATTATTATTATTATTATTACATTATTATGATCTCTTCCTGGCATGTACCATTGCTCCTGTCCCTTCAGCATGCATGGGAATCAATGATATGATATGATATGGCATTTATAAGGTGCCTGTACACAAGTCTTCCATGTATCAAGCCTTGTGGTGCATGTACTGCAAAAACCTACAGTCAAAGCTCACACTGCATTGTGAAACTCCCATAACTGCTTCTATGGACACAGCCTCTTTCCCAAAAGCTTATCATCTCTTATTGATCCACAAAGACGCTAACATTGTTCCTGAAGAAAAGATAAGTGGGACTAGCTGCATGGGATATACTCTATAAACAGTTTGTGCTAATATGAAGCTAGTTGGGCTAGATCATAAAGTAATTAAACTAAACATAACTTGTAATTTAGGGACATCATCTTCATTGAATCGTTTAACTTGCACACAATTGCAAATACATGAAGTTCATGTAGTGAGGTCTACTTCAATCACATTCTTTATTGTAGTTATTTCTGCCTCAATAATCAGCACTATCAAGTGAAAAGTGACTTGGGTCCAAAGCAGTGCCTTATGGCATGTGTCTGTGTTTTTTTTAAGATATTACTTCCTATGATGGCATTCAACGTCAGATAAATTATGTTTTGGGTAGTGCTGCTCCTAAACCTTGGGATGATAGCACAACTGAAAGCCATCAACCCAGCCAGGTTAGGAGTAAAGGGAGAGATGTGTGCATGACTGCATTCATAGTTTACTTAAGATATGTCACTGAAAGAACATGGATTGAAATACCCAATCATAATTGATTACTACACCAAGAGCAGTAAATATTAGATTTGAATGGAACAAAGATAACACATTTGATCAATCATATGTTTATCAATGAAGAGATAATGTGTTACACTAAATATTTCAGCATTTTGTCAACAGTTTTTAGCAGAATGCATTAGGTGTGTTGTTCTATTTGTATGTTATGTACTTGTGCAAGGAGTACAATCTTCTGCTTTGAAATACACAATCTTTAGTTTGCCATTTAGACATTTGATTTACATTTTAATTTGATCTTGTCTTTATTGTAGTGGGTCCTCCAGAAGACTCTTCAGGAGATGAACATGTGGCTTAAATATCTTGCTCTGTTCCTTATGGTTCTGTGTTTTTCATATATCTACTGGCAGACATCCCACAAACAAAATCTAAAACCAACAGGCATCAGGATTACTGATCCTCTGCAAATCACGCTGGAGATGCCCAAAGAATCTGGCATATTCTTCATTGAGACGACAGATAGAATGTTTCCACCAGCTCTTGTGGCATGTTCTGTGGAGTCAGCTGCTCGGACATACCCCAACAAAACGGTATACTTCCTCATGAAAGGGCTCACCAATGAAATATCCATAAATATAAACTCAAATTACACTGCCGTGTTGCTGCTGGCTTCTGTGAAAAATGTCAAAATTCTTCCTTTGAGTTTTGAAGAACTGTTCAAAGACACCCCGTTATCGCCTTGGTACCAGAAGGTAAGCACTTTCTAAGTGGTGCAATGTTTGTATTACTTTGCAAACGTCTCCCCTGATTAGCCACATCAACGGTGGCACAGTTGAATGTATTATTATTATTACTCATAATGAAACCTTTTTCACCATATACAAAATTGTTCCTGTCAAGGTATTACATATAAGAAAATGTGATTCTCTGGATGCACACATGCTTACATGTATACAGTACCCACAATTTAAGGTTTGGTTTAGTAGGTGTTACTGAAAGAGCTGCCCACATGCTGAAATAATTGTCATGGAAAGTGAAGATAGTCGACAGATGAGATTTTAGCTGGAAAACAGCTGGTGTTTTTTTTTCTTTTACCCACCCTTTGATCATCTAAGGTCAAGCAATCACTATGGCTATTCTCACCCAACTGCTTGCACCTCCCCACCCAATAAACATCATCCTAGGAACTCTTTGAGCTATGTAAGGTACAGGAGTAAGAATCCAACATTATTTTGGGTGTTAAACACTGTTAGTAAACAGGAAAATAAGTGGGTTGGGTGAAAGCCTATCTCTCCCTAACTTTATGAGGATTTTCCCTGCCTCAACACAGCTAACTAGTGTCAGAATGTCCCAAAGTAAAATGTCCTCCGTCTGGTGTCCAAAATCCTAACCTGTGCCTCACATGCTAAACTGAATATAAAGTGCAAGGGGGATGTTTTACAGCTGCCCTCCTGCAGCTATTTTCCACAATTCCAACATGTAGTTCTAAAAGTGAAAATTAAACAAATCCAGTTCCAAAAATCTCAGAGGGGGTTTCCTTCTCCCTGAGTTTCTTCACGCTTTCAATGGTATACAATTCAAGGGGTATGGATCTTCCATTGTCTTTCCACACTTCATCAACATCAACAAACAAAGTTTTTCTTGTTTCAGGGGGCTTATGTTTCCCTGATTTCTTTTAACATTCAATAGTTTCCACTCTCAAGGGGTATGGGTCAACAATTGACTTTAACACTTATACAGTTCAGAACTCAGGGGTTTTCCGTTCCCTAAGCATCGTTATACTTCCAATGTTTTCCACTCTCAAGGGGTATAGGCCTTCCCTTGACTTGCTTTCCAACTTTACCAAAACAGCAATATAAAGTTTCACCAACTTCAGGGGGCTTTCCCCCTGAATTTCATGTATTTCCAACAATTTCCACTTCCAAGGGGCATGGGTCTTCCCTTGCCTTTTCTCAGTTTAAACAGTTCACAAATCCTTTAGGTGAGTTGTGCTATATAAAAGGTATATAACAATAAGAATAACATGCACGCCTTGATTTCAGCCTCCTGTGTCCATTTACCTCCAGCTGGATGCTGGCGGTAACTGCGCCGTGTTTCTGGCAATATTTACGCCGGTTTTTGGAGCGAATACTGCCGAGGATGAACTTGTGATGCGGCTGTGTTTGCACCTCGTGTGGGTGGCTGTATTTGCACCAGCTGTAATAGCGCTGGATGTCATAGCGGCACCTGCTCTTACAGTTGGTGGTATTTATGCCAGCTCATGATCCAGCAGAGCGGTATTGGCAGCGCTATTACAGTTACTGATGCTTTTAAGGTTTCCTGCTGGACTTGTGATGAGGCCCATGGCATGTCTACACAAACAACGCTGGTCATCTTTTAGTCAAGAATACTGTTGCCTCTTGAATCTGAACTTATTTGCTTGGTATAAATCATCAGAAATCTTCTTCTCTTTCCATTAGTGCTGATTTCATAAAAGGAATTGGGGCCGCAATTGTTGCAGGGCATAGTCCAACTGGCCGCTTCCCATTACATTTCATTTAGGAGAAGAACTGAGCAGAAAGAAGATGAATGGATGGACATTTTTGGAGGTCTAGTTCCTTCAATGTTCACAGTTTTGATAATTAATTGACTTCTAAGGTGAACAAACATTGGCAAAGGCAATAGGTTTGTCTTTGAAAATGTACAGGAACTGCCTTTGTGTCCTATACAACTCTACAGAAAATTCTGACCATCTAATTTGACAAGAACAGACCTAATGGCTTTGCAAACTTAAAAAAAATGTGTTTACTCAGGGCAAGTCTATCTGCCTGAATGTGTAACATCTGTCACCGTTCTACTTCTTTAGTTATGTCAATCCAGTTGTTGGCATTGATCCTTGCTCCTTTCAATGCAGATATCCCTTCTTTAGGGAGTTCTCATTAAACTGTGTTAGACTGACTCTTTATAAAGGACTCAAGTGTGAATAGACTTGCTAAATGAGACCCTGAAGACATTTTGCCAGAAACTGAAAATGAACAAGAACACAAGATGAAGAAATCAATTTTGGAACACTACAAGGAAAAATTTGAAGAATTAGAGACATCTATGAAAGCATTCAAACAATTTAATTGAAACAGAACACAATACAACTAAAAAAGATACTATAGCCTGATCACTTGAAAAAGGAAACCTGTGTATCACAGAAATCTATTACCAGTAAGTGTCACCAAGATGCAGTTATTCATTACAACAACAAAAGGGCCTTTTCATGGGTTCCAAGGTAGGAAGAGAAATCCGATGAGAAATAAACCCCAGATGGATAACGGGAGTTTCTCCAGTGTCAGCTCTGACAAAGAAGTGTGAGCTATTCTTTCCACAAATGGTGGAGATAATAGATATAATACCCAAAGACTAACTATAAGTTATTAGTAACAAATCTAACTTCTTAATTTAAAGTGTTAAATATTTCAAACTGAATTTATTAGTGCCTCCCCTCCTCTTCTCATATTTGTTGTTCTACCGGGCACGCAATTTGGGAGAGCAGACATTTCTAAACATCTAAGATTTTGTCTAAACAGAATGTCTTTTTACAAAATTGATCAAACCACAGATAAAAGGGCAGAAACACTAGGCCTCAGTGAAGAGGAAGCAAACCGTATTTTATCATTGATTAAGTTGAAAGGTGAAGACTTGATAACAAACCAGAGGCACTCATCAGACAACTTGAGTGGGAAATAAGATGTGAAATCAACCTAAAATTACACGCTTCAACTTTAGCGCGCTACTATAAAGCACAAAGAACTCCCCGTGGACTAAGAGTTAATCTTGAACCGAGTTTATGTAAAGAGAACCCGACATTTGTAAAAAGGTGGAGCCAGATACTAAACAATTGTTCTTTAGACCCAATACTGCTTACCATAGAGGAGTTGGCTCATAGCCTTAAAACTTTGAGTGAAGATGTAGGAACTCTCAAGGCATCATTGAGCAAGTGTTTCTCAGAGGATCAATTTAAAGAGGTATTGGATGACACCAACATGAAATTCCAAAAATATAAACAGGAATTGGAGACCAAAAAGATACGTAAATTTAGACGAGATACACTTGACTACAAGTTGGACATAGTATACACATGGCAGGAGTACTACGGACATCGTCCAAACAAGCCAAATCAGGGGCAGACACCAAAACCACCAACACAAGCTGAAACCACAACCTCAGATGCATCAAGTACGGAATTGGACCCGATAGTGACACCAGAAGTCCCGCAACCAACTGGCTCCCGGCACAAGTTATTATCAACAGAAGAACCGCCTTTTTAAAAAAAGGACCAACAAGACGTGGACAAAAGAAGAAACACACAGAGAAAGAAGACCCAGAAAAAGACTTAGTGATCAACATATCATCATACACTTTGACCAGTCTGGAGCTTCGGGTGCTCCGGAAGGGTCTATCTTTCGTTCCTCAGAGCAACAGCACACTTTTGAAGGAAAACATTTTATTTTTTCAGACTCCTGAGAAAAATTAAATTGAAGGTATTCATCGATGATCTCGGGGAAGATCAAGACCAAAATGAATCGGATGAGTTTCTTGAACTTAACCCTAATAGTCGCTTCAATCCACAAGTCCAGAACCATGTTCTATCCACATACGGGAGAGACAAACCCTGCAAAAATCTCCTAGGCAAGCAGACAATAATCTTCAAACCAGCAGACAAGGGGGGCGCACTTGTTCTAATGGACAAGAGTGACTATTTGGAGGAAATTGAGAGACAATTGGCGGACACATAAACTTACAGGGAAATACATTTTAACCCCACTAATCAGATCATGACACTAATTGAAGAAACCCTTGATGAAGTGGAACAGATGGGGACGATCTCTGAGAAAACACACAAATTCCTAAACAATGAACATCCAATTACGCTTGTCCTCTACATATTGCCCAAGATCCATAAGAGACTATTGAAACCTCCAGGACGCCCAATCATCGCAGCAATGAACAGTATTTTGGAACCTTTAGCACAATATCTAGACCGGATCTTGCAACCATTGATTCAGGGTACAGAGACTTACTTGAAGGATACAACAGACTTTTTGAAGAAACTACAAGATGATCGCTTTATAGAGGATCGGGACGTCCTCTTCACCATGGACATCACATCCCTCTATACCAATATAACTCATGAAACAGGCTTAGAGGCAGTGGAATGGATGTTGTTAAGAACAGCACACTGTAAAGCGGATCGGGTGTTTGTTTTGACTTTGTTGAAATTAGTCCTAATGAATAACTTTTTCAAGTTTGGGGAGCATTACTTTTTGCAGACCTCAGGAACCAGCATGGGTGCTGCAATGGCCCCATGCTATGCTAACATTGTTATGTTCTTTTTGGAATACAAGCACGTATTAACATCTCCCAGATGGTCACGCCATTTGTCACTTTATACAAGATATATTGATGACATCTTTGGAATCTGGACATGTCCAAAGGATGAGCTTCAGCAATCCTTTTCTATGATGGACCATATGAACCCAAGAATTATGTTCACGACATCCACTAGTTAATCTAAAATCAGTTTTTTGGACTTTGAGGTTTATGCGAAAGATGGGAAACTGGAAAAACGCATTTTCACAAAGAAAAAAGACAGGAATAGCTTGCTCCTAGCAACGAGATTCCACCCACTAAGAACATTGGACAATGTACCACTAAGTCATTTCCTACGGTACAGAAGGAACATCTCGGAAGCTACAGAGTACTCGAGGCAGTCATCCTCTTTACAAACTAAATTCATTGAAAGAGGATACAACAGAAGTCTGATTTCGGAAGTAAAGAAAAAGTGAATCTTATCCAAAGGGAAACCCTTCTGACACCCAAACCTACCCGAGATCAACAAAAACTGGAATATGTGACAACACATTCAACCCAGAGCAAAAGAATAAAAATAATCATTCATAAACATTGGCATATGTTACAAATGGATCCAAAACTCCAACAACTTTTTCCGGAAATTCTGACATTTGCCTACAGGAACAACAAGTCTCTACGTAACAGCCTGATCAGAGCGGACATAACTAGCACAAGAACTGGAACATCTACTTATAAAGGCACTATTCCATGTCTGAACTGTCAACATTGTAGTAATATACAAAAGGGAAACACCATCAGACATCCACATACAGGTAAAATTATCCCCCTTAAGCATTCTTGTCATCTATGGTCTTAAGTGCCCTTATGGCCTATTTTACATAGGCATGACCACTAGAAAGGTGAAAACACATTGGGCACAAATCAAATATTAGAATGAAGAGTCAAAAGTCACCAGTTGCAATGCACTTTGCAGAAGCTAGAAACTCTATAGCACAAATTAAATGTGTAATATTGGAACAGGTCATACTCGGCCCTAGAGGTGGAGATTTGCAGGCCGATTCATGGAATGAATGTGTGCCGAAAATGGCAGCGCAAGCGTGAAAATCGCAGCGCAAGCGTGAAAATTGCAGCGCAAGCGTGCCAAAGCCGTGCACATTGATTCATAGAAGTCAGTGCGCGTGAAAATCCTGGGATGTGCGCTAAAATCGTGGGTGGCGCACGCGGGCGCACATGTCATTAAACGGCATGCGCTACATGCACAGCGAAAGTGCACACAACAAAAGTGGGCGTAACACGGGGAGAAACACGTCGAATGGGGAACAACGCATGAAAATGTGGGCGTTACGGGGAAGTACAGGAGGTAAATGCTCGCAACGCCCACATGCGTGCCTACAACACGTATTCATGGAATCGAACAGGGGAAATGCGTGCGCCAAAAAAGACGCGCTAATCCGGAAACACGTACACCAGCAGGAAGCAGCTGTACGCGGCCCAACGCAGCATAAAAGTGCACGCAAACAACAAACAAGCTCAGACGCTATGATGAATATATCATTCCTCGCAGCAGTGGTCGTGGGACACCGCAGGAGGAGGAGGATAGCCAGGTCCCACATTTATTCACCCAGGACCAGCCTTTTTGGGATGCCTGATGACCAGGTGTATGGGAGGTACAGGTTTCCACCACACATAATACTCGACCTGGTGAGTGAGTGGGAGGATGACCTCACATCACCCACCCTGTGCTCCCAAGCACTGAGCCCCTTGGAAAAGGTGCTCAATGTACTGCACTTCTTGGCTACTGGTTCATTTCAGCAGACAAGTGCCATAGTGAGGGGGGTGTCACAGGCCACGCAGTCACGCTGCCTACACCACGTGTTGGCCATCATGACTGCACGTTCCTCAGTCCGCAGGCACATATGCATGCCCAGAACCCCTGCAGAAAGGCAGGCTGCCGTCTAGGACTTTTACGGGGTGGCACACATCCCCAAAGTGCTAGGTGCCATTGATTGCACCCATGTGGCTCTATGTCCTCTCAGGGCCACTGAGCACATCCATAGAAACCGCAAGCACTGGCATTCCATCAACGTGCAGGTAGTATGTGATGCCAAGGGTATCATCACCTCAGTATATGCCAACTATCCAGGGTCCACCGATGATAGTTTCATTTTCAGAATGTCACCCCTAAACCGGGACCTAGAAACTGGGCGGCATGGTGATACATGGCTAATTGGAGAGTATAAATGTCTCTGCACATGCATGCATGTCAGATACTGAGTAATGTGACAACTCTGCTAATGATACCCATCATCACCTCCCCAGGGGACAGTGCCTACCCTCTGAGCACCCACATGATGACGCCAATTCGGAACCCCACCACACCACCTGAGGTAAGATACAACACAGCCCACATTGCAACCCGGGGCATATCGCACATTCGGAGTGCTCAAGTCGCGCTTTCGCTCCCTTGACCGCTCTGGTGGGCAGCTGCTATACGCGCCCCCAATATTGTGCAGGATCATAGTGGCAGCATGTGTCCTGCACAACGTTGCAACCCGCCGGGGCCTGCGGGTGGACATGGAGGTGCCCCCACATCCACAACCACATGCACGGCCGCTGCGCATGGGAGCTGAAAGGGCACGTGGTGAGGCAGCCCGTACCCAGCCTGTACCTAGCTGGTGGCTAATTACTTCACCTAAAATCCTACCCCTTTGGAGTGCACACAGCCCTGGCACATACCAGCTGACAATCAATGATGATGACATAAGGGACAGTCAACTGTCACAACCATACCAGCCCAAGATTGGTTAACTGGAAGTGTTACATTGTGTGCATCCCTACCTACTTAAAGACAACCAATGCTGTCTCACAAAAAGACACACATTCATGCAGCATGAATGACTACTCCCTTGCAAAATACAAAAAAAAATAGTGCCATGTCACCCAACCCCTCCCCATCACAGCTACCCAACACACCATGGCATGTCATGCAATGTGAAAGCAACCAAATGAATGCACAACACATGACACAAGTGTCACAAAGTGCACTGTCCCAAATGTAAATAGGCCACGGACAATATGCTCCCAGTAATCAATAGGAAACAGCACACATGAACAAATACTTACCAGCAACACAAAACAGCAACACAGGATGAAACAGTGGCAAAATATGATAGTACAAAATCAAAGTAGTGCAAGTCTCACAACCTGACTAAGCCAGCACATCCACCCATTCCAACTGCAGAGTGTTGCTGTCAGGCAAATGTGTCAGTGTACTGCATACAACATGAACTGCATCTGCAAAGGAGATGGCCTTGTGAAGACATGAAGAAGGTATATGTGAATAAGGAGAAAGACATGGATGCACAAGCACATATCAATACACCATGCAGTGTTCAATCCAACAACAATCCCCACTAGGGATGTACACACAGTTTTCACTACAGACTACCCACACATCTCATGGGAGCCCAATGTCACTGTATAAGTTACTGTCACTTGGTCACACCCTTTGCAAGCCCATGGAAAGGGGAAGCAGGAGGGGTGTGTGTGTCAGGAACGCAAGCATCTAACCCAAAGACAGGACAAGCCTGCATGTGCCCTGCTGGTATACACAGTGGATGCCCATGGGAGGGCCCAATCGCGTGTGAAACTTCCCACGCACCCCCGAAATACACATACCCCGCTCGCACAGGTCCAATCGCATGTGAAAGTTCCTGCGCACCCCAGAAATACATGTACCCCGCTCGCACAGGGACAATCGCGCGTGAAACTTCCCGTGCACCCCCGAAATACACGTACGCCGCTCGCAAAGGGCCAATCGCATGTGAAACTTCCCGCGCACCCCAGAAATACACGTACGCCGCTCGCACAGGGCCAATCATGTGTGAACTTTCCGCGCACCCCCGAAATACATGTACCTCGCTCGCACAGGGACAATCGCATGTGAAACTTCCCGTGCACCCCCGAAATACACGTACCCCACTTGCACAGGGGCAATCGCGTGTAAAACTTTCTGTGCAGCGGGGTACGTGTATTTGGAGGGGTGAGCGGGGAGTTTTACTGACATTTTTGTGGTTGGGGGGCTGTATGCTGGTCCACTGGCCTGTGTGCCATGTACGGGATTTGTGTGCTGTTCATGGCACATGGGGAGGGGTTGGGGCGTAACTGCTGCACGGTCACTGCGCTACTCTGTGCCACGGCTTGTTATGGATGTTGAAATCCATGAATACGCTATGCGCGGAAATGGGTTTTGGTACATGCGGCTGGTGCAGACTGCCGTACGCGCACACTGTGCGCCAGCCGCATGCGCCACTTGTGCACTGAATTCTATGATTTAACCCCATAGTGAGAACTTTGCAACAGAGGGAAATGATGTGGATCGATACACTTCACTGTCTTAGCCCTAGGGGCATGAATACAGACTTTGATTTGATGTGCTATGTCTGATGTGTTAAAAAAATATTCAATGTGAACTTTACTTTGATTCAGGAGGTACCTTGTTTCGATGTGTGAGGCTTGAGCCCCATGTGAATATAAAATTTGATTTGAGGTCCTATGGCTGATTTGTTAAAAATCGAGTCAATATGGACATTACTTTGATTAAAGATGCACCTGGTTTTGAGGTGTGATGTTTAAGCCCAATGTGAAGGGCGGCCAATTATACCTTAAGAGGTCTAGATTGTGAACGTCAACTAATATCCTGAGGGAGTTTCGAGTCTATATGACGGCAGGGACTAATATAATAAGTATACCATTCATTTGTGGAATTGAACACATGGAAAGAGTACCCCAGGAGAGGTATATGAAAGTTCATGGAGCAGTTTGCTTTAGGTGACACAGGGGGACGTACAACCATCAGAAATGGGATATGACCCATAGATGGTTCTATTATATGGAGGTTGTGATATTCTGATATAGGGTTATGCTACATGTAGACTATAGCCTAGGGGATATGGGGACCCGAGCAGACTGTGTTTGCGTCACCCCCACTCACCCAGACAATGCTCCATTTAACATAAATCCACCCTATGAATAGGGACCCACCATAACCAACACAGAATGAGACATATCTGCCCCCTACTCATGTGATAGCATATAGGGTGAGAGGGTATCCCCCATTAATGGTTGCATATCATGGCATTTAAAGGTGTGTTACCTATGTAAAGGGGACCAGAAATATGTTCTTACATGCATAGTCATTTTTATCTATGAATAAACTATACCCATATCAAATGCAGTATTATACTCATCTGCATGTTCCTGTATAAATACCTGTTTTTCCTCATATCCACCCATGGATAGATCATCAGTATTGTACTGATCTGCATTTACAATCGAAGAGGCCAACAGAAAGATATACACATGCGCGTTAAAGATACACCTCCTTCCTAAGTTGGAACTTCAGTCAATGCATATGCAAATGCGCGGGGGAGCAGCGGCCCGAGCCCATGGGCTGCGCTACTCACCTTGCGCATGCACGGGTGAGTACCGGCCCGATCCCAGGGTCCGCGCTGCTCGCCTTTCACATGCGCGACTGACGTAAGCAACATTAAATCACAACACATGGGCTGGAGTGGATTACTCTCATGCCGGATGCCAGAAGTTTTGCTAGTCATGCTTCTCTCTCGTGTAGAGGTAAGAGACGTCCCTTTATCTGAATCATATTATCTTTTTACACAGGCCACACGAAATCCGTGTCTCATAGCTCTGACAATTGCAGAGGAGTTTCAGCTGCAACAGCAGAAAAAGTTGACACATAACTGCTTCACAGTCATGTGTTTTATTTACTGGTTCACTTTAACTTCATAAGCTTATCCACCTGATACTCTTTCTTATGAGATCATATAATATTAGGTTCACTATTTGACACCCTGAACACGGGTTATTTATTTACTAAGTACGGTGAGATGGATGACTTCGGACATCCATAGACACAAGTGTTAATGCAAGATACAAGTCACCGGGTGCTATGTTGAGTGCCTCAATTCTCCTAAAAGTAGCAACTAAATCTACACTTCTTTCTGCCTTTACTCTAGAAAATGGTTTCTGAGTGGGTCTGCTTGAGGTGGAGATTGTCACACAGCAGTGTGTACGTGCCCAGTTACATCCGAATACAAGGGTGTGCCCAAAGATTAGGAGTAGAGATCCCATCAGTACAAATACGAGGTGGGTCATGTGGAATTATCTAAATTTGAATTTTTAACATTAAGGTAGAAAAACAGCACTAATAGCTAGCTATTTTCTACATTCTGCTTTAGGAATTGATGGTATGGACATATAGATACCTACATTTTGGAACCAGTAGTATCATTTGCCCTGAAGATGGACCGTTGTATAGTCTGAAACGCGGTGGCAACACAGTAAAAAATTGGTGCTATTTGGGATTGGTGATCTTGAACCAAAGAACTTTATTTCCTTATTTCTATGACCAAAAGTGGACAGTGTAAATATATGCCAAGTGTGGAAAGAAAACTCTTTACGTTTGTGCCTATAATGAACTTCCTGTTGCTACAGGACTCTACATTGCTCCTGAGCCGAAGAAAGGTGACTTGTATGTCCTAGATGTTATGTTTTGAGTAAAGAATGTGCTTTCAGCTTTATAATTGAAGTTCTGCAAGGTAAAGTCTGTGATGTTAACTTACTTTACTTTTTCCTTCTTGTTTGAAAAACATTCATAAAGAAACCAGTAATCAAATTGATTAAAATAACCTATAGAGGGAATTTTTTCCTTTCATAAAAGTTTGTGTCACAAAATTGGTTTCATTGACAGTGTTGGAAAAACATGTGTTGATTTGAGAAATTCTAAATTACTAAACTAAAAAGTGCATAAGGATTATACACATTAACATTTGGTAAAACTATCATCATGTCTGGGAGTGGCCATTGACCCCCCTAGACTTCAGTACTCTAATTCCCTAAAATAAGAAACAGTACAACATACAGATCTATAACGGTAAGTTGCAGGGCCAATTTGGATACCTACTAACTTGCCACACTAAAACATTCAGGATCTAATTCCCTTTGGAGTGCACTGAGGGCTGGCAGGTAGAAATACATGTCTTTTTTCTCCAATAGATATAATAGGCCTAAAGAGAGGTTTATACAATTCCAAGAAAGAACCATAGGACAAGCCCCTCCTACTAACATTCCTTTCTTACAACAACACTGGCAAGGCAGAGGAAGATCACAAAACAACTCCCCAAGACTGACCTGCAGCAGTGAACAAGCCACGTTCACACCATAGACTTTCTAGCAATGAAACTCCCAAGTTCTAAACTCTACCATAAGTAACAAATTGTCCTTCAGATGGACCTTTCCTTTGTACCTACAGCATGTCTTGACCCTTTCCATACTATAATTGAATTGAAATAACATTAATTAGAAGAATTCCTTTGAAACAATACTTTGGTGATTTTGATAAACAGGAAACAGAAACACAACTGGAATACACATACAATCAAAAGTGTAATTCCACCATAATGTATTATCCTCAAAACCATAAACTTTGAGAAGGAACTCTTCAAAAAACAAGAGGTGATAGAGAAAGCAACATGTAAAACAATCCATAATGTTTAAAAAAAATGAACACGTGTTTAAAAGATTGAAGGCAAAAAAATACATAATCATAAAACCAGTGGACAAAGATGGAGCTATAGTGGTAATGAAAGGCGACTGGTACATGCCATCCTTAAGCCTAATCTAAGTTACAGACATTTGGCACATGATCCAACTACAGAGCTATAATCAAGAATTGCCTTGATCAAACAGGATGTTTTGGCTAAATGGTACATAAGCCAAAAAGGGCAGACATTTCGACCCCAAGAAATCCCAGACTCCTGGGCATTTTATGCCTAACCAAAAATACACAACATTGTTTTTCCACCACCAGGTCACTCCATAGTGTCTGGTATTGTTTCTATTTTGGAACCCCTCTCCCTGTTTGTACATTGAGGCGATACCTCAGATGCAATCATATCTAAAGGATTCCACAACTATGTGCAATTTAGTAGAAGAAATGCCTTTTGACCAACAAAAGCAACTCCTGGTCACTATAAACATAGGATCTATATACAAAAAGATACCACAACAGGAATCACTATTAGAGATCCAAAGAGTACTGCAGAAATGTGATTCAAACTTGGATGTCCCGACTCAACTAATTCTCCAACTAGCAAAGTTGGCTTTAACAAAACAATGTTTGCATATAAAAGGATCAATTCTTTGTGCAAACCTCAAGCACTGCAATGGGTACCATATTCACCCCTGATTGGCAAATCTATATGCTCCTGAATTTTGATCCATTCATTGATAATTTCCAAATATGGGTTAGATACATAGATGATGTTTTTGTTGCATTAAGTGGAGAGAAAACATAATTAACTTAATTCTGTGAATGCCTCAATACACAACATGGGTCTTTGAATTTCACACACAATTTCAGTAAAGATCAAGTGCAATTTATAGATGTGGTAAATGAAGCAAAAGAGCAGAAATGGTCCACTAATGTTTTTAACAAACCAACTTATTGAAATGCCCTTCTGATGTATAGCAACTATCATCCAAGAACACTTTGAGACAATCTTCCCTTCAGATTGCACCTGAAGTATATGTATTGCTGTTCTGATTTACACAAATGTGATTCACAGAAAATAAGTTGAACCTCCCATTAATCAGAAAGAGGGCACCTAAAGAAACTATTATGGCATGAATATACAAGAGTCAATCATATACCACGAGAGGTAGCCTGACCCCAAACTAAAAGAGCAGAGAACACAACAAATAATATCATAACAGTTCTGAGATATTCACCTCTCCAAACCAAGATAAAAAAGAGATATATAAAACTATGGCCCATTTTAAATGCAGGCTCCAATGACATTTGGCAACAGAGATTTGTACTAAAATGAAGGTGAAATTGAAGGGGTAGTTTGGTACAAAAAGTACCAAACTAATACTGATTACAATCCAGGGGGAAATAACCAAAGATAATTATGGGCACAATCATGTTCGACAGGACAATAACCTTGCGGATCTTGCCCGGTCTGGGCACAAACGAGTCAGAGCAAGGAGATTGACATAGAGTGGAATGCACCATGGACCCAAAAACACTTCACAAATTGTAATTAAAAAAAATAATAGGAGTTATCTGATTGCATGCCTGTACAATATTTACTATGCAGGAATGAAAAACAGACCAATGAAGAAGATAATCATTGAGCATAAATAATGCATTAGAACCAGGAAAGTAAACGCACCTTTGGTAGAACATTTCCTTAAACATCAATATTCTGGACAGCAGATTGGGTGGATGGTCCTGCAAAAGAACAAATAAATACCTAGCTGTAGAGATATTGCTGCTTTGCTTTTCAAGCATGAAACATGCTGCATATTCAGATTACAATTTGACCAAAAAGGCCTGAATCAAAACATCTTGTGGCATCATCTGGGTACTTTATAATGATAAGTGGTACTCTTTGGCACTTAGCAACAAAATGTATGCAACATCACAATGATTGTTATATAAATAAATGTTTCTGAAGTTTCATAGATTTCTGAATATTGCAAGATTTTTGTAATCCACATCATAAGGAAGTAGTGTCAGGAGTGGTGGATGTTTTCATCCATCACAAGTGATGTTCTGAATGGCAGGTAGTAAAATGAATGCTAGGCAATGCGCGAACACAAGACGATGATCTCAAATTGGCAGCTCATATTCTATTTGTTTGATATAAACTACGTCATCACGCTAGAACATAAAGATGCACACTGTATAAATTAAATGAAAATGGGGGATGCAAAGAACAACATGCGGCATATAGTTATAGTGTATGGAAAGCAATAGCTATAAAAAACACAGGTTTTACAATGAATTTTGGGCAATACTTTAAAAGACATGGGCATAATATTATGTTTATTTTGCAATGCTGTTATATGAGTTTAATCGTCTTCCATCTTTATTACTGTGGAGACTACTAAAATTAAAATCTAACAGAATGTTTTCCTCTGATTAAGGTCAGTGAATTCTCTAAGTCATACTTCATAACAGTAAATTATACTAGTAACATTCCCCTTTAGTCAGCTAAAACATGCAATTAAGAAACATGTTTCACAGTACATCATATGCTGCAACATGACCCAATTTAAAAGAAGACACATTCATGGATATTGATGGTCTTGAAGAATGCGTGAAGAATGCGACTGAATGTATTAAGTTGGAGAAACGGGTTGACCAAACATTAGGGATATCCTTCATCTGCTTGTGATACCCTTCATAGAAAATATAGAAACACGTGTTTTTTTTGTTATTGCAATACGGATTCAGATTAGGGCAGAGTAAAGTATGTAACACCTGTATGTATTTCCTTTTAAAAATGTATGGCTCACCTCGACTGCAGTGTCCAATCTGTGTGTATGGTTTCTCTCCGCAAATTAAAACATGTGTTTGCATTGAAAATGACTTTCTTAATAAAAAACAAATTGTGCTAAGAATCAGAACAAGTCAAGGATAGAGTTAGAAACATCTCAAATTTCCCTTTTAGATAGCTAGCACAATACCACACTCTAGGGCTAGCCTTCACCCAACAATGAAGGTTTGGTGTTTGTGTAGGGTAATAGAGCGAGACTAGAAGCATCTAGTACTATTAAAATTATTCTTCTTAAATTGTATTTTACAATAGATAGTGTGACTGCATAACATGTATTCAATGTAGTAGTAGTAGTAGGCTTATTTTGGATCAATTATTCATAAAACCATACAGCTAAGAAAATTACATCTCATTAACAATATCATATACTCACAATGAAGAACAATTATAAATAAATAAGACAATTTGCATGGATACCACTTGATAATTAAAATAATTCTGTACACAAGTAATGTAATAATGAAATTGACGAAACACAAGTGGCAAAGCACTTGAAATTGCACATTTAGCAAAGTTAGACCGGGAACTAAAAAGTGCATGAAGTGCAATTAGCGGGCAAAAGGAAACTGGAAATTTGCGTTTGCAATTTCATGGCAGGTAAAGATTGGAACAAGAGAGGAAATGTATGGGAAGTGCTATTTGCAGCCAGTCTGGTAGGAATAGATACACCCAATTAAAGAACAACAGTGTCAGACTGAGATGACGACAATAAATAAGTTCTATTTTTCCCTACCCTACACATACATCTAAATGGGACAAAGGACACCCTCACCTCTGAATCTGCAAATAAAAAGTTAAGTGCAGGTCTGTAGTGTCTTATACTCTTTGCTCTTAGAATACCCAATAACCACACCTCCCTGATATCTGAATAGTTGGTGCAGAAGATAATAAAATGTGTGTTAGTTTTTCTTCTGCCCCACATACACAGCATGAAGTTGTTCCGGCTGTCCATCTGGACATCGTTGCTGCCAGTGATAGGGCATTGAACCTTGCCTTGGTTAAAACATGTCTATGCTGTAACCTTGTCACAGAGTCCAGATACTTGGCTGCTCCCATATTTGGGGCAAGGGGGAAATAAAGTATGACTTGAGGTCAGTAAGCAATTTCATCCTCTCTAGTGTCAGCAAAGAACTGAATAATCTTTAGTTTCAAAGTTTATTTTTGGTATTTTGCCTAACAACTTACAGGCCGATTCATGGAATAATTAGCGCGGCGCAAGTGGCCAAAAATGTGTGAATCGCAGTGGAATAGCGAAAATCGCAGTGGAATAGCGAAAATCGCACGAAAAGCAGCGCACATCGATTCATGGAAGGCCGTGCGCGAGAAAACCATCGGACGTGCGATAAGAAAGTGCGCGGCGCACGTTGGCGCACAGGCCATCTAACGGCATGCGCCAGGTCACAGCGAAAATCGCACAGTCCACAGCGAAAATCGCACATAGCGCGGCGCACGCAACAAAAGTAGGCGGAACACGGGGCGTAACACTCGGAATAGGGAACAACTTGCCAAAATGTGGGCGTCACGGGGGAAGCACAGGGTAAAAGTGCGCAGAACGCCCACACGCTCGCCTACAACACGTATTCATGGAATAGAATAGGTCAAAAAAGCGCACGCTCAAACCAGCGCACAGGCACAAACACGACCGCCACAAGAAAGCAGGCGGTAGCGTCTCAGCGGCTGTAAGAAATGTGCGCCAAAAGGTGCGCCAACAAATAGCACCCATATACTGCCATGATGAATGTCCTATACTGTGGCCCTCCAGGACAAATGACGTGCAAAGGGGTACCCACAAACACGGACACGCTGACAAAAAATACGTGTGCGCGGGAAGTCTCACACGCGATTTGGCCAGGTACGGGGATTTCAGGGGTGCGCGGGAAGGTCCACACGCGAATAGCCTGGCCTCGTGTATTTCAGGGGTGCGCGGGAAGTTCCACACGCGATTACATCAGGGTACGTGTATTTCAGGGGTGCGCGGGAATTTCCACACGCGAATAGCCTGGCCGCGTGTATTTCAGGGGTGCGCGGGAAGTTCCACACACGATTACAGCAGGGTACGTGTATTTCAGGGGTGCGCGGGAAGTTCCACACGCGAATAGCCTGGGCGCGTGTATTTCAGGGGTGCGCGGGAATTTCCACACGCGATTACAGCAGGGTATGTGTATTTCAGGGGTGCGCGGGAATTTCCACACGCGAATAGGCTGGGCGCGTGTATTTCAGGGGTGTGCGGGAAGTTCCACACGCGATTACATCAGGGTACGTGTATTTCAGGGGTGCGCGGGAATTTCCACACGCGAATAGCCTGGCCGCGTGTATTTCAGGGGTGCGCGGGAATTTCCACACGCGAATAGCCTGGCCGCGTGTATTTCAGGGGTGCGCGGGAAGTTCCACACGCGATTACAGCAGGGTACATGTATTTCAGGGGTGCGCGGGAAGTTCCACACGCGAATAGCCTGGGCGCGTGTATTTCAGGGGTGCGCGGGAATTTCCACACGCGATTCCAGCAGGGTACGTGTATTTCAGGGGTGCGCGGGAAGTTCCACACGCGAATAGCCTGGGCGCGTGTATTTCAGGGGTGCGCGGGAAGTTCCACACGCGAATAGCCTGGCCGCGTGTATTTCAGGGGTGCGCGGGAAGTTCCACACGCGATTACAGCAGGGTACGTGTATTTCAGGGGTGCGCGGGAATTTCCACACGCGAATAGCCTGGCCGCGTGTATTTCAGGGGTGCGCGGGAAGTTCCACACGCGATTACAGCAGGGTACGTGTATTTCAGGGGTGCGCGGGAATTTCCACACGCGAATAGGCTGGGCGCGTGTATTTCAGGGGTGCGCGGGAAGTTCCACACGCGATTACATCAGGGTACGTGTATTTCAGGGGTGCGCGGGAATTTCCACACGCGAATAGCCTGGCCGCGTGTATTTCAGGGGTGCGCGGGAAGTTCCACACGCGATTACAGCAGGGTACGTGAATTTCAGGGGTGCGCGGGAAGTTCCACACGCGAATAGGCTGGGCGCGTGTATTACATGGGTGCGCGGGAAGTCCCACACGCGATTACAGCAGGGTACGTGTATTTCAGGGGTGCGCGGGAATTTCCACACGCGAATAGCCTGGCCGCGTGTATTTCAGGGGTGCGCGGGAATTATCACATGCGATTTGGCTTGGTACGTGTATTACAAGGGTGCGTGCGAAGTTACACACGCGATTAGGCTGGGTGGGTCCTGTCACCCTCGACGGCCCCTGCAGGCAGCCCACAAAACAGGGGACTACCCTGCACACCTGCTCATGTCTCCCACCACCCCCACCCCCCCGCCACCAGGGGTACCCTCCACCAGGCCCCCACTCATGTCTCCCACCACCCCCACCCCCCAGTCACCAGGGGCAGCCTCCACCAGGCCCCCACCCATGTCTCCCACCACCCCCACCCCCCAGCAGTGCAGGGGCAGCCTCCACCAGGCCCCCACTCATGTCTCCCACCACCCCCACACCCCAGCAGTGCAGGGGCAGCCTCCACCAGGCCCCACCTCATGTCACCCACCACCCCCACCCCCCCAGTCACCAGGGGCACCCTCCACCAGGCCCCCACTCATGTCTCCCACCACCCCCACCCCCCACCATCCAGGGGCACCCTCCACCAGGCCCCACTCATGCCTCCCACCACCCCCACCCCCCCAGTCACCAGGGGCACCCTCCACCAGGCCCCCACTCATGTCCCCTATCACCCCCACCCCCCCGCCACCAGGGGCACCCTCCACCAGGCCCCCACTCATGTCACCCACCACCCCCACCCCCCAGCAGTGCAGGGGCAGCCTCCACCAGGCCCCCACTCATGTCACCCACCACCCCCACCCCCCAGGAGTGCAGGGGCAGCCTCCACCAGGCCCCCACCCATGTCTCCCACCACCCCCACCCTCCCGCCACCAGGGGCAGCCTCCACCAGGCCCCCACCCATGCCTCCCACCACCCCCACCCCCCCGCCACCAGGGGCACCCTCCACCAGGCCCCCACTCATGCCTCCCACCACCCCCATCCCCCACCATCCAGGGGCACCCTCCACCAGGCCCCCACCCATGTCTCCCACCACCCCCACCCCCCAGCAGTGCAGGGGCAGCCTCCACCAGGCCCCACCTCATGTCACCCACCACCCCCACCCCCCCAGTCACCAGGGGCACCCTCCACCAGGCCCCCACTCATGTCTCCCACCACCCCCACCCCCCACCATCCAGGGGCACCCTCCACCAGGCCCCCACTCATGCCTCCAACCACCCCAACCCCCCCAGTCACCAGGGGCACCCTCCACCAGGCCCCCACTCATGTCCCCTATCACCCCCACCCCCCGCCACCAGGGGCACCCTCCACCAGGCCCCCACTCATGTCACCCACCACCCCCACCCCCCAGCAGTGCAGGGGCAGCCTCCACCAGGCCCCCACTCATGTCTCCCACCACCCCCACCCCCCACCATCCAGGGGCACCCTCCACCAGGCCCCCACTCATGCCTCCCACCACCCCCACCACCCCAGTCACCAGGGGCACCCTCCACCAGGCCCCCACTCATGTCCCCTATCACCCCCACCCCCCCGCCACCAGGGGCACCCTCCACCAGGCCCCCACTCATGTCACCCACCACCCCCACCCCCCAGCAGTGCAGGGGCAGCCTCCACCAGGCCCCCACCCATGTCCCCCACCACCCCCACCCTCCCGCCACCAGGGGCACCCTCCACCAGGCCCCCACCCATGTCTCCCACCACCCCCACCCCACCGCCACCAGGGGCACCCTCCACCAGGCCCCCACCCATGCCTCCCACCACCCCCACCCCCCCGCCACCAGGGGCACCCTCCACCAGGCCCCCACCCATGCCTCCCACCACCCCCACCCCCCCGCCACCAGGTGCAGCCTCCACCAGGCCCCCACTCATGTCTCCCACCACCCCCACCCCCCCCACCACCAAGGGGCACCCTCCACCAGGCCCCCACTCATGTCTCCCACCACCCCCACCCCCCACCATCCAGGGGCAGCCTCCACCAGGCCCCCACACATGTCTCCCACCACCCCCACCCCCCACCATCCAGGGGCACCCTCCACCAGGCCCCCACTCATGTCTCCCACCACCCCCACCCCCCACCATCCAGGGGCACCCTCCACCAGGCCCCCACCCATGTCTCCCACCACCCCCACCCCCCACCATCCAGGGGCACCCTCCACCAGGCCCCCACTCATGTCTCCCACCACCCCCACCCCCCACCATCCAGGGGCACCCTCCACCAGGCCCCCACACATGTCTCCCACCACCCCCAACCCCCACCATCCAGGGGCACCCTCCACCAGGCCCCCACTCATGTCTCCCACCACCCCCACCCCCCACCATCCAGGGGCACCCTCCACCAGGCCCCCACCCATGTCTCCCACCACCCCCACCCCCCAGCAGTGCAGGGGCAGCCTCCACCAGGCCCCCACTCATGTCACCCACCACCCCCACCCCCCCAGTCACCAGGGGCACCCTCCACCAGGCCCCCACTCATGTCTCCCACCACCCCCACCCCCCACCATCCAGGGGCACCCTCCACCAGGCCCCCACCCATGTCTCCCACCACCCCCACCCCCAGCACTGTGGGGAACCTGCCAGCAGGCCCCCACACATGTCCCCCTGGCCCCAGGTCCTGACGATACACAATCATGGCAGTAATGGCCAGCATACCCAGCACAAACACCCATGCAAGGATTGCATCCACCCACATAGTGAATGCAATCACATGACACAACCCCAATGCCAAGTATGCAAAAGAACACATGTCCGTCACACACACATACACAATGGGTGCAAGTGAATGTCAAAACCCATATCATGACATGTAACAAACCAATGAGAAAATAACACAAGTGTAAGAAAATATAAAAAATGTATTAAATACCAAAAATAAGTGAACGTTTCAAACATACAACGATGTGGCTAAGTAAATAAATGGTCCATGTCCGAGAACAAAAGTGATAAACAAAAAAACAAAGGCATAAAAAATAAAAATGATTTTGTCCAAAGCAATCTCATGTCATAGGAAATTAATGAAAAACCATTACGTCATGGTGAAAACAATAACAAATTAAAAAAAATGTATCTCCCCAAAAAACAAACTATATACAGGAATGTTCCAGGGTCCATGAGCCCAACACCAAAAATGAAACCTACCACTAACTAATGAAAAATATATGTACAAAAAAGTGGCCATTGTCCGAGCGGTCCAAAATAATAAAAATAAATAAAGGAAACCTAGCACTAACTAACTAAATAACTATATACAAAGGCAGCGGGCAAGTCCTGCGGCTCACTTGGTGATGTTGCTGGCCAGGGCATCATCGAACTCCATGTCGATGTCCTGGAGGCGGGACTCTGTCCTGGCCCCGAGGTCTCGCAGGGACAACCCCATGTCCACCTCAAACTCCCTGCGAGCTTCCTCGAGGCACTCAGCCCGCCTCAATGCCCGACGCATGGAGAACTCCGCCCTGACCATGGCGAGCCGCTCCTCTTCCGCCCGCTGCCGCTCCGCACCTATCCGCTGGCCAAACTCCTCCCACACGGAACACACCACCATCCCAGGGTTGCCCTGCCCTCCGGCCGATGCCTGCCCCTCTGATCTTGATGGCCCCGAGCCATGATGCCTCCCACGTCGAGCCCGCTGCTGCCTCCGACGCCACTGCCTCTGCCAGCACGACGGCATCCAGGCTGATGGAAACCACCGACGCCGTCGTGCACGTGCCCTGCCCGATGATGCCGTCACATCTTCCATCTGCTGGGGTCCACTTGCTGTGTTGTCCACCCCTGCTGGACCTCCGACTCCCAACTGTGGCAGGGATGGCATCCCCACCGAGCTGGCTGCATTGGTCGGGGCAGGTCCACAGGGGGCCCTGGTGGCATCTGGGCCGGAAGACGGCAAGGAGAACGACCGGTGGATAGCCTGCACAGAGGAGGAGAGGGCCGTCAGATTGGCCAACACATGCAGGAAACCCCCGAACATGGCCGATCCCAATTGGGCCACGTCGGCACGGTGCACTTCGTGATGACGTGCGTGCTCCTCCCAGGAAGCACGCACGTCATCACGAATCACAGCCGTGCGCATCGCGACCCCAATCAGGACCTTCTCCACGCGGCCAGGGGTTACCACGTCCGCAGGTGGAGGGGAGTCAGGTGACATGGACATCCCCACTACCTGCGGACGGGCCTGGGACGGGGCATCCCTGCTGGTGCCTGGTGGTGCACTCACAGGGTCAGGGACAGTGACATGCACAGGCCCCTCCACGGTGACCTGTGCTGCCTCCTGCCCCTGGCCCTGGACTGCACCACTTGCACCAGCAGGGATGCTCCCACCAGGCCCCATGTGTGCACCAGTGTCGGCCTCCTCCTCCTCTGTGCAAACCACCAACCTGGATGGCTCCTCACCGTCTCCCGCCGTAGCAGGCCCCTGTGGGGGCTCACCCACCCCTTCCGCTGCAGCCGTGGGGGCATCCCCGCCGCCTTGCTCCACAGCGCCGTCTCCGCCCTCTTCTTCACTAGCCGCTGCGTAGAGGGAGACAAAGGACACAAGCATCAGGCTACTGTACAATGGTCCCCTAGACAGGAAGCAATAGCAGATGAGCACCACTGTCAAAGTACACTTCCATCATGTCCCTCCACAACACATGGGTCAGTCCAGGCAAAACACACACAGTAACAGGCATGGTGCATGCAATGGACATTTCCATGCATGTCCAATGGACTCTTGAAACATTCAATGATATGTAACTCACATGCATCATGGCTTATGCATATCACATGCACACACTTCACCTCAGTCACATCCATCTGGCCCCAAACACACCGAACACAGGCGAAACAAGGGTAAGTTGGGTGCGTCACTGAATCTGTGCATTGTCACACACATGTGTCATGCATCCATGCCATGCACAAGTCACAGACACGCAGGTCAGGCACACAGACATGGCTACCATATATGTACCTGGCATCAGCACCCATCCTTCACCCCCATCCATGTCCAGGTACAGAGACTGGCATGCTCTCATGTCCAAAATCTGCATAGGGCTCCCCATGCCGCATTTCAACACATGCAACAACCATGTGGGTCACACATCACTGGTCGCACATGCATTACCATGATGTCCCTGCACACATACATGCATACATGGCCCATGGCACACATACAGGCAAGTATCATAGAACCAGCACACCGCAACATGCCCTGTCTCACACAGTAATGCTTGGACACATACCGCTCAACTCCAGACGGGCCTCCCTCTCAAGGACCTGGGCGTGGAGCGCTGGGCGTACGCGTTCCAGGACCCTCTTCTGGATGGAACTCATGCGGCCCCGGCCCCCCTCCACGAGGCGCCGGGCCTTCACAAGGGTCCTGGACCTCAAGTCCTCCCAGCGCTTCTTGATCTTCTGGACGTTGCAGGTTGCCACCCCCTCCGCGTTGATGGCAACCACACAGTCGGCCCAGATCCTCTCCCGTCCTTCCTTGCTGGCGCGGGACGATCCAAAGAGGGCATCATACTGCCCCAGGACATGCTCCACCAGGACACCAACTTCGGTGGCAGTGAAGCTGGTGCCCCTCTGCCCCTCTGGCCTGGGGTTGCCACTGGTGCCAGATGTGGAAGTGCCCGACATGGCAACCCCAGAGGCAGGTGTGGGTGGGCAACTGGGTCCTGGGGCTGGGCTGTGGAGCGATGTAATCCCAGTTGGGAGTCTTCAGTTCCAGCAGGGGTGGACACAGCAACTGGACCCCTGCAGATGGCTGATGTGCAGGCACCAAATGGCAGGGCACGGTGGCAGCAGGCAGGCAGGCAGGCAGGCAGCAGCAGATAGCACGTGGGAGGCTGCTCGGGGCACTGGGGGGCAGTAACTCGGCCTTCTGGGCAGGAGCGTGGTGTCCCGTGTGTTTTCGGGTGGCCAGCTTGATACGGAGTGATTTGGCACGTGAAAATCCTGCACGTCAGCGTGAAATCCGAGGAAAGGCCCTTAGCGCGTAAGCGCGTCAGCACGCATACGCGATTCTATTGGACCAGAGTCCCTCAGCGCGAAAGCGCGTCTGACGTGACCCGCACGGGCGTTCCCCACTCAGCAAGTGATGACGGAACACACGTGGAAATACTGCACGTCAGAGTGTCATCGCGTGATTGGCCTATGTACGTGTATTTCATTGCGTGTAATTGGACAAAAGTGCGCGTACACGCGATTCGCCTATGTACGTGTATTTCATCGCGTGTAATTGGACAAAAGTGCGCGTACACGCGATTGGCCTATTTACGTGTATTTCATCGCGTGTAATTGGACAAAAGTGCGCGTACACGCGATTGGCCTATGTACGTGTATTTCAGGGGTGCGCGGGCACTTACACACGCAAGTACGTCAGCGCACCTGTATGCCTGCTGCGTGGGAATTTCCACACGCTATTGGAGTGGGAACTAGATTCCAGGGGTGCGCGGGTCACACGCTCGCCTAGTACATGCGCAAAGCATTAATTTGCGCACTTTTCAAATAACAAGCCAGATGCCAGGATGAACATACCGTTCCTAGCAGCAGTGGCAGTGGGCTACCAAAGGAGGAGGAGGAGGAGAGTCAGGGCCAGAATATTCACACCCAGAACCACCCTTTTCGGGATGCCTGATGACCAGGTGTATGGAAGGTACAGGTTTCCACCACACATAATACTGGACCTGGTGAGTGAGTGGGAGGATGACCTCACATCACCCACCCTGTGCTCTCAAGCACTCAGCCCCCTGGAGAAGGTCCTCAATGTACTGCACTTCTTAGCCACTGGATCATTTCAGCGGACAAGTGCCATAGTGGGTGGGGTGTCACAGGCCACCCAGTCACGCTGCCTACACCAGGTCTTGGACATCATCACTGCACGCCCATCAGTCCGCAGGCACATATACCTGCCCAGAACACCTGCTGAAAGGCATGCTGCCGCCCTGGATTTTTACGGAGTGGCACGATTCCCCAAAGTGCTAGGTGCCATCGACTGCACCCATGTGGCTCTACGTCCCCCCAGGGCATCTGAGCACATCTATAGGAACCGCAAGCACTGGCATTCCATCAACGTGCAGGTAGTATGTAATGCCAAGGGAATCATCACCTCTGTATATGCCAACTATCCCGGGTCCACCCACGACAGCTTCATTTACCGAATGTCCACCCTATGCCGGGACATAGATGCTGGGCGGCATGGCGATACATGGCTTCTCGGTGAGTATGTATGCCACTGCACATGCATGCATGTTGGATACTGAGCAAGGTCACAACCCCACCAATGATACCAATCACCACCTCCACAGGGGACAGTGCCTACCCTCTCAGCCCCCACATGATGACGCCAATTCGGAACCCCACCACGCCACCCGAGGTAAGATATAACACAGCCCACATTACAACCCGGGGCATAGTGGAGCGCACATTCGGAGTGCTAAAGTCACGCTTTCGCTCCCTTGACCGTTCTGGCGGGCAGCTGTTATACGCTCCCCCAGTAGTGTGCAGGATCATAGTGGCAGCATGTGTCCTGCACAACGTTGCAACACGCCGGGGCCTGCCCGTGGACATGGTGGTGGCCCCACATCCCCAACCACATGCACAGCCGCTGCGCATGGGAGGGGAAAGGGCACGAGGGGAGGCAGCCCGTACACAGCTAGTGGCTAATTACTTCACATAGTATTCACTCCCCTGTGGAGTGCACACTGGCCTGGCACATTCCATCTGACAATCAATGATGACTCAACCTGACACTGATCCTGAATGTCTGGAGATTCAACCGTGAAAAGCATATCAGCCTGAGATTGTTCACCTGGAAGTGTTACAATGTGTGCATCCCTACCCACACACAACACCAATGCAGTTTTGTGAAGGAACACATTCAAGCAGCCAAAATTAATACCCACTTGCTAAATGCAACAAGAGGACAGTGCCATGTCACCCAACCCATCCCCAGCACCGCCACACAACACACCGTGCCATTTCATGCTATGTGCAGGTAAACAAAGTAATCCCCACAACGTGACAAGTGTTGCGATGTACAGTGTCCCCAATTGAAACTTCCTACACCTGAAATGCTCACTGTAATGCAGGACAAAGAACATACTTGAGCACGTACTACCATAAACATGCCTTCAGTAATGTAATAAATCAGTTGTCTCACCACCTGGATATGCCTGCACTCCCACCACTTCCAACTGAACAGTGTTGGTGCCATGTAGAGTTGTAGGTGCACTGCTGCCAACAAGGACCCCATCTCCAGACTAGAGGGCCTTGTGTAGACATGAGGAAGGGACCTGCAAATTGGGAGGCAGACACAGATGATGAGTTACACATCAATGCAACATGCAGTGTACAACACAACAGCAATATGCACTAGGAATGTATACACAGTATTGACTAGACTACCCTCACATGTAGTGGGAGTCCAATGTCACCATTTACTTCAATGTCACTTGGGCACACCCTTTGCAAGCCCATGGAAACGGGAAGCAGGAGGGGTGTGTGTGACTCAAACCCAGGCATCTGAACCTAATACATGACAAGCCTGCATGTGCCCAGCCACAATGCAGCGTATGCCCACAGGAACCACGGAAGCCAACAATTTCTCCCAAAAAAATTGGGAAAAATATAAAAATAAAAATTAAAATAAAAATTAAAAAAAAATAAAAATGAAAAGAAAATCAAAAATGGCCATTAAAGGGCCCGGGGGGGTTGGGGAGGCCACCCAGGAGGTCCGAGGTCAGGGTGCACACCAGAAACCACCTGTGTGGATCCTGGGAAAAAAAAACACCTCCATGGGCTCATGGCCCACACGGCTACCCTATTGTGGGAGTATCACTGCTGTCGCTATTATCACCATGTGCAGCTGCATCCGGAGGTGGTTGCACTATGGGAGGCAGCCCACGCAAGGCCATACTCTGTTCCTCCATGGCTGCAAGCATGCGGGTGTGGTAGGTCTCGTTCTGGAGGATGAGGGTGCGGAGGTCCCCATGCAACAACTCACGGGATGCCCGGACCTCCGCCCTCGTTGCTTGCATCTCAGCTGAGAGCGTACGGGTGAGACGCTCCAGCTGCTGTTCTGTCCTTTGGTGTGTTGAAGCCTCTAGCTCAACAAGAGTCGTCCTGAGTTGATGTAGCTCCTGCCTCAGGGCTTCCCTGTGGCCCTGGGACTCTATGGAGATGGCCTCCTGCAGAGTCGCCAGTGCCGCCCGCCTGTCCCTGTTGGACGCCAACATGTCCTCCCTGTGTGACTGGCAGATGGAGTCGGTTGCCTGCTCTAGTCGCTCCATCAGCCTTTCAGGGGGGACAATGGAAGTGGCCACCCTAACCATGGCCTGAGCCATCATCTCGGATGATGCTGCCTGTTGGGTAGCCATACCGTAAATGGATTGCTCCCATACGGTATTGCCAGGTGGCGTACGGCCACCACGTCGGCGGGCACCACACCTGTCTGGGGCAAGGCGGACTGCGCCTTGCTGTGCCGGCACTGCCTGAGGCTGCAGGACTGCATTCCCCCTCTGATCTGCTGGCCCAAGAACAGGATCAGATGTCGCGGAGTGTGACCCTGCATCTGTAACCACCAAAGGCCTAGCTGCCAACACTGACATCCCCATTGAGGGTTCTGACCCTGGTGCAGGTGGGTGGGACAGAACAGATTCCCTCCCTGGAACACTCACCTGCGACGGCACGTAGGTCTCATCATCCGAGTCAACAGCTGAGTACAGCTCGGGGGAGGTGCAGCCAGAGACACCCCTTGAGAGCACGACCTGCAGCACTTGTGGGTTTTCACCCACCAGCACACCACGTCCCTCACTGGTGGTTGTTCGGCCCTCGGACCCCTCTTGGCGCTGCACCATCTCCACAACCCCAGCAGTATCAGGTGCGTCTTCCCCTGCAATGACATAATGACAAAGAAATGGAAACCCGCATTAGCACCATGGCACACAATGAGGGCTGTGAAACAAGAGAACCAGTACTTGATTGACACATGTCCCACATGACTAAGACCCTCCCATGCATGCACCCTCACTGCGTATGAAGGGCAGGCAAATGGCACACACTCATTACACAAAGATGGAAGATGAACACATTTCATGCATGCTGCCTGGCAGTGGCATCACACATTGCCCTGTGATTGCCAGGTGACACACACATGCCATCACACAGATGGCATGTGCCATTGCTATTGAGTGTAGATGGAGAGGAGGGCAGCACTTATTCATTCTGTCCAGTTCCCACATGCAATAGCTTTTCTAATTCTGACAGGTCTGCTTTATCACCTGGAGCTGCCACTCCAATATGGTCCAATTGCACAGGGACATGTGTGAACATATGATATCCAGGTAACAAAGTAACCCCACTTTACCATGGCCATGCCATACATGTGACTAGAGGACTGAGGAATGCCTAGTATAAGTGGTGGAATGCATACAATCTGTCTGATTGAACATAGGAAAATAATCAACAATGTAGTGGCAAGGTGACACTTCAAGGCCAACTTGGGTGCTGTTGGGCTAGATGTCTACTGTTGGCCGAAGGGATACTGCAATGGCGAAATGCAGCTGCGCAGGATGTGTTGCATGAAGCACATGGCTGACCCATTCGACTCAGGCGCACACACTCTCACCTGGCACACAAACAGATGCCCTCACACACACACCATGCACATGGATGACACACACATGCATGTGCACTCACCGGACAATGCCTCGTAATCAGGCAGATCTCCCACGCCTTGGATCTGTTCCTCCGTGACGTAGGTCCCAGCGACTGACTCATGTGGAGTGAGTTCCATGTCTTCTACTGGAGACCCACCTCCAGTCACTAGAGTTGCGGCATGACTTGAGGCCAGCTTCTTCTTTGCCCTGCGCTTTAGGTCATTCCAGCGCTTGTAGCAATCATTGGCTGTGCGCCTCACGATTCCAAGGGCACTTACGATGTCCGCAATGGTCTGCCAGTGTGCCTGGCGTTGTGCAGGTGTGGTCTTGGATCCTGCAACAATGACCATCTCGTTATCATGTCCGGACACATACTCGACAAGTGCATTCAGTTCCACATCCGTGAAGCTGGGCTTCCTCGACGGACCGGACTGTGTAGCCGTGTCGGGGGCATCAGCCTGTGCCGGACGAGCACTCTTCCTCTTCCGCTTGGAAGGTGGTGGTGATCCTGAGTGTCCTGTGCCGCTCTGGACACTAGGGGCAGGAGCCCTGGTGGGCTCTGTATCAGGTGTGTGGGATTGCACACTCAGCATGGGAGTTGGTGCAGGCATTGGCTCTAGTGTAATGGTGTCATGGGGAATGTCAGTAGAATGGACTAGGACGGACACTGTCCTGGCTGGGTGTGTGAGAGCTGGGGTGGATGGAGCTGCAGCCGCCCCTGCAGCCTCTCCGCCCTGCCTACTTGGGGCAGCAGATGACCTTGCTGCCCCAGATCCACGTGGCATGATAGCATCAACGTGCACCAGCGCACGTGTCGTAGCCCTGCTGACCTGGAAGTCAGCCATGGAGTCAGCCAGGTCTGGTGCCACAATGGCCTGGTCCAACAAGGGCTGAGCATGGATGGTGTCAGCCACTTCAGCCTCAACGGGAGTGGGGGATGGGGGGGGGGATGATGGGTGCCCTTGACTGGTCCTCCACACATGGGGGGACAGGCTCACCCTGCAAGTTACGACCACGTCCCCTACCGGATCCACCACGGCCACCACTTGTGGCTCTTCCACCTTTGCCACCCTTACGGAATCCTCGCCTCCCAGCCATGGCACTGATATTAATGTGCGTATGGGAGTGGCTGTAGACAATTGTCCTGGGCAATTGGGGGTCAAAGGGGTTGGGTACCATATGGTAATTGTACCCTAGTGCTCTAGCACGGCTGATTGTAACCCCTGGGGAAAGATGACGGGTCACGCAACGCACAGGAGGCCCAAAAAAGGGAGATGACGTGCACTCAACCCCTCCTAGACCACGTGTGCAGAAAGAAAAACCTGCACTACGCTGTGGCACCCAGTAACACAAGAATGAACGTATGCGTGTCACACGCAGCCTAGAATGACCTCTGAAGGGGTAGGCTACACACGGGGCAAGCACAGAAGTTGGATACGTGCGTGACTCACCGTCTGCCAGGTAAAAGAGCGTGAAAAATGAGCGCGTTTGGCTGGCAATACCCCCGCCAAAAGAAGATGTGTACGCTGTCTGAGAAGACAGGACAACAGTAGAAGGGGACACTGTTTGAGGGAACAGGCCCAGGTAAACCAGTACAAGAGGAAAAAAGAGAAAAAGCTGTCAGAGGTAACAGGGAGTACGAACTGGAAACGCCGTGAAGTAAATCGCGTGTGAAACGACAAGAAGTACAGAATTCACCCACTCGCTCTCCACGAAAAGCACGTACAAGGAAATGGTGTTCTACATGTACCTTATATACAGGCCCACACGTACAGCGTCACTTACGCGGCGTGTACGTTCACCAATCACACGCTTTGTCACTCCTGCGTGTAGATCCATTTTCACCAATCACACGCTTTGTCACTTCTGCGTGTAGATCCATTTTCACCAATCACACGCTTTGTCACTCCTGCGTGTAGATCCATTTTCACCAATCACACGCTTTGTCACTCCTGCGTGTAGATCCATTTTCACCAATCACACGCTTTGTCACTTCTGCGTGTAGATCCATTTTCACCAATCACACGCTTTGTCACTCCTGCGTGTAGATCCATTTTCACCAATCACACGCTTTGTCACTCCTGCGTGTAGATCCATTTTCACCAATCACACGCTTTGTCACTCCTGCGTGTAGATCCATTTTCACCAATCACACGCTTTGTCACTCCTGCGTGTAGATCCATTTTCACCAATCACACGCTTTGTCACTTCTGCGTGTAGATCCATTTTCACCAATCACACGCTTTGACACTGGGACGTGTCACGCAACAATTTCCTGCACGTGCAGGTGACTATAGGCGCGCATATGCTGGTGACGGGTTTACGCGCTAAGGGCCTTTCCTCGATTCACACGCTGACGTGTGGGATTTCACTCCCTATCAGGCTGTCCACGCGTTCACACACGAGAGACCACGCTCCTTGCCAGGAGGCCAAATTACTGCCCCCCAGAGCCCTGAGCACGCTCCCACCTGCCATCTGCTGCTGCCTGACTGCCTGCTGGCCACGTGCCCCACAGTGCTGGTGGGTGGGGGTGTTGGGAGACATGGGTGGGGGCCTGGTGGAGGCTGCCCCTGGTGGCGGGGGGTGGGGGTGGTGGGAGACATGGGTGGGGGCCTGGTGGAGGCTGCCCCTGCACTGCTGGGGGTTGGGGGTGGTGGGAGGCATGGGTGGGGGCCTGGTGGAGGCTGCCCCTGGTGGCGGGGGGGTGGGGGTGGTGGGAGACATGGGTGGGGGCCTGGTGGAGGCTGCCCCTGCACTGCTGGGGGGTGGGGGTGATAGGGGACATGAGTGGGGGGCTGGTGGAGGCTGCCCCTGGTGGCGGGGGGTGGGGGTGGTGGGAGACATGGGTGGGGGCCTGGTGGAGGCTGCCCCTGCACTGCTGGGGGTTGGGGGTGGTGGGAGGCATGGGTGGGGGCCTGGTGGAGGCTGCCCCTGCACTGCTGGGGGTTGGGGGTGGTGGGAGGCATGGGTGGGGGCCTGGTGGAGGCTGCCCCTGCACTGCTGGGGGTTGGGGGTGGTGGGAGGCATGGGTGGGGGCCTGGTGGAGGCTGCCCCTGGTGGCGGGAGGGTGGGAGTGGTGGGAGACATTGGTGGGGGCCTGGTGGAGGCTGCCCCTGCACTGCTGGGGGTTGGGGGTGGTGGGAGGCATGGGTGGGGGCCTGGTGGAGGCTGCCCCTGCACTGCTGGGGGTTGGGGGTGGTGGGAGGCATGGGTGGGGGCCTGGTGGAGGCTGCCCCTGCACTGCTGGGGGTTGGGGGTGGTGGGAGGCATATGTGGGGGCCTGGTGGAGGCTGCCCCTGCACTGCTGGGGCTTGGGGGTGGTGGGAGGCATGGGTGGGGGCCTGGTGGAGGCTGCCCCTGGTGGCGGGGGGGTGGGGGTGGTGGGAGACATGGGGGGGCCTGGTGGAGGCTGCCCCTGGTGGCGGGGGGGGTGGGGGTGGTGGGAGACATGGGTGGGGGCCTGGTGGAGGCTGCCCCTGGTGGCGGGAGGGTGGGGGTGGTGGGAGACATGGGTGGGGGCCTGGTGGAGGCTGCCCCTGGTGGCGGGAGGGTGGGAGTGGTGGGAGACATTGGTGGTGGCCTGGTGGAGGCTGCCCCTGGTGGCGGGGGGTGGGGGTGGTGGGAGACATGGGTGGGGGCCAGGTGGAGGCTGCCCCTGCACTGCTGGGGGTTGGGGGTGGTGGGAGGCATGGGTGGGGGCCTGGTGGAGGCTGCCCCTGGTGGCGGGGGGGTGGGGGTGGTGGGAGACATGGGGGGGGCCTGGTGGAGGCTGCCCCTGGTGGCGGGGGTGGTGGGAGACATGGGTGGGGGCCTGGTGGAGGGTGCCCCTGGTGCCGGGAGGGTGGGGGTGGTGGGAGACATGGGTGGGGGCCTGGTGGAGGCTGCCCCTGGTGGCGGGAGGGTGGGAGTGGTGGGAGACATTGGTGGGGGCCTGGTGGAGGCTGCCCCTGGTGGCGGGGGGTGGGGGTGGTGGGAGACATGGGTGGGGGCCTGGTGGAGGCTGCCCCTGCACTGCTGGGGGTTGGGGGTGTTGGGAGGCATGGGTGGGGGCCTGGTGGAGGCTGCCCCTGCACTGCTGGGGGTTGGGGGTGGTGGGAGGCATGGGTGGGGGCATGGTGGAGGCTGCCCCTGCACTGCTGGGGGTTGGGGGTGGTGGGAGGCATGGGTGGGGACCTGGTGGAGGCTGCCCCTGGTGGCGGGGGGGTGGGGGTGGTGGGAGACATGGGTGGGGGCCTGGTGGAGGCTGCCCCTGCACTGCTGGGGGTTGGGGGTGGTGGGAGGCATGGGTGGGGGCCTGGTGGAGGCTGCCCCTGCACTGCTGGGGGTTGGGGGTGGTGGGAGGCATGGGTGGGGGCCTGGTGGAGGCTGCCCCTGCACTGCTGGGGGTTGGGGGTGGTGGGAGGCATGGGTGGGGGCCTGGTGGAGGCTGCCCCTGGTGGCGGGGGGGTGGGGTGGTGGGAGACATGGGTGGGGGCCTGGTGGAGGCTGCCCCTGCACTGCTGGGGGGTGGGGGTGATAGGGGACATGAGTGGGGGGCTGGTGGAGGCTGCCCCTGGTGCCGGGGGGTGGGGGTGGTGGGAGACATGGGTGGTGGCCTGGTGGAGGCTGCCCCTGCACTGCTGGGGGTTGGGGGTGGTGGGAGGCATGGGTGGGGGCCTGGTGGAGGCTGCCCCTGCACTGCTGGGGGTTGGGGGTGGTGGGAGGCATGGGTGGGGGCCTGGTGGAGGCTGCCCCTGCACTGCTGGGGGTTGGGGGTGGTGGGAGGCATGGGTGGGGGCCTGGTGGAGGCTGCCCCTGGTGGCGGGGGGGTGGGGGTGGTGGGAGACATGGGTGGGGGCCTGGTGGAGGCTGCCCCTGCACTGCTGGGGGGTGGGGGTGCAGGGGGACATGAGCAGGTGTGCAGGGTAGTCCCCTGTTTTGTAGGCTGCCTGCAGGGGCCGAAGAGGGTGTACAGGGAACACCTGTGAGGACCCACCCAGCCTAATCGCGTGTGACTTCCCACGCACCCCTGTAATACACGTACCCAGCCAAATCGCGTGTGATGATTCCCACGCACCCCTGTAATACACGTACCCTGGCCAATCGCGTGTTAAACTTCCCGCGTACCCCTGTAATACACGTACCCTGGCTAATCGCATGTAAAACTTCCCGCATACCCCTGTAATACACGTACCCTGGCCAATCGCGTGTTAAACTTCCCGCGTACCCCTGTAATACACGTACCCTGGCTAATCGCGTGTATAACTTCCCGCGTACCCCTGTAATACACGTACCCTGGCCAATCGCGTGTTACACTTCCCGCGTACCCCTGTAATACACGTACCCTGGCCAATCGCGTGTTAAACTTCCCGCGTACCCCTGTAATACACGTACCCTGGCTAATCGCGTGTATAACTTCCCGCGTACCCCTGTAATACACGTACCCTGGCCAATCGCGTGTTACACTTCCCGCGTACCCCTGTAATACATGTACCCTGGCTAATCGCGTGTATAACTTCCCGCGTACCCCTGTAATACACGTACCCTGGCCAATCGCGTGTTACACTTCCCGCATACCCCTGTAATACACGTACCCTGGCTAATCGCGTGTATAACTTCACGCGTACCCCTGATATGCACGTTACCCGCTTTGCGTTCCTTGTTTGGCAGCCCTGTAAACTGGTCCAGGGTTAGCTCAGCCCTTTGCGATGATTTTGCGATTTTGATGGCTTTTCCTTGCGCGAGGGCGTTCTTGGGGGCGTTACTGGCGCTGCTGCAGGGTCGCTGCGATACTCTGCGCCACAGCTGGTTTGGGAGCCTGAAATCCATGAATACGCTGTGCGCGGAAATCGGTTTTAGCGCACGTGCCTGGCGCAGACAATCGCATGCGGACACTCTGCGCCAGCCGCTTGCGACACTTTTCTGCGAAATTCTATGAATTACCCTGTTAGTATTATCACAACAGGCTCTCAAGCTTAACTTGTGCAAAAGAGATGTAATGAAGGCAAACCCGCCTATTTAGCTCCAACTTGAGTGTGACAGCACATTGGTGCCTAAAGGCCTTAGTCAGGTTGTCTCTGTTATCCGACTATAATGTTTGCCAAAATAAAATCAGTCTGGAACAAACAAAGGCCACTTAATATATCAGAGCGGTCTCCAGATGAGTCATGTGGTGGACTGGGGGATCTACAATGGCAGAGTCAATTTAGGTGCAGGCCTCTGATCATCTTAACCCAAAACAGGCATCCCACTTAAGTTTCAAGTGCACATTTGTATGCAACACAAGTTTATTGCACAATTGTCCTGGGAGCAGTTAGATGGTGCCATGCAGTCAAACTAACCCAAGTCTCTCTGAACCACATAGGTTGACACATTATATACAATTTTGCAACACAATGGGCCTCATTACAACCCAGGTGGTAAGTTCCCTACTTTACCACCATGGTGTAAACTTCGTTTACACCATGGTGGATGGTGGATTTACCGCCCCATTCCAAGGTGAGTGGGGCGGTAAATCCCCATTCCCCATTTACCCTTCCCCATTCCCATTTCTGCCCCACAGGGCATAATGGGAGTGGGGAAGGTGCTAGTTATGGCACCATAAATTACGGTGCCGTAATTAGCACCAAGGCGGGTTAGCACCTTGCATTTTAACGCCTGCTAGAAGCAGGCGTTAAAATGGTAATCAGGCGTTAAGGGTTAACGGCGCCGACGGCGCCGTTAAACCCTTAACGCCTGGGTTGTAATGAGGCTCAATATATTTTATTACAATCCACCCCCACATGTGATTGCACAAAACCTCTTCCAAGAAATCCCACCTTTCTCCAATTTCCACATTCTCATTGGTAAATGTTATCTTAACTACCATCTTCAGCTCATGAGTAAAACACACCTCTTTTTAGGATTTGTCCATGGTAGGTCATGACATCATCAACCAGTTAAACATGTGTATGTAAACATAATTCATTACTCCTAAACAACTAGCAAAAACACTTTAAACTTAACTCTTACTTGCACATGGTTTGCATACATACTTCAAGTGATATGAAGAAGGCTGAGTAAACAGGTTCTCTTTGAACTAGTGATAACTATCTCATCCCATGGTTTACTGGCTTGATTGGAACATTCAAATCTAAATATCTGCCATTTCATCACACAGGGCACATCTTGAGAATGCAATTGAAACATCTGGGTTTCAATTACTTTAGCCTCGAGCATTGCTTCATCCCTGTTTTATTGCTGATCAAAAACAAATAGCGGAAACCCTCTGTCAAGCTCCCATGTATTAAAGAGATTACATATGCTTTCTCTGCTACTATCAGGCCATAACAACCATGGCTTGCTCCTTCAGCTGAGCTGACTTTCACTAAGGTTGTAGTTACTTATTTACCCTTCCTCTGGTGTCTGAAGTCAAACCCTGAATGCCGTGTTTTAATCTTTTTATAAAAATGCTGACTACATGTAGATTCATAAATCCTCTTTATGTGTTTTCTCAGTGTGCATGCACATTTAATAAATATTATCTTTCCTTTACAATGGGTTCTTCAGGACAGGCCATGTCTCTTGCATTACATTATGAAATTCCTGGTGACACCTTCTGGGCACTCCATAGCACTTGATGTTTGAATTATCCTTATATTTTTTTTGATGTTTCAGCATTTTATCTTTTTACACACGTCCAATTTAATATGACCAAAAAGTAACACTAATGTGTCATATACCATTCAAAATTAAGTACACTGGATACATATCAAATTGCAACATCACAACCTGTTTGCCGCAGCCTCAGTCATAATTACGGCATGCGCAACATGAACCCCTATTGATTGTGGGGACCTTTCTTGTCCCCAGCATTAGGAATTGATGTTCTGCTTTCTGTAGGCAATCCAGATACCCTTATCAACAAATTTTGCTCCTATACATCCCTGCTGGTCTTGGTTTGCATTTATGTATTGGCAGCCTGTTGTTGGCCTGATAATGCTGAATAGTTTTGGCAAATCTAAAAATACAACCTGAGGCCTGCCTAATGTTTTTAGCTCTAAACTATGTGGGGGAATCCCCTTTCATCCCTTACACCTTAGGAACAATAACAGTACATTCTATCAGAAGTACATTCTATCAGAAGTGGTGCCTCACTAGGCAATAACTTAATTTATATATAATAATACATTCATTTGTAAGGGCTTAAATAGGGGTCATGGATCAGTCCAAGCAATTCTGTGAATATAGCATGTTTATTAATTCATATATTTCTTTAAATTTGATTCAGCTGATAAATCAACTTTTCAAAAACAAACTTATTGAGTTTTTTCATTCAAAGCACATTAAACATATATAACTAAATTACATAAAATGTCATTATTCTCTCATTATCGAAAATGCATATCTAAACATTATATGCACTATAAAATTCTAATTTAAGAAATTACACCATTTTCTTCAGGAAATATTTTGTCAAGCAATTGTACTATTGACTTCCATACAGTGAATTTAACACTTTGAAAAAGCAAGACTCATATCTCTTTATCTTCAGCAGCATGAAACAAATTTAGCTTGTTAGATAGATGTTTCTTTCGTTGAACATTCAATTGAGGGCAAGAGATTATGACGTGCTGTAATGTTTCTTTTTCTGTACAATTTTTACAAAATCGACAGAAATTCATGTTGAGGGGTAAGATTTTTCTCCTCACAAGGATATCTCTAGTGGGCCACAAATTGAGTCTAAAACGTAAGTATTTCTTTCTTATTATTGAAGAAGGACACTTCAACAAATAGGCAGACATATAATGTAATCTTTTATGTCCAAAGGTATGAGTCTCAAAGTCTTCATACGTTAGGCAGATTTCTCTGTTTTTCCTCCAATCCCAGTAGTAGAATTTAATCTTGGCACAAGTTTGATTTTCCAGCAGAAGCTTGATAGTGATGCCTGCCTCAGTCAACGTGTTCAGAACCATGTTGTGCCATTTAGTTGGGAAATTAGAGTTGGATAAAACTAATTGACAGGCTACCACACTTAGCATGTTGTTAGTTTCTAGGCCCATAAGGCATTTTCTAAAGAAGGCATACAAGCGCCACTTGACTCAACTAGCCAGAGAAACTATGCCCAATTCAAATCTTATAAGTGGCATCGGGGTGCTGTCAGTGAGAAATAGCACGTTTGTTCCACACATTATCAGTGGAATATAGCATTGATTCAATACCATAAGTTAGAATGGGAATTACTTTCTGCTCATAAAACAGTAGTAGATGTTTATATGTGAATTTCCCAAATTTACAGATCAGAATTTTTTCCTAGGAGATTAAGGATGCCAATAGAGATTGTGAGTTAATAAGGAATATAGTATTTGTTATTGTATTCGAGATTGTTATTCCCAAATATTTATATTCTTTTACAATTTCTAAAGACTTATCATGCAGTGTCCAATTTTTCAATGTGAATTTCTCTGTTTTCCTTGAGTTCTTAAAAATCATGATCTGTGATTTTTCTAGATTCACTACTAAGTTGTTTTTAGTGACAAAAGATGTTAACGCTGATAGTAGATTTTGGAGTCCCCGTGGTGTCTGGGACATCAACACCAGATCATCAGCGTAAAGCAACCAAGCTAGACGCTGGTTTCCAAGTTTCAGGGCATCTGAAACAATATCTGCTAAAGCGACTCCCATGTCCAAAATAAAAATGTTAAACAAGATGGACGCCATGATACAACCCTGCTTGAGTCCTGAATAAGTATTAAATGTTGCAGATAAAATCCGTCCATTGAAAGACGGACCTGCATTGTTGTATCGGAGTGTAGTTGTTTTATCAGGACCAGTAAGGACGATGGACAGCCAAATGATTTTAATTTATCAAATAATAAGGTTCAATCTATGGAGTCAAAAGCCATGCGGAAATCAATGAAAGCAAAATAAAGTGGTTGTTTCCAGGCAGCATATTGCAATTATAACAAGTTTATGGCAATCATATTGGGTAGTGTCTCAAGCCCCTGCACGAAACCTGACTGAAAGCGGTCTCTTTTAAGATTTAATTTAGACCACTCATTCAGTTCTCTCAGTATAATACGACAAAATATCTTACTAGGAGCATCAAGCAAGGAAATTGGTCTATAGCTTGCGGGTTTTGCTCGATCACCTTTTTTATACACTGGAATAGTGAGTGAATGCTTCCAGGAGATTGGAATTTGTTTCCTATAAAGAATGTTTTTAAACATGGTATCCAATATGTCTGCCCATAGTATGGGAAATTGCTTCATTGTCTGATTTGATAATCCATCCGGCACAGGAGCCCTTGATCTGCTAGATTTATGAATGAAATGTAAGATATCATCTCTCTCAAACTTCAGATGAATCTCATTATCTCTCTCAATAGAGGAACCAAGATGAGTAGGAGTAGGTTTGGAATATATGGAGGAATAATATTCAATCCATATCTCCTGTTTCACATCGTTCGTCTGAACAGCTATTTGATGTCCAGCTGTTGCCTGATTGATGATTCTCCAGGATTCAGCTGAATTTTTGGAGGCCAGTATTTTTAGCATTTGACTCCCATCGTGTTGGTATAGTTTGGCTTTCATGCTCCTCAACCAGTTCTTATATTTAATTTTAATGTGAATTAGAGCTGTACGTTGTTTAGCTTCAGGCAATTTCAAAATTGCTCTTTTTTCAGATCGAATTTGTGTTTTCTTGATTCTGATGTCATGATTATATATATATGTAAATGCGGTACTTGTCTTGTTCTATGCCTAATAGAGTCTGGTTGAAACAGCTGCATGAGTTCAGGATATAGTATTGGAGGAGCTTGAAAACCTTTTCCTTCATTATTCATCTGCAAGCTATAACACTATTTGAACGCTTTGAGAGATTTCTCTGTCCACATTAGTCTAATCAGAGCAGTTTTAATGATAATAAGACCATTTTTATGGTCATTCTTTTTATCTTTCCACATTTGGCAGCCCAAATAACGTTAAACTGATTGTGATTGCTTGCGTTAGAATGTTGTACCTGAAAGAATTTGGTTAAGTGCAACATTTCACTGTTCACTTAAATGTAATCTATAACCGCAGTACTGGTACCTCTATGCCAGGTTGAGTTTGGCGGGAGATCTGTTGAGCAGGATCCGTTCAGCATGAAGAGATCTCTGGATTTTATGAAGTTTGACCACTTCAATAATCTGGTTGGATTTTTTTATTTCTTAGGTTCCAGACAGTGTAAATTTAGATCACAAGCTATTATTAGTCTGACGGGTTGTTTTTCATAAAGAATTAAGTCCATAGCCTCATTTATGCTTTCCAGAAACTCCTTGTCAGAGATCCCTGCGGGATTCCAATATACATTGATAAGAACATGCAATATATTGTCCCTAAAGAGTTTGATCATTTGTACGTACGGATATCGGGGCATACCATAATTGTGAATTGGTAAATAGGCTTTGCTTAATAGCAATTAATAGACCAGAAATGGGTCTCCCTGCATTCCCATTAGTAGCTGGATTCAAAAAGATATCGTATTTGTCCCAGGAAGGGGCAGACATTAACCACGTCTCCTGTAGCATGACAATATCGTGTAACAGGAGATTGGAACTTTTATTATTAATTAAATGCATAAATCCTCTTTTAATTAACGATAGTCTTTGGGAATCATCTTTGAGGTAGCTAACATTGTCCATGCTGATGATTGCAATTACATGCTTGATTACAAGATGTTTGATTTAATGATGGCAATTTGTTGAGTGGTTTGGTTAGCATATTATTATTCATGACATCAGGAGAGGTAGGCCCAGATAGAAATACAAAGCCTAAATCAAAAATTGCTGCTCAGATAGTATTAACAACTACACGAGAGTTAAGCCATAAAGTGACCGATGATCTGTTTGATGCATCAGAAAATTCAACTTGTTCTATGTCAATGGAGCCTATATCATCTAAAGCAGGTATCTCGCTAAATATTGAGAATACTGATGCTCGATTCAAATTGAATTGATTGACTGGAGGAGGGTGACAGATCAACGTTAGGGAGTGAAGTGCAGGGCGTTCTGTTGTAAGAGTAATAGCTTTGGATCGTTTAACTTGGCCAAGTGGGACTTGTGTCACCTCGCCAGTTGAGATGGTTCTGGTATTTAGTTCCGTTGCAGGTTCCTTTTCATGTAGAATTTTAACTAACACGGATTGTATCAAGTTTTTTATTTCACTATCAGAAGATGTTTGACAGTGATGAGGTAAACCTACTTGTTTGATTCCAGAGTGCACATTATTACAGACCTCTTTAGAATATGCATCAGAAGGCTTTACAGTGTTCAGTTGTGGTATGGGAGTAGGGAGCTTAAAATCTACCTTTTGCACTCTCTCTTCTAATGCTGCAGTTTTAAATGTTTTCGCGGGGGTATAGTAGACATATACTCATCCACTGAATGTCGAATTTCATTACGGCGATCTGTGAGGTTTTGATCTTCAGATACCGGCTTACAAGACTGGTGAGCGGCGTTCTCACTATGGGAGGGGATTTTCTCCGCCGATTGATTTATTACGGCTTCAAGTAGCTTGTTAAGAGGACTATAAGATTCTATTTGTTGACTTTTTACTAAACAAGGCTGTTTTTTATTAGTGTGAGTTTGTTGCACATATTTCTTTGCTATTGCTTTGGAATAGCAGCTGTCCTTGGATGAGTCAAGTTTTTCACAATAAGTTTCGTTTTCGGATTTTGCTTTGCCATTTGTTTGATTTTTAGTCTTTTTAACTGATTTGAATATACTTTGCTTATTTTTCGAAGGCAATTCAGGTGCATTTGTACTAAAGCCTCAGCTTCACTCATGTTTTTGCCTCCATTACAATGATTAGGTTCTTTAGAATCACCGCAAACTAAATCAATTATGGGTTCCAGTATCAAAGGAAGCCGATGTTCATAATCTTTGGATCCTGATATTTGTTTTGAATACATATCAGTTTGAGTGCTCATTGAGCCTTTAGTAAGGGAAGGGGTTGAATAGGCACCCTTGTTATTCACTTGTTTATACATTTCTTGCTGCCACGCAGCAATATGGTCAAGCTGTTGTGAGTGTTTATCTGATTTGATATTCAAAGTCTTGAATAGTCTAGATAAAGAATGAATGGCAGCATTCATTGATTTTAAAGCTATTTCAGTCAAACCATTCACATTACTTTCATGTACTTTCGAATCAGAAGATAAATTGTATATCACAGGTTTACGTGGTGTTGGGGCTATGAATGATAGTTTTTCAATTGAATTTGAGTTTGTATCACTAATATCAATTTGAAGATTAGGAGATTTCGACAGATTTTTGGATAAAGTCTGCGAGGGAAAACAAGAGTTATTTACATCTGTATCGATAACTGCCAGATTAGTGGTGGCGTTCAGGCTTGGTGTATTAGATTCCTGAGCGGCAGCACCTGTCAATACATTACAGAACAGTATACTGTCTGTAACAGAAACATTTTCCTTTGCAAAAACAACAGATGGTTCAGTAACTGCATTTTCCTTCACCGGTCTTGTTTGAGGTTTCTGAGTTGCACAATATCCAGTGGCGTTCTGCTTGTAGATCCGTTCACTTGTTGGAAGCGAGTTAGAATCCGCTTTCAGTGCTGAAGGTGGCATTAAGGGGGAAGTAACACTGTCTTTGCCCAAGTTGGTTTTCCCCATAATTTGCTCTTTACAAAATGGGCGAATGTACATACATACCGTTTTTTGGAGCTTAGAATTTGATTTAGAGTTTGTCGCCCCTGGGCGTGGTATTGAACTTAATCGCAATTTCTTATTTGGATAGGGCGATGAGTTTCCCCCAAAATTAACACCATTAGTGCCTTGAGCTAATTACACCGATGGCATGCCTGTTTTCAAGGTTGGTAAGGTTTGCTTCATTATGATAGACAGTAAACAGAATATGGAGGCAGGTTAAAAAATTGCAAGGCCGGCACCGAGAAGCAACCTCTAAGGCCCGTCAACCGCGACTAGCACGGAAAAGCGGGCAAGCAGTACTTTCCGGTACTTGCCGAGGAGCGCGCGCGTGGTGTGCGCATGAGCTGGATTTTATAGCCCCGCCTCCAAAAGTTAATAGAGCCTAAAGTAAAGGATACAGGCAGTTGCTAAAGTGTTATTGGCTTTGTATAATTGGTAATATTAAAGCATATAAGTGCGTTTCACCTTGTGGTATATGCAGTCCAAAGTAAGTCCCATATTGACAATGTTGTTACTGGAGACACAAAAGGACAGTCCTTGAGGAACAGGAAACGCGGCCAAGCGGTACTTTCCGCTTAATGTACTTTCCGTACTGAATGATTTATTAATTCATAGTAAAAACCTCAATTTCCCGATGGGAATTTTCTCCATCCTCAATTGGAATTGGTGCAGCTAATTAAATCCTGCAATGACATAACCAAGAATGTGTGGGTTAGGGATTACCCTCTTTAACTTGGTAGTGGTGGTGCCATACAATGTAACTAAGTGTCGGAGAAACAAACCCCCTACCTCTAGCGCCAATTCCCTTCTGACATTGGAAGATGCTAAACACCTTCATGTAGTATTCCCTTCTCAAATTGAGCCAGTTTTTCATCTCAAAATATCTGCAATAAAAAATTGTAATCTTTGTAGTCAATTATGCCATGCCCACATTCGTATTAGACTACATACATTTGCATCAGGTCCAATGGAAATTAAAAAAAGGTTCAACAAAACCCCTTTGTATTCCCATTGGCATAGTATTTAGTTACAAGGGGTGCCGCAAATACTAGCCAATCCTATGCATACTTTTTAACTTGAGCACACATTTTTCAGCTGCCCTCAGGTCACTCCTGACACAAGCACATTTTAACTAATTAACTCTGCATATCAGTGTTTATGCCAATTTACACACTTATATTAAGCTGCCCTCTGACCACTCCTGTCAAATGTGAACTGTCATTACTTTGTCCTGAAAAATAGCTTTGGGCCAACAAGGTCCCCAAACACATTCTCCCAGATGCTTTTTTTAAATTTTAAAATGTTTTATTTGTTTGTATTAGGTTGTTTTTTAGCTGCCTCTGATGGATCGGTGCCATCATTCTATGGGCCCTATTTTCCAACCGGGAGGTAATACATTTATAAAGATAAGTGCATTCAAGGTATGGACCAGGACTGGCACCCATAGATCAGGCTGGCAGAGAAAAATGTAATTGGGAATGCCATCAATCCCTGGTGACTTATTCACCCTTTTCCTGGAAATCACATAGACCATGTCCTCCATGGTGATAGGGACCATTTGATGCTCAGCACTTCTCTGTTATATGGACATCAGGAAAGTCCTTGACACCAAAATCCAGCTCTGTATAGTTTCTGGAAATATTTTTCCAGAACACTCTACTGTTGTTTTTTCCCTGCGGCTTCACATATTTCTTCTCACTTTCAAACACCACGCTTCTTTTAGACAATTCCTTCTTGACATCTCTCTGCCTCTCTCTAATAAATCCAGTATCTGGAAGCAGGTTGTTGTTGGATACTATTAATGCTTTCCTTTTACCCTTGCATAGTTTATATAGCCAGGATGTCCTTATTATTTAGTTGTGTTGTTTTCCAGGACATGGGGATCTGCAGACCATGTGACGTCCCAATTATCATAAAAAAGATGCTACTATCTATTCTGGTTTAGCGTACACATCTAAACAGATTAGTATCTATTTTTATTGTAGATATTAACCCTATTCTGTGGAAAAGCTTCCCTTCATTCACCCATCGTACTACCTATTGCCTTTCTTGGTTAGCTCAGAAGAGAAATTAGTTCTGGGGTGATTCCTCCCTCCACCCCAAGCCCATTAAAGCTGAAGTGTATTATGATTGCTTTTTCCCCTTCGAGAGACCTCAAAACTGCATATGCTGCACCAGCATAAAACATGTATCATTGTTTAATTGTTATACTCTTAAATCTCCCATTATTGAAAGTATAATTACCAGATGCTGGTGAGCAGGTCCTCCTGTTTATTGCTCTGAAACCAGTTTCTAACAAGATCTCCCACAAGAAGAGCACACTGTCTGATGTTGAGGGATCTGCCAGAATAGGTTTTGATAAACACAGTGCCAATTCCTCTTCATTGGCTTGCAGCAGATCCTCACCTGTACAGAGTCAAAGATTAAAAATGCCACATATTATACCTTGGTTGGTGGATTTCACTTATTCAAAATTATATTTCATAGTCTCCTTTAGTGAGGTTATAGGGGCCATGGAGGCTTTCCCATGTTTGCTGTTGTAAACATTCACCAGACCTAGAACTTTGCCACCCTAAATTTGAGAAACAGATGAGTAAAGTTGACTTCCTAGGATGGATGTCCACCAGGCCTAAACTGACTGATTGTTAGATAGCGAGTGCCCCGGACGGCCTGCCTTTGGTGCTAGTCCTGAGAGCAGGTAATGTATGGCATGTACACCCTTGTTCAAACATTGGGTAGTAGTAATGTGGGATACCTTTATTCAAGCGATTCAGTTGACAATTGGCACTGTCCTTTTCCCACAGCCCTGAACCCTTATACATTTGATTGAACTGCAAAAAATGTAATTGATCCCCAAAATGTTTTACATGAACTTTTTATAAAATGTATAAGAACCCTGATGGAGGGCATACATTAAAATGTATTTGAACCCCTATAAGTCTGATTGCACCCCAACCTGTTTTTAATATAAATGCTATATTTATTATATATGCAGTTTATATTAATTTGATATAAATTGCATAAGAACTTTAATGGATTGGATACTCATACGGGCTGGGTCTTAAAACACAGATATATAGCCTTTATTGTAGCCCTTGAAAACATGTGCGCTCTTCAGACTTGTTGGGGGCTAGCCAGCGTTGTGTCAAGGAAACTGTAGTTATGAACATCTACAGTTACAATTAGGAGAAAACAGCCCTCTGCAGCTCCAGCGGAACCAATGAGAGTAATACACCATGCTATCTTATGGGTAGATAAAGCAGTCTTGATCTAATACAGGACTCTCAGGATTTGATTACAGACCATGAAGCTAGGAAGCTCTGCCAGGACATGGCTACAACTTTCTGTCAGCAGTCAACCACCTCTCATCGCCACTGTAATAGGGCGGTCTGTTGGAGATATCATGGAAAACACTCAGGTGAGTTCAACCAAAGAGATGACTAATTTGGAAATGGCTACCAGTGCTGATGCCGTAGTTCTCAAGCCAATGCTGGGTGCGGAACCTGTGTGATCATGTTCATGTGAAATGGAACCTGAAGACAACAGATATTAATCTGTGGTCATGCAGAATGATGCAGTTATGGTGGATGAGATTAACCCTGACCCCGGAACCTTTAGGGAAAAAGGGAAAATTGAGCCTGAATATTAGACAGCATGTCAATCTATGAGTATATTTTTAAAGCGAACATTTGTATTTTTGTAGGAGTATGACAACCTGCCCAGCATTAAAACAATGTAATTCTGTTTTTGTTTACAGCATCTAACTGATAAAAAGCATGACAATAGGGAGAGCCAAACTGTAGCAGGCACTTTCAATATTTATTGTGTTTGCTGTTCAAATCAAATTGAAAACCCGGGGGAATCATGATAATAGCCTATGTTAGGAATGTATTTAGCTAATGGACACCGATAGTGTTAAAGACGATGTGGACACAGCTGTTGTGACCTGGGTTGATATCCTTGCCATTCAGGGATTTGCATCTGTAGTGGTGAAAATGTGTTTAAAACATCATTTTTACAGACGCTGTGCCAGGCATAACATTGAAGATCTGCAGCTAAATATGCTATATGGATAAATCATTACATAATATAAATTACATGTGGAACCCTAAACATCTTGTAAAAATAAATTCACCTTATACAGCCGTTAACCCAACAAAGGGTTGATAAATGTGTGTCTAAAACATTATGGGCTATGCAAGTGGCAGATACATCCCTCCTGAAAATTAAGCAGTTTAAACAGGGGAGTCTGCTTTGGGTCAGAAGGATAATTGAAAAAAAAAACGGGTTTCAGGTGGGGGGATAAAGTATTTCTAAACCAGTATAGCAGAGCAATGTCCATAGTGCTCCATAAACTGAGCTTTGAAGATTGAAAAGGAAGATAACGTACATGTAATTACACAAATTTGCAGGAAATAAAATAAAAATACCTGTTGGGGAGCTATCAATTTCATGTGAAACCTGCCAGTTAATGTTGGCTTTACTTAAAGAACGTCTAGGCAGTATATCCCCAAGCATGTTGTGTTATCTGAAAACACCACCGTGGACATACAAATGAGAATGTAACAATGCACTATGTATTGTGAACATATGTTCCAGCAGATGCCACCCTCCAATGGACAGCTACTGGCAAAATCATTACAAAGGGGGTTTTGACGATTTAAGAATGCCTGTTGGACTTTCATTGAAGCTCACAGTATATTACATGCAACATTGTTTTCTAGCTATTAAAGGATTTTGGTTGTTTGATAAGGAGCTTTATAAATTTCTATCAGCCGCAGCTACACTGTGCGCGCTTGCTTATCGACGAAGTGAACGGCTGGGTGTGTATCAAGTAATTGTTCATACTGCAGAATGTGTTGCCCAATTGATAACTGTACAGCATCTGACAACCCGCAATATGCGGTGTGAGTAAAATTGGAATAAATATTGATGTTGGTAAATGTTAATAAAAATCTGTTGTTTGTAAAAACAAAGTTTTGTTTTTAGGTCCAACAGCTATGGGCTGAAGATGCCCCATGTAAAGCTGTTCAAAACATATATTGATGAAGGGAGTATAGTTATGGAGATGCTGAAGGGGTGTATAATAAACTGAATACTGATGGTGAGAAACTGTCAAGGAATGCTGTCAAGACGTGGCTTTCCAATTAGGAGTCCTATGTGTTAGAGAGGCTGGCCCAAAACATTTTAAATGCTGATTGACCGCGGTAGCTGATATTAACCAGCATCGGAAGAGTGATCTTGTGGATATGAACCAGTTCCAGGAAGACAATGATGGCTTCGCTATATTCTAGTTATCACACTATCACAGTCTGTAGAGAAGTAATTCTGCTGAACATATTATGGGGGTAATTCATAGAATCCAGTGGCGCACGCGGCTGGCGCACAGTGGCGCACGCGGCTGGCGCACAGTGTGCGCGTGCGACAGTCTGCACCAGCCACGTGCGCTAAAATGCATTTCCGCGCACAGCGTATTCATGGATTTAAACATCCAAAACCAGCCATGGTGCAGAGTGATGCAGCGACCCTGCAGCAGCACCAGTTATGCCCCCAACCCCTCCCTGTGCCCCATGCGCACCGCACAAATCCCATACATGGTGCACAGGCCATTGGACCAGCATACAGCCCTCCAAACACGAAAACGCCTGTAAAACTCACCGCGCACCCCTCCAAATACATGTACATCCCTGCGGTGAGTTTGACACGAGATTGGCCCTGTGCGAGCGGGGTACGTGTATCACTGGGGTTGGCAGAGATTTTCACACGTGATTGTCCCTGAGCGAGCGGGGTACGTGTATTTCAGGGGTTCGCGGGGAGATTCACATGCGATTGGCCCTGTGCGAGCGGGGTACATATATCCAGTGGGGTGTGCGGGAGGTTACACACGCAATGGGTCCAGTGCGAGCGGGGTACATGTATTACTGGGGTGCGCACGAAGTTTCACATGAGATTGGGCCTGTGCGAGCAGGGTACATGTATTTCGGGGGATCGCGGGGAGATTGACACGCGATTGGGCCTGTGCGAGCGTGGTACGTGTATAACTGGGGTACGCGGGAAGTTTCACACGCGATTGTCCCTGTGCGAGCAGGGTACGTGTATTTCGGGGGTACGCGGGGAGATTCAGACATGATTGGCCCTGTGCGAGCAGGGTACGTGTATTACTGGGGTGCACGGGAAGTTTCACACGCGATTGGGCCTGTGCGAGCGTGGTACGTGTATAACTGGGGTACGCGGGAAGTTTCACACGCGATTGGCCCTGTGCGAGCGGGGTATGTGTATCATTGGGGTTCATGGGGAGTTTCACACACGAATGTCCCTGTGCGAGCGGGGTACGTGTACCCAGTGGGGTGTGCGGGGAGTTTCACACGCGATTGGCCCTGTGCGAGCGGGGTACGTGTATCCAGTGGGGTGTGCGGAGAGTCCCACATGCGAATGGGCAGTGTGGCTCCTCCCAGGTGTGCCCTCTACCACCTCCACGGCCCCTGCAGGCAGCCCACACCACAGGGGACTACCCTGCACCCCTGGTCATGTCCCGCAAGCAGCCCATCCACCATGGGCATGCCCCCCCAGCCAGGCCACATTTCACCTTGCACTAGTGATCACCAACTCATGTCCTCCTGCACCCCCACCCCCCAGCAGTGAGGGACACCTGCCAGTAGGCCCCCACTCATCTACCCCAGCACCCTCACCCCCCAGCAGTGAGGGGCACCTGCCAGCAGGCCCCCACTCATGTCCACCTGCACCCCCACCCCCCAGCAGTGAGGGGCACCTGCCAGCAGGCCCCCACTCATGAACCCCTGCAACCCCACCCCACAGCAGTGAGGGGCACCTGCCAGCAGGCCCCCACTCATGTCCCCCAGCACCCCCACCTCACAGCAGTGAGGGGCACTTCCCAGCAGGCCCCCACTCATGTCCCACAGCAACCCCAGCACCCCCACCCCCAGCAGTGAGGGGCACCTGCCAGCAGGCCCCCACTCATGTCCTCCTGCACCCCCACCCCATAGCAGTGAGGGGCACCTGCCAGTAGGCCCCCACTCATGTCCCCCTGCACCCCCACCCCCCAGCAGTGAAGGGCACCTGCCAGCAGGCCCCCACTTATGTCCCCCAGCACCCCCACCCCCCAGCAGAGAGGGGCACCTGCCAGCAGGCCCCCACTCATGTCCCCCTGCACCCCTACCCAACATCAGTGAGGGGCACCTGCCAGCAGGCCCCCACTCATGTTCCCCAGCACCCCCACCCCCCAGCTTTGAGGGGCACCTGTCAGCAGGCCCCCACTTATGTCCCCCAGCAGCCCCAGCACCCCCATCCCCCAGCAGTGAGGGGCACCTGCCAGCAGGCCCCCACTCATGTCCCCCTGCACCGCCACCCCACAGCAGTGAGGGGCACCTGCCAGCAGGCCCCCACTCATGTCCCCATGCACCCCCACCCCCCAGCAGTGAGGGGCACCTGCCAACAGGCCTCCACTCATGTCCCCCTGCACCACCACCCCACAGCAGTGAGGGGCACCTGCCAGCAGGCCCCCACTCATGTCCCCTTTCACCCCCACCCCACAGCAGTGAGGGGTGTTAGGCAGAAACCTGTGCAGTTCCCTCTGGGACCTCTGCAAAAGATTTAGGACTACAGGTGTTTGGCAGTAAACCCACTTGGTAGCAGTCTGCACCACACAGATTCACTTGGTAGCTGTGGCTGAGCAGTCAGACTTCCCTCAAGAAGAGTTAGGCAGTATGTGGAGTATAGACGATAGGGAAATCTACACAGTAGAACAAGCAAACGCGGCACAAGGTTTCGGTGTAAAGATATAAAGGTATTTATTTATAACAACACATCTATAGGAAACACTCTGGCACTAATACGGCAAACAACTTCAATCATAATTACTATACGAAGAAAAAGATCAATCCCCCTAACAATAGTTCGACAAGTCTAGATTCACTGGCATCACTTATTTGCAGACAGAGGTGTATGCTTTAACCTAGATGGCACTCTAGTATTCGTTAGGACGGGAGAGAAAAAATAAGGCAGGTTATGAAGTCAACTCGGTACCAATACTTTACGGACAAATTCAAGGCAAGTAAGGCAGGGTCTACTGTAGATCACAAAGTTCAGAGGCCAGGCCCACTCGGAGAGAGGCAAGGCGATATGTCCCAAAAAGTGTCTCAGTGGAAATGCGCTTCGAGTCTTTATCGCAAATTATTATGGAAAGATTGGACCAGTTCAGAACAACACGTTAAAGAAAGCTTGGAGGCAATCCAATGGAAAGGCGAGGATTAAGACACCTCACTCTATCCGGCAGAAAGGGAAGCCAGGTAGACACGGTACCTTGTTTGTGGAGAGACAGCTCCGGCGGGGGCAGTTGTTCCTGGTGGTGGAGGCACGTCGGGTCTTTGCCAAGAGTAGAGATGATCTCGTCGTCGAAGAAAAGTGAAGTCCGGTGCACCACCAGGGAAGAGACCAGCCGCGGAGTGCTCCGTCACAAGGCACCACCTTTTGGTCGTGGTACAGGGGTAGTGGATATCTGGTTGCCGAGGTGCTCTGCACGGGCAATTCGACCACTGCGTCCTGGAGCGAAGAAAAAGCAAAGGGGACTGGTTGTTCCCACCAGTCAAGGGAAGAGACTCTCCGGCAGGGAGATCTCCTCTGTCGTCGGGAAGTGGTGAGTCCGTTCCGCAGGGCTCCACCGGAGGTGTCGTCGTTGCAGGTCAGCTCAGCTTTACCCTCGTCGGATTCTTAGGTCCTGTGGCGACTTCTGAAGATGCAGTCCCAAATGCCCTGCTTTTATGCAGAAAACCCCCATTCATTCAGCCTAGCTCTCAATCAAAAAACGCTAAGTGGTGAGCGGGGTGGCTCACCACTTGGGCCAATCACACTAGAGGGCGACTGGAGTTGGCAAGGCAACTCGGTCCAGGGTACCTAAACCCCCTCCCACACCCCTGTGGTAACCCCGACAGAATGGCACCACTTTGGAGGGTCTCTGTACAGAAGCCCGCCAAAAGTGGAACAAAGGGCTCAACCTTTGGTTTAGGAGTCACAGAGACGAAACACAGACGCCATTTTAAAAACCGAGTTCTGGCAGAAAATACCATCCGATAGACTTATTTAAGATAAGTAAATAGGTGCTATGTTAGAGATTAACGAGGAAAAGTATCAATCTCCAACAATGGGAAGAATCCCATAGGGTTATATTCGGGTCGAATATAACAAGTAGTTTCCACTGCCACCAGCCAAAACTCGCCGAGAGGGGACGGGACAGTGCCCCCTCGAATAACAGTCCCAGGAGTAATCGAATTACCCCTACTAGTACGTCCACAATAGGATGGTTTGTACTAGTTCTGTTAGTAAATTTAGATCTAGTAAAGCCAATGGTGACTTTACATGCCCCGGGAGACAGAAGTCAGTCCCGGGTATGGAGTCTATGATGGAGGTCCGCTAGGATGCCCCAGTGCTACGGCACGGAGGGTGCGTTGTAACACACATAGTAAAACATATGAGACCCTATTGAGTAAAAGACCCCATAGCCCATAGAACACATGGACATTCGAAGGAATTACACATATTCATGTCCAAGAGTGGGAGAAAAAGAGTCTCACTCTTGGCAGGATGGAAAAAACAAACTCCAGAAATCCAGCAAAGCTGCTGGGGGACTCACTAGGTTAGGAAATTCAGCCTAAACAGAGAATTCTCCCTAACACTCGCCCCCCCCCCAGACTAAGGGACAGGAGGATTTTATCCACTCCTGGAAGAATCTCATACCTCTCGTCGCTGACATACATCCTAGAGAGACCATCAGCATTTTGGTGGTGACACCCTGACCTGTGCTCAATGGTGAATCAAACCCTTGCAGGCAGATTGACCATGTCAATAGTTTCGGGTTTTCCCCTTTCATTTGCATTAACCATCTCAAGGGTTGGTGGTCAGTATGAATGACAAAAGTAGAACCATACAAGTACGGTCTAAACTTCTTCAGAGCCCACACAATAGCAAAGCACTCTCTTTCGATTGTTGCCCACCTTGTTTTAAGATCCTTCAGCTTGGGGCTGATGAAGCAAACGGGGTGCTCCCTACCTTTCCCATCCAGTTGACTGAGTATGGCACCTATTCCTACATTTGAAGCATCTGTCTGCACAATGAAGTGTTGGCGGTAATCAGGAGCTCTGAGTACTGGGGCTTGGCAAAGAGCCTTTTTCAGGTTTTCAAAAGCCTGATTGCACTCCTCGTTCCATCTAAACTTTTTAGGAAATTTGGGCGAGGAGATGACATTCAGTGGAGAAGCAATGGTCCCATAGTTCTCAATGAAATTCCTGTAATACTCAGTGAGGCCTAGGAAGGCTCTCACTTGGGTTTGAGTAGTAGGTGTTGTCCAATTTTGCACAGCGTCAATCTTACTGAGCAAAGGCCTTTTTTCTCCACCTCCTACCTCATGTCCAAGATAGACTACCTTACTCTGTCCAATTTGGCATTTACTCGCCTTTATGGTCAGATGGGCTCGTCCAAGAGCCTGGAAAACATCTCTCAGGTGGGTTACATGTGCTTCCCAGGGATTGCTGAACACTGCTATGTCATTCAAGTATGCCATGCAGAAGTCCTCCATCCCGTTCAGAACCTGATTTACCACCCGTTGAAACGTAGCAGGTGCATTCTTCAATCCCAAAGGCATTTCCTTAAACTGGTATAAGCCAACGGGGGTAGAAAATGCCGTTTTCTCCTTGGCATGGTCTGTCAGGGCTATTTGCCAATAGCCTGACGTCAAGTCAAATGTGCTGAGGAACTTGGCGGCGCCAAGTTTATCCACCAACTCATCTGTTCTTGGTAAAGGGTGGGCATCAGTCTTGGTGACTGCATTAATCCATGCAGAATCTAAGCTCTTTAGATCCGGCCTTTGGTACTAACACAACTGGGCTAGACCATGGACTAGTAGAGGGCTCTATTACCCCGCGATCAAGCATCTTGCTGACCTCACCTTTGATGTGGGTTTGTACGTTTTCTGACATTCGGTATCCTCTGCTTTTGACTGGCAGACAGTCACCAGTGAGTATGTCGTGCTGGCCCAAAGGGGTCAAGCCTGGTGAAAGCGAGAACAGAGAGGCAAACTGATTCAACATGGATTTGCACTCTTCTTGTTGCTCGGGTGTCAGATTGGAAGAGAGATTTACTCCTTCAATGTTTTCGTCCAAAGGTAAGCCTCTGAGGAGATCCGGAAGAGCTTCACTCTCTTCTTCTTCCTCGGATGATGCTAGAAGCAACGCTCCTACATCAGGTCGGGAGACATACGCTTTGAGTCGGTTGGTGTGGAAGACTGTCGGAGCCTCCTTGGGATTGACCAAGTCCACCAGATAGTTTACCTCTCCGAGTTTACCCACAACTCTGAAGGGTCCCATCCATTTGTCTTGCAAGGCCCTCTGCCTTGTTGGGATCATAACGAGAACGAGCTGGTCTTGAGCGAACTCAACCATGTTAGCCTTTTGATCATGCCAGTGCTTGACCAATGCTTGTCCAGCTTTCAATTTATCGCTTGCTTCTGTCATCATGTGCGACATTCTCCTCCGGAGACCTATCACGTAGTCAGTCACTCTGACTGGCTTGGGGGAAGGAGCACTCTCCAACCCCTCCTTAATCAGGGCCAATGGACCTCTGACGGGATGACCATAGAGAAGTTCGAAGGGAGAATAACCTACTCCCTCCTGAGGGACTTCTCTATAAGCAAAGATAAGGCATGGCAGTAGAAGGTCCCATTTACGCTTAAGGGGTTCCTCTAAAGTACCTATCATGCTCTTCATGGTTCGGTTGAACCTTTCTACCAACCCATTGGTTTGTGGGCGGTAAGCTGTTGAGAACTTGTAAGTAACTCCACAGGTTTTCCACATGGCCTTCATGTAGTGGGACATAAAGTTTGACCCCCTGTCAGAGATTACTTCCTTAGGAAACCTGACCCTGGTAAAAATACCAAGGAGGGCCTTAGCCACAGCCGGAGCTGTAACAGTCCTCATAGGAGTTGCCTCAGGATATGTAGTAGCATGGTCTACTACAACAAGTATAAATCTGTTGCCTGAGGAGGTTGGAGGATCAAGGGGACCAACAATGTCAATCCCTACTCTCTCAAACGGGACTCCCACAACTGGGAGAGGCACTAAAGGTGCCATATTCTTGGAGCCAACCTTACAAGAGCTCTGGCAGGTGTGGCAGCTCCTGCAGTGTGTTTCTACTTCGGCCCCCATCTTTGGCCAATAGAAGTAGAGAGATAGCCTTTCCTTAGTTTTCTTGAAACTCAAGTGACCAGCCAAAGGAATCTCGTGGGCTAACTGCAGGAACTGTGGTCTGTTCTCTTGGGGTACTACAAGCCGCTTGTAGTCTCCAGGTGCAGACTCGGTTGGTTCACTGTAGAAGATGCCATCTTCCCAGTGCAACCTGTATTTCGCAGGCTCTTGCCCTTCAGCCTGAGCTTTGGCCTGGTGGCGAAGACCTTCCAGAGTTGGACATTCTCTCTGTCCCTTACTGAAGTCTGCCCTGCTGGGTCCACCTTCTGCCAGTAAAGACTGCAGCTCAGGATGGTCAACAGGATCCAGATCTCCAATGAGTTCCTGGCCTTCCATTAGCTCTTCGTCAGAGTCTAATTCTACCACACAGGGTTGTACCTCCCTCTCAGCCTCAGCTGGAGGTGGCGTTACGGGTGTATTTTTGGACAACCGCGGGGAAGTCCTGGTTGGCTGCACGGAAATGCTGGCTGCTGGTTTCGGGGTAGAAGTCTTAGGTTTCCCTTTCGCTCCTGGTTTCTTCGAGACAGCGGCCGACAATTCCAGTGGAGCAGGAGTGATTTCTTTCTTCATCATCTCCTGGAGAGTACCACGCATGGTCCTCTCTCTTGCAGGTCTGGTTAGCTCCTGTAACCATTTACTAGGAGGTCTGGGAGTATGCGATACAACTCCGAGAGTTTTCAAATCGTTACCCAACAGTACGCGTCCTGGTACCTCACTCTGTATGCTGACAGGTATCTTCACAGTCATGTCGTTACACTGGATGAGAACTGGTAATTGGGGAAGCATCTGCACATGCCCTCCAGTTAACTTGGTGAGGCGTTTGGGTGCCTTAGCAACATCCTCAGCCTGAAAAAACGATTTATCCACCACAGTTATGCTGGCCCCAGTGTCCCTAATGGCAGGAGTCTCCTGTCCATTCACCTGGACACTGTCCTTATAATATTCTTTAGTATTATCGGGGATAGAATTATAGACGTCTAAATTCTGTTGTTCCCACAACCCCAGAGATACTAAAGAAACGCTGGCTGAGACTCCAATGGGTTCATCAGCTAGCAGTAGAAAGTTTCCACTTGCCATTTGGACTTCCTTCTCTGGAGCGAATTCTAAGGAGACAAGCTGGACCCCTGAAGGTTTACCCTCACATCTGGGATCTCCTTTCACGTGGTCAGTCGAGCCACAAACAAAGCATTTACTGAATGCTTTTTGGAATGGTGGCTTGTTCTGGCCTCCTTCCGGTTTGGCACCAGAAGACACACTATTCTGCTGCGGTTTTCCTTGTGGCTTACCCTTCTGGTTTTGTTTGGGGCCCTCTTTGGAATTTGAGTTATTCAAATTCTCTTTTGAGTCTTTTTTAGGCTGTTTTCCCTCATCCTTTTTCTGAGTTTCCCCAGAATCCTTATGAGTAGCCCTGTTGGCAACCCATAAGTCAGCAGCCTTAGCTAGCCTCCCGGAATCCAATTCCTTCGAATCAGCCAAGTGCTGTCTGAGCTCGGGAGAACAGGCATCATAAATCGACTCCAACATAAAAAGATTCTTCATACCCTCATAAGTGTTCACTTTGTAACCCTTAATCCATCCCTCTAAGTTTTTCAACCCTTCACTCACCCAGGTAGCCCAAGGGGTACCGTCATGCTTTTTGAGGGTTCTAAACCTCTTAAGATACTGGGAAGGCGTCTTCCCGAATCTAGCTATCAAAGCTAGTTTCACACTTTCGTAATCCGTCTTATCCGCCTCCCCCAACTCCATTACCACATCAGTCGCAACAGGGGGGATCCTAGAGAACAACCAGGGAAGTAGATCATTCCCGGTGATGTCCTGGAGCCCATGATTGTACTCAAACCGTTTTAACCAATCCAACACATCCAATCTCAGTTCATGCATACCCACTAATTCCTTCGGCATCCAGGGTCTTTTGGGACTGGAGCTCCTAGAGGAACCAAAGGAGAGAGAAGCATTTTCCACAGACAACTTTTTCATCTCTAACTCGTGATTAAGTTCTATTTCCCTGAGCCTTAACTCAGCTTGCTTCTGCTCAGCCTGGGCATTTATCCGTCTGAACTCAAGCTCTTGGTTTCTTTCAGATTGAGCCAAGAACCGTTTGTATTCTAATTCAAGCTTCATTTTTTCAAGTTAAAAAAAAAGCAGGGTTACATGTGGGACCTGGTATGGGCCCCGTAGGTGCAGTGGGTAAGGCAGGTAGAGGAGCAGGGGAGACAGTTTCGTTAGCCTCTCCTTCCTCTTCAGCCTCTTCATCACTATCGTCAGAATTACGATTTAGATCAACACCATCACCGTTATCTACATCTGCTGGAGAAGTTGGTTCCTCTGAACCAGTACCCAGACCTTAGTTTTCCAGCAATCTCGCTATCAGTTCTAACTTCTTGCCTCTTACAGAAAGATTTTCTTGCCTACAGAGAGCTTGTAAACTCTCAGTATTTTCACCTGACAAGGATTCTCGATTGTAAGCTTCCATAGTAGACATGTTTTTGAAAGTTGCTTTTTAGTGCTAAGCTTTGTGGTTAGTTATCCTAAAGTGTCGAAAAGCACTCTAAACTGTATACTCAATACAAATCCCACCGCTGTACACCAGTGTTAGGCGGAAACCTGTGCAGTTCCCTCTGGGACCACTGCAAAAGATTTAGGACTACAGGTGTTTGGCAGTAAACCCACTTGGTAGCAGTCTGTACCACACAGATTCACTTGGTAGCTGTGGCTGAGCAGTCAGACTTCCCTCAAGAAGAGTTAGGCAGTATGTGGAGTATACACGATAGGGCAATCTACACAGTAAAACAAGCAAACGCGGCACAAGGTCTCGGTGTAAAGATATAAAGGAATTTATTTATAACAACACATCTATAGGAAACACTCTGGCACTAATACGGCAAACAACTTCAATCATAATTACTATACGAAGAAAAAGATCAATCCCCCTAACAATAGTTCGACAAGTCTAGGTTCACTGGCATCACTTATTTGCAGACAGAGGTGTATGCTTTAACCTAGATGGCACTCTAGTATTCGTTAGGACGGAAGTGAAAAAATAAGGCAGGTTATGAAGTCAACTCGGTACCAATACTTTACGGAAAAATTCAAGGCAAGTAAGGCAGGGTCTACTGTACATCACAAAGTTCAGAGGCCAGGCCCACTCGTAGAGAGGCAAGGCAATATGTCCCAAAAAGTGTTTCAGTGGAAATGCGCTTCGAGTCTTTATCGCAAATTGTTATGGAAAGAATGGACCAGTTCAGAACAACACGTTAAAGAAAGCTTGGAGGCGACCCAATGGAAAGGCGAGGATTAAGACACCTCACTCTACCCAGCAGAAAGGGAAGCCAGGCAGACACGGTACCTTGATTGTGGAGAGACAGCTCCGGCGGGGACAGTTGTTCCTGGTGGTGGAGGCATGTCGGGTCTTTGCCAAGAGTAGAGATGATCTCGTCATCGAAGAAAAGTGAAGTCCGGTGCACCACCAGGGAAGAGACCAGCCGCTGAGTGCTCCATCACAAGGCACCACCTTTTGGTCGCAGTACAGGGGTAGTGGCTATCTGGTTGCCGAGGTGCTCTGCACCGGCAATTCGACCACTGCGTCCTGGAGCGAAGAAAAAGCAAAGGGGACTGGTTGTTCCCACCCGTCAGGGGAAGAGACTCTCCAGCAGGGATATCTCCTCTGTCGTCGGGAAGTGGTGAGTCGGTTCTGCAGGGCTCCAGCGGGGGTGTCGTCGTTGCAGGTCGGCTCAGCTTTACCCTCGTCGGATTCTTAGGTCATGTGGCGACTTCTGAAGATCCATTCCCAAAAGCCCTGCTTTTATGCAGAAAACCCCCATTCATTCAGCCTAGCTGTCAATGAAAACACGCTAAGTGGTGAGCGGGGTGGCTCACCACTTGGGCCAATCACACTAGAGTGCGACCGGAGTTGGCAAGGCAACTAGGTCCAGGGTGCCTAAACCCCCTCCCACACCCCTGCGGTAACCCCGACAGAATGGCACAACTTTGGAGGGTCTCTGTACAGAAGCCCGCCAAAAGTGGAACAAAGGGCTCAACCTTCGGTTTAGGAGTCACAGAGACGAACACAGACGCCATTTTAAAAACTGAGTTCTGGCAGAAAATACCATCCGATAGACTTATTTAAGATAAGTAAATAGGTGGTATGTTAGAGATTAACGAGGAAAAGTATCAATCTCCAACAATGGGAAGAATCCCATAGGGTTATATTCGGGGTCGAATATAACAAGTAGTTTCCACTGCCACCAGCCAAAACTCGCCGACGGGGGACGGGACAGTGCCCCCTCGAATAACAGTCCCAGGAGTAATCGAATTACCCCTACTAGTACGTCCACAATAGGATGGATTGTACTAGTTCTGTTAGTAAATTTAGGTCTAGTAAAGCCAATGGTGACTTTACATGCCCGGGGAGACAGTAGTCAGTCCCCGGGTATGGAGTCTATGATGGAGGTCCGCTAGGATGCCCCAGTGCTACGGCACGGAGGGTCGTTGTAACACACATAGTAAAACATATGAGACCCTATGGAGTAAAAGACCCCATAGCCCATAGAACACATGGACATTCAAAGGAATTACACACATTCATGTCCAAGAGTGGGAGAAAAAGAGTCTCACTCTTGGCAGGATGGAAAAAACAAACTCCAGAAATCCAGCAAAGCTGCTGGGGGACTCACTAGGTTAGGAAATTCAGCCTAAACATATAATTCTCCCTAACAAGGGGCACCTACCAGCAGGCCCCTACTCATGTCCCCATGCACCCTCACCGCCCAGCAGTGAGGGGCACCTGCCAGCAGGCCCCCACTCATGTCCCCCAGCACCCCCACACCCAGCAGTGAGGGGCACCTGCCAACAGTCCCCCACTCATGTCCCCCAGCACCCTCACCCCCCAGCAGTGAGGGGCACCTGCCAGCAGGCCCCCACTCATGTCCCTCTGCACTCCCACCCCACAGCAGTGAGGGGCACCTGCCAGCAGGCCCCCACTCATGTCCCCCTGCACCCAACCCCCCAGCAGTGAGGGGCACCTGCCAGCAGGCCCCCACTCATGTCCCCCAGCACCCCCAGCACCCCCACCCCCCAGCAGTGAGGGACACCTGCCAGCAGGCCCCCAGTCATGTCCCCCTGCACCCCCACCCCCCAGCAGTGAGGGGCACCTGCCAGCAGGCCCCCACTCATGTCCCCATCCATGTCCCCCTGCACCCCCACCCCGCAGCAGTGAGAGGCACCTGCCAGCAGGCCCCACTCATGGCCCACTCATGTCCCCCAGCACCCCTACCCCCCAGCAGTGTGGGGCACCTGAAACGTAAAAAGAAAAATCCATTAATTTATATGGAAATCCAAAGAAAAAGTTCAAAATAATCCATTGTCCAACTATGTACAATCCATTGTCAATAAGAAAAATCCATAAATCCATGGTCAAATCCAAATAAAAATTCCAATAAATCCAATGTCCAACTATGTACAATCCATAGCCAAGGGTTCATGAGCCCAACACATGAAATGAAACCTACCTAAGAAACTACCTAAGAAAAAAATATAAACAAATGTGTGGGGCATAGTCCAATCACCCCAAATCAAAGGAAAACGAAAATGAAACCTAACACTAAAAACTATTTACAATGGCGGCGGGCTAGTCCAACAGCTCACTTTTTGATGTCCTGGGCCAGGGCATCATCAAACTCCCGCTCCATGTCCTGGAGGGGGTCCTCTTCCATGGCCCTGAGGGTTCGCAGGGACGATGACATGTTGGACTCCAACTCCCTGCGAATTGCCTCGAGGCACTCGGCCCGCCTCAGTACCCTCCGCATGGAGTTCTCCGCCCTTACCATTGTGAGCCGTGCCTCTTCCGCCCGCCGCCACTCCGCACCTATGGCCAGGCCCAACCGCTGCCACATGGAAGACACTTCCAATCCTGGGTCCTCTTGCCCTCTGGCCGATGCCTGTCCCTCCGATGTTGAAGCCATCATTGCTCCCACCTTGTTGCTGCTGCTGCTGTGCCTGTGACCTGGCTCTTGCTGCCTGCATGTCCTCCTCCGGCTGGGGTGCAGTTGTCGTGGTGGCCACCCCTGCTGGACGTCCGACTCCCGACTGTGGCAGGGATGTGTCCTCCACCAGCCTTGCTGCTGGGACAGAGGCAGCTAAACAGGGTAACCAGGTGATACATGGGTGGGAAGATGGCGTGGAGGATGACTGGCGCGTACGGGGTTCAGGTGAGGAGGGGGTCGCAAGAAGGTCCAGCACACAGAGGAATCCAGCACTGGTGACCCATACCAGTAGGTCAATGTGGTCAAAGAGGCATCCGAGATGACGTGCAGTCTGTTCAAGAAAAGACTGCAGGTCACCTTGCATGCCCCGTTGATGCAGGGAGAGGAAGACCAGTTGTTGTGCGCTTATCCCCTCCCTGAAAACAGGTCTGGACGTAGGCATCCCTGCTTGTGCCAGATGATGCAGTCACAGGATCAGGGACAGGATTACACACAGGCACCTCCACGGCGGCCTGTGCTGCCTCCTGTCCCTGCCCCTGCACTGCAACACTAGCACCAGTGGAATCCCTACCTCCAGACCCTGTGTGTGTCCCTTCTGTGGCCTCCTCTGCCACCAAACCCCCCACCAACCTGGATAACTCCATGCCATCTTCTTCCGTCGGACCCTCTGGGGTCTCAGCTGCCCCTTCTCCTGCCGAGGAGTCCACCTCCGACCTCCGCCTCTTGGACCTACCCTCGGCAGCTGCGGACTGGGATGCGGCACCAGACACCTCACTCCCCGACGAGATGACAATCTGGGAGGGGAGCCGGGCCTTGCGTCTCCGGCTGGTGGTACAATCCCTGCCACTTTGCTCCACAGCACCCTCTCCGCCCTCTTCATCATTTGACACTGCAGACAGGGAGAGATAAAACACAGGCATCAGGGTACTGAACAATGGACTGCTACACACATGACAGTTGTACGTGAGTGGCAGTGTCAAACTTCAGACAGGGCATCACACTCCCCACCACACATGTCATTTCTACTCACACACATGAGCAATTCCACTGCAATACTGCACCAGGCAGCACCATCCATACACATACAACAGCATGAGCATCCGAAGGTGAGCCTGACATCATATGAAACACAGGGAGTGCACAACACATGCACACACGCCATCACACTTACATGCATGTGTACATGTCCACCAACTGTCACAGTGATGAGATCTCCATCCATGTCACATCTGGCATTCAGCCTTCTACATGTCAGTGCCACATGCATTCATGTTGCATCACAGTTGCACACTTGTCAAATACACACACATGCACAATACACAGTGCAGATACATGCAGCTGGAACCACCATCCATGTGTGACACCACAACCATGCCCATGTACATACACAGTAATGCAAACTTGTGTGCTCCCACACATGCATTTTTCCTGCCTGCTTACCAACACATACACCATCCATGTGTCTCACATATGAGAGGACTCACATGTGTCAGCCTCACGCCCTGTACATACACATCCATACATGGCCCTACAAAAACACATGTGTAACCTGCACGCTACTGGCACACCACAACACACACAGCGTCCAAACAGTATGCATGTACACTTAGCGCTCAACTCCAGGCGGGTCTACCTCTCAAGGACCTGGATGTGGAGCGCTGAGCGTGTGTGTTCCAGGACCCTCATTTGGTGGTCTGACAGCTGGCCCCGGTGCCCCTTGGCATCCGCTGCCTTCAAGAGGCGCTGGGCCTTGTCGAGGGTCCCGGACCTGAAGTCCTCCCAGCGCTTCCAAACATGTTTGATGTTGCGGACTGCCACCCCCTCCTCGTTGATGGCAGTCAAGATGTCCATCCAGATCCTGGTCCGTCCTTCATTGTCAGCATGCAAACCTCCAAAGAGGGCATCATACTGCCCCAGGACTTGCTAAACCAGGAAATCAACTTCCCTGGCACTGAAGCTGGTGGCCCTCTGCCTCTCTGGCTGGGGGTTGCCAGAGGTGCCAGATGGTGTTGTGCCCGACATGGCAAACCAAGAGGCAGGTGTGGGTGGGCAACTGGGTCCTGGGGTTGGGCTGTGGAGCGATGGTATCCCAGTCGGGAGTCTTCGGTTCCAGCAGGGGTGGTCACAGCAACTGCACCCCTGGCTGACGTGCAGGCAGCAAATAGCAGGGCACGTGGGCAGCAGGCAGGCAGCAGCAGATGGCAGGTGGGAGCATGCTCGGGCCTTTTGGGGGCAGGAAAATGGCCTTTTGGGCCGTGTGTTTTCGGGTGGCCTGCTTGATATGGAGTGATTTGGGACATGAAAAAATTGCACGGCAGCGTGAAATCCGAGGAAATGCCCTTAGCGCGTAAGCGCATCAGTAATGTTATGCATGTGGGCGTTGCCCACAACACCGGTGCATCGTGAATCAGCACATGAGAAAACTGCACGTCACAGTGCTAAATGAGGAAAGGGCCTTAGCGCGTAAGCGCGTAAGTGACGTTTCACGTGTGGGCTGGCTTAAAAGGTACGAGTATCACACTATTTCCTTGTACGTGCTTTTTGTGGAGAGCAAGCGGGCGTATCTTGTACTTCTTGTCGGTTCACACGCGATTACTGCAAAACGTTTCCAGTTCGTACTCCCTGTTTCCTCAGACTGCGTTCTTTTCTTCTTGGGCAGGGGTGTTGCCTACGCGCACACGCGCTTCTTGTTCACATTCTTTTTCAAGGTAGACGGTGAGTCGCGCACGTATTTTCCAACTGTGGTTGCCCCCGTGTGTTGCGTACCCCTTCAGAGGTCATTGTAGGCTACGAGTAACACGCGTACGCTTATTTTTGTGTTTCTGGGTGCCATGGCGTAGTGTGGGTTCATTTTTCCACGCACTTGGTCTACCAGGGGTTGCATGCATGTGTGCTTTTGTTTTTGGGGTGCCTGTGCGTTGCGTGACCCGTCATCTTCCCCCAGGGGTCACACACAGCCTTGCCAGAGCACTAGGGTATGAATTCCATCTAGTACCCTACCCCTTTCACCGCAATTGCCCAGGGCAATTGTTTACTGCTACTCCCATGCGCACAACAACATCAGCGCCATAGTTGGGAGGTGACCAAGCAGTAAGGGAGGCAAAGGTGGCCGACCTCCAAAAGGTGGGTGTGGTGGGCGCAGTAGGGGACGTGGCCAGGATTTGCAGGGTGCTCCTAGACCCCCGTGTGTGGAGGACAAATCAGGGACACCCATGCCCCCCCCAATGGTTGTGGGAAATGTAGCTGACACCATCCCAGCTCAGCCCTTGTCGGTCCGGACCATTTTGGCACCTGAACCGGCACAGGATGACTCCCAGGCTGACTTCCAGGTCAGCAAGTCTAAGCCACATGTGGCGGGGAAGGTTGCTGTCACCAGGCCACCTGGATCTGGGGCAGCAATGTCATCTGCTGCCCCAAGTAGTCAGGGTGGGGAGGCTGCAGGGGCAGCTGCAGCTCTATCCACACCAGCTCTGAGTCTCCCAGCTGGGACAGTGTCGGTCCAAGTCCATCAAACCGACGTTGGCCCTGCCAACATCACCCTGCAGCCAATGCCTGCTCCAAAACCTATGGTCATTGTGCCTTCACACACTTCTAGTACCCAATCCACCTGTGCTTCTGTCCCTACTGACCAGAGCGGCGTAAGCCACTCAGGATCCGCACCACCTTTGAAAAAGAAGAAGAAGGGTGCTCTGGCACTACAGGCTGAGACCCCAGACATGGCTACACACTCCGGCACGTCAAGGAAGCCTAGCTTTAATGACGCCGAACTTGATGCACTTGTGGCCTATGTGTCGGCACATAGCCATGACATGGTGGTGACTGCAGGGTGCAAGACCACACCTGGTCAACGTAGGGCACACTGGCAGACCATCGCGGACATCATTAGTGTCCTTGGTTTTGTGAGGCGCACAGCTGATGATTGCTGCAAGCGGTTCTAATGACCTGAAACGCAGAGCAAAGAACAAGCTGGCCTCAAATTATGCCTCTACTCTGGTGACTGGCGGTGGGTCTCCACCAGAGGACAACCAACTCACTGAACATGAGTCTGTTGCTGGAACCTTCGTCACAGAGGAACAGATCCAAGGCGTGGGAGACCTACTACATTACAACGCATTGTTCGGTGAGTGCCCATGCATGTGTGTGTAATCCATGTGTATGTTGCTTGGGTGACGGTTTCTGAATGAGTGCCAGGTGAGGGTGTGTACTCCTGAGTGGTATGGGTCACCCATGTGCTTCCTGCCCAACATTAACGGCCCTGGATTTGGGAATGACAGTACCCCTTCTGACCACAGTAGCCAATTAGCGCCACATTACTGCAGTTATCCTTGAACTGTCATCTTGCAACAACATTGTTCTGAATTTTTCAGTGTTCATTCAGGATTATTGTTTCAATTCTCCCATTTTTGCAACACATTTATCAGCCCTAATGCCACATATGTGACATGCTTCTGTCATTGATTACACCACAAATTGGGCCACATTTGTTACCTGGTTATGTGAATGATTAGACCGTTCAGGCCGATAGAGTATTGGCCTGCTCACATTAATTTTTAGGGCCTGTTTGCATGTGGAACATGATAGTTGTTTCCTGTCATGTTAAAGTGTCCAACCATTGATGTGTATATCTGCCTACAATCACTGTATTATTGTACACTGGATGTGCTGCAGTGTGTGGCACATGCATATTTTGCCACACTATTTAGGATTGTTCATCTTATCATGTCCATCTCACATGGATGGGTGACAGTACTCATTCACTGACATATCGCTGTAGTTGTCTACTGTACCATGGCCATGCTACATGCCATCTGTGTGCTGGCATGTGTCATGTATGTGTATTGGAAATGCCAGTCACAGGCTAATGTGTGATGCCAGTGCTACCCACCATGCAGCAAGTGTGTTGCTTTTCCATCTTGGTGTCCTCAGTGTCTGCTTTTTGCCTCCCCTTCCAACTCATTGACAGTGCAGGCATGCCAGGGTTATAGTCATGTGGGACATGTGTGAATCATGTACAGGATCTCTGTCTTGTCAGACCTGTGTGTGCTATGGTGCTCATGCCTGTTTCCATTTGTTGTCTTTCATGTTTTTGCAGGTGATGATGCACTTGATGCTGTTGAGATTGAGGAGATGGTGCAGACCCAGGAGGAATCTCAGCTATGACCGGGCACCAGTGGAGGACGTGGTGTGGTGGTGGGTGAAAACCCTTTCTTACTGCAGACCATACTGTCCGGGGGTGTCTCTGGGTGCACCTCCCCAGACCTCTATTCAGGTGCTGAATCGGATGATGAGACTTATGTGCTGTTGCAGGTGAGTGTTTCTGACAGGGATTCTATTCTGTCCAACCCACCTGCACCAAGGGTAGAACCCTCTATGGGGATGTCAGTGTTGGTAGGTCCGCCTTTAGTGGTTACGGATGCAGGGTCACACTCCACTACATCTGATCCTGTTCCTGGGCCAGCAGATCAGAGGGGGAATGCAGCCCTGCAACATCAGGCAGTGCCGGCACAGCAAGGTACAGATCGCCTTGCCCCAAACAAGCATGCTGCTCGCCGACGCGGTGGCCAGACGCCACCAGGCAATACTGTATGGGAAAACTCCATTTACAGTATAGCAGCACAACAGGGAGCATCAGTTGAAATGATGGCTCAGGCAATGGAGAGGGTGGCCACTTCCATTCTCCCCCCTGAAAGGCAGATGGAGCAACAACAGCAGGCAACAGACTCCATTTGCCAATCACACAGGGAAGACATGTTGGCGTCCAACAGGGACCAACAGGCAGCACTGAAAACTCTGCGCGAAGCCATATCAATAGAGTCACAGGGCCACAGGGAAGCCCTGAGGGTAGAACTCCATAACCTCAGGGAGAGTCTTGTTGAACTTGAGGCTTCCCGAAGTTTTAGGGCAGAACAGCAGCTGGAGCAGCTCACACTGCAGGCTATCCGTGAGGAGATCCGGGCATCACGCTAGGCCATGCGTGCAGAAATGCAGGCAACCCGTGAGGTGCTGCATGGGGATCTCTGTACTATCATCCTCCAGAATCAGACCTTCCACACTCGCCTGCTTGCTGCCATGGAGGACCATACCAGGGCTTTGTGTGGGCTCCCTCCCATAGCACCACCACCTCCTGATGCAGCAGCAGAGGATGAAGAGAGCGACAGCAGTTCTCCCACAATGTCATAGCCGTGCAGGCCATGAGCCCATGGAGGTATTTTTTTTTCTGCAACATCCACGCAAGTGGGTGTTGGTGTGCACCCTGTCCTCGAACCTCCTGGGTGGCCTCCCCCCATGGCCCCCAATGGCCATTTTTGATTTCTTTTTTCTTTTACAGTGTGTTGCCTTGTGTGGCTCCCGTGGGCATCTACTGTGTATTCCGGCTGGGCACATGCAGGCTTTTCCTGTGTTTGGATTAGATGCTTGGGGTCCTGACACACACACCCCTCCTACTTCCCATTTCCATGGGCTTGCAAAGGGTGTGACCAAGTGACAGTGACTTACACAGTGACATTGGGCTCCATGAGCTGTGTGGGCAGTCTGTAGTCAATACTGTGTGGACATCCCTGGTGGGTTTGTTGTTGTATTGAACACTGCATGGTGTATTGATATGTGCTCGTGCATCCATGTCTTCCTCCTTATTCGCAGGTACCTTCTTCATGTCTTCACAAGGCCGTCTCCTTTTCAGATGCAGTTCATGTTATATGCAGTACACTGACACATTTGCCTGACAGCAACACTCTGCAGTTGGAAGGGGTCGATGTGCTGGCTTATTCAGGTTGTCAGACTTGCACTACTTTGAGTTTCAACTGTCATATTATGGCAATTTTTCATGCTGTGTTGCTGTATTGTGTTGCTTGTGAATTTTTGGTCATGTGTGCTGTTTGTTATTGATTATTGGGAGCATATTGTCTGTGGCCTGTTTCCATTTGGGACAGTGCACTTTGTGACACTTTTGTCAGGTGTTGTGCATTCCTTTGTTTGCTTTCACATTGCATGACATGCCACAGTGTGTTGGGTGGCGGAGATGGGGAGGGGTTGGGTGACATGGTGCTATTTCATGTTGTATTTTGCAAGGGGGTTGTCATTCATGCTGCATAAACGTGTTTCTGTTTGTGACACAGCATTGGTTGTCTTTCGGTAGGTAGGGATGCACACAATGTGACACTTCCATGTGACTAATCTCAGGCTGGTATGGCTGTGACAGTTGACTGTCCCTTATGTCATCATCATTGATTGTCAGCTGGTATGTGCCAGGGCTGTGTGCACTCCACAGGGGTGTGATTTTAGTTGAAGTAATTAGCCACCAGCTGCGTACCGGCTGCCTCACAACGTGCCCTTTCCCCTCTCATGCGCAGCAGCCGTGCATGTGGTTTGGGATGTGGGGGCACCACCATGTCCACCGGCAGGCCCCGGCGTGTTGCAACATTGTGCAGGACACATGCTGCCACAATGATCCTGCACACTACTGGGGGAGTGTATAGCAGCTGCCCAGCAGAGCGATCAAGGGAGCAAAAGCGTGACTTGAGCATTCTGAATGTGCGCTCCACTATTCCCCGGGTTGCAATATGGGCTGTGTTGTATCTTACCTTGGGTGGTGTGGTGGGATTCCGATTTGGTGTCATCATGTGGGTGCTCAGAGGGTAGGCACTGTCCTCTGGGGAGGTGATGATGGGTATCATTAGTGGGGTTGTGACATTACTCAGTATCTGACATACATGCATGTGCAGTGGCATTTATACTCACCAAGCAGCCATGTATCTCCATGCCGCCCATCTCCTATGTCCCGGTTTAGGGTTGGCATTCTGTAAATGAATCTGTCATAGGTGGACCCTGCATAGTTGGCATATACTGAGGTGATGATTCCCTTGGCATCACATACTACCTGCACGTTGATGGAATGCCAGTGCTTGCGGTTTCTATAGATGTGCTCAGTTGGCCTGGGAGGACGTAGAGCCACATGGGTGCAATCAATGGCACCTAGCACTTTGGGGAAGTGTGCCACTAAGTACAAATCATGGATGGCAGCCTGCCTTTCTGCAGGGCATGCAGTCATTATGGCCAACACCTGGCATAGGCAGCGTGACTGGGTGGCCTGTGATACCCCCCCCCCCACTATGGCACTTGTCTGTTGAACTGAACCAGTGACCAAGAAGTGCAGTACATTGAGCACCTTTTCCAAGGTGCTCAGTGCTTGGGAGCACAGGGTGGGTGATGTGACGTCATCCTCCCACTCACTCACCAGGTCGAGTATTTTGTGAGATGATCAGGTGTACCTTCCATACACCTGGCCATCAGGCATCCCAAAAAGGCTGGTCCTGGGTGTCAGAATTCTGGCCCTGACTATCCTCCTCCTGCGGTATCCCACGACCACTGCTGCGAGGAACCGTATATTCATCTTAGCGTCTGAGCTTGTTTGTTGGTTGTGCGCACTTTTATGCTGCGCAGGTCCGCATACGCCTGCTTCCTGCTGGCGTACATGTTTCCGGATTAGCGAGTCTTTTTGGCGCACGCGTTAGCCCTGTACGATTCCATGAATACGTGTTGTAGGCGCACATGTGGGCGTTCCGCGCATTTGCCTCCTGTACTTCCCCCGTAACGCCCACATTTTCACGCGTTATTCCGCGTGTTAGGCCCCGTGTTACGCCTACTTTTGTTGTGTGCACCGCGCTATGCGTGCTTTCGCTGTGCACGTAGCACACGCTGTTTGATGCCGTGTGTGCCCGCGTGCGCCACGCAGGATTTTAGCGCACATCCATGGATTTACATGCGCACAGAATTCCATGAATCGATATGCGCGGCTTTCGCTGCGATTTTTGCACTTGCACTGTGATTTGCACGCTTTCGCACGCTTGCACAGAGATTTTTGGTGCACATTAATTCCATGAATCGGCCTGTCTATATGTGTGCTCAATACATGATATATTCATGTAAGCACTTTTTAGCGGCCCATCCCTAACATGGGGTATAACACCGCTTGTGACGGACAGTGTAAAATAAATAACTTATTCCCATTCCTACAGATTCAAATTTAAAATTCAGTCCCAAGTGTTTTAGTAGCCACTGAAAAAGTGGGCATTTTATATTAGACAATGCCCAGTTCTAGATTTTTCTAGAGCTATCTGTGCACAGCGTTGTATACTACTTTATTGACCAACGCGGTGCCAGCTACTGGAAGAATCTAACACCTTGTACTGATGTAACACAACACACATAAGGCTCCTTAACTCTAAGGTCCTTTTTACACATCTAGGATTCACAAACAAAATCTTTAAAAGACCTACTACATCACTCAGGTCTAGTTAAATTAATTCAGTCTACGCCAGGTTGCTTTTTACGTAGAACATAAAAGGGCATGAGGCCAGCTCATGCTGTATCTGGGTCGACCGGTTTCATAACTAAATTAAACACTTGGGACTGAATTTTAAATGTAATATGTTCAGCAGAATTACTTCTCCACAGACCATGATAGTGTGTATGTATTCAAAACTCACGGTAGGAATGCAAGTCTGACCTTCAATAGGTCCAAAAAGCAATACCCATTGTGTTTCGCTATATTCTAGCCATCATCGATGTTGTATCAAAGTACAACTATGTTGAGGCTGTAAAGGACAAGACGGGAATGTAGTGACGGCTTTTAAATGCATATTTAAGACTTCACACAGATGCTGATAAGGAGTTTCTAAATACAAAGCTACAGAGTCTTCTCTAAAAACAGAGGATGCATCACTTTATAACATACTTCATAGTAAAAGCATCTATTGTGGAACGTTTTATACAAACCTTTAAAATGTGGATTTGGCATTTCTTCACAGCTAAAAACATTTATAATGTGGACTTGTTGCCTGCTTTTATAAATTTGTATAACAATACATATCATAGATCTATTAAAACTACACCTGTAGTTGTAAAACCCCAGAATTCCTTGGAGGTCTGGAAAAACTGTATGGCAAAATACTTTTTGAAAAGGAGACACAAACACCCCTTATAAAGAGTGATCATGTGCGGATCTCGAAACTCAAGGCCATCTTACAAAGGGGTATGAGCAGAACTACAATGATGAGATCTTTATCATACATGGAGTGGCACTCCTGGAAGGTCTTTCTATACACATTCTAATCAATTATTTAGGGGAAGCTGTTAAAAGGTTTTTTTTATAGGGAGGTGATCCAGAAAGTCAGCAAAGAGCAACACTGAAAAAGAACATTAATTTGTAGGTACAATGCACTAAACACCAAACACTAAGCAAACACTATTTAATGAGATGATTTCTGTCCACTCGTTGTCAAAGTAAATTCTCTTTAATGCATAATGATAATATTTGTTAGCCTTGCCAACACGTGTTTCGACCTCAAAGAACATGAGTATTCATCAGGAATAATCCATATATACCGTCATTACAAAATAACACATTATAGTCATTTCATTTTATAAACAAAGACATGTTCCAACATGAGCCTATACCATCAGAAAACAAGTTGTACAACACAAAAAAAGATAAAGAAGGCATGAATAAAGAATGCTTCAATACCGACCGGATAATGTACCAGCAATGTGTTACACAGAAGGGGGAAAAGAAAGAAATACGGAAATAAATGTAAACTGAATGTCAAAAAATATAGTCATATCATACTGCAATTAGAATAAAGAGAAATGATACCCAAGTCCTTAACTTACATGGGACCAATACTTCAAGGGATAAAAACACAGGCATATTTAAAAAGAAAAAATGGAGAGACTACTGTTAGGCAGAGCCTCTTTAAGCATTCAGTGAACAGTGTAATTGTATTAATTTCAAGGGTGACACCCCCATTTCCAACATATATTTGCATTATCCCTAGTCCACGAATGACTGCTAATAGTAAAACAAACAAACACCACTCTTAACTGATTTAATTTATCAGTCTTCACATTGTTTTTAGAAACCTTCAACTCAATGAGACGGTACCTAATGCACAAGACCATATAAACAGGAAAAAAAAAACCAAGCACATCAACATGGTGTTGTCTTTCACTAACATGGCATACAATCTGCCAGTTGTGTACTTAACTAAACATGAAATTCACCCTCCACCATCTAAATACCTTTCCAATTTCTTACCTCGTACCTCGAAACTCAAGGTTAATCCAAACGCAAATGCAGAATATTCCTTTTGCTAATGCAACCTCTCTCTCCTATATTTCCCGTAACCAATAATTGACAGTCACCAAGCCATAGATTGTCACCTTCTCATGTGTTGATGTGGGTGTTTTTTTATTTTCCCTTTTTATATATCTTGTGTCTTAGGTACCATCTTATTGGTTGAAGGTTTCTAAAAAAGATGTAAAGCTGATGTATGAAATCTTGGAAACAAGAGTACAATTTGATTTGATGTTGTGTTGATTAGTTTTGAGCCTAGGTAAGAGTGGTGGTTGTCTGTTTTACTATTAGCAGTCATTCTTGGATTCTGGATAATGCAAATATATGTTGCAAATGGGTCTCTCAACCTTGAAATTAATACAATTTAACTGCTTACTCGATGCTTAAAGAGGCTCTGCCTAAAAGTAATCTCTCCATGTTTTCTTATTTTAAATATGCCTGGATTGTTATCCCTTGAACTATTGAGTTGGTGGTGGGTACTCAGCTGCACAGCTGGCAGGTATTGGTCCCATTTAAGTGAAACACTTGAGTATTATTTCTGTTGATTCTAATTGCAGTATGACATGACTGTATTGTTTGACTTTCAGTTTACATGTATTTCTGTATTTTTTCTTCCCACCCTCTGCTGTGTAACACATCGCAAATTGATTTTAGTCTGCTTACTTTCTGGTAGATCTTCGTTTTGGCTCTCAAACTGTTTGCTGTGGAGCCATCTGGAGGTCCCTCCCACAGCACCTTCTAATCTCGCATGCTGTGACTGCAAAGTGATTTCAGTCTGCTTACATGCTGGCAGCTCTTCGTTTTTGCCCTCACAATATTTTCTGTGGAGCCATGTGGAGGCCCTACCTCCAGCACCTTCTACTTCCACGGGCTCCACAAAGCGGACTACAAAGTGACTGCAAAGTCATTGCAGTCTGCAGTCTGCAATGATGCAACACGTATTTCTTATATGAAACACCCCTATCTCTTGGGTAAGCAAACTAAAATATCTGCCACTGTGCTTGACTTGAAGTTACATCTGTGGTAATATTGCCTCTTGTAATCCATTAACTAAGATTGAGCTGTCAGTCTTCCTTATTAACAAGGACATCGGCAGTGCGGGCCTGGTGGGCCTTTCAGCCACTGTGTTGATGTAATAGAGCCTTCTCATTCACCCTATGGATGCTCTCTCTCTGCCTTGATATCTGGCTGCGAGCGTATCCACTGGGTCTGGCAAAATATGATCCTTGAGTTGGTTGTACGTGTGCGTGCTTTTGGAGGCATAGCCTAGTATTTGAGCTTTGCTGGCTGACTGTGAGCTTATTTTTTTTTTTTTTTTCCTTTATTGCTTTAACCTATTGGTTTTAACAAAAGATGCTTCGCTATGCTTGGAGTTTTGCTTTAAGTTTTGTACTTGTACTTAGGACACCACTCTCGATGTGTCATGCTAGTCCACACCGGGCTTTGCTCTGGCTGTGGTTTCTCTTGTACTACTATCAGAGGGCGCTGTCGTCGGAGGGTTGATTTTCTTTAACACTCCCTCCAAGAATTTGGCTGTCGACCTAGCCCATCTTGGAGAATCTCCTGCGATCAGACGGAACCACAAGGTCTCTTCATCCATTATTGTCAGATCTGAAGTGAGTGGTGCTAAGTACGTTTTTCTTTCTCCTGCTAAAGCTGGACAAAACAAGAGCAGGTGTCGGATTGTTTCTATTTTGGCATGATCAGCGCAGAGCCGGCAATGCGCATTGGTTCCTGGACTTCTGATAGCCATAATTTCATTTGTATTCAATAAGTTCAGCCTGGCTCTCATGAAAATTTTTCTCAGGTTCTTCTCTGGAAATTTCTCGCAATAGTTCAGAGGGACTTTTAGACGATTTGTAGTAGGTGGCAGATGTTTTAATGATTTATAGCAAAGAATTTTTTCCGTAGTGCGTATCCAGTCTTGATTTTCCAGTTTTTTCTTTACTTTTCCCGGGTTGCTCAGGAGCGTTTTTGTTGAACAGGCCACTTCTTCTAGGCTTTCAAGAATCTTTCTTTCCCAATCACATAAGGGTTTACAAGACTTTTTTACAATTTCCGCTTCCATAATGCGAAATATCGGCAACGAGCTGGGTAACAGAATTTTTCTGTACAGTAGGACGGCACCTTGTAATATCACTGAGGCTAGAGAAGGTAAGCCCAGGTCTCTCCGTATGGCAGCTATGGGGGCGGAATTTGGTAAGGATAACACTGATCTCCATATGTGACCTTCCAACTTCGCCCAAATTTCAGGTGGTAGGTGTAAATTTGACGCCATGCCGTAAGTTAAAGCTGGGACTACTTTGGATTTGTAGTACTGCACTGCCGGTATCCAGGAGAATTTTCCGAATTTCTTGTCTACAGCACGGGTTTGAGCTGTGAGTCTTCGAGTTTTTTCCCATAGTGTGTGCTGCAAGGCAGTGTCTTTAGTGGAGTTGTCTAACTGCACACCCAGATATTTAAATTCTTTTACTGCCTCAATTTTTGACTTCTCCAAAAACCAGGAGTGAGATTGCTGAACTCCTCTTGTATGTTTGCAGAATGACATAATTTTGGTTTTTGTAGTGTTTATCTTTAGATTATTGCTCTCCATGTATACTGACAGATTAGCTAACTGTCTTTGGAGGCCTATGGCAGTCTGGTCCAACAGAATTAGATCGTCCGCGTACCATAGCCTTGAAATTTTGACTTCTCCCAACTTAGGTGGGAAGGCTCGCACGAGCTCCTCGGTGGTTTGGAAATCGCCAATGAAGGCTATGAATAGAGCTGGAGCCAACGGGCAGCCTTGCTTCACTCCTCTCTTGGTTTCAATCTTGTCTGAGAGTGTTCCTTGTTGGCATAATCGAATTCTTAGAGAAGTCTTCGTGTGGAGGGACATGATAGGATCCAAGATCTCTTTTGGACATTCCCAGTTTGTTAATTTCGACCAAAGTTTTTGACGATCCACCATGTCAAATGCCTGAGATAGGTCGATCATGGCCATATGGACATTGGGGGCGCCTTCCTTCACCTTTGCTTTGATTGTATTAAGGATCAGAAGATTGATTCCTGTTCCCGCTCCTTTTTGGAAGCCTGTCTGAAAAGTGTCAGTAGCCGGCGAGTTCTTAGCCCATTTCTTAAAGAGGGTGAGTATCAGTGACGCAAAGATTTTTCCAATAATGTCTAATAGGACTATGGGCCTGTAATTGGATGGTATGTTTCTTGGTCCCTTTTTGTAGATGGGAACAAGTACAGCCTCTGTCCAGTTAGTCGGTATCTGTTTTTGATGTACACACTGTTCGAACAGTTCTTTAATCACCCTCGCCCATGCTTCAGGGTGTTGTTTCAGATTTATGTTAGATAGACCGTCTGGGCCGGGGGCCCTGGATTGTTTCAAGCTTCTGATTGCCTTTAGAATCTCGTCTAGACTGGTGATATCCGCCCAGCCCCCGTTTTCCTCCTTTGGGGGTTGGTTTTGCATAGAGCAGAGGGTGCCAGAGGTCGGAAGTGCGTATAATTTCGCGAAATGGGTGATCCACTGCTGTTCTGTGACGTCACACAAGATCTGATTTGGTTTCTGTCCATTAACGGTTTTGAGTAGTGACCAGAAGTCACGATTGTTCTTGGACACACAGACTTTCATCATTGCTTCTGCATCGTTCTGATAGAGATTTTGTCGTTCTTGCTTAAGCCATGCTTTGTACTTTACTTTCCCTTCTTGATGTTTTGCCCAGGCTTCTTTGGTGTTGCTTTTTTTTGCCGCTCTTTTCAATTTTGTAAGGTCTTTACGTTTTTCGACCAATGTTGCATTAAACGTGTGTTTGTGTATGGGTTGAGTTCCATTCTTTCCCCCAAAGCTTACTTTGTGGGGTATCAGTAAAGAGACATATTCAGGTTGAGACGCTTCCCTAGCGCTGTTTATCTCCATGTGGTTTTTGCGAAGCTTGTTCTCCAATATGTTTATGTTGCCGGAGGTCAGCCGAATTCGATTTTGTTGCGTGTTGACACCAATTACAAAGGGATAAAATGATCGCTCTTTGGTTTCCCCCCTCCACGACAGAAATAGAAGGTTGTGGTCACTTTCTCTGGTTCTTTCCACTTGGAATTCCACAAAGTATGGAATCAAACCTTCTGTAACAAAGATGTAGTCGAGATTTGCCGCTGCCGGCGCTCTCTCCCAGGTTGGTATCTGCACTTCGAGTTCTTGGAGAGAGGCGACGTTGTGAAATTGTCTCGATTTCATCAAGTCCATCCATGCTTGACCTCTTTTGTCCCTTTTCCTCAATGCTACTGCCATCGTGTTGCCTATCGATTGGGTTCCACATTTTGCATTGAGATCCCCACAAAGGATTATGTTGGGGGTATCGAAGTTTACTCTAATTTCGTCTATTGTTGTTGCAACTTGCTCACAGAATGTTTTCGTAGCTGTTTTCTCGGGATTCCAATAAAGGTTTATTATGACCAGATCAGGGCTCATCTGGACATTTTTCCCTTGAGCCTGGGGATTCCACTTTGTTAGGGTTGCCAGCATACCATATTTTTCACAGATTTTGATCTTAGGTGAGATTCCTGAGCCTAACCGGATTGCTGTTAACAACCCTCCAGAGGGTCTTCCTGATGCGGGTCTCTGAGCTGGCGAAACTTCGATACTGTAGCCCTCGAGAGTAGGTTTCTCTGTTAGCCATGTTTCTTGCAGGCAAATTAGGTCGAAGCGGTTCAATTTTACATCGCTGGGCTTAGTTAGGTGGCTGAATCCTCTTGTATTCCACGACGCCATCTGAAGTGAGGTCTTTTCCTTAAATTGGTCTGGGATCATTACCTGGATCTTGTTATTGACGGCGTCATGGATTGATTGCTAGGCCTTCTTCTTACGGCCAAACGTGTCTGCAATCCATTTCCAAGGTTTGGTTGACGTGGAAGGGGATTGAGCTGGTTTGATCTCTGTCGCCTGGTCCCTCTTTATATAGGCGTTACGCGAGCTTTCCACTCGTCGCCTTGGCGTAGTAAGTGGTATGTGATGATTTCTGTCCCGTTTCCGGGGGTAGTCTTCCCCATTCCCGCTTTCTTCTCTGACTTGGCCAGCGTCCAACTCCTCCTTTCTATTAGCAAATTTCGAGGGGGCGTATCTTTGAGAGCCTGTCGTATCTTCATTTTCCTTTAGTTTTTCTAATTTTAGGCCTAAACACTGTAGCTCTTTTGCTATTTCAAGGGGCCATTCATGCAGGGCTTTCGACCTTATGTGTAGATATGCTTTAGCTTTATGGTCTTTGTGGTAGGGTTCCACCAGAACCAGGTCCCTTGTGGATAGATGCCGCAATTTGTCAATTTTTGCTGTGATTTTTAAGACTGTCCTTCTATTTAGGACCATGTATCTATCTTTAGATGAAGATTGCTCTAATTTAAATAGCGATGTCCCTTCGAGTTTTAGGAGTTTTTTTTCGGCCGGTTTTGATCGACCGTGGTCTTTTTTATAGGAATTAATCCTATATTTTCTATGCTCGCGATTAGGGATCCGTTCATCGCGACGGTCTGTCTCTTTTTTAGGGACTGGCTTCTCTTCCATTTTCTTTAAGGTTTGGATAACCTCCAAGCCAGTGGTGGGGGTGCTCGAGCGAGATCTACCCTGGTCGCTTGGAGCCTCCACATGTGTAACCCTCCTTGCTCCAGATCGCGTCCTAACGCAAGCCGGCGGGGTAGTTATTCTTGGTTGCTGCGGGCTTGAGATTTCCTCTTCAGCGCAGGCCGAGTCGTCAGAAGAGTTAGATGAATCGAGGGCGTGGATCAGCGTGGGGGACCTTTGCGCGGTTTCGGGGCGATCTTGCTGTGAGTGATTTCCCACTGTGGTCGCCTGGCGCTTTTCTTTGCTGGGAATGGCTCTGTCGGATCTGTCGACGGGGGGGTCCACCGCGGAGGTGAGGGATGCTGTCACTCGAGTGTCTGGGAGACTCTTTGGAGGAACACACAGGAGGGGGCTCTCCATTGCCTGTTTCCTCATGTTTTTTGTCTGTAAGGCTCGACTCTGATCCGGCACATCTCTTGGTAATTTGACACAGGCTTTCGTGAAAATCGGAGCCACTTCTGTGACTCTGGCCATCTCTTCCGTTTGAGTACTTTGAGAGGTCATTGCTAGTGTCTGCCTGGTTTGTCGATCCATATTGAGCAGCTTGTTTTCGAAATTCGTTAGTTTGGTTTCGAGGCTCTTTTGTATGGTGTTTGAGTTCCTTTCTACTGCTGTTAGGTATCCTTCTATAAAGGTCAATTTATCCTTAAGTGAGGTGATCATGGACGTGTTGTCCTTTAGGGCCTCATGAATCGCCTCATACAGTTTGCTGAAGGGGTTGAGCGCTATTGAAAAGGCTGACATGATTGATAGTAAGTCAGCCTTTTTTTTCTTTTCTGAGGGTGTTTCTTTCTCAAACCCTGCCAGGATGTCACTTGGCCTCCTGTTTCTGGTTGGTGTGTAGAGTTCTTTTTCGTTATGGAGCTGATTGAATTTTTCAGAGAATCTTTTGTCCCCTCCTGCAATCACGCCTTGTAAGCTGGTTGAAGATTCCGCCCATGATGTGTTACTATGTGCCTGGCTATGCGATCTCGTCCGCGCCGCTTGATCTTCGACGTAGGACTGTCTTTCGCTTGGTTTTAGTCTTGTCTGAGTCTCTTGATTTGCCATGGCTGCGGGTGCTTGGCATTCGGGTTGGTCTAAAGTGTCTTTTTTGCTCAATAAGCTGTGTGGGCCTTCACTGACTACATTTGATGGGTCTGACGTTTGATGGTCTGTTACCGTTTTTATTATTTGAGTATTGTCTTTTTGTTTTGAATCTCCTGAGTGAGGTGTCTCCCCACTTGGCTCACTAATGCATTCGGCATTTGTCCTTAGGATGTTTAATTGTTCTGCATTTTTCTCTGATGTCATAAGGTCCTTCGCACTCATTTCTGCCGGGGGCTTTCCTTTCACGACTTCAATATTATGCGTTCTGTTTGGTGAAGTACGAGCGTGCCATTTGACTCTTGGTAATGATTTTTCCTGTGGCTGATCAATTTTCTGGGCTTTACACGGTGAGGGAGGCTCTCGGATAGCCGCCAGAATTTCAGCGTCTGACAATTCTTGGTCTGTGGCTTGTTTTTGCTTTGTTTGTTTTATAAAGTAATCCCTCAAGGAAGCTGAGAGTAACACTATATCTTGTCTTTTCGAAACTTCACCCGCTTGAGGGCCTGCTTTCCGGCCTTTCTTTTTAGGTGGCATATCATTCCCTGCCCTGGCTTTGCCTCCAGCCTTCTTGGTTTTTTTAAAGATTTTTTTCCTTATAGTTGTATCTCTAAGTTGTTTATGTTGTTCGTCCTGTGATGTAGACTGATCAGATGACACCGTCATCTCACAATTTACAATTTGATCCCTGGGCCCTTTGTTCTCTGGATTTCTGGCCCTTGACTCTTGTAAGAGATCTTCTTTTTCTTGTTGTACTTTTTCTAGTTGAATTCTTTGGGCTTTTATTTCATCTGCTGATGGGTCTTGGCTGGATATGTTTCCGCCATCCGACATTGACTCTATGAAGACGGAGTCATCTGCGTCGTCCCCCGGCCCTGGCTCCTCTCGTTCTTCGTTTTCGAGTGTCTTCGGGGAGGGAGGCCTTTCCGACGGCGAAATGGTCTGCTTTTTTCTGTCTTTGTCCAGCATGTTTCTGTCTTTGGCCTTATTTGAGCTTATTTGCAGCTAGTGGTGCCTTATAGTTTTGGAATCTGGCACGTTTGTGCTTACTACTGAAGGAGTATTCGGTGCTGGAATAATTTTAGCTACAAGTGCTGACTACAGATTGTATCTTTGAGCCACTTGTAAAGCCTTTAACATCTGTCTTATTTTGGGTCTTATTACCCCAGTACCATAAAGAGTATACGCCTGTAAGGATGAAGCTACGAAGCAAACAAAAAGCTAACAATAAAAAAAGATCCTGAAAATCAAGTGGCCAATACAGCTGAAATGACTCTGGAACTGGCAACTGCAAGGGCTAATAAGATTACAACCGTTTTTACTAGACAGAGGGTCGTAACTGAAAGACACAAGGAGCCTGAGGCTAATGCCACCTCTATTAAGGAAGTTGCCTTCACAACGGCTGAATTTAATAATAACAATTCTCTATTGAATTTATGTTATAGTCTGGAGGGCCAAATAATTAACCTTGAACGGACAACGATCTCTAAGGCGAGCTTCTGCAACAACAGAGCCCCTGATACATTTGAGACTGCTACAAATTACACCTTTTTAAATCACAATATTGCTACGTTGGAGTGATTATCATGTTCACCCTGCCTTACGAGACTAGCAAACAGAACCCTCATGGGGCCACGGAGTGTCAAGACTATATTAAGTCTCTGGACAATCAAGAGTGTACTGAAAGTACGTATAGTGAGAAATTAAAAAATCTGGAAGCTCATAATTGTGCTAAGAATTTTGCACTAAAAATCCTACTAAAATGATCACACAATATCTCCTGTCAAGTGCATAAAAATGCTATTCTATTGGCTGAAATAGGAAGACTGAATTTACCTGATCCAAAAGTAGCACGTGCAAGCTCTGAAATGCAAAGTTCCACCACTGCCCTAGCATCTAAACCTATCCAAGGGATCAGAGACCCTGAGAATTTGGAGTCTACTAAGGTGGAGGTCTTGACGGGGAGTGAAGATGAAGAAGGTGATGATTGCCATTTTACTAAAAGGGAACGGAGAAGGAAACAAAAATGAAAAGCTTGTTCTATGACCAAACTGCTTTTAAGTGATGAAGTAAAGGAAAAAAACGATCCTGAACACATTTCAAATGCCCAACGCTCGTCTAAGCGAGCAAGAAAGAAAGCTGTGAGAAAAGCAAAAAGAATGTCTCTTAAATCTGGTAATTTAATTAACTGGCTTATTGGTACTATGGCCCAGAGATCTATAGCCAATTTGGCACCACAGGTCATTGAAGATGAATCATGAGTTAGTTCCATGGACTGTACAAACTCCACATTGGAAAGCAGTGCAATATCCATCAAATCCTTTGATAATGGAAACATTCAAGATGTGAAGAGACAAGGGGATGAGCCTGCCCCCTCTAAGAAACCGTTTCTACTCAAGGAAAAGAATAAATGTCCAGCTGAAAAGAAACATCAATTACCACCAAAAATGTTTACCATCTCCAATTCATTTAATAGAAAGAAAAAGCCCATAAACAGAAGCAGTCTCTTGGAGATTCTTAACCACCTTTTGCCACTGAAGATAATTAAAAGCAGTGACTTTATATTTGTTGAACACTGTCAGAACTTTGCAACAATCGTTCACTTTATATCTAAAGATGTGGTACCTCTAATGAGGGATCATGCACCTGATTTGAATAGACGTGACTATGATCTTGACTGTAATTGTACTGAATATGTTTTGGCAGGAATGAAAGTAGATAAGTGGGACATGAAGAAGCCTGTTAATGAAAAACAGCATGTAAGAACTCACTCTGATGCTATAAGTGATGCTACTGTGATATCACACTGGGAGTGGCTTTGTTCTTTCTTACCGCCAATAATTACCCATGAATTAGGTGATGTAAAATGTATCTCCTGGGACACCGTGAAGGCTGATTGTTGGTGCACTCCTGAATTTATATCTAGGTGTTTTCACTCTATATCTTTATCGTTCTTTTCAAATGTTTTAGGTGCGGGGGAGGAAAAGTGGATGTGGCACAAGCCCACTGACATATACATGTAAACAAAAGAAGAGGATCCAAGAGTGGAACCCTCCCATCCCCTGCACACTATCGTTATCCCGTCTTCAGACGGTTATCAATGTTTTCAGTGTTTCAGAGATAATCAGTAATGCAAATATTAACAATTATCAATGTCAATACAACACTGAGCATTAATTTCATAAAAGGTAATGATTTAATGTGAAAAAAATGTTTTTCTTATATAATGCAGATATAAAGTCCAAACAAAAAGTTTGTGTTAGCAATTCCAACATTGCCTGTGTAAAGTTCAATTTAAATGGCTGACACGTTTCGAGTTAACCAACTCTTCTCCTTGATCCAAAAGTTGAACTGTAAGGTAACACTACATGGAAAAATAATGAGAAATCTATCAGTGTTTATGCCTTGCAATCAGTAGTTCAAACATTGATTATTTTACAAAGTCAAGAGAGTGATTATTTTCCAGAGTCAAGAAATTAGATCTAAGGGCAACCTGACTTCAGGTGCAGAGCAAAAATAGAGTGTGCAACATATTTAAGGTAGTTTATCGTTATTTGATATCAACATTCACGGGATTATTAGGGGGGTGCCATGTTTAGAAGATATCTGTGGTGTCATATCTACTGTTGCCTTTCAAATGCTGACTAATGTCAATGATCATCTGGCTTAGTTTTATACTACTGCTATAGGTTTGGGTTCCCACTTTGTGAAGACTTTTGGCACATATTGTAATCCTTATGCTGCATAAAAGGGTCCACATGGTCAATTTTCTCAAGCCTTGCCTAGGTCCCCCTGCTCAGGCTAGAGTCTTGGTTTAGTGTTGATCCTCTATGTCTAAAACACCAAGAGAGAGGTTTCACTATATATAGAGCATACCTTAAGGTGGGTGGCTGTGAAGTTTCTCGTGGTAATCTTCAAACACCTGTACATTTAAGTGCTGTGCTCCCAAATATGGATAGTTATCCTGTCTCGGAGCTTGGATCCTCCTAGGGATAGGCCATTGTTAGGAATATCAACATGGAGTGTTTTTGTGCATAATGGGTATTTTATAACAGTCCTATATAGTCAACAGAATTGCTCTCACTGGTTCCAATGGGTGACATTTTCTCTATCCCAAAGTTCCTTTACAGAGGACTGCTCCTGGCAGTAGCTTTCATCCTAAATCCTAGGTCTCCCTAGTTGTTTCAAACGTAGTGTGTCTGTGATAAATCTACAAATAGATAATAGCTGTATGATCACTAATTCTGGAGTGATTTCCTCTCCTTAATCAAACATACAATTCTGTCAGGAGTCTTACCGATAAGGCTCGCTGCCGCTGCCTCTGCTTGAGGATGCAGCGTCCGTGCTCTATAATTTCCCTTGGATCACGCTGAGGAGGAACATGCGCGTACTCTAGTGTATGCGAGCCGCGACCCTCGTGCGCTTACTGGTGGGTTTCAGTGTCGTCATGGAAACTGTACGCAACGCCAGTAAACAGCGTGCGGTTCAGTCCCCCATTTACGGCGAGTTTGTTATGGAAACAAAAGAAGGATACACTTTAAGTCCTCATGAACCTCTCATTGTCCCCTAGTCAGGCGAGGTTGATTATTCCCTGGACTCCATCTTGTACATGTTTGCAAATCTATACATATTGACTCACACTGTTTACGTGGATGAGTACAGAGCTGTAATGTCCCCACTATTTATGTAAGAAATCAAACATATATTCAAAATAATGTGCAACGGGCAAGTACATTTTTAGACCAAATAATAAGCATGGAGGAAGGACTAATGGTGAGCTACGGGCACTGGCTTCTGCTGCCTTGCTAGTCATTGTTCATTGGTGAACTGTTACACATACAGCATTCTGATATAGACAACTATGTATGACCCATAGGGGTTAGAATCCATATCTAGCAATCCTAAATGGATCTTCTAATGTATTTATTAACAAAGGTGGTCCAGTGAACATTTCCTGGACTTACACCAGGGGACACAAACACCTCTTTTGTCAAAATGGGTCGTACAGACTTTTTAACAAAGCAGAAATTATATTTCTGCAAGAAACTTGGCAGTTAGCTTCGGCTCAATTTGATGGCTTCACCTCATATTTTAGGCATGCTAATAGAGGTGATAAAGGAAAACCGTATGGAGGTCTGGCTATATTGGTTTCAAATGACATTCACTCTATGGAGCATCCTATCCGAAAGATTGACCACAAGGTATGATTGGTAGAAATACAAGTGGAAAAAGATCTGAAAATTCTACTAGTTAATGTTTATGACCCTCCCAGAGACGATCAAACATTGGTGGTCAAGTTAAATATCTTTGAATGGGTAATTAGTAAATATTCTGAAGATAGAAATGTTAACCTCATAGTAGGGGGTGCCCTCAATTCTAATGGCCTTGGTGATGCTGGACCAACCAAAGTTAATAACGGTGTACTAACTAAAAGCTATCAGAAAAATATGAGGTGGAAAACCTTTTTTTGCAGACCTGGATCTAATGATTGTGAATGGGACTGTAAAAGACGATATATAAGCTGGTCCTACTTGTTCTAATGGTTCTTGTAAATCCATTGGACTATTTTCATGTTAGCGAAAAGTTACATCCTTTGATAATGCACATGGAAATCGCCTTTAATAAATTTAGTGACCATGCAATATTGGGCCTTAGTTTTGCCTATGCTAATAGTAAGACACTGTACTTTGATGAGGTTGGTGTTCTAAAGGTGACCCACTGTGGAAAAAGACTAGGTTGGTCTGATAGAAACCTGGATAAAGTCAGAAAGTGTACTAGAGGAATGAGAGGTGAATATAGGGACATGGAGACTGCTGATGAGATTGTAATTTGGTTGTCCACATGTATACATGGTTTTATGCCTGATGAGTAAATTCTCATTTATGAATCAGTGATCTAAATCTGGGAGACCTTTTGATAAAATCATCTGCCTGAAAAAGTAAAAGATACATAGTGAAATCAGATCTATTGAGCTTGCAAATGTTCACATAGATGAAGCCATCTCCAAAAAACGAAAAATAAAAATTGAGTATAGAAATTGGCTAATAAGATATTGCGTATCTAAAGATAATGTAGCTTGGCAAAATATGCCCAGGATACTGTTGGATAGATATTTAAAAGAATTCTGGTCCAACTATAAAAGGGTCACTAGTAATGGGCAGAATGAGTTGATCTGTAACATTGATGAGACAGTATGGGAAAATTACCCCAGGGATAGATTTTATGGTGATGTAATACCTCTGGAAAAAAACATTTTAAATTTCAAACATAGACCGTGATGAGAAAGTAGCCATTATTAAGAGGTTGAAATCCGCTAGGGCTCCGTGCCCTGACAGTCTGTGCAACTTAATCATTAAAGATAACCCAGATTTTTGGTCTGATATTCTTGTGATACTTTTTGAAAAGATAATAAGTACAGATATTATACCTGAATCTTGGAGAACTTCACATATTATACCTATCTTCAAAAAAGGGTCTAGAGCAATGCCAGAAAATTACCGGCTCTTAGCACTAACTGACATCACTAGCAATCTTTTCTGTACCCTAATTATGAAGTAAGATCAATGCATGGTTAGGCTCAACTAGCACTAATATCTTTGTCATAAATACCCTCTTTGAACACGTCAAGCGTAAAGATGAGTTGCAGCTACACTTTTTGTTTGTATACTTCTCGTCTGCATTCAATACTGTTGACATATCCAAACTCTGGTCTGAACTGGAGAAAATGGGTATGCCTGAACATCTACTATATGCATGCAAAATTATCTACAAAAATAATACTGCCAGAGTCAGGTTGAGCAATCTAGTTAAGGTGTCCAAACAGATACCTATAAGAAAGGGAGTCAGACATGGGTGTGATCTTGCGCCCATCATATTTAACCTGTTCCTTGTAGAATTTGGCAGTATATTTGTAGAAAAGTTAAATTCATTGTCCAAAATATGAAGTAGTAAGTGGGGTGGATTGGTTACGGTGATGACCTGATAATTTTGGACAATACCTTTACTGGTATTTCCCATAGTGCCCAGGCTTTATTCAAATATGCTGAATAAAATGCCCTAAAAATAAACTTGGAAAAGACGCAATTTATGGCAGTAGGTCGGAAGTGTATCAATAAGGTCCTCATAGACAGCCCACTGGGAAACACCAAAAGGACAACCTGATATAGATACCTTGGGTACGATCTTACATCTGAAATAAAAAAAACAAAAAACGTGAAATAGTGCAGCAAAATACGAGGGCAAAAGCACTATTGTCTATGGCTGGCTTAACAATCTTCTCTAAAAAGAGTCCAGGCTATATTATAATTGGTATTTTGAATATATACAAACAGAAAATCTCTGCAGCATTTTGAGTATGCACTGGAAAGGGTAGGATATTTATGAACATGCTCCTGAATAGATTGAAGGTCCTTGAGGTTAAGGAAGCTTGGTTGGGCTTACTGATAGAAACGAGGACCTATCTAATTTGTAATGACACACAAGCTATTGAGTCAGCTAGGCATGTTCTTACCTCCTGTCCTACGATGAGGGCCCACTATGAGTGCTACTTAAGTAATTATGTGGAGAATTTTGAAGGCATCACTAGTGAAATATTTTGTCTCAGGTTACAGTTGTGGACTAACTATTGCAATCACACGGATATGGAAAAGTGTGAGAAAACATTTGCTGACCTTTGAAGAGGATGTAAAACTTGTGGCAAATCTCTAACCTGGACCTAGACAGTAGACGCTAGCTACGATGATATGTCCATTATTCATTCTCATCTTTATATCTTCCCTTTGATCTTTTTTGGTATTTTCTCTCGCAGTGGTGTGTTATATGTTTTTACTTGGTGTCTGGTTGAAATTTTATTTGAAGATTTTATCTCTTATATTATTTCATTTATACATTATGTTTAAAGTATGTTTTGCATTGTATTGTTCGATTTCTGTTTTTGTAATATGTGTAAAAGTTTGATTGAACTATCTACACAATATTATTATTTTTTTTAAGTAACACATCGCAGGTACATTATCTGGTCGGTATTGAACCATTTTTTATTCATTCCTTCGTTATCTTTTTTTGTGTTGGACAACGTTTTTGTCATGTTGGAACATGTCTTTGTTTAGAAAATGAAATGACTGTAATATATTATTGTGAAATGATGATGTTGATGTATTGGTCCTGATGAAGACCCACATTCTTTGAGGTTGAAACACATGTTGGCAAGGCTAACAAATATCATTGTGCATTAAAGAGAATTTCCTTTTACACAGAGTTGACAAAATTAATCTAATTAAATATTTTTTTTAAGTTAGTGTTTGGTGTTTAGCGCATTAAACCGACAAATTAATGTTCTTTTTCTTGTGTTAGGCCTGTTTTGGGACAGGGAGCCTGTTGTCATAGGTGCATGCAGCAAGAGCACATTCATTGATATAGTGTTGTTTCTTGTTTAACAGTCTACCTTATTAGTGAGTGGTTTGCACTCACTAATACGGAGTATCAGTCCCTTTTCTAAATTACTATAAAGACCAACACTGAAAGAATATAAACATTTCTAACTAGTAAAGGGTGTGGAGCTAAGAAGCAATATTTAGTGAACGGATTGGGGTGGTCTGTGAAATTCAACAGTTGGGTGGATGCCAGGTCTCTAGAGGCCAATGGTGTTTAGCAGGAAGGTCATGGAGTCTACACCTTTTTATATTACGCTCCCTAGCAGCACCTCAATAAATGCATTCCCAGGGAACAAAATATCCAACTACACTGCAAAGCTGGGCAAACCTAAAGATTTGAAAGGACAGTGAACTGTGACACACACAAGTTCAATTTGTCAATTTGTGGGATAACATAGGCAGCAGGTAACCCATGTTCATCACAAAACGAACAAATCCACAAGGCATTCACCAGGATAGTTTGTCGGGGGTATTACCCAACTATACAGGATGTTTACAGGATGTTGTCAGAGTCATCAACAAAAGCAAATCAAACATAGAATATGGTGATACATTGTTAAATCTAGACCCGGACCAGCAATTTATTTTTCTTCAGATACCGGATGCATCTGTCAGGAATTCAACAACGGGGAGACTGTGTAACATATTGGGAACTGTGCAACACGTTGGAAATGTGGAACTATTGGACAAAGCCCAAGCTGGTATTAATGGTTTTTTTTTTTGCACATTACTTCTTTAAAGCGATATATTGGAGTATCAAAGGGTGAGGGATAGCAATGGACCATTGCTTACAACCATGGAAATTACAGGAAACATCAATTATATTGAGAAAATTCAACACAGCAAACACAATTCTGTCCATGTGTGTAAAAACTATTTCGATCCCATTAGCAGATAAGAGGCGATCAAGGACAGTTTGGATCATTTAAATAAAGAAAGATCTGGCTGAAGCTCCACTTCAGACTTCTCTGAATGAAAGAATAATACAACAGCATTACAATGACTGTGGTGAAGAACTATGGTGACCCAGGCCGGCTAAAGTGACCAGCCATCTTTAGAAGTCTCTTCAGACGTGCAATGCCCATCCTATTCTGCGGCCTTGAATTAGTTGAACCGCACATGAAATCAGCGGTCACAATATTGCAAAAGATGTCATGGGGAGTGTGACAACAGTGGTTGCCAATCATCTTGCCAAACAGAAAAGGCAGGGACAGATGGCTCAGGCTTCATATATATACCTCGCAGGAATGCTAACAGGAAGAGGTCCACATCTCATCTAAGCAGTCCTCCAAAACCCATCAAGAAAAGAAGCTCAAGGAGCCAAGGCAGATATCAGCTGAAGAAGAAGCTTGTTATCCCTAAAAAACAGAAGGGCAGTGATATCTTCTAAAGAACAGTGGCCTTCTTACACAGACCTCCTTGGAGTGTGTTAAATCAGAGCTTGATCTTTTCACATTTCTCTCATTTCACAATCCATTAAAAACTAAACTGCTATTATATTCATTTTAGACCTGTAATACCGTAATTTCTCAGATTAAGAGCTAATCATATCTTTTCATTAATTTCACCCACTTTTACCTTCACCACTTCCCATACATTGTAAAGTGCAATCATTAATGAAACATTATTCGAATTAAGACCGTACTTACTGAACGCACCGTTGCTTATCGAATGCACATTATATACAAATCGCAAGTGCAATTGTAAATACTGGTATTTCAAGGAGACACGTGAGGTCATAATGTGTTGAGCGATCTCAATTATGTCAGGTTTCAGACAGTGATGGCATGTGTGAAGCATTCTGGGAATTAGAAGTTGGGGACCCAAAGCTGACAGAGTGGGTAGATGGTCCAGCCTTAACAATAAATAGAATCTGTGGATCTGAATGGATGGACTTTTCTGTAACTAACTCTGTGGAGACAAGAATTTGTGTATCAAAAGGCAATGGTCCGGGTATCTTTTAAGCAATTTGACATGAGCAATTGGCTACTCAGTTCCATGCCGTTAGGTTTTCCACAAACTCTGGGCTTCATTATAAGTTTGGCGGTCCGGAAATAAGGGTGCTGGTAGAAACGTACCGGCACCCTTTCCGGGCTGCCAAACTTTGAGTTTGCCACTAGGGGCATGAAACTCCCAGGAGGCCTGACTCACCGGGAATTTTGGCCCCTACTGGCAGAGTTTTCACTGAAGCACCGGCTCCATTAATAAGGGTGCCTGTGCTGCAATGACCCCATTCCCGTGGAGTCCTATGGGACTCCATGGGAATATGAATTTCCCATTTCGCTGCCGCACCCCAGGATAATGGGGGGAGGAAACAGTGTTATGGGGTCAGCGGTAGCCTGCCCCTTACCAGCGGGTTTACCACCGACCCCCTAATGAGGACCAGTGTCTGTAATTGGAAGAAGTCTGAAGCCCAATCAGTGGTCCAATTAAGAATTTCAAACAAGTCCAGCATTAGTGTGCCGCATGTAAGTAATCTATTCCTCTTGGACTTCTCCCACATCCGGAGGCCCATACCCCTCAGCAAAGGGCACTTAGGGTCCTCCAAACCTTAGCAAGGGGTGTGCCTCTTCTCTTAAGCACCAGTGAGGTAAGTGAGAGTAGCACACATTCCAGATACACTAACTCGATTGTAACAGACCCAAGTAGATTTAATTTAGTTCTCCAGAATGTGCCCTCAATTTTTTCCAACCACCCCAGGTCATCCATACAAAGTGCTTCTAGTCCATATGGCTGGGCAGAAACATTGCTTGTAAAGTAGGGCAAATCCTACATAGCTATACCCTACAGTATTATTAGCAAATTGTTTAATCAGTGCAGTCTCAATTATTGACTTACGTTACTTCTCCATCTAAAGTTCCACATATTTTTAAATTCCAGTCCAAGATATCTATAGCAGCTGGTCATTTCTATTTTTCCTTGCTGAATTTAAAGGGAGTTCCTACAACCCTTGCCGTAACACATGAACTTAGTCTTCTCATAATGAAGTACCAAATCATGGTGTCCTGCAAATCTACAAAGCTCACTGACTGTCTGACGCATGCCCACATAAGGATGATCGAATAGTACAATGTTGTCAGTGTAGGAGAGCTAGCAAATATGTTCTCCTGCCAACTTTGGTGGACAGCCCTTTGTTTTCCCAAGGCTCTCTGGCAAATCTGAGATGTATAAGTTGAACAGTGGTGGGTCAGCACACAGCACTGTTTGACTCCACAATTATTGGGCAATGGATCAGTGCAGGCCCCTCCACTATGCAACCAGACATGTATATAATTAAACTCATGAAGCTGCCTGATCGCCTCCAACACCCAAGGTGAAATTCCAAAACGTATATGTTTTTCCCACAATTGTGTATGATTAACTGTGTCAAATGCCACTTGCAGGTCAAAGTATAACACATATAAACGGAAGGATCCCTTGACCAACGCATTTCCAATAAGAGAGTCCACGAGCAGTAGATTATGAGCTGTGGATGAACCACAACTAAAACCCGTCTGAAATTTTCCTAGCAACTGATTGGCCTCTACCCAGTCCTGTAATACCTTAAGAAGAATGGTAACAAACAGCTTGCCGGTTGAATTTAACATTGACAGCAGGCGGTAGTTGGTCGGTAAACCTCTGCTGCCCTTCTTAAAGGAAGAAGGATCGATCTTCAAAATGATTGAGGAATACAACTGGTGGAACATACCTTCCTAAAGAGAGTCACCAAGACCTGTGACCAAAGCACCGGGTTCTGATTAAGCACAACATTGAAACCTGTAAGGGGATTTTGTCTTGGGCTATTACCTAACTTGGCAATATTTTAGTATCGTGGTAGATTGGCAGTAAATTGGTAATATCTTATTGTAGTGGCAAATTAGTGGTGATCATATTCATAGCACAGCCCTACATGATGAGATAAAACTTCCCCCTTTACAATTATGGTCCACTTAGGGTTCACTGTAGGCATGGACACCCAGGTTTAGCACATTTAGAATAAACCAACTGTTGCACTGAATTGTATATATTATGCATATATTGTGCATAGATTGTGCAGAGATTGTGCCGATGACTTATCTATGACATCAGCCTATGCCCTTGAAGGGCCCTGTTCAGTCCCAGCGTGCATGGCTGAACACACTCATAAAAACACACAGGCTGTATCGCTTGCTTTTTGTATTGCCCCTTTTATTTCTTATTTTACCTCTGGCGGTAAACGTTTTTTACCACTGTGGTGTAGACACTAGAAAACCTCCTAAATTCCTCCCCTCAGCTCAAGAGAAGTCAAAAGAGAAATAAAAGAAAACCTTACAACAAGTTAATTTTCATCCACTTTATGTATATATTTAAAAACTTGCCATTATTGCAATAAAATCAGAATTCATTTCACAATAAAAACATGTTTAAGTCTTACCAATACATTACACTGCCGTGGCTATCTAAGGGACAAAAATATAAACATGCATTGCACACTTTTTTCTCATAATGTGTAAAAGAAAACCAAGCAATGATTCCGTTGAAATTACTGATATATTTCTATTTACCTAAACACAGAGATAATTTTTATTAATTCCGCGCTCCCCTCAATTCTACGTGACTTACATGGGGTTCTGAAGTTTTCCTGCTTATCAAGATGGCCCCTCTCCCACTCCTGCCTGTCTGTGAGAAAGTGTTGCAAGTCCACACTGTCACCTCCATTGTCCCCAGTCCAAGTCCAAACTGGTAGAAACAGCACAGTAATATGCTACATCAGAAACAAATGTAAAAATAAAATGAAATGAAGAGGAACCATACAAAATGAAGATTAATTACGTTCAATTTCTGATTCCCAGGATCACGCTATCAGGATGTCCTGTCCATCAGTCTCTGCACCATTTTGTACATAACAGCATCATCAGTGGAATTTCTGCGGTCTAGCACTCCACTGAGTCTCTCCTTCACAGATGTCACCTTTTTTGGCACCTTGGGCTTTTCATCTTCACCCCCAATCTTTGGTCTGGGGGCTTTCCCGGGCTCTCCTGTGTTCTCTGATCCCATGGCCTCCAATGGTCCATCGTCTCAAGGAACCGGCCCTGTCTGGGTAAAAGATTAGTAATATCTAAGGTGAATAGAAAAGAAACAATTAAGTACATAGCATAAAACAATTGTCGATCCCTTTTCTACTACCAAGCCTAAAAAAAACAAAACTGGATGCTCAAAATACCCCTGGATTTGCCACTTAGAATACTTACAATTAAACACATATTATAGAAAAACAAGACAACATTGTACACCTTGCATCAGAATAATTCCCAACCAAATACACACCCCTCTATAATATTTTACAACTCCATTCGCTTTTGCCATATCTCATTGCTTATTTGAGACTCATGCAGAGAAATCGTACTACACAAATATTTTGATAGCTCAGTCTGATTCAGCTCCTCTTCATGAAAATAATGCACCATTTTAAAGGATACATGTGCACTTCTGTGTGCTTCTGCTTGCTCAGCAGACCATATTTTTGATTACTCATGGAGTGAAATGTATACTACTTTACACATGCCGTTGTGCTATTAGGTTACATGCATTATGAATCAGTCTCTGTTCAATGTATCTGCCAATAGACAAAGTTACTGTGCTTTTATGATTATTACCTTAATTACATTCTTAGCTTTATTTTCATTGCATTCAATATATTCAATTAGTCTCAACTCCCTCAAGCCTTCTCACCTCATGTTTTGGGTGGCAGCGCTTAATTTGGTTGACATGAACAAATTGCTCAATCACCATCTCACCCTCCATCCTGATTAATTTATATACAACAGGGGATATTTTATCTACAATATCAGACAGCCCTTGCCATGCCGCGAGAAAGTTTGAATTTCTGTGCCTGTTCTTCCCAAAGTGGTATTTGTACACCTGATCACCCATTTTATATTCTTTTACAGATGTCTTTTTATGGTAATAGCTCTTTGCACTGTCAGCAGTGCTCTCAAGATTCCGCTGTACAAATGCAAATGCATGTGGCAAGTGCTTCCTCAATCCCTCCTATGTATTTGTGAACTGTGGAGGCACTCACAAGTGCTTGCTCGTGTGTCCTGCCCAATAAATGTTGTGGCAGTACCATTTTTCTTTCTGTCAGTATATCATGAAGGCTGATGCCTGTTGCTTTAGCAGGAGTTGAACTAATGGTCATTAATACTAAAGGTAACTGTGTTAAATGCCACTAACAGGTCAAAGTATAACACAAATAAATGGAAGGATCCCTGGACCAACGCATTTCCAATAAGAGAGAACACGAGCAGTAGATTAAGAGGTGTGGATGAACAACCCCTAAAACCCTTCTGAAATGTTCCTAGCAACCGATTAGCTCTACCCAGTCCTGTAGTACCTTAAGAAGAAGGGTAACAAACAGCTTGCCAGTTGAATCTAACATTGACAGCAGGCGGTAGTTGGTCGGTAAACCTCTGCTGCCCTTCCTAAAGACAGAAGGATCAATCTTCACCATGATTGAGGAATACAACTGGTGCAACATACCTTCCTAAAGAGAGTCACCAAGACCTGAGACCAAAGCTCCGGGTTCTTTTTAAGCACAACATTGAAACCTGTAAGGGGTTTTTGTCTTGGGCTATTACCTAACTTGGTGGTATTTTAGTATTGTGGTAGATTGGCAGTAAATTGGTAATATCTTAATGTGGTGGTAAATTAGGGGTGAGCATATTCATAGCACAACCCTATATGATGAGACAAACCTTCCCCCTTTACAATTATGGTGTACATCGGGTTGACTGTAAGCATGGACACCCAGGCTTAGCACATCTAGAATAAACCAACTGTTGCCATGAATTGTATAGATTATGAATATATTGTGCCTAGATTGTACATAGATTGTGCCGATGACTTATCTACGACATCAGCTTATGCCCTTGAAGGGCCCTGTTCAGTCGCAGCATGCATGGCTGAACACACTCATCCAAACACACAGGCTTTATCGCTTGCTTTTCGTATTGCACCTTTTATTTTTTACTTCACCTCCAGCTGTAAATGTTTTTTTACCACCATGGTGTAGACACTAGAAAACCTCCTAATTACCTCCCCTCAGCTCAAGAGAAGTCAAAAGAGACATAAAAGAAACGCTTACAACAAGTCCATTTTCAAACACTTCATGTATGTGTTTAAAAACATGCCATTATTGCAATAAAATCAGAATTCATTTCACAACAAACATTTCTCAAGTCTTACCAATACATTACACTGCAGTGGTTTCCTAAGGGACAGAAATATAAACATGCATTGCACAATTTTTTCTCATTTTTGTTGGTTAACAATATGCGAAAGAAAACCAAGCAATGACTCAGTTGAAATTACCATAATATTTCTATCTAAATACAGAGATAATTCTCATCATTCCATGCTCTCCTCAATTCTACATAACTTACACAGGGTTCTGAAGTTTTCGTGCTTATCGGGATGGTCCCTCGCCCACTCCTGCCGGTCTGCGGTGAAGTGTTGAAAGCCCGCACTGTCACCTTATTGTCCCCAGTCCAAATCGAAACTGGTAGAAACAGCACAGTAATATGATACATCAGAAACAAATGAAAAAATAAAATGAAATGAAGAGGAACCATACAAAATGAAGTCTCTGCACCATTTTACACAAACAAGCATCGTCAGCATAATTTCTCTGGTCCAGCATTCCACAGAGTCTCCTTCCCAGATGTCTCCTTTATCGGCACCTTGGGCTTTTCATCTTCACCCCCAATCTTTGGTACAGGGGCTTTCCCGGAGTCTCCTCCTGTGGTCTCCGATCCTGTGGCCTCCAATGGTCCATCGTCTCAAGGAACCGGCCCTTCCGGGTTAATAGATTAGTAGTTTCTAAAGTGAATAGAAAAAAAACAGGTTAAGTACATAGCATGAAAAAAGTCTATCCTTTTTCTACTACCAAGCTTAAAAAAAAACTGGATGCTCAAAACACCATGGTTCCCTGGATTTGCCACTTTGAATACCTACAATTAAAACCATGTTATAGAAAAACAAGACAACATTTGACAACTTGCATCCCAATAATTCCCAACCAAATACACGCCCCTCTATAATATTTTACAACTCCATTCCCTTTTGCCATAGCTCATTCTTATTTTCATTGCATTCAATATATTCAATTAGTCTCAACTCGCTCAAACTTTCTCACCTCATGTTTTGTGTGGCCGGGCTTAATTTCGTTGACATGAACAAATTGCTTTGTCACCATCTCACCGCCCATCCTGATTATTTTATATACAACAAGGGATATTGTATCTACAATCTCAAACGGCCCTTGCCATGCCGCGAGAAATTTAGAATGTTTGTGCCTGTTCTTTCCAAAGTGGTTGTAGAGGAGGTCCCAAATAAAGCCTGCACTCCAGTCGGCCATTTTGAAGTACCAGGAACACTCACACCGAAATACGTGACGTATGATGAGCAAATAAACCAGCAGAGAGCCACAGTAGGGCTCAGCCCAGTACCTAAGAAGAACAATACCTATTGAAGTACCAATAACCAGACAACCATGGACAGTAAGGTACCATTAAGAAAACCCTGCCAGCAAAAGAAACAAAATTAAGATTGCTTAAGTATTGTCCAGGAAGAAACGAAAAAGTCCTTAATGGAAGATGAATGGTGACGTCACAAGGGCCTGGTCTAACACACCCATAGAAGATATGACGACCCAAGGATGACACAAAGAGATGGAATGCCATGCATAAAGATATTGGCAAACTGAAAGAAAAGAACGTTGATGGAAGACAAAGGTGCTTAAACTGTAAGCAGGACGAAGATATTCAACCCGCTAACGCCTGTACATATGCGTGTAACCGCAAGAAAGCTAAGAAAACAGTACGGCTTGCTATGCTATGTAGAAGAATAGAGTGGCAAGGCCATTATACAAAATCTACCTCAAAATGAAGCATGTTATATAAATGCAAGTCCACTTTATGCAAAAGCAGAATTAACTCAGGTTACTAGAGGTCAAACAGGACAGGATTCGTATTCAAGCTAAAACGAGAAGGGATGGCTGAATCGAAACTCAGCAGAGGCAACATGAGCTAGGAAGAGCCAAGGTCAGACCAATAGAAGGAGCAAACAGTAGCTTTGCAGAATTGAAACTTAATAACAGAATAGCCTATCTCAGGATAGCCGAGATAAGGAGTTGCAGGCAGGTGGCAAGCCGAATAAGAGGGAAACTAGGCAATTTCACGGTGTTAGCAGCATATGACTATCTGAGCAAGAAGAAGCACGGGTTAACACCTACGTCTGGCTGTTGCCCAGACAGAGATATCATAACTTTTTCTGACAAGACGATACAGTTTCAAGGCCAACCACAGCCAACTAATTGACACATAGCCACTAACGTAATGATAGATTGAGGGGAGGGAGGGCGAATCTTAGGGCACCCTGCACCTGGCTGACCATTCTGTGTGCTGCTAAAGTGGAAATGTATGCATGGGGTTGAAGCTAACCCAATCACAATGGACCAAATAATCTAGCGTTCTATAGATAGTAGAACCAATGGGACGTCGTACTTATAGTGATGTCTACTAGAGTAATGTTAGAAGGAAGGGCTTAGACGCCCACCTGATAGTGTTTATCCAATCCTCTTACTTTGTTACCATATACAGATACAGTACCTATAGTAAAGTTACCTTTTCCTAACCAATAGAATTGCATGTTAACTTTTGAGTGTTACACGTAATTGATGATGAGTTTTGGCTATAAATGTTACTGCTTGTATGAAGTTCGAGGGAGTTGAAGCGAGACAGACTATTGCATCACTGTTGATTTCCATGTTTCCCCGTTTTTTGTACTTGTCATTAAACGGACTCCCCTTTGCCAAACCATTGAGTTGACCTTATTGATTGGTGTTGGAGTAAGAAAACATGCACCCCCATCCATCTCAAGGTGCAGCTATCTTGTCGTAAAGTACTCCGGAGCAAACCCCGACTCTATGGGCCGGCCGGGCATCTCCCCAGTACACTTGGTAGCAGAGGATGGTTATTGACTATCGATTATTTGATGAAAGTAAGACACCTATTGACTGTCGACATAAAGTAACTCTAGGCCTTCAACAATATCACAAGTCCTTTGCCATTCGGCTGAGTAGACTGTGAAGCTCCCCCTAGACAATGGTAGTGTAAGCAAGAGTCTGCAGAAAGGGCCTGAAGGGACCCCTTTTCCCACACTTCCCTTCCCATTCCTAAGGGCAGCTGAGCGAGCGAAAAGCTGAACGAGGCGGTAACAGGGGCGGTGATCCTGAGGGTCCAGAGAGGAACTATGTGAACGGTGAGTGAAGCAAAAAATGGAGTGCTTTGGCAAATAGTGCATGCCTTAGAACAAGTAAAGGGAAAAGGTAACGGAGGGAGGAGGGAAAAAAAAATAAAGTTAACAGTAGAGAAGACTGTATTTATATATGAGAGCAATAAAAGATAAATGAGAGATTACCAGGGGAGAGAAGAGAGATGTTACTGGGGCAGACACCCGAGAAGTGAGAGGATTTGTCTTATCCCTGCGCTTTAATATAGCAGCCAGAAGAAATGTGTACCAAGAGTCCCACATAATGGGGAACAACTAGGCTACCACAACGTTTAAAGACGTGGTGAAAGGGGTACGTTTATACTCCATGAAGGGGTAATGATTAGAGGCAGAGATATTTGTGTCCAGCTGTTGTCCGTCTAGTCTGTCAAGTGTCTGTCTTACATGTTTCTCTGTTGTGACGTCACACATATGCATTGGACATTTTTTGAGAAAGCTGATTTAAAAATGTCATGTGATATGATAGCTGAAACAGAATTGCACATCAATTGATGTGTTTTTTTAACAAATCGGTAGTATACAATGTTTGGTGGAAAATTTGGATTGGAGCCTGCGATATTTGGTGTTCACTCATATTGACAGAAGCTGTTTAAACCACATAAAAGCATTGACAAGTGTTATATAAGAGGAAAGGGAACAGATTTAAGCATGGAAAACTTAACTCCATTAGCACACTTATGCAAGCAATTGCCTAAACACGTACCCAAGCTAAAGAAATATAGCACCCGAGTGGGTTAAAGGTACCGCCCACAGGATGTTTATGCCGCGGCCACAATATGGGTCTTTATCTAAAGCCGTTTTACAACATATGACAACCTATTTGCACGCCACATATACAGGCAGGGAGTTAGAAAAACGCCTTGTTGTTCTCAAGTTGGGGAAAATGTACGTACAGGTAAAGGAGGAAGAGCCGCCAACAGATTGGATACCTAATGTATGCACAGAGGGGGGTGAGACGCCTACCGTGCTACCTGCCTCCTCCAAAACAAAAATCTAAGAGAGTAAGGACAAGGGATTATACCCATTAAGGGAACTTAAAGCAGCCACGGGTTACAGCAACCCCTCGTATGAGTCACCTACACATAGTAGTGATGAGAATCAAGGGAGAGATAAGGACAAGAATATTACCTCCGCAGTCCCAATGGGAAAAGGGGAGACATGATGATGAAAGGAAAGAACAGGCACTGACAAGTGCATCTCTCGACAAGGTTAGAGAAGGGAAGAGATGGAAGGGGAGCAAAGACAGAACTGATGAGATAGCATTCTCACAAGATGAATGGATGGGAGGACAAATTCTATTGAAACTTGATGAGAAAGGCATTGATGATGCAAGGCAAAAGGAGAGGTTAGATGAGACACAGAGGAAGGGGAAAGTAAAGGAGTTAAGAGACGAAAGGTTAAGAAGGAAAGACAGACAAAGGCGAGAACAGCGCACAGTTCATCGAACGCCGTGCGATAAGGCCACAGCAAATTCGCACATAGTGCGGCGCACATAACAAAAGTAGGCATAACACGGGGCGTCACACTCAGAATGGGGAACAACTCATGAAAATGTGGGCGTCACGGGGGAAGTACAGGAGGCAAGTGCGCAGAACGCCCACAGACACTCGCCTACAACACGTATTCATGGAATCGAATAGGGAAAAACAGCGCACGGCCAAAGACGCGCACAGGCCCATACATGTCCGCCACACGAAAGCAGGCGGTAGCGTCCCTGCGCAGGAAAAAAATGTGTGCCAAAGTCCTACATGCGCGAGAAGGCCCACACGTGATCGGGCCTGGGGGAGCGTGTGCGTGTATTACAGAGGTGCGTGAGAAGTTTCACACGCGATCGGGCCTAGGGGAGCGTGTGCGTGTATTTTAGAGGTGCGTGAGAAGTTTCACATGCGATCTGGCCTGGGGGAGCGTGTGCGTGTATTTCAGAGGTGCGCGAGAAGTTTCACACGCAGTCAGGCCTGGGGGAGCGTGTGCATGTATTCCAGAGGTGCGCGAGAAGTTTCTCACACGCGATTGGCCTGGGCGCGTGTATTTCACGTGTGCACGAGAAGTCCCACACGCGATTGGCCTGGGCACATGTATTTAAGAGGTGCGCGAGAAATTCCACACGTGATTGGCCTGGGCGCGTGTATTCCAGAGGTGCGCGAGAAGTTTCACACGCGATTGGCATATGCGCGTGTATTTGAGGGGTGAGCGAGAAGTTCCACACGCGATTGGCCTGGGTGCGTGTATTTCAGAGGTGCGCGAGAAGTTTCACACGCGATTGGCCTGGGCGCGTGTATTTCAGGGGCACGCAGGTGTTTTCACACTCGATCGGGCCTGGGAGAGCAGGGTACATGTATTTCAGGGGCTCGCGGGTGTTTTTACACGCGATCTGGCCTGGGGGAGCGGGTGCGTGTATTTCAGGGGCTCGCGGGTGGTTTTACACGAGATCGGGCCTGGGGGAGCAGGGTACCACTCACCGTCTGCCTTACGTGTAGAAGAACGCGTAGCCAACACCCACCCGCTGTGAAGTAATAGCGTGTGAACCCCAACGCCTGCAAAACACACGCACCGCACCCCACGAAAAGCAACGCTCGTGCGCGATACATCACAGACACGCATACGCACTAAGGGCCTTTGGTGCAATGGAATCGCGTATGCGTGCTGACGCGCTTACGCGCTAAGGGCCTTTCCTCGATTCACACGCTGGCGTGCAGAATTTTCACGTGCCAAATCACTCCGTATCAAGCTGGCCACGCGTAAGTACACGGAAGACCACGCTCCTGCCCAAAAAGCTGAATTACTGTCCCCCAGAGCCCCGAGCAGCCTCCCACGAGTCATCTGCTGCTGCCTGCCTGCCTGCTGCCACCGTGCCCTGCCATTTGGTGCCTGCACATCAGCCATCTGCAGGGGTCCAGTTGCTGTGTCCACCCCTGCTGGAACAGAACACTCCCGACTGGGATACCATCGCTCTTCAGCCCAGCCCCAGGACCCAGTTGCCCACCCACGCCTGCCTCGGGGGTCGCCATGTCGGGGCAAACACCATCCGAGACCACTGGCGACCCCCAGCCAGAAGGGCAGAGGGCCACCAGCTTCAGTCAGAAGGAAGTTGGTGTCCTGGTGGAGCTTGTCCTGGGGCATTATGATGCCCTCTTCGGATCACCACGCGCCAACAATGAAGGACGGGACAGGATCTGGGACGACTTTGTGGTTGCCATCAAGGCGGAGGGGGTGGCAACCCGCAACATCAAGCAAGTCAAGAAGCGCTGGGAGGACTTCAGGTCCAGGACCCTCATAAAGGCCCGGCGCCTCGTGGAGGGGGGCCGGGGCAGCATGAGTACCATCCAGCTGAGGGTCCTGGAATGCGTACGCCCAGCGCTCCATGCCCAGATCCATGAGAGGCAGACCAGTCTGGAGTCGAGCGGTAAGTGGCCAAGCATTGCTGTGTGAGACAGGGCATGTTGCAGCGTGCTGGTTGTCTGATACTTGCCTGTATGTGTGACATAGGCCATGTACGCGTGTGTGTGTGCAGGGACATCATGGTCATGCATGTGAGACCAGTAATGTGTGAAGCACACGGTTGGTGAATGTGTTTAAATGTAACATGGGGATCCCCATGCCGAATGGACACATGAGAGCATGCCAGTCTCTGTTCCTGGACATGGGTGTCGGTGAGGGATGGGTGCTGATGCCATGTCCATGTATGGTGTCCATGTCTGTGTTTCTGACCTGCGTGTCTGTGACTTGTGGATGCCATGGATGCATGACACATGTCTGTGACAATGTTCAGATTCACTGATGCAGCCTAGTTATCCTTGCATCCACTGTGTCTGGGGTGTACGAGTCCAGATGGATGAAAGTACGTTGAAGTGTGTGCATGTGATAGGCATGACCCATGATGCATGTGAGTCCAAAAACAACATTGTATGCTTCAAGAGTCCCTTGAACATGTTTGCTTATGTCCATAGCATGCGCCATGCCTATTACTGCATGTGTTTTGCCTGCACTGACCCATGTGTTGTGGAGGGACATGATGGAAGTGATCTTTGACAGTGCCACTCATCTGCTATTGCTTCTTGTCTAGGGGACCATTGTACAGTACCCTGATGCTTGTGTTCTATGTATCCCTCTACACAGCGCAAAGTGAAGAAGAGGGCGGAGACGGCGCTGTGGAGCTAAGCGGTGGCGATGCCCCCACGGCTGCAGCGGAAGGGGTGGGTGAGCCCCCACAGGGGCTTGCAATGGCAGAAGAGGGTGTAGAGCCATCCAGGTTGGTGCTTTCCACAGAGGAGGTGGCCGCTACTGAGCCGCACATGGGGCCTGGTGGGGGCATCCCTGCTGGTGCAAGTGGTGCAGTCCAGGGGCAGGGGCAGGAGACAGCACAGGTCGCCGTGGAGGTGCCTGTGCATGTCACTGTCCCTGACACTGTGACTGCACTACCATGCACCAGCAGGGATGCCCCATCCCAGGCCCGTCCGCAGGTAGGGGGGATGTCCACGTCATCTGACTCCCCTCCACCTGCGCACGAGGGGACCCCTGGCCGTATGGGGAAGGTCCTGATTGGTGTCGCATTGCGCACGGCTGTCATTCGTGATGAGGTGCGTGCTTTCCAGGGGGAGCACGCACGTCATCACAAAGAGCACCGTGCCAACGTGGCCCAGTTGGGAGCGGTCATGGTCGGGGGTCTCGTACATGTGTCGGGCAGTGTGGCGACCCTCTCCTCCTCTGCGGAGGCTATGCGCCAGTCATACTCCATGCCGTCTTCCGGCCCAGATGCCACCAGGGCCCCCTGTGGACCTGCCCCGACCAATGCAGCCACCTCGGTGGGGATCCCATCCCTGCCACAGTCGGGAGTCGGAGGTCCAGCAGGGGTGGACACACCAGCCACTGGACCCCAGCAGATGGAGGATTTGACGGCATCATCGGGCAGGGCACGTGCACAACGGCGTTGGTGGTTTCCATCAGCCTGGATGCCGTCGTGCTGGCACAGGCAGTTGTGTCGGAGGCAGCGGCAGGCTCGACGTGGGAGGCATCATGGCTCGGGACCATCAACATCAGGGCTGCAGGCATCGGCCGGAGGGCAGGAGAACCCTGGAATGGGAGTGGCTTCCGTGTGGGAGCGGTTGGGCCAGCAGATAGGTGCGGAGCAGCAGCGGGCAGAGGAGGAACGGCTCACAATGGTCAGGGCGGAGAACTCCATGCAGAGGGCGCTGAGGCGGGCTGAGTGCCTCGAGGGTCTTCGCAGGGAGTTGGAGCTGGACACTGCATTATCCCTGCGGGACCTTGGGGCCAGGGAACATGCCCGCCTCCAAGGCATTGAACAGGAGTTCGATTATGCCCTGGCCCATGACAACAACCAGTGAGCAGTCGGACTAGCCCGCTGCCCTTGTAAATAGTTATGTAGTTATTATTAGGTTTCCTTTGCTATTTTATTTATTTTGGACCCTTTGGACAATGGGCCACATTTTTGTATATAGTTTTATTTTATTAGGTAGTATTTTCATGTAGGTTTCATTTCTTCAGTTGGGATCATGGACCCTGGTTTGTTTATCTGTATATAGTTGACTGTTGGATTTTTTTTTTTTTTTGGATTTCCCCATGGAGCAATGGTTTTCGGTTTTATTTTTACCTTGGATTTACTTTCTTGAACTGTGACTTTGGACACCTTTCCTTTGGATCATTATTTTACGGACATGCTGCTTTTGGTTTTTGATTCCCATTGTCATTTGTTTATTTTTAATTCCATTTATGCTGTTTTTAATAAATTTTTTTCATCAAACTTGTAGTATCATCTCATTGGTATCATGCATATCATGATATGGGTTTTGAGATTCACTGACACCCATTGGGTGTATGTGAGGGCCATGTGTTCATTTCCAAACTTGCTATTGGGGTTCTATCATGTCATTGCCATTTCTAAGTGGGTGGATGCAATGCTCGAGTGGGTGTTTTGCATTTGGAGGCTGGCCATAAGGGTCAGGGATCTAGATTGTGATGACATGTTGGCTGGGGGACATGTGTGGGGGCCTGCTGGAAGGTGCCCCACAATGCTGGGGGGTGGGGGTGCAGGGGGACATGAGTGGGACATGAGTGGGGGCCTGCTGGCAGGTGCCCTGCAATGCTGGGGGGTGGAGGTGCAGGGGGACATGAGTGGGACATGAGTGGGGGCCTGCTGGCAGGTGCCCCGCAATGCTGGGGGGTGGGGGTGCAGGGGGACATGAGTGGGACATGAGTGGGGGCCTGCTGGCAGGTGCCCTGCAATACTGGGGGGTGAGGGTGCAGGGGGACATGAGTGGGACATGCGTGGGGGCCTGCTGGCAGGTGCACCGCAATGCTGGGGGGTGGGGGTTCAGGGGGACATGAGTGGGATATGAGTGGGGGCCTGCTGGCAGGTGCCCCGCAATGCTGGGGGGTGGGGGTGCAGGGGGACATGAGTTGGACATGAGTGGGGGCCTGCTGGCAGGTGCCCTGCAATGCTGGGGGGTGAGGGTGCAGGGGGACATGAGTGGGACATGCGTGGGGGCCTGCTGGCAGGTGCCCCTCAATGCTGGGGGAGGGGGTGCAAGGGGACATGAGTTGGTGATCAGTAGTGCAAGGAGACATGTGCCTTTGCTGGGGGGCATGCCCATGTTGGGTGGGCTGCCTGTGGGACATGACCAGGGATGCAGGGTAGTCCCCTGTGGTGTGGGCTGCCTGCAGGGGCTGTGGAGGGTGTACAGGGGACACCTGGGAGGACCCACACTGCCAAATCACATGTAGGACTCCCCGGCACCCCTGAAATACACGTACCCTGCTGAAATCGCGTGTGAAAATTCTCGCGCACCCCTGAAATACACGTACCCTGCTGAAATTGCGTGTGAAAATTCTTGCGCACCCCTGAAATACACGTACCCTGCTGAAATTGCGTGTGAAAATTCTCGCGCACCTCTGAAATACACGCGCCCAGGCCAATCGCGTGTGGAACTTCTCGCGCACCTCTGAAATACATGCGCCCCGGCCAAACGCATTTGGAACTTCTCACGCACCTCTGAAATACACGTGCACGCTCCCCCAGGCCAATCACGTGTGGAACTTCTCGCCCACCCCTGAAATACACGCACACGCTCCCCCAGGCACGATCGCGTGTGAGACTTCTCGCGCACCCCTGAAATACACGCACACGCTCCCCCAGGCCAGATCGCGTGTGGAACTTCACGGTCGTGTGTAGTACTTCTCGTGCACCCCTGAAATACACGCGCCCAGGCCATTCGCGTGTGGAACTTCTCGCACACCTCTGAAATACACGCACACGCTCCCACAGGCCCGATCGTGTGTGGAACTTCTCGCGCACCCCTGAAATACACGCGCATAGGCCAATCGCGTGTGAAACTTCTCGCGCACCTCTGCAATACACGCGCCCAGGCCAATCGTGTGTGGAACTTCTCGTGCACCTCTGAAATACACGCACACGCTCCCCCAGGCCAATCACGTGTGGAACTTCTCGCGCACCTCTGAAATACACGCGCCCAGGCCAATCGCGTGTGGAACTTCTCGCGCACCCCTGAAATACACGCGCCCAGGCCAATCGTGTGTGAAACTTCTCGCTCACCTCTGATATACACGCACACGCTCCCCCAGGCCAGATCGCGTGTGGAACTTCTCGCGCACCTCTGAAATACACGCACACGCTCCCCCGGGCCAATCGCGTGTGGAACTTCTCACGCACCTCTGAAATACACGCACCCAGGTCAATCGCGTGTGGAACTTCTCGCGCACCCCTGAGATACACGCGCCCAGGCCAATCGCGTGTGGAACTTCGTGCACCCCTGAGATACACGGGCCCAGGCAAATCGCGTGTGGAACTTCTCGCGCACCCCTGAGATACACGCGCCCAGGCCAACCGCGTGTGGAACTTCTCGCGCACCCCTGTAATACACGCGCCCAGGCCATTTGCATGTGGAACTTCTCGTGCACCCCTGAAATACACGCACCCAGGCCATTGCGTGTAATACTTCTCGCACACCCCTGGAATACACGCACACGCTCCCCCAGGCCAGATCACGTGTGAAACTTCTCGCGCACGTGTGTTCCCGACACCCGTAATACTCGTTCCCTGCTTTGCGTTTGCTGTTTGCCAGTCCGGTAAACTGGTACAGGGTTGGCGCAGCCCTTTGCGATGGTTTTGCGATCTTGATGGCTTTTCCTTGCGCGAGGGCGTTCTTGGGGGCGTAACTGGCGCTGCTGCAGGGTCGCTGCACCACTCTGCGCCACGTCTGCTTTTGGAGGCGAGAATCCATGAATACGCTGTGCGCGGAAATAAATTTTAACGCACGCGGCTGGCGCAGACATTCGCACGGGCACACTGTGCGTCAGCCGCTTGCGACACTTTTGTGAGGAATTACATGAATCGGCCTGCTTATCTGTTCTATGAACTGCCTTTACACCTTGGACCATTAAGAATAGGATAGATACGACCTTCATTACTTATTTGAGTCTACAATACATACCTTTATTTACCCATAATAGAGGATAATTATCGAGACCTGCATTTGCCAACAAGTAGTATATCAGAACATCCTATCTACACGCCACATAGACCTCGAGCATGAAGTGAGTTTTCCTTCCATGGACATGTAATTTGTATATAGAAGCTCTCGTTTTGGGCCTTTTTTGCTATACATACTTTGGGCTGGTTATGGCCTTTTGTTTTTGCAGCTAATAACTTTGAGAGACCAATGGATTTATTTAAAGACGTCTGTTCCAAACTCCTTTTAAAGCCTTATGGACAATACTAGACAAAAAAGGAACAAACCGTCTCTCTTCTCTTAATACTTTCCCCCAACTCCCGCTCAAGCTCCGCGGACCAAATGAGGACCAATTCTAAGGTTTTGAAAACAAATGTAACAAAGTACAATTTTATTAAAGAGAAAACACAATACACAAATATCTTAAAATAAAATCAACACATCTTAAAAAGGTATAAAACATAGTGCACTCTTACTAAAACATCAAATACAAAACCAGAAAACAAGTTGAAATAAAATATTAAAAAACTGATAAAAAAAACAACACCAACCTGCCTAGGTGTCACCTATACACCCAACAAGCTCCTGTCTATACAAATCTAGACAGAGCAACACACAAAATTAAACCCTGGTGTATAGTAACGCTTTGGTAGTTAGCACTTCCAAACAACCACTTTGTTTGGTTTGTTGAAGGTATGTTATTAATCACCTCTCTGTTAATTGTCTACCCCTTGAAACTGCTACTGGGGTGACTGAAACCACTGAGTTGATCAATGAACCACACGTTACAATTTGAGGTGCTCATATGCCCGACATGTTTCATTCACATACATTTGGAACAAATTGCATGAACTTCATCGGGGATCCAAAACAAAATCCACTATACACAATAGATGAACTTAATAACAGACACATTATTTAAACTTGGTTAGGAATGTCTCCACGTTGGGGTGCTTCCAAGTAACTGAAGGCTTTTCGTAAAAGACAACCTGCTGAGACAAGAAGGGGGGGGGGGTAACCCAAAGAAACAAGTGAGGAGAGAAAGAGAAAAAGGACTTGAGTTAGTAATATACCTCAAATCAACTTACAAGGCTATAATTAACCTAAGCAAGACTCACCGGTACCAGTCTTGCCAATGCAAATACTGCTAAGTTATGGTGAAGAGGGGATCGTCTCCACTGTGGACGTTTAAACACATTCTGTAGACCAAGAGAAGGAGACAACATAACTGGTATGAGCACAACACAACTAATCACCATTTAACAGACCTGACATGGTGTAAGAGCTACTCATCTCATTAACCCGCAGTGACCACCAAATTCAGTGACAGTCAACTTTAATAAATGCATGCTGAATACACACCACGTGACTCTACACAATCCTGCCACCACTGGCCAAGAATCTGTGTTAGTAATCATGAACTAGACGATCCAATGTGAATCCACAAGGAAGAGAGGTTAAGAGTATATACTCCCGTCCTCTAACCCAAACGTGTAATACAATACGTTTACCAAATTGCCATCAATATGCGGTGTGTGCAAGGTACATGTAGGTGTAAGGTACAAAATAGTGAAAAACAAGACTCATACCCTAAGGGGAGAAAAATGGCAAAACAATTCGCTCGACCGTTAAGTTGCGCCCATGTTCCAGCCTTGACTCGTGTGGAAAGATTTCAAAAGTGTCTCTCTCCCATGCACATAAATACGGCTCTGGAATGGAACCATGGACAGAACAAAAAGAGTCAAATGAGCAACGTAGCCCAAGCATTGGTTCCTGCTTGCAACATCTAAAAAGCAGGAACAAAAGAAAAACCGAGCGTAATGCGTGGCTTACCAAGTGTCCATAAGTCGCCGGCGGCAAGAACTCACAAACGCTTCGGTCTGTCAATATGCGCTGTTTCCTCTGTGCCGTCTCTGCGAGGCACCAGGAAGTATAAGTGGAGATAGGGGGTGTGGTAAGCCGACCACGTGACAGGTCAGGTGATTATCACGGCTATACTGTGTGTGGAGACATGAGATTCAGAACAGAGTACCCGGACATCTTGATCCATGTAAACGGGCAACTGATAATGTAACAATATTACAGGTAAGGCACTGACAATGGTGCGGTCTGGGCCCTGTGGTACCGTCTGTCTAAAAAATGGAGCAAAATGATGGAAACTTAAAAATGCACACAGAAACTCGTAATGCAGATGTCAAACTTGCAGAACAAGCCTGTTTAAATGGAAACTACTCCCTGTTGTTGTAATGTAAGCTGGCTTCACAACTAATTTTAATCAATTAGAGGCATCAGGCATACTAAGATGCCAATCTGACTGTTCATTAAGGCCAATGATTGCTGACCTCGTAAGGAATATAAGCCATTTCTCCTTGAACAGAAGTTTTTCTGTTTTATTATCGTAAACCTTGGATTTGTCTAGTTGCCATAAAACAGTCCATAGTAGGTCATCTGGGCTGTATTCCATTATAAGAAAATGATTAACTAACGGGGCTGCAATATTTTTCCTTTTGATACAACTCCTGTGTTCACTCATTTGACTCTTCACTTTCCTTTCAGTCATCCCAACATAAAGTTTATGACACGGGCACCATATAGCATATACCACGTCAGTGGAATTGCATTTAGTGAATTGGTTTTGAGTCCATGGACGTTTATGTCGACTTCTGTTGTACGTTTAGTGTATTTGCAGTTGACACAATGTCCATAGGGTGCATGTCCTAGAAGGTTTGGAAGACCCCAAGATTCTGTAACGCTTGTCACATGCCCTTGTTTAGTCGTGATATCATTCTTCGTAAGTAACTCTTTCAAGTTGGAAGTTCTTTTATATGCACACAAGGGGACATCTAAAGGACATTCACCTCCAGCCAAAATATGCCAGTTTTTATGTCTTATTTTAGTAACCAGGTTGGATCTGGGGCAGAAAGTACTAACAAAAACAATTTTATTTGTGGTGGGGTCCTTTTGATGGTATTCCAAAAGAGATTCCTGTTGTTATGCTTAGCTCTTTTGAAGGCCCTTTTAACTATCCTCGATGGATAACTTCTGGCCTCCAGTTTAGATTTCAATAGTGCTGACTCGTTCAGGAAAGTTAGGTTGAGGGTACTGTTTCTTTTGAGGCGTAAAAACTGCCCGAACGGTAAGATCTCCCGCGTGTGTCTAGGGTGGCTTTTAACTAAGCATTGCAATCCGTAGGTTTATGAAAAGGGCTGACCTTGAGAGCGGTACTGGTTTTGTTCACTTCATTGGTAATGTCCAGGAAATTGATTTTCTCTCTACTGCAGGTGGAAGTAAATTTAAGGAACTGATTCCTCGAATTAATCCATTGGAAAAATTCTGCAAATGATTCTTTTTGCAGATCATGGATTTTCCCAATGTTTTACCTCTAACAATTATCTGTTGGGTGACCGTCATTACCTCATTGTCACCCTGCATATAGTATTGGGTGAGTTATGAACAAACATAGGTTAAGCTGAACATGCAACCTTATACCGTTATTACTGACATGTGAGTTGTCACACACTACTACCCTTTACATATACTCTCTTGATAAGAGGAGATCATCATATTATTTACTGCATACCGTGGTGGAGAATTATACCCACTTCAGTTGGCATTGTGAAGACACTCTATGCACATTGTGGACTATGTAGAGGTGAGATTTCTCTACATATATTTAACTTGAGATCTCTCTAGCTTCTGGAGTATTGAACTGTGAATAGTATGTTCTGAGCACAATGGAGCACAATGGAGTTGGTAATCTGTAATCCTCTATTATAAGGGATTGTGCATTACGCATTTGATGTTTCAAGCCCCGAAATGTCTTTGTTGAAGAACATTGTTATCACTTGGAACATGGAATATTTAAGGTATACGTGCATTGCATTTATTTACCACTAGAACCACAATCAGATACAGGCTGATATTTTGTAAGCTATTATGACATTCAATATGTAAAAGAAATACACTTATATAAGACTCTATTTTTCTATTTATTACTTTTAGAATTGTTAATCAGACAAGACCCCTGATGAAGAGTTGATTACTTGAAACGCGCTGGGCCTCACCAATAAATACATGCTTTGTTGAATCTACATCTCCTATGCATATATGTTGTCTTAACCTCGTTTTTTTAACATTGCATTTTCTAAAAGTAACTCAGGTTATCAAATCAAAGAGGCATGCATTATTTTTATTTGAAAATTAAATACCAAATGTTTGGCTGATCATTTAGCCTGTGAAAGCGTGCAGGGGACTTAAGTTTTATTTCCTAAGCGCAACATGGAATGAGCAGATTTAGTGTTGATATCTACAATGGTTTCATCCATTCTGTGTACAACAGAAATAGTCAAAAGTTGTGGGATAATCCCCCAGATGTCAATTGAAACCGCCAATTGAAACCGCCCGGGACATCCCCACTTATACGCCCACTAAGCATCACCATATCACAATCACCAAGGAAGTTGGACCAGTGCTGTCCTGCCCTATTCATTCTGTTCTGAGAAAGAATGCAACTTGATTGAACCCAAACATTGTCCTCCAGCACCACTGTATCTGTGCGATAGGCATTCAGATCCCCCGCAATTAATATGGAATCTGTATCTGAAGAATACCATAACAATACAATTTCGATAATGCTGGAAAATATATCCTTAGTCAACACACCCCAATCCCTGGTGGATCATCAACATTTAATAACAAAAACTTTATTTGCTGGCCCATTGAATCAAAATTTATTTCGACCGCAAGCACATTTTATTCAAATTTAGAGCGTGTTATCACTTAAGCTGCTATACAATGTATTACACCCCTTAGCAGACCTCAATGAGGTCTCCCATGTATCCCACTTTGGGCCCTATTTATTTTTTTATATATAAGAACGGGGGAAGTTGTAGTGTTTAGAAATAGCCAGTATTTATGCCGTTGCTCACTTAATTATGTTAAGGAGGGACCCACACTGGGTCCGAATGTAAGGAAAATGATTTTGGAGTAGCGATGGGGAAGGGCAGATTAGGAGAGAGAAAATAAAGTATGGCTGCTAAAATGCACAGCTCTGTGTCCTTGTGGTTGCTTTCACATTGTATCTACTTCATTGATCCCCTGCAAAGAGGTCATAGTGCAAAATATCTGGCATATGCAACTATCTTAAATTCTTTACTTGACTGTATTTCTACAGAATTAGATAATAGGTCAGCATGCACAACCATGGAAGTCCATTGACTCATCCTAGAGGTCTGGCCACAATTGTTTGTTGATTTTCTAGACACAGAAAATGTTCATTCTATATAAGATCTAATTTCCTACCTGAAAAGAGCACTTTGCATTTTTAAGATTCTATACAATTGTTGTAATCCTTTTAATGCCACTTTCAAAACAAATTGCCTCATTTAGAGTTTGGCAATGTAGTAAACAAATGCTGGTAATGGAATGACTTCAATGTTTACCCACACCAAATTTAGAGTTTGAAAACTGAAACTCGCTGAACAATGTGGCATGCAGTAACTACGACATTCAGGGGGTAATTCATAGAATCCAGCGCACAAGTGGCGCACGCGGCTGGCGCACAGTGTGCGCGTGCGAATCCCTGCGCCAGCCGCGTGCGCTAAAATCCAATTCCGCGCACAGCGTATTCATGGATTCCAGCCACCAAAACCAGCCGTGGCGCACAGTGGCGCAGCGACCCTGCAGCAGCACCAGTTACGCCCCCAAGAACGCCTCTCGCGCAGGGAAAAGCCATCAATATACCCAATCCAGCTCAAAGGGCTGCGCTAACCCTGTACCAGCACAGCAAGCGGGCTACGTGTATCACTGGGGTGCGCGGGAAGTACCTCACGCGATTCCATCAGGGTACGTGTATTTCGGGATGCGCGTGAAGTTCCACACGCGATATCAGCAGGGTACGTGTATTTCAGGGTGCATGGGAAGTTACACACGCGATTTCCGCAGGGTACGTGTATTTCAGGGGTGCTTGTGAAGTTCCACACGTGATATCAGCAGGGTACGTGTATTTCAGGGTGCAGGGGAAGTTACACACGCGATTACAGCACGGTACGTGTATTCCAGGGGTGCGCGGGAAGTTCCACACGCGATTCCATCAGGGTACGTGTATTTCAGGGGTGCGCGGGAAGTTCCACACGCGATTGGGCCCGTGCGAGCAGGGTACGCGTATCTCAGGGGTGCGCGGGAAGTTCCACACGCGATTCCATCAGGGTACGTGTATTACAGGGTGCGGGGGAAGTCTCACGCGCAAAATCAGCAGGGTACGTGTATACCAGGGGTGCGCGGGAAGTTCCACACGCAATTCCATCAGGGTACGTGTATTTCGGGGTGCGCATGAAGTTCCACACACGATATCAGCAGGGTACGTGTATTTCAGGGTGCAGGGGAAATTACACACGCGATTTCCGCAGGGTACGAGTATTTCAGGGGGTGCGCGTGAAGTTCCACACGCGATATCAGCGGGGTACGTGTATTTCAGGGTGCAGGGGAAGTTACACACGCGATTTCCACAGAGTACGTGTATTTCAGGGGTGCGTGTGAAGTTCCACACGCGATATCAGCAGGGTACGTGTATTTCAGGGTGCAGGGGAAGTTACACACACGATTACAGCAGGGTACGTGTATTCCAGGGGTGCGCGGGAAGTACCACATGCGATTCCATCAGGGTACGTGTATTACGGGGTGCGCGTGAAGTTCCATACGCAATATCAGCAGGGTACGTGTATTTCAGGGTGCAGGGGAAGTTACACACGCGATTTCCGCAGGGTACGTGTATTTCAGGGGTGCGCGTGAAGTTCCACACGCGATTTCAGCACGGTACGTGTATTTCAGGGGTGCGTGGGGAGCACCACACTTGAATTGCACGTGTGGGTCCTCCCAGGTGTTCCCTCTACACCCTCCACGGCCCCTGCAGGTGGCTCACACCACAGGGGCCTACCCTGCACATGTCCTGCAGGCACCCCATCCACCATGGCCATGCCCCCCAGCCAACCCACATGTCAACTTGCACTACTGCCCACCAACGCATGTCCCCCTGCTCCCCCAGCCACCAGGGGCACCCTCCACAGGCCTCCACCCATGTCTCCCAGCACCCCCACCCCCCAGCACTGTGGGGCACCTGCCAGCAGGGCCCCACCCATGTCCAACTCATGTTCCCCACCCCCCACCCCCGAGCACTGTGGGGCACCTGCCAGCAGGCCCCCACCCATGTCCAACTCATGTTCCCCACCCCCCCACCCCCCAGCACTGTGGGGCACCTGCCAGCAGGCCCCCACCCATGTCTCCCAGCACCCCCACCCGCCAGCACTGTGGGGCACCTGCCAGCAGGCCCCCACCCATGTCCAACTCATGTTCCCCACCCCCCACCCCCCAGCACTGTGGGGCTCCTGCCACCAGGCCCCCACCCATGTCCAACTCATGTTCCCCACCCCCCCACCCCCCAGCACTGTGGGGCACCTGCCAGCAGGCCCCCACCCATGTCCAACTCATGTTCCCCACACCCCCACCCCCCAGCACTGTGGGGCACCTGCCAGCAGGCCCCCACCCATGTCTCCCACCACCCCCACCCACACAGTCACCAGGGGCAGTCTCCACCAGGCCCCCACCCATGTCTCCCACCACCCCCACCCCCCAGTCACCAGGGGCAGCCTCCACCAGGCCCCCACCCATGTCTCCCAGCACCCCCACCCCCCAGCACTGTGGGGCACCTGCCAGCAGGCCCCCACCCATGTCTCCCACCACCCCCACCCCCCAGCAGTGCCGGGGCACCCACCACCAGGCCCCCACCCATGTCTCCCACCACCCCCACCCCCACAGTCACCAGGGGCAGCCTCCACCAGGCCCCCACCCATGTCTCCCACCACCCCCACCCCCCCAGTCACCAGGGGCAGCCTCCACCAGGCCCCCACTCATGTCTCCCACCACCCCCACCCCCCAGCAGTGCAGGGGCAGCCTCCACCAGGCCCCCACTCATGTCCCCCTGCACCCAGGTCCTCACAATCCCCAATCATGTGCGTCATGGTCAGCCTCCACAGCCAAAAGGCCCTACCAAGTAACCCATTCACCCACATGGAAATGGAAATTACATGTTACACCCTCAATGTTCATAAAGCAAATGAACCCATGTCCGTCATACACAATAGTTGCAAATGAATGGGAAAACACCCAACATGACATGCATGAAACCAATGAGATGATACCACACAGTGAAGTATGAAAACAAAATTGTATTAAAAAAAATTGAATGCAAATGAAATGAAACAAACTGCAATGGCAATGAAAAAAAGATAAGCTGCATGTCCGTCCAAAAAAATCAAAACTACAAATCCAAATCAAAAAAATGTTGTTCAAAGTCACATTAAAAATAAAATCAATCCGAGAGATAAAAATAAATGCAAAGACCATTGCTCCATGGAGAATAAATCAAAAATAAAAAAATAAAACAATCCAATGAAGAACTATGTACAAAACATCCAAGGGTCCCTGAGCCCAACTGAACAAAGGAAACCTACAAAAAACCCTAACTAAAATGCAACTATATACAAAAATTGGAGCTGTGTCCGTCGACTCCAAATCTTAAGAAGAAACAAATGAAACCTAAAACTAAAGAACTATATACAAAGGCGGCGGGCAAGTCCAGCGGCTCACTCCATGGTGTTCCGGGCCAGGGCATCATCAAACTCCTCGTCTATGTCCCGGAGGCGGTCCTGTTCCATGGCCCCGAGGGTCCCCAGGGACGACGCCATCTGCTCCTCCAACCCCCTGCGGATTGCCTCGAGGCACTCGGCCCGCCTCAGGGCCCTCCGCATGGAGTTCTCCGCCCTGACCATCGTGAGCCGCGCCTCTTCCACCCGCCGCCGCTCCACACCTATCTGCTGGCCCAACCGCAGCCACACGGAAGACACCTCCTGTCCTGGGTCCTCCTGCCCTCCGGCCGATGCCTGCCCCTCCGATGTTGATGGCCCGAGCCATGATGCCTCCCACGTTGACTCTGCTGCTGCCTCCGATGCAACTGCCTCTGCCAGCACGACGGCATCCAGGCTGATGGAATCCACCGACGCCGCCGTGCACGTGCCCTGCCTGATGATGCCGGCACATCCTCAATCTGCTGGGGTACAGTTGCTGTGGTGTCCACCCCTGCTGGACCTCCGACTCCCGACTGTGGCAGGGATGGGATCCCCACCGAGCTGGCTGCATTGGTCAGGGCAGGTCGACAGGGGGCCCTGGTGGCATCTGGGCTGGAAGACGGCAAGGAGAACGACTGGCGTATAGTCTCCACAGAGGAGGAGAGGGCCGCCAGATTGGCCGACACATGCAGGAAACCCCCGAACATGGACGATCCCAATTGGGCCACATCGGCACGGTGCTCTTCGTGATGACGTGCAAGCTCCTCCTGGGAAGCACGCACGGCATCACGAATCACAGCCGTGCGCATCGCGACCCCAATCAGGACCTTCTCCATACGGCCAGGGGTCCCCTCGTCCGCAGGTGGAGGGGAGTCAGATGACATGGACATCCCCTCTACCTGCGGACGGGCCTGGGACGGGGCATCCCTGCTGGTGCATGGTGGTGCACCCACAGGGTCAGGGACAGCGACATGCACAGGCCCCTCCATGGTGACCTGTGCTGCCTCCTGCCCCTGCCCCTTGACTGCACCAATTGCACCAGCAGGGATGCCCCCACCAGGCCCCATGTGTGCCTCAGTGGCGGCCTCCTCCTCCTCTGTGGAAACCACCAACCTGGATGGCTCCTCACCGTCTTCCGCCGTAGCAGGCCCCTGTGGGGGCTCACCCACCCCTTCCGCTGCAGCCGTGGGGGCATCCCTGCCGCCTTGATCCACAGCGCCGTCTCCGCCCTCTTCTTCACTAGCCGCTGCGTAGAGGGAGACATAGAACACAAGCATCAGGGTACTGTACAATGGTCCCCTAGACAGGAAGCAATAGCAGATGAGTGCCACTGTCAAAGTACACTTCCATCATGTCCCTCCACAACACATGTGTCTGTCCAAGCAAAACACACACAGTGACAGTCATGGTGCATGCCATGGACATTTCCATACATGTCCAATGGACTCTCGAAACATACAATGTAATGGAACTCACATGCATCATGGGTCATGCCTATCACATGCACACACTTCACCTCAGTCACATCCATCTGGCCCCGTACACCCGAATCACAGTGGATACAAGGATGACTAGGCTGCATCAGTGAATCTCTACATTGTCACAGACATGTGTCATGCATCCATGGCATTCACAAGTCACAGACACACAAGTCAGGCACACAGATATGCATACCATATATGTACCTGGCATCAGCACCCATCCCTCACTCCCACCCATGTCCAGGAACAGAGACTGCCATGCTCTCATGTGTACAATCTGCATAGGGCTCCCCATGTCGCATTTAAACACATGCAACAACCGTGCGGTTCACATATTACTGGTCGCACATGCATTACCATGATGTCCCTGCACACATACATGCGTACATGGCCTATGTCACACATACAGGCAAGTATCAGACAACCAGCACACTGCAACATGCACTGTCTCACACAGCAATGCTTGGCCACTTACCGCTCAACCCCAGACCGGTCTCCCTCTCAAGGACCTGGGCGTGGAGCGCTGGGTGTACGCGTTCCAGGACCCTCATCTGGATGGAATTCATGCGGCCCCGGCCCCATCCACGTGGCGCTGGGCCTTTATGAGGGTCCTGGACCGCAAGTCCCCCCAGTGCTTCTTGACCTTCTGGATGGTGCGGGTTGCCACCCCTTCCGCGTTGATGGCAACCACACAGTCGGCCCAGATCCTCTCCCGTCCTTCCTTGTTGGCGCGGGACGATCCGAAGAGGGCACGATACTGCCCCAGGACTTGCTCCACCAGGACACCAACTTCGATGGCAGTGAAGCTGGTGCCCCTCTGGCCGGGGGTTGCCACTGGTGCCAGATGTTGATGTGCCCGACATGGCAACCCCAGGGGCAGGAGTGGGTGGGGAACTGGGTCCTGGGGCTGGGCTGTGGGGCGATGTTATCCGAGTCGGGAGTCTTCTGTTCCAGCAGGGGTGGACACAGCAACTGGACCCCTGCAGATGGCTGATGTGCAGGCACCAAATGGCAGGGCACGGTGGCAGCAGGCAGGCAGGCAGGCAGGCAGGCAGCAGCAGATGGCACGTGGGAGGTTGCTCGGGGCACTGTGGGGCAGTAATTCGGCCTTCTGGGCAGGAGCGTGGTCTTCCGTGTGTTTTCGCGTGGCCAGCTTGATACGGAGTGATTTGGCACGTGAAATTCCTGCACGTTAGCGTGATATTCGAGGAAAGGCCCTAAGCGCGTAAGCACGTCAGCACGCGTACGCGATTTCATTGGACGAAAGGCCCTTACAGTGTAAGCGCGTCTGTGATGTTTCGCGCATGGGCGTTGCCCTGGCAGGGCTTGGAGATCCCGCGTGCCTTTGAACTGCTCTGTACGTGCTTTTCGTGCGGTGCGTGTGTTTTCCATCCGTTGGGGTTCACACGCTATTACTTCACAGTGGGTGTTGGCTATGCTTTTTTCTACACTTCTACACGCAAGGCAGACGGTGAGTGGTACCCCGCTTCCCCCCAGGCCCGATCGCGTGAAGCGAACCCCTGAAATACACGTAGCCCGCTCCCCCAGGCCCGATTGCGTGAAAAAGCCGATTGCGTGAAAAAGTTCACGCGAACCCCTGAAATACACGTAGCCCGCTCCCCCAGGCCCAATCGCGTGAAAATGTTCACACGAACCCCTGAAATACACGTAGCCCGCTCCCCCAGGCCCGATCGCGTGAAAAAGTTCACGCGAACCCCTGAAATACACATAGCCCGCTCCCCCAGGCCTGATCACGTGAAAAAGTTCATGCGAACCCCTGAAATACACGTAGCCCGGAACCCCTGAAATACACGTAGCCGCTCCCCCAGGCCCGATCGCGTGAAAAAGTTCACGCGAACCCCTGAGATACACGTAGACCGCTCCCCCAGGCCCGATCGCGTGAAAAAGTTCACGCAAACCGCTGAAATACACGTAGCCCGCTCCCCCAGGCCCGATCGCGTGAGAAAGTTCACGCGAACCCCTGATATACACGTAGCCCGCTCCCCCAGGCCCGATCGCGTGAAAAACTTCATGCGAACCCCTGAAATACACGTAGCCCGCTCCCCCAGGCCCGATCGCGTGAGAAACTTCACGCGAACCCCTGATATACACGTAGCCCGCTCCCCCAGGCCCGATCGCGTGAAAAACTTCACACGAACCCCTGAAATACACGTAGCCCGCTCCCCCAGGCCCGATCGCGTGAAAAACGTCACACGAACCCCTGAAATACACATAGCCCGCTCCCCCAGGCCCGATCGCGTGAAAAACTTCACGCGAACCCCTGAAATACACTTAGCCCGATCCCCCAGGCCCGATCGCGTGAGAAACTTCACGCGAACCCCTGATATACACGCCTGAAATACACGTAGCCCGCTCCCCCAGGCCCGATCGCGTGAAAAACTTCACGCGAACCCCTGAAATACACGTAGCCCGCACCCCCAGGCCCGATCGCGTGAAAAACTTCACGCGAACCCCTGAAATACACGTAGCCCGCTCCCCCAGGCCCGATCGCGTGAGAAACTTCACGCGAACCCCTGATATACACGTAGCCCGCTCCCCCAGGCCCGATCGCGTGAAAAAATTGCTGTATGTTGCCACTTTTGTAATGCGCAGGGACGCTACCGCCTGCCTTCGTGTGGCGGACGTGTTTCGGCTTGTGCGTGTCTTTGGCTGTGCGTGGCTTTGCCCTATTCAATTCCATGAATACGTGTGGTTCGAGTGCGTGTGGGCGTTCTGTCTGCTTCCCTGCAGTACATCCCCAGTTACGCCCTTATTTTCGCCCGTTGTTCCCCATTCCGCGCGTTACGCCCCGTGTCCCGCCCACTTTCTGGTGTATGCGCCGAGGTTGTGCGCTTTCACTGTGCGCATCGCGCACGCCTTTCGGGATGTTGCATTGACTTGTGCGCCATGCACAGGTTTGGCGCACATCCCGGGGTGTACACGCGCAGGGACTTCCATGAATCGCACACGTGCGCTTGCGCCTGTTTTTTTCCGCTTGCGCCTGCTTGCGCGAAGATTTTCGGCGCACGTTTGTTCCATGAATCGGCCCCTCCGTAACATGCTATCGCCAATGGGGAATAATGGAATGGTTCCCATAACTCTAAATCATCCAGACCCTTCTTGTTAACCCATGCATACCTCTTGCAGTAAGAATATTTAAATGTGGTGGCATTTTCACAAGAAATACTGCCACACTCTTTTAGAGGCCAATGGTGTGATTTCTGTCCTTAGTTCTTCTAATTAAATACCACTAATATGTTTAAGTGGAAATCATATATTTTGTTCTTCTTTTCCAGGAAGGCATTGAACATCCTTGTTGTTAATGAACCTCCCTTTTCTGTTCAAGTTGAAATTGCAATAGCAGATACTTTGGGGCCGATGCATGGAAAATAGGGGACTTGTGCGCAATGTCCCATTCGTAGATTCATGGAAAACAATGCGCTGGGCTTACCATGGACTTGCGAAGAATCCACGCCGGTCCAACACTTAACTGCAACACCACAAACGCCTTGCGAAGGCACATCAGTGTCTGTGCAGTCACCTAAAAAGGGGGCGGAATATGGGGAATGGGGAACAGCAAGCGAATTTGTGGGGGTTACGACCGAAGTCCCACACTAAAATACTCGCAGTGCCCATACGCGCACCAAATACCCATATTCATGGAATTGAACAGGGCTCGCCTGAGCACGGACTGGCTAATTTCCCTTACCTACTGAGTCCCTCAGCAGCTTTGCTGGATTTCTAGGATTTATTTTTTCACCTGTTAAGAGTGTGAGTCTTTTTTCCCACTCTTACATGTGTTTTGTTGTGCGTGTATAACATTTTTTGTGTTCATAGACTGTGGAGCCTCACCTACTCCACAGGTGGCATCTTTTTACTGTGTGTTACACAGCACCTTTAGTGCAGTGATGCAGGTTGTCTTTTAGAATTCCCTACTCAGACTCCATTTTCTGGGACTGACTACTGTCTCCCAGAACATGTAAAGTTGCCATTGACTTTATTAGTCTTTTTAAATCCACAGACCCAGTAAAAACCATCTTACATGGAGTACTGGAAATGGTTAATACTTATCCCTTTTTGTCTGTTTCTCTTGGAGCATTGTTTTGCTCCTTTTTCATCAAGACTTAGCTGGTGGCAGTGGTAACTACCCCATTTTTCCTACCACGGTTATCTTAAATAACCATGGTATTGTGTTAGGCTATCTTGGTAGTCTCAAACTTAAACCCGCTAGACCATATACGTTTTTATACGGTTCCAGCTGGGTTTATTCGCCATTTCTTTTTGAAAATGTCTTTCTCATGTTTTTCTCTGCACGCCCAACAAGGTTTATTTCCTTTGTTCACTGTCTCTTTGCGGGTTCTACACAGAAGCCCTCCTTAGGTGCCTCAAAATCTGGGTAGGCAGGATGTGAGGGAGGGGTTTTCGGACCCCTGCCATGGGTTCCCTTGGTAACCCAAGTTGTACTCCTGTTTGATTGGCTAGGTAACTCTCCTGCCAGGACAGCCACCCTGCTGTGTGATTGACAGCCAGGCTGTGTGAATGGGGGAAAACTGCATAAAAAGCAGGTCTCTTGGTCTGGAAAGGCAGAGTCACCACTGGAACAAAAGAACTGATGATGAGCTGACGAAAGAGGACCCCTACCATGACTGAACCGCCCGTTGAAGCCCTGCTGCAGGTCTGAATCTTCAAACTCCAATGACAGTGGAGATCCTCCAGGAATCTTCTTCCCCTGAGCTGATGCGACCAACCAGTTCACCCAAACTACAAGCCAAGACTCCCTCCTCTGATCAAATTCGCTGTACAGAGATACAGTGGGCCAGATAGCCAGAAAGATCGAACCCTGCTTGGGTTTTAAGGAGCGCACCTTTTATTTGTTGCTTTGCTCTGCTGCTGGTTTCTTCCCTGGGCAGTGCAGGACCCTCCAGTCTTCCGACTTCATGTCAGTCCGACAGTCGCTTCAGGAACTGGAAGCCTGCAGCTAAAGCTTCTTCTCTATTTAAAGGTACTGTGCAAATCCGGTTGTTTGTTTCATTCAGCCATGGTGAAAGTGTGTGAAATCTTTCTCCAATCCGAGGGATTGTCCTTCTCTACTCTTTGAACTAACTTTTCTGCCAACCAACTTAGTCCGGAACTCTTGCAAAGACTTAACCGTGAACTACCCTGGACTGTGTGATCTTGAGCAAAAGACTTTTGTCCTATTGACTTTGGCCGTAAGCCTTTTTGATTTGATTCCATCACTGTAGTTGCTCTTTCTAGATTGTCTTGCTTACTTACCTGTTGGTGCTGCTCAATTTCTGCCTAAGTTTGTCTTTCCCTCCCTTTTAAATTACTAGAGTGCCATTTTGCTCCCACTTCATTTTGTGAGCTTATCTTGTCTGAAAATTATTGGGATTGGTGTGGTGTATTAAGAGTGTGATTTTTGAACTGCTTTCCTTTAGTGAAATGTTATACAACTGATGTGTAAATAAATGTATATTCTTTTACTAAGAAACCTTGAGTCAGTGTTTGTTTGAATCATAGTAATTGCAGTCCTTTGTGTAACTATTGATACTGCTCACTTGCTCTTGAGATACGTCTGGCTGCTCAGCCATCGCTACCTCTTTTACTGTGTAGCACAGGCTTGTACCAAAGGTGAATTTGTACTGTCACTTGTAGTCTTAATCGTGTGTGGTGTTCCCAAATGGTACTGCATAAAATTCTGCCTAACATGGACATGTGCTAATCCTGAAACACAGACACAACGCGATAGCTGGCGTAAACGTCAACGCGCACAAAAACAAATGCATAAAAATCCTGCGTGATCAACAACCGCACGTATACAGCTATGATGAATGTACAATTTCTCTCTGCAATGATCGTGGGACACTGCAGGAGGAGGAGAGGATGGCCAGGTCCCAGATTTTTCTAGCAAGGATCAGCCTTTTTGGGATGCCTGATGACCAGGTCTATGGCGGGTATAGGTTTCCACCTCATATCATCGTAGACCTTAGACCCTTGCAAAAGGTGCTAGGCTAAGAACCTCTGGGTCACCTTTGCTTCTACACTTTCCTTCTCTGCCCACATCGCTGATGTCTCAAAAAAGTCAAACTTTCTACTGCACCTCCTCAGAGGTACTATGCTTTTCCCCTCCTTCCACCAGAAGCTCACTGTCTCCCAAGCTCTTGTTGTCTCTAGGTTGTACTATTGCAACAGCCTATTTCTAAATCTACCTGCCTCTACTCTCCACCCATTGCAACTTATCCAGAACAGGACTGGAAGACTTGTCCTTGGCCTCAAGCCCTTGGATCGTATCTCCCCAGCTGTGAAATTTATCCATTGGCTCCCAGCGGATGCAAGGATTAAATTCAAAACACTCTGCATTGTCCACAAGGCTTTCTGGGGCCTGGGTCCAACATACCTTCAGCTATCCCTGCACAAATACCTCCCCTCTCCAGCTCTCTGATCCTCTACCTCTAACTCCCTCAGGGTCAGTCGTTTTTCAAAGAAACGATCTGGGGGTCGATCAGCCTCCCTGCCACTCTAAAACCTTAGGAGAACCATCTCTTGTTCCGGGAGCACCTCAAGAACTTCCTCTTTGCTTCTGCCTTTGCCCCCCCTCTCCCCTGCTGATTCAATTCTCCCTTGGCACCGTGCACCTGGCCACCCTCTGCCCTCCAGGCCCATGTACCTGCTCAACCTGCCACCCTCCCGCACTGCCTCTGGCCACCCCGTGCACTGGGGTCTGTATCTGTACCCATACAGTACCCCCCTTTTTCTTCCTGCACTTATCGGGTCTACCCAGTATGCTGCCCTAAACCCAGCACTTGCCACTTGTTGGCTGCACTACCACTGTTTGTTGCCTTTATCATTTATTAATTTATTAGTATTTATCTGTTTTCTCCACACTCTCCTTTTCTCCCCCCTTCCATTCACTCCCCCCAATGTCATTGGGCCTAGTAAGATTGTTGTTTCGTTTTCCCCTGTTCCCCTTCCCTTGCCTTGTCATGCTCTGAAACAATTGTGTATGAGCACGATAGAAATCAAATATCAATTCAATTTAATGTACTATTCTGCATTTTTTGGCCACTGGGTAATTTCAGCAGACCACTGCCATAGTTGGGGGCATTTTGCAGCCCACGCAGTCATGCTGCCTACACCAAGTGTTGGCAATTATGACAGCACGCCCCTCAGTCCGCAGGCACATCTACATGTCCAGAACACTGGCAGAAAGGCTGGCCGTGGTCCAGGATTTTGGGGTGGTGCACTTCCCCAAAGTGTTTGGTGCCATTGATTGCACCCATGTTGCTCTACGTCCACCTAGGGCAACAGAGCACATTTATCGCAATAGGAAAGACTGGCACTCCATCAACGTACAGGTTGTATGTGATGCAAAGGGCATCATTACCTCTGTATATGCTAACTATCCTGGGTCCATTGTGATGTGTTGTCGCACGATTTCGCTGGGGTACAGCCTGGGCTTGCGAGGGAGGGCATGTGTTTTCTGTGGGGTGCGGCTTGGAATTGCGAGGTGGTGTCACGCGATTTTGCTGTGGGTTGTGGCCAGGAATTGTGGGGTGTTGTTGCGTGATTCTGCTGGGGTACGTCCTGGGCTTACGAGAGGGGGAACACGCGTTTTCTCTGGGGTGCGGCCTGGAATTGCGAGGTGTTGTCACACAATTTCACTCGGGTTCGGCCTGGGCTTGCAAGGTGGGGCACGTGTTTTCTGTGGGGTGCGGCCTGTAATTGCGAGGGAGAGAATGCGTTTTCTGTGGGGTGCGGCCTAGGAAAGCAAGGTGTTGTCGCACGATTTTGCTTGGATCCTGGACCAGGGATGGCGCAGAGGCTTGCACTGTGTTCGTCCTTTGACTTGTTTTTTAGTGTGTGTGGGAGCGTGTTGCTGGTATTCCTCGCGCAGCTTGTGTTACTTGCAGGATGGCTATTAATTCCTCTTGAAATCCATGAATACACGTACAAGTTTTTGCTGCGCCACGGCTCGCACAGGGTCCTTCTCGGCGCGCGGCCGTTGTGCCATTTCTGTGCCTGGTTCCATGAATCGGGCCCTTTGTCTTCGGCCTCATGTAGAAGAATGTATGTCGTGTTCCCTCACTAACTCTGTTGATGTGACTTTCTTGTTATAGCTGTGTAAGAATCTATGTGTATTTCCATCCACTTCAGTTCACCAAGTCTGGTGCGGGCTCATCGGAAATTAATGGATTTCATGTTTAAATAATTCAGATTGTTGGTTGTCTTTGAGTCTAATCATAGTGGTGTCAGAGCATAGGTTCATTTCTAGATGTATTTGCACTCAGTTCGTTGATCCGGCAATAACATGGCATTCTTAGTTATGTATATGATCAGAAATCTGGGTACCACAATGTTATTGTAATTTTATTTGATGCCTAAAAATTCAACAATATTCAAATAAATCCAAATATTTCTATAAGTGTGGGGTCTGCCAGCTAAAAGCTGCAGTACATCCTAGATCTGGACCGATGTGGAGGCAAACAGTGCATCTAAAATGTGCCCAGTAATATGGGTGTGCCCTTTTGAGGTTTTATAATAATCAGGCGTGTTAAACAACGTTTGCCCATTTTTAAACCAATACCAGTGATACCTAACAGCTGTAGGACACTACCACAGATTCTCCAAGAGGCTGAATTGTTTGCGTGTGTTTTTCTTCTTTCTTTTACTTGATTTCGTCATATGCACTATGCAATATGGCAGTATCCCTCAGTATCTATGAATGATTTTTCAATACAATGGCCTTGGATCATTGTACAAAGAAAATACTATGGTAGACTTCTAAATCACAACAACAATGGGAATCTCTTCAAATGTATTATTAACCTTGTTAATAATGGATGCGTGTCTAATTATTTAAATTTTGCCTGGATTGTCCTGCATGGTAACTGAAGGCAGAGATCCATTGGTTTTTGCAATTATTTATTAACCATGTTAGAGATATCTGTATGTATGCATGTATCGCTTCTGAGTGTAACTCTTTCTTTTGACTTCCAATGTCACTTGCAGTTTTTACCTCAAGTTAGGATGACCCTCCACGAATACGAGCGAGTTCACTGCTGATAAAACAACGTGTATTTTAGATTCGCCACAGTCCTTTACTAGGAAAATCAAGCTGGGATTCATATGCCAGGAAGCCACCAGAACTTTACAGACACATTGTGCTATGGCTTCAGATGCCTGGTGAAATCTCCCTACCCCCGTGGTTCCTCGTTCTTTCTTTTTTTGGGAGAAATTATTAGTTGTGTGGTAGTGGTAAACATTTTGAGCATTTGTGAGTCTCCACTGTTTTACAAATACACCAAAGAAGGATTTCCAAGCCTGAAACGTATCTTTTATGCCTACTTTTGTGTGGCAGCTATTAGCATCAAACAACAGCATTACTGCATGCAGTAATTACCTCATGTGGTATCACATGAAATAATACAAAATGCCCATATAATCCAATGGGTCTGCATGACTAACTGACTGGTAATTATGCAGACCGGTAAAGTTACCACATGCTTAACTCATGTGGTAATGAAAAAAACTAAATAACTTGTAATCATGTGCTTACGTACAAACAGTACGTTCCAAGATACAACTAGGCTATTCGTTGTAGATTTAAGTTTGGGATTTTTACAGAACTGTTCTGATGTACATTTGTGAACAATTTAATTGCTCTCCCCTTGCATCTACAGAAGCTGGGCTTTGTTTTGGAGTGCTTCTAGGCACTACAAAGTTTCGAGTTTCAGAGTTTCTGAAGGGGTGGTCTTAGGTTCTTTTACATTGAGGTTGTGGAGTGTATGTAAGGGCACGTTTATTATGTTCTCTTTTTCGGCTTTTGGTCTGTGTTTTGCATTGGGTGCTGTTTATTGTATTTAATATTTCTTTCTTTTTTTCTTTATTTATTTATTTATTTATGTATTTATTTATTTATTTATTTATTTATACTGCGCCGGGAACACGCAGGCATCAGTGTGTGTGCCAACACAGACACAAAGAGGACATGTGAAAACGGGATATAGATAGTCAATGGAGGCCAATCAACTGCTTGTAAGCACTTCATGGAACTATTCTCTTTACCTAGGATTATTGGGATTGTATTTATTCAAATTGCACCCCTCTCCCAGTGTCTATCAGAAGAGTCACCCACAAGGTAAAAATAACCTTCCTCGCACGTGCTTCACTTTTCTTTATGAATGCACGTTCTGATTACATTATTTATTTCAATAAGAAAAGAAGCAGCATCCAAGGTAGGTTTAGGTAATGATGTTGTATTCTGAGTACCACTCTGTTTCTTCTTCTTAATGATTTCTTCGCCCTACTCTTTAGACTTGATATAGATAGTCAACTCACCTTCCTGCCTGAACCACTGGTGACTCTCTCAAAATACTGGTATGTTGTGTCCTTTTGTTTTCTGATGTATCGATTAAATGTGTCTGCTTTGATACTTCGTTTTCAAATGTACAGTATTCATTAACTACCGTGGAATCTCGATGTTATGTTCTCCGTTTTGCAACAAGTTCCCCTGCTGCAGCTAGATGGATGGATCTATGGGCTGGCAATCCCCCTACTTCAGGTTGGAGACTTCAGGAGTGAGGCCCTAGTGGAGGTTCACGAGGGACCCGTGGGACATTGCATGCCACCACTTCATAGCTTTGGCAAGTCATATGGCTGGTATCAACAGCTCTGCATAAGAGAACCCGACTTCCAATTACCAAGGCCATTAGGGTGGAGGGAAGATTAGAAGAAAGGGAAGATTAGAAGAAAACACTATTACTCCAAGAATTCCTCACTGGGTCAAAGTGAAAACCTAGCCTGGATTCATGTAGGGGAACCATGTGTCCCAGAGAGAAACCGCCATAAGGGACGCCGTCACAGTCCCAGAAAGAGAATAGAGTATCATGGAATACTCCCCTCCACATAGGCCACATGGGATTACTCATAAAGCAAGAAGGCGATGACGACATCTCCCAAAATTCCACTGTTCAGCTAAAGAAAAACACATACAGGGCGGGGAAGCCCAGTTGCAGCAATAGGAGAACTAAGAGGTTGGCAGGAGAGTGCGCCAACTTACAGAGGTGTATTTAAAACCACAGGGATAACCCAAAGCCCTTGCCCACAAGGAAAGGGAAGGTACATGCGTTCGGCTTCTAAAAACAGTATACAGTAGTTTCATTGACACAAAATCTAAGTGTAAATTTGGCGGATGCACATTTTGTTTTGACAGTAAAATATTCATATAGAAGGGGTGTGTGGGTGGGTAGTGGTCGGAGAGGTGCGGGAAAGTGTAGGGCAGCGATTTGGAAGGTATGGGGGACCCAATTAAAAGAAAAGAAAAAGAACAAAAGGCAACACCCACATTTACCCTGAACACATTTACCACCTTCAAATGTGTGTCACTGACTCAGCTTACAAACTTTAAAAAAAGGGGAGAAACAAATATTGCAGACTCCATCTTTATCCAAAGGCACTTCTACAATTCAGACTGGCTTTCCGAACAAAGGAAAAAACAAAACCTGTTTCAGGTGAGAAAAGCCTAAAGAAACAGACAAGGAATGAAAGGTGCAAAGGAAAACTAATGAGAACCAAGTTTTCCATCCACCTTTTTTTCGTCTCTGTCTCACTAAGCCCAACCACCAGAGTCACGGGATGGAAGTGTCCACAGCAAATAACAGTTTAGCCCTCCCCTACCACTACAGCTGCACGCTATTGCTTTGAGACATGCACAGGAGTGGAGTGGGGACATACTTTAAGCATCTCAAAGTACTATTAGCTTAGGGGTTGATGGAGAGTAGGACACATGCCATGTAGAGAGAGCTGGGGAATAAGAGGCAGAAGCAGTTTCAAGCAGAGAAGAGGAAATGGGAGGAGCAGAGTGTGGAGGAGAGCCAGCAACATACTACAGGCAAGGAAGGGAGTATAAAGGAGTTGTGGATGATTGGAGATAGAGGAAAGCAGTGACAGAAGGATTGCCATCTGGTGAGAAGGAGTATGGGGGAGGACATTTATTGGTGGAGATTGGGAGAGTTAAATATGAGGTGAGGAAGTTATTACAGGAGGTTGTGAACTGGAAGGAAGAGGTGGAAGAGCTGCTGGTGGCAGTGGCATAACACAAAATGTGGGAGTCACCGTGCAACATAGGCTGAGACCCTGACTGCTCCAAAATGCCAGTCTGGCATAGTAGTAACACATCATGCTTGCTTAACTGTAGATGCCCAGTAAAAGACCTATTTCTGCGAAGTGAAGTGATGCTAAGTGTTTGGCGGTGTTAGGCAGGGGTTTGCCGGGTCCAATTTGTAGGTAATTTGTAGAGTTTGCCTTGTGGGACCTGCTTGACCCGTTGTGCCACGACCTGCCCTGCCCCCATTCTGCCGTTACTTTTTCACGGAATAGACTATGCGGAAAGCCATTGCATCCACTTTTGACCGAGTTACTTGCAACGTTATTCCTGCTGTTCCCTGGGGCTTTGTTAGCTATATTTTAGGTAAACTATTTTATCAAAGTGGAAATGTTTATGGCTCAATCATGTCTTTTTCCCTGCTTGATTCGAACAGTTTAAACTTTACGTCTATCAGCCACGCCAAAGAATATTAAACTCTGCAGCTGAATACTTCAACTGCATTCATGGAGTGCACCGGCGAGTGCTCTTCAGCTGCAGTCAGCTGTGTATGCTGGTCGTCCTGCTCGCCAACTCCCGCAACAACGTGCTGTACAAGACCCCCAGAATTCTGTTTCCAGCGACTTAGACATGTGTTAATTTGCAAGTACTTGGGCCATTAAATGCTCTCATTATTTACCTCATAATCCATTTACTACGTGGCTTAAACAACTTTTCTTTGTTGTCCTAGACTAGGCCACACCCACCACCTACATGACCACCTACAAAACTGGGAACGCGCGTGCATCCACGAGCGCGCATTCGGGGAATGCACAAGTGAGCCCTGTTCAGCTGTTCCCCTGCTCAGCTGCGCCGTGTGCCGCCTCCCCTCTCCCGCCACTACCTAATTTCTCTATTGCATCATGGACACATAATTCCCACTTGCACTTTCTTTCTCTAATATGGCAACAGAGCAGTGTTGTTCCTTGGCAAACAATCAAGAGAAAAAGGTGTAGTCTCAACCACCCCTGCTAACATTCTCCCGCCACATGTGCAAACAAAACGTGTCCAGATTTTGCCTCATGCCGAAGGACTCCATGGACGGACAATTTACTCCAAGCCATCCTCGTGTTTCATTTCAAGCAGTTGATTCACCTCGCCCTCCTGACCCTGCTAACCTGCAGCAGCCGGCAATCCTTGAACATGCAGAACTATCAGATCGTACATTACGATCGTGTCGGACTCCCTCCTTAATAGAATCAGATCATGATTGTTTTGCCACTCCCTCTGCTACTGTAGAGAACACACCTGGACCTCAAGCTACTATAACCGTACATGCTACGGACTCCAGTCAGATACCCAAACTGTACTCACAAGTGGTACAACAAACCCTATCACAAGGACAGCTTGCAAATTCCAATAATCAACAAATTCAATCCACAAGCGCTCCACCAGATCAACAAACTGCAGACTCTATACAGTCACCTCCCTCCTCCTTAGGGCTCAGCAGAACTGCCCACCAGGATGAAAATCTGAACTTACCATCAGCCATGTTGTCACAGTCCCCTGTTCTCTACACTGACAAAGCAACTGCAGAAATGAATAACTCCTCCTTTTCTGGCAATTCATCTGTTGGGTCCTTTAATAAACCAACACCCATACTATCCTTTGGTTTTGCACAGCCTACCTCTCTATCGGTTGACACTGCTCTCTCTGCTCTTAATGCTAGCATTGTTATGCTGCAAAAATTTCATGATTACGTGGGAAAAAAATCACAGAACGAAATAGTACACTTCAATCGCTAATAGCGAACATAGATTGGTTAGCTTGGAACGCAATGCACCGGCCCAATTGCACAAAAACTTCCAATGTACTAACGAGAGTAAGCTTGAACTTACCAGTGCAAGGTGACTTGAAGCTGCCAGTGATCGCGATGGAGATCGACTCTACATAATCAATCCCACTCCCATGGAAACTTACTTTCCCCAATCCATCAGTCCCCTCGCCACCAAACCAACACCAATCAACAATTTAGAAATCATATACATTTTTATCTCTGAAAAAAACATTTATGATGTTTTTCCACCAAACAACTCGAAAAAAACAAAACAAAGCTAAAAACCGTAATGGTGCAACTGTTCTTCAAATAAAAAGAAATTTAAAAAATCAGCCCGCAGAAGAAAAAAAATGTGAACCGAAATTCATCAACAGTCTATCACTACCTCAGAACTCTGATGATCAACTAGAATACCTTCTGTTTCTCCCAACAAAGAAGAGCTTCAGAATGAGCAGCCGTAAATGCCCCTCGATGGTGCAGCTCTCCCTCCTCAATGATCAATGGCAGCAACTCAAGGTAGTTTGCCTAATTCATTGTTGCATGCTAATGCCAAGCGTATTGAGTCACAAATAGTTAATGTTGATCCACCAAGTGACACTATCAATAGTGTTGACCCTATGAATTATTCTGTATACTCTGTCTCATCGTTACCTCACATAGATATTATACAACAAAGTCTGCATTATCGTCAGAACTCACTTAATAAACCTAGACAAACAATATGTGTTAATCTAGATATAGACTTTGCAAATATCATAACTCTAGAGCAAAAGAGGACCCATACATTAACCTCAAATCCACCCCCAGATCTGACTCACTTATATCCTGAAAAAATCTTGGATAATCCTAGAATTCAATCACCTCCTGTTAATCCAAGTCAGGAAACTGTGAGTCACAACACTTTGGCAATCACACTTTCTACGATTCCCACCCAGGTTTCGATTCTTGAATCAGATAAACTCATGTTCACAATGCTGGATAGGCTTCACTCCGATCCTTTTCCTCACAGAACGACCCTGCTCACAGTGTTCGACTCAATCACCAACCTAGTACATATCTGTTTTGATGACATTAGGTCAATTGGATTTGTAGAGGCCTTGAATTATAAACCTGTAGAACTAAATGTGCCGTCCCAAATTGTGAACAATGTAATATGGAGAAATAAAGCTGACTTAAAAGCTGGTGGATTTCTTGTAGAAGTACAAAAACAACGGGCTAACGGTGAGTCACGTACGCAATATTTATACTCTGGGTGATCCTGTGTATTGCGTACCCCCATTCTTAACATTACAGTAGCTTATATGTGCTTCACGCATGCATTTTCTGGGTTGCTAGGTGCCAAAGCGTATTGCATAACACTTTTTCTTTTCATGTGAGCTACTGCGCGGTCACGTACATGCATTTTTGATATTTGGGGTGCCTGTGCAGTACACGTCACATTTACTTTTTCTCCAGGGGTAATATTGAGCCTTGCTGGACCATATTAGTATGTTTTACATCACATACCCTGCCCCTCACTCCAAATGCCCAGGACAATTGCTTTGTGTGCCTCCCATTGTACTAATCCATCTGTACCATGAGTGGGAAGGCCATGAGAGGGAGAGGTGGCAGAGGTGGCTGAGGTGGCCGAGGGGAAGGGACGTTCAAGCAAAACCCTTGTACGCAACACCCAGGCACAGGGATCTGCATCTGTGGGTGTAGTGGTCACAACCCAGGTACACAGAGCCGCAGGGGCAGATGCTGTGTGTGCCTCCAAGGGGAAGGGACGTTCAAGCAAAACCCTCTTCCCAACACCCAGGATCTGGGATCTGCAGCCGTGGGTGTAGTGGTCACAGACCAGGTACACAGAGCCGCAGGTGCAGATGCTGTCTGTGCTTTCAAGGGGAAGGGACATTCAAGCAAAACCCATGTCCCCAAAACCCAGGGTCCGGGACATTCAGGGTCATCTGCTCTCCCCACCAGCCAAGCTCATGAAGCTGCAGAGGCGGCTGCAGTCCCCAACACCCAGGCTCAGGGATCTGCAGCCATGGCTCTAGTCATCCCAGCCCAGGTACACAAACACGCAGGTGCAGATATTGTCTGTGCATCCAAGGGGAAGGGACGTTCAGTTTAAGTACCTCTCCCCAGCAGCCAGGTATGGGGACCTGCAGGGGCAACTACTGTCCCAGCATCAGTGGGTGATGACATGGCCCAGGCCACTAGTGGTCCAGCCCCTGATGCCCTGAGTGGTCCCAGCCACACAGGGTCTGCACCACCTTCCAAGAAGCAGAAGCATGCAGAACAGGGAAAGGCTCAATCTCAAAGCATGGCAAAGGAGACTGCCAAGTCAAGGAAGAGGAGCTTCAATGATGAAGAAATCAGTTTCGTTATGGCCTTCCTGTGCGCAAACCACTGTGACATGCTCAACCATGCAGGGAGCACACATATGCCTGTTCGCACATGGTCCACTGGAAGAGAGTCATGGATGGCATCAACGCCTTGGGCAATGAGAGGCGCACCACTTGTGAGGTCATGAAGCGGTGGAATGACCTCCACCGTCGAAACAAACACAAGCTAGGTGCCAACTTCGCTTCTGCTCTAGTGTCTGGAGGTGGGTCACCACAGAAGGAGGCGCTCACTCCACATGAAGAGGACATGAGTGAGTTGATTCATGTGGATCAGGTGCAAGGCATGGGGGGGCTGCCAATTATGAGGAAACGTCCGGTGATTAATGAAGCATGTGCATCCTGAATATGTGTATGTAGATTGAATGAATTGGTATGATTGTGTGGCACTTCCGCCTGCATTTGTTTGACTGCCATGGATTACCCATGTCATGGTCTACTGACACGTGCTTAGTGTACTGCAGAGTGCATACAACACATGTGCTGCACATCAGATGAACATGGCTTTGGCACAGTAGTCATCCACAACCGTCAGACACTAAAACACATTTCCAGCATGCCAACACAACGTGGTATCTGGCTATGTACATCAGTGATGTTAGTCTTTCAGCTATGCCAGTCAAGTGCTTGTGTCTGAAGCACGTGATATACATCATGTACTGCATGTAGTAGAAATTCCATCCACACATGTCCATAGGTGGTTTCATGCTACACATACCTTCCATGAACACTGTCAGCGGGCAGGACATCGAGCCATGAGTGACATAGCATTTTACTACACTGTGTAAATCCCTGCTGCAGCTATGGAACTCACCCCCTTTTAAGAAATCTGTCTGGAGTCATCCATGTTGACCTGCCACACTCAACACACCCCCCCATGCGTGCATGGCGCTGTCCCTCTTGTGTGTCACTGTTCCACCTCTTCCTATCTCCCAGCACATGTCATCACTCTCTCCACATCACACACCTGGGACACCACACATGTCTGTTTGCAATGTCTGCAGTGTTTACATGGTCAGGGACATGGGATGTGGTCTCAAGTCTGCATACACCATGATTTCAGGGATGTTGTACATAGTTTGTGAATGCAAATGATAGCATGTTAACATGCATGTAAATGTGTTTGCTGGACAGCATTGTTATGACAATGCGTGTAATAGATACATTTAACATGATTCTTCATGTCTGTATGTGTCCATCTGCAGGTGATGAGCCACCAGAGTCAGGGGAGGAGGTAGAGGAGGAACGTGAGACTGAGCCCCAACAGAGAATCAGTGGAGGACATGTTGTGGCAGCCCATGAGTATCCATTGGGGCTACAGTCCACCCGGGGCATGGATCAGTATGAGTCCACCTCCAATGATACTAGTGGCTATGGTTGTGAACCGGATGTCCATTCTTCTATGCTGTCAGAGATCAGTGAATCAAGTGATGGTTCTGATGTAGCCCGTGCGCCTGCAGGGGATAACGTCCCCTCCCCAGGCCAGTCAGTGTTGCCACGTCCGTCTTTGGTGGTTAAGGCTGCAAGGCCACACCCCACTCTATTGGCTTTCGGTCCTGGGACAGATGAACAAGGGAGGAATGCAGCCCTGCAGCCACAGACAGCAGCTTCACATCAAGGGCTACACTCCCTTGGGTATGGAAGATGTGGGGCATGCACACGTGGTGGACGTGTTACGGCTTGGGAGACCGTGTGGGAGCAGTCCAAGTATAGTGTTGCACAGCAACAGGGTGCTTCCTATGAGATGTTGGCTCAGGGCATGGATAGGGTGGCCAATTCCATGTTCTCCCGACAAACACAGGTAGAGCTCCACCTGCAGGCATTGCGGTCCTCATGCCGCTCAGACAGGCAGCACAGGGATTCCAGCAACAGGAGCTGACGTGCCGAACTGAGGTCTCTGCAGGCATCCCTGCTTGCAGAGGGTCAGGCCGACAGGGAAGCCCAAAGGCAAGTGTTTCTGGCCCTCAGAGCTTCAATGGAAGGGCAAGAGGCAGTACACAGTATGAACAGCAGATGCAACTGTTGACTCATACCATCACATAGGAACTCTGTGCATCCCATGAGGTGTTGCATGCGGACCTCTGAAGATTCATGTTGCAGATGCATTCATCTGCGTCCCACCTGGCCACTGCCATAGAGGACCAGGCCAGGGCACTAAGTGGTCAACCTCCCTTACCACTACCACCTTTGCATTCAACACGGGAAGGTGGCGACAGCAGCCATGTACCAATGTAGGGAATCTTTTTTTAAAACATCCACACATGTGGGTGTTAACGTGCACCTTGCCGCCCCCCCTCCTGGTTGGACCCCTCCACCCCCGGTCCAAGATGGAAATATTTTTTCTTCTTTTTTTCCACCCATCCCCCCCACCCCTCCCAGCCAGATGTTGCCATGTCATATTTAATTTGTTTTTTCCTGTTTGTGGTCTTTGTTATTTTTTGCATTGATTGCCCTTTAGGTGTGCCATTAACTCCTCAGGGACTATATATGAGCAGTGGTGTACATGCAGGCATGCCTAGTGAAGTCATCTAGCATGTTTGCATGGGGATGCACCGGATGGCATGTGCAGGTAATTACTGCTTTGTTTTTCCATGGCACGTGTGTGCTGTGTCAATTATACTGCACATTGGGTATCTTAATATGTTCGCCGATGTTCTAGTAATCCGTGATGTGGCAGTGACTGCTGTCCCAGCTGAGACATCCTGCACCATTCGAAGTCAACACTTCTCATGCCCGCCACCAGACGATGTCGTTCCTTTAACAGATTAGAAAACACACTTACTGGTGAAGGTCATGTGGGGTTTACAACATTCAGACACAGTTATTTGGTAAGCATTTGCACTGTCTTGCATGTTGGACATGCTTAATTGTTGGTCATCTTTGCTGCATGTGTTGGTTCTCATATGTCCTTTGCATGCTCACATGGTGTTGTGGTAATTTGATTGGAGCTCATGTCACTGTGTAAGCTACCTATGTGGATACCTCAATGGGTGCACCGACTGTGCTGTGGTGTATGTCATTGTACATCAGTAAACCAGGCCATGGACTCCTTGGTCTGTCATTTCCTTGTTATTCACTCTCTGTGCCACTCTCTCTCTCGCTCTCTCTGGTGTGGTACACTGTACTCCTGTATATATCAATGTCAATGGTCATTCACCCTGTGTCACCCGGTGTTGCTCCTGCACTCTGTGTTGTATGCATATTTTCTTTCTGATATCAACTGTGATAATTTGTGTGCAAGTGTTTTGTGCTGTTACTCTGCGTTGCATTACATGTAGGTAGAGGGTCTTCTGATGGTGTGCATCATATGCAAGGCAGGTGAGTTCCACGGACAGGTGAGTACATGGCATTTGTTGACACTTCGGTGGTGTTTGCATGGGAACAGGGCACTGTGTGTGTGCCCCTCTTCCCTGTGATGGCTGTGATTCTCACCCAAGTGCTAAATTTCCTCTACCTTGGAGCCCTCTAGCTCTTTTGCTATATTTTGGAACTTTTCATTTTGATGTGTATTTTACTTTTGTGTTCTTTGGATATGGAGTTTTAAAACAACTCCATAGGCATCATCTTTTTCTTGTGTGTCACACAGCATCTTCAGTGCATTGGCACAGGGATGTCTTTCAGACTTCCCAAGTTTTAAATACCTCCTCTGGGACTGTCTACTGTCTCCCACGGCATGTAAAGTTAAATTGACTTTACTAGTCTTTTTAAATGTACAGACCCAGCACACACTATATTCCTATAGAGTGCTGGAGGGGTGCTGTCATGATGCCTATCCCCGGAGCACCAGGCCAGGCCCAATACCCCCGGGAGCAGGCATCATGCCCCCGGGTAAAAGCCCAGCGGCCCCTTATAGGGGCTCTTTGGACTCTGTCCTGGCGCCTTTGGCGTCAGGCTCATGTTGGACATCAGTCCTGGCGCCATAGGCGCCAGGCTCATAAAGGAAGGTGTTTTGTGCACTTACCTGATGCAGACCATGCTGCAAGATTCAGGCCTCCCTGAGACCTGAAAGGGACTATTTTTTCATTGGGACTATTTTGCCACTCGGGCGTGGCCAGGGAAGGATACTTACCTGGAACTACTTTGGGGGCTATTTAAGCCACGCCCAGACAGTAGCTCACGCTTTGCGTTGTTCTGCATCCAAGCAGCTGAACGCTCACCGTGTCTGCTTCTGCATCTGGTCTCCAGCCACGCCCGCCTCGATACTGGAAAACCTGTAAGGACAGAAGAGAAGAGAAAGGTGAAAACCAAGAATTTTATCAAACTTCTTACCTGCATCCGGAACCTTCACGCCAGCGTTCCTGAGAAAAGACTTTCATTTAAAAGCACCGCGTGGCTCGCTGCAGCACCGCGCTTCACTCACCTGTCCTCGGGAGTTCTTCTGGCTCCACCGCGACTGTCTGCACCGGTCGCCACATCTCTGCGCCTAGGGGAGAGAAGAAGAGACAAAAGGTGAGCAGAAGGAACATATGAGGAAAGCCAAATTTTCTGCCATAACACTTACCGGTCTTCTGTTGGTGGATCATTCCTCATTTCGGGTCGGCGCCGCTACGTTGGCAGGTACCGCACCCCGTCCCCTATGGGGAAAGGACAAAAGACATTACTGGAGGAATATAAAGACATTAAGAGGGATCGCCCCCATCGCTAACTCACCTGAGTTTACCATCGGCAAGTCAATCCCTCAACGCATCGCCTTCATTCTGCACCTGAAATAAAGGACAGATCACAGGTTAGGAAGGCAACAGAAAAGGAGGCTCAACACTTGAACTTTTGTAAACTTCATACTTACGGCATTCCGCTCGGAAAAGTCAAGTGGATTTTGCCAGCGCCATTCTGAAAACCAGTGAAGTAACTGGACAAACACGCGCCCCTGCACCAGAAGCAGGATGGAGAGTTCATCCTTTCAAACCATAAGAAGGATATTCCTACGGGCCAGACAAGCAAGATTTAAGGGTTCTGTTCAGTCGGTGTTCCGAGTTCTGCGCAACATGCTCGAAGAGGCCACAGCAACCCAGACTAGACCAGCGCCTCCGTGGGAGTCAGGTGAGCGTTACAGGTGCCTAGCATCCCCTGAGTCTAAACACTCATGTAACAGTCAAATGTTACCCTTTCCCTCTCGAAATGGCTGGTGGCAGTGGTTTTAAACAAACTACCATGATTTTTCTCAACCGAGAACACAGGTAGCTAAACATAGGGTCAGCCACGTTTTCCAAAATGGTGCCCCAGACCTATCTGTAAAAACAGACTACGGTCATCTTTTTTTTCCGTTTCTTTTTGGAAAGGTCTTCCTGTGTTTAACTCTGCACGCCAAACCAGGTTTGGCCCCTTTGCTCATCGTCCTTTGGCGGGCTTCAGTACTGAAGGCCTCCTCTGGCGCCTGAGTGTCTGGGGTGGACAGGATGTGAGGGAGGTGCCCGAAACTTCCTGTGCTTAGTCTCCTAGGAAAACTGAATGCACTCTGGCGTGATTGGCTAGCTGACTGTACAGCAAGGACAGCCACCCTGCTGGGTGAATGACAGCTAGGCTGGGATGAATGGGGGAAACTGTTTAAAAGCAGGCCTCTGGGACTTGGAAGGCAGAGTCAACCACTGGAACGAAAGAACTGAAGACGAGTTGAAGGAAGACGACTGCTGCACCGTCCACTGGTGAAACACTGCTGCAGGTCCAAATTGCCTGAAACTCCATCGACAGAGAAGTCCTGCAAGGTTAACTTCTTCCCTTGAGTTTTTGTGGGAACAACCAATTCGCAAGTCATCTGGACACCGTCTCTATACTGGTCAAATTTTCTTCAGAGTGCTGCTGAAAACCAAATAGCCAGTGAGAAGGATACAAGTTTGTGGTCTTTAAGGCACTCACACCTTAAACCGATGTTTAGCCAAGCTTGTGGCCTCTTCCATGGGCAGTGTAGGAACCTCCTGACGTCCTCCTTCTTGTCCCCACGACTGAAGTGCAGGAACAGAAAAATCTGCTGATCTACTAGGAACAACGGCCTCAGCTAAAGCTCTTCTTCATTTAAAAAGCTACTGTGCAAATGTGGTCAGGAAATCCTTTCTGTCGCGGTGAAAGTTTGTGAAACTTTCTTAACTTCGAAGGCTTGTCCTTCCCTAATCCGACTTATAACTTTTTGTCTGACCAACTACTTCTAAAAACCATGGCAAAGACTTCACCGTTTACTACCAGAGCTGTGCTATCCTATCCAAGACTCTGAACCATTGACTTTGGCCCAGGCTTATTGAATTGAATTTCTGGTAGTAGTGAACTGAAATTATTTTCACTACCTCTGAAAGTATTTGTGCTTTAATTCGTTTAACCTTGTCTTTTTTAAAGTAACTGAAGTGCCATTTTGCTCCCACTTCAGGGGAGCTGAACTTGTTCAGAAACTGATTGGTTTGTGTATTGTAGTATATTAGATTTTGATATTGAGCTGCTCTTACTTGTGAAATGTTTTCTAACTGACTCTGTAAATAAATGTATATTCTTTTACCAAGAAACCTTGAGTAAATGTTTGTTTGAATCACTGTGATTGATACTCCTTTGTGTAACCTCTTGTACTGCTCACTTTACTCTTGAGATAAGTCTTGCTGCTCATCCATCGCTACCACTTTACTGTGTAGTACAGGCTTGTACCAAAGGTGAAATTGTACTTACACTTGTAGTATTAATTATGTGTAGTGTTCACAAAGGGTACTGCATATAATTCTGCCTAACTGGCAGTGTGTGCCCCTCACCCCCCTGATGGCTGTGTGTGTGCCCCTCACCCTCTTTCCCCTGATGGCTGTGTGTGTGCCTCTCACCCCCCATGATGGCTGTGTGTTTGCCCCTCAGCCCCTTGTCCCCTGCATTGACTGTGTGTGTGCCCCTCACCCCCTTGACCCCCCTGATGGCTGTGTGTGCCCCTCGCCCCCCTTGCACCCTGTGATCGCTGTGTGCCCCTCACCCCATTACCACCTGTGATGACTATGTGTGTGCCCCTCAACCCCTTGCCCTCTGTGATGGCTATGTGTCTGCCCTCACTCCCATGATTGCTGTGTGTGTGTCCCTCACCCCCCTTGCACCCTGTGATGGCTGAGTGTGTGTGCCCCTCACCCCCATTGCCCACCGTGATGGTTGTCTGTGTGTTCCTCACCCCCCTTGCACCCAGTGAGAGTTGTGTGTGTGCCCCTCACCCCCTTGCCACTGTGATTACTGTGTGTGTGTGCCCCTCACCCCCCTTGCCCTCTGTGATGCTGTGTGTGTGCCCTCCAGCCCACCATGATGACTGTGTGTGTACCCCTCACCCCCTTTGACCCAGTGATGGCTGTATGTGTGCCCCACACCCTCCTTTCCCCTGTGATGACTGTGGGTGTGCCCCTCACCCCCCATGCTGCTGTGTGTGTGTCCCTCACCGCCTCACGCCCCTTGCACCCCGTGATGGCTGTGTGTCTGCCCGCCACCCCCTTACCCACCATGATGGCTGTGTGTGCCCATCACCCCCTTGTACCCTGTGATGGCTGTGTGTGCCCCTGACCCCCTTGCACCTTGTGATGGCTGTGTGTGTGCCCCTCAGCCCCCTTGCCCCCAGTGATGACTGTGTGTGGGCCCCTCACCCCCTATCACCCTGTGATTGTTGTGTGTGCCCCCACCGCCCTCTGGTCTCCCTTGATAGTGTATTGTTATCCCCCTTCTCTCCCTGTATCTGTTCTCTGGCACTTTGCTATTCCTACCTGCCTCCTGACTTGTATGATAGTTGCCTGTCTGTGTCCCCCTCCTTTTGTTCTTCTCCTACATCTACCCTCAAGCTCTACTCTGAAAGTTCATCTGGCCTAGTACATTGTTTGCTTGTTTTGTCCTCCTCCTCCTCCCTCACACCTTATCCCTCCTCCCCTCTTCTGTTAAATTCCGGCACTACCTCAATTGCCATCAGGCATAGTAATTGTAGTCGCCTGTCTTTCTCATCCACCTGCCCTCTCCTCCTCCCCTTCCTATTACTGTTCGTTAGCACATACTCTATCATTTGTCTTGTGACCTTTGCGATGGCAGCTTGTTTGTCTCTCCCCCCTCCCTCCTTATCTTCCCCTCCCACTTCCCCTCCCACACTATTCTGAATCGTCAACATTCCTAGTATGTTAGCCGCATGTGTTGTTCCTCCCCTTCACCCTCATGCCATACCCCTCTGACCCCCCCTTCTCTTGTTATTATTCCAGCACTACATCAATTGTTGTCAGGCATAGTAATATGTAACCATTTGTTTTGTCTAATGTTTCCTCCCCATCCTCCTCCCCGCCTCCCTTATTGTTCCTTGTACTATCTGAAATGTTGCCAGGCTGATTAAGATCGTTTTTTTACCGTTCTGAATTGTTTCAAGGTCTTGTAAGAATGTAACTGTATTCTCCCATGTTCACTCCCTCCTTGAACGTGCTTTCAAACACGTTGTGTATAGGCACTATACAAATAAACAAACAATTCAATGTAATTCTCTATCTCTTCCCTGCTAAGCAATCCCTTTGCTCTTTCACTCTCTCCATTCCTTTTGTCCTAGCTGCTTGATGACTGTTTGCTTGATGTGCCCCAAGGTCTCACACACCCCTGTCAACCCCAGCAATTTGTGGGGCAGTTGCCTCCATGACGTGGACTAGTGTCATCATCACTGCACTTGGGGAATGACCAGAGAGTGTTACATCTCTCTGCACTTACCTAAACATCCACTGACTGGTTGCACTTAAATGACCCCTGAACTTGTTACCACCCTCCAAATACCACACCCCTCTGAGTATCTGTGCACTTGCTCCTTCTGATTGCACCATGCAGGTACAGTGTCTCTCTGTTCTAGCCTGTCCTCGGTCCCTGCATGATTGCATATTGATGCACTTGTGAAAATATGATGAATCACTGTCCGACACATTCACTGTTAAATGCACTGTTGATAATGTAGTATAGTTTAGTATGCAATTACTGTTCCTGTACAGGATATTATGGATCTCTATGAGCGGGTGTTAATTGTGTACTTGTGCATTGAGACACCTGTATTATGTACTGGCCATTTACCTGTCTCTGTTGACATTACATACCGTAGTAGAGTCTTGTGATTATTTAACATGACATAAGGGAAGGTTTATGTGACACACAGGCAATTGGATGTCTAGTTTGACACGGTGGTAGTGGCATGGTCCATCTTCTATGTGTTTCTTTTGGAAACACAACATGAAATTACTTTTAGTTCTAAGAGATCCACACAAGGACACATTCTAAGGGTGGTTTGGTGGGCACAGATGATTGGCCCTTTGTCATCAATGAATGGCACCTGGAAAGTGCCAGGGATGTGTGCACTCCACAGGGGTTGGGATTTAGGTGCAAAATGTAGCCACAAGGTGGGTACGGGCAGCCTATCCACGTGCCCTTTGACCTTCCATGTGCAACCAGTGTGCATGTGGTTGCGGGTGTGGGGGCACCACCATGTCCACTGGTACGCCACACTGTGTTGCAACATTGTGCAGGACACATGCTGTCACAATGATCCTGTACACTATTGGTGGTGCATATAGCAATTCACCACCAGAGTGGTCAAGGGAGTGGAAACGTGACTTGAGCACTCCGAATGGGCTCTCCAATATGCCCCCAGTTGCAATATGGGTTGTGTTGTATCTTACCTGGGCTGGTGTGGCAGGGTTCCGTGTTGGCGTCATCATGTAGGTGCTCAGAGGGTAGGCACTGTCCCTGTACAGTCGAGAAGTTTGTCATTGGTGTGTATTTGTGTGTGTGTGACATGCATGCATGTGCACAGGTGTTTATACTCACCAATGAGCCATGTGTTGCCATGCCTCCCAGCTTCCAGCGTCCTGTGTAGGTGTAGGGATGACATTCTGAATATGAAACTATCATGGGTGGATAGTTTGAATATACCCTGGGCATCACATACAACCTGCACATTGATTGAATGCCAGTGCTTGCGATCGCGGTACATTTGCTCTGTCACCCTAGGTGGACGTAGAACCACATGGGTGCAATCGATGGCACCAACAACTCCAGGGAAGTACGCCACCCCATAGAAATACTGGACCACGGCCTGCCTTTCTGCAGTTGTTCTGGGCATGTAGATGTGCCTGTGGACTGAAGGGCGTGCAGTCATTATTGCCAACACCTGGTGTAGGCAGCGTGACTGCATGGGCTGTGAAATGCCCCCAACTATGGCAGTTGTCCGCTGAAATGACCCAGTGGCCAAAAAATGCAGTACATTGAGCACCTTTTCCAAGGGGCTCAGTGCTTGGGAGAACAGGGTGGGGGATGTAAGGTCATCCTCCGACTCTGTGACCAAGTCTAATATGATATGAGGTGGAAACCTATACCTGCCATAGACCTGGTCATCAGGCATCCCAAAAAGGCTGGTCCTAGGTAGAATCCGGGCTCTGGCCATCCTCTACCTCCGGCGTTGTCACACGATCAGTGTTGCGACAAATGGTACATTCATTGTAGCTGTATAAGCGCGTTTGTTAATCATGCAGGCTTTTTATGCATTTGTTTTTGTGTGCGTTGACGTGTCTGCCAGCTATCGCATGGCGTACATGTTTCTGGATTTGCACGTTTTTTTACCCCACGCCGGCGAGCCCTGTTCAATTCCATGACAGGGTTTTTAGCATGCGTATGGGCGTTGCGAAGATTTTACTTTGGTACATCCCTCGTCATGCCCATATTTTAACTTGTTGTTCTCCATTCCACGTGTTCCGTCGCCTTTTTAGGTGACTGTGCAGAACCCAAAGCCCCCTCGCTATGAGTCTCGCACAAGGTGTTTGTGGTGTCGCAGTGACAGTTTGGACCGGCACGGATTCCTCGCAAGTCCCTGCTAAACCCTGCACATTGTGTTCCATGAATACACAAACTGACACTTGCAAGCAATTTCGCACGCAACCCCCATATTTTCCATGCAAATCATTATATGAATTAGGCACCAACTGTGCTATACATTATTTGATGCTCTTATTTTAAGGAAATATACTTTTAGAATTGTATCATTTTCTTATCTTCTAAGCATTAATATTATCAATGTCTATATTCTTTTATCTTAAACTTGATTACAAACATGCAAATGATGAAATTGTTATTAACTTGAAAAGATTGCAAATACCCTGATTGTCTCAATATTGATAAGTTGGACTACTAAAACAATAAAATATTTTTTATTAAGAATAAAAAAAAGTATACAAGATAACTCATGCAGAAAAATGGCCACTGAGAATCATTCACAAAAAATAAACATGTGTCTGTTCAGGTGGGAGTGCACAATCCGCAATCTAGTTCAGATATTGGGGTAGATAAAAAAGACTTTATGATGGATCTCCCCCTGACCACCATTATTGATAATTATAAAGTGTTGTAGGTGCTGTTATACCTAAAAAGGATTCTGGGGAAAGAGAAGGAAGCAGATGCTCAAGTATTATCAGGTACACTAAGATCTAGAAATAACAACATTTGTAACAAATTTATAGAGCAAAATATTTCTTCACACCTGGCACCATCCAAATCAGCACGACTTTCGGCCTCACCGAACCTGGAAGCAATACAAGTAAAATCGGAAGAAGTGTTAGAATGAGCTGTGACTCAAACAATGCAACTGGAAATACAGTCACAAATGGCTTCAATGCTATTTGCACTGAAAGACTTGCTAAAAAGGGCTGTAAACCCGACTGAACCAGTAGCTGATCCTGCAGAAGTGGTGTGCTTGGCAGTAGATTCTGACCAGACTGCATCGCAAGACTCCACTATTTACCTCACTAGTCATCAGAGGAGACTACACAAACGGTGGCAAGGGGCATAATGTAGCCAAAGTACAAACATGACATCTGATTCCAGCAGCAATGAAAATAAGGGCTTACATGTAGGGAAAGCCTGAATTAATAGGCTATCAATAAAACTGAGAAGAAGAAGAACAAGCGATCAAAGTCAAAGGTTATCCTGACCAGCTGGTTATTAAATGGTAAAGAATCAGACAAAACCGAGGCAGTGATTCCACTTAGCACTGAAGATCCCCCAGTGATGGACATTGATGACGATCAAGAGCATATCAAGAAACTGAAGATTGCTGGAACACCAGACCTGATTTTTTCGGAACACCAAACAGGTACCAATTGTCCTCAACCTGTGGCGATTGAACTCCCCTGACCCACTTTTCTGATGCAGAGACTTACAAGTGGCCCAACAATGAGTAAGTCTCATATCAATAGAGCTGAGGTTTTGGGATCATGGAGAGCAAATTTGTCTCTACGTATTCCTGACTCCAGAGACTTTGAATACATTGAACCTATCAAGCATGCTAGATATCAGGTAAGTGGTATTCATTGTACTACAGCTGAAACTGCAGAATGTATCAGATCATATAGCACCAAATTCCTGGATATGGTTTATGAGTTAAACCCTACAATAACTGAAGCCATCAAACCTTCATGAACATTGGATATTGGAAGTCTAATGCAACTCATGAAGGGTACAAACAGAAATGTAGCCACACCTGATGGATGAAAATTCGGTGTGCCAAGAGCATGTTCTAGGCCTATTACAATGGCTGTTGGATCTGAATACCCAAAAGGGGAATGACTTAAAATGAATCTGGTCCTTATGTTCCTGGAATACCCATGGGTTTTCACATTTGCTTGAAGTGAATAGATCTATAAGAGTTTTCATGCAGCATGATCATTTGCTTATTCAGGAGTGTTGGCTTACTGAGAAGTTCTATGTGGATGGCTTTCAAATATTTCAACGGCTAATATGATATGATATGTTAGGTTATTTATAACGTGCTTAATAACCAGAGGTTTCTAAGCGCGGACCCGGGGATCGAACGTGTATTGCTCCGTGTCGTCTTGCTTCCAATGTGAGCATGTTGCCCCTGAGCTATCCTCCTGAGAAGAAAAGGAAAGAGGGGACGACCTTTTGGAAGTTTACTCATTGGGGTAGAAACCATATTAAAGCAAAAGCGATTGTCATAAATCCCGAAAGTCCTCATGTGCTAGCCGTCGAAGTAAACCCATTGGGAAAAATGGCAAGTGTTTTTGTCATTAATGTCTACGACCCACCTGGAATGGTCCAAACTGAATCAATAATGGATGCTATATCCGCTATTCTATGTGAAAACAGTTCTACCACAAAAAATGCAGGTATTATTATTGGGGGAGACTTTAATGCACGTTGTAAATGTGAGTGGGAGATTATGTAAAATACTATGTGGTTAGCATTAGCAAAATTGAACAAACACAGAGAACGGAGAAAGGTTTGCACTAGACATTGATCCAATATGTTGGAAAATTAAACGTATGTTTACATGATCGCAGTGATCATGCCACCCTTGCCTTGACTATTGAACACAGTGACCCCAATACACTGCACTCTGGTATAGGTGATCTAAGAATAAGTGTCAGTGGGAATAGAATCTTATGGACAGAAAAAAGATTACATTCTGCCTATAGAATAATGTTAGTAATGATAACAACGTGGCACTTTTCGAAAAGTCAACCCCCGATGAAAATAAAGCATGGATGAAAAAAAAACACATCATGTATTGTCTTGCACAGGGAGGACATTACCTTTCTGGAAAGGGCTAATACCATTTGCTATATAAGGGGTAAGTTGCCCTCTTTTTTTGGGAGGCCTCAGTCATGAGGGGGTATAACACAATTGAGAAAAGGGACTAAGGCTACCCCACAGCCTTAGTCCCTTTTCTCAAAAGGGCTAATTCCAGACATCACTATGACGTCAAAGTTAGGGATGCAAAAAGGGTTATGAGAAGGGCGGTTTGAAATGCAAGAAAGGATCCCTCCTGCAATGGTGAGTTTGTCCGCTCGATAAAGAACAAATATAAATATTGGGTAAACGGTGAAAGTTCTCTGAAAAGAATAGGGCAATGGCAAATTTTAGTGGCACTATCTAAAATGAAAGATACTGGGGAAATGTGGCAGTTGTTAAGAACTGTGAACACCAATAAGTCTAAACTTGTCACATGTAGTATATGGGAAGAAGAGTAGACTACACACCATGTAGAACATCTAGAAAAGACAGCTGGAGATACGGATCACTGTCTAACTCTGAACTTTGATTCAGTTGATGTTTATAATAAAATAATCAAACTAAAGAAGTCAAGAGCCCCCGGGCCCAATGGGCTAGCCAATATAGTTTTTAAAAAGTCCTCAGATCAGTGGGATAAGCTCCTGTGGATTTTATACAGGTATGCAATAGTGCTGGCTGCCCTGAGTCATGCCATGAATCTCTGCTTTTCCATATTTATAACAAGGGCAAGCGGGATGATCCTGCCAACTTTAGGCTACTAGCAATGTTAGATGTGACGGGCAAAACGTTTGCATCCTTGGTACTTGCTGAATTAACCAAGTGGATAGTCTCTTCAAACCTGCTTCATACATTTCAAATGGGCTTTCGAGCTGGCTCTAGTGCCACCCACTGTAAGTGGATAGCTTAATACAGTCCACTAGAACTAAAGGGTCATCTAATTTGTATATGGCCATGATTGATTTTACAGCTGCCTTCGTTACAGTCTACCGTGAAAACTGTGGAACAAAATGGCAACTTATGGCTGCCCTGACAATTTAATAAGAGTAGTGTGCGACTGGATTCTCGTGAAACTATCACTCGCCCCATAAAAACCTCCATTGGAGTAAAACAGGGCGTGTACTGGCTCAAATTATTTTTAATATATACATAGCCAATTTACCACTATTAGTACTTGGTAGAATTAATTCAGAGCTGTCCTCCCAAACTAAAAGATACCAAGATACATTGCATAGCCTATGCCAACGATCTGGCTCTATGTGATAGAACCTACTCTGGCTTAAAGAGACCTCTTCTTGAGGTGAAGAGATACACTATAGCCAATGGTCTATGCATAAATTATAACAAAACTAAACTGATGTATTTTGGGCATAGGTCTATTACTATTTCGATAATGCTGATTGAGGCAATCCATTTTGAAAAAGTTTGCCAGCTTAAATTGATACCACTCTTGCCTCCGATCATCTCTCAGATCTTTACACAACTAGGTTTGGGATAAGACTCACCCTTGGTAGGGCGGAGTCTATTGATGGTCTGTTGGAATACGCAGGGTTCCAGTAGATTTTTAATCAAAAGATAGGGTGTCAATATGTTTGGTCATTTTGACATAGTCTTCTTTCAGGAGACATGGCTACTTCGCCCGTTTGTTAGAGATGGCTTTTCGGTTATTGAATCTCTGGCCATTCACTTGAATGGGGGTCGGCTCTCAGGAGGTCGGGTCATTTCAACCTGTAATGCCACTTTCATGGATCTCGTAAAATTACATGATGACGAACCAGGTATTTTGGCCCCGGTGGCCAAATGCAGAACAAGCGCCGACCAGACAAATTGTAAATCAATAGTAATGATATATCTGTACTGGAATCCTGTGTCCACTCACCTTGGAGAATTCCTGTTCTTGTTGGCTACCCTTCTGTCTAGTATATCAGACCTAGAAGAAGGTGCTGGACTTATTATTTCAGGGGACATTAATTCCTATTTTCTTACTCAGGATGACTATAGTGGTTTTAGGGGTAGTATGTCCACAGCTAATAGGAGTATTTGGAGCGATTTTATGCAGGGCTGGAATTTGAAAATGGTCAATGGCTTGATATTGGGTGACATTCCGCTGGCTCTTACTTGGAGAGCAGGCTTGCAAGGGTCGAGTATCGATTATGTGTTCCTCTCTGTTGATTTATTTGGGCAATGGAGCCATTTTGAAGTGATTCCCTCACCTCATAGTGACCATGAAATGTTAGTCCTTAACTTAAGGGCAGCCTCTTGTCATTTGGATAAAATGTTGAATCCCATGTTAATTGTGAACTAGGCTAGGTCCCGTTTATTGAAATGTAAGGGAAATGGGAAAGTTCTAAACAAAAAATGGAACGATTCCCTGAAAGATGGAGAGGAGGTGGAGTTAGAAGCACTCCATAACCCACAACTCTTTAAGGAGTTCTTGTGGTCAATCGACGAACCCTGTCAAGTGTCTGCTGGGAGGACACGTCATATACATAATTTCTATGAGGCCACAGTCATACGGAAAAGGGACATGAGGAGGGAGATTAGATTACTCAAGAAAAAAACATCTTCCATTTTGAGTTATGCACAACAGCGCAAAATCATTATGAATGTATACAAAGGATGGTCTTGGTCGCATATATTTTTACGCCTTCAGAGGGATAGCGAAGCTATGCTTAGATGTTTGCATGATCACTCGTCAAGGAATTTTTGGGAGTTGATAAATCAGGAGGGTAATTCCCAGTCTTCCATGCAGGCAAATGCAATTCCCAAAGAGGCCTGGAGGTCACATTGCCTTAAATTATATAAGAAATCTGATAGCAATTACTTTAAATGGGACTATTTGGTTCCGTGGGAGGTGAATCTATCAAGAGAGGACATTGAGGTTCTGATTAAGCAGACGTCCCCTTCCAGAGCAGCAGGGCCCAACGGGCTGTCTAATTCCATTTTAAGGGCAGACCCCGAGTTATGGTCAGTGATTCTGTGGGAATCATTTAAGAACATATTGGAGTTCTGAGAATTACCAGATTCGTGGAAATCAGCAATAGCTATCCTGTTCTATAAAAAGGATGACAGGAATTCCCCCCTTGACTATCGTCCTATAGCGCTTCTGGATGCTGATAGTAAAAGCTTTGCACCCGCAGTACTACGGGACTTAGAGCTCTGGGCAGACGAAGTGGGTATCCTCCATAAACAACAGATAGGCTTTCGAAGAGCCTCTTTACATCTCTGAATGGCCTGGTTACGAACGTGGTCATAGGGTGATCATGGCTGAAGGGGGAACAATTCTCTATGGTGCATGGCTGTATTTATCTCTGGCCTTTGATGTAATAAATCAGGGTCATGTGTGGTGTAAGTTACAGAACTAGGGCATCCCACGGGGTCTTTTAACAATACTGCATGCTAATTCTAAAATCAAGATTCACCTAAATGGCAAGGGAGAGCTTTCTCGGCCCATCCCAATAGGTAGGGGAGTTAGGCTGGGATGCAGATTGGCTCCCTGTATTTTTGACCTGCACTCCTACAGGTTAAAACACTCCTGTAGGTCTTCAAGGGCAGGTTGATGCATTTAGGCACTACGTGGAGTTAAATGAATTTATCATAAATCCCACCAAATCTAACATGATCAGATTTCATTTTAGGGGGAAGTGGGTCCACAGATTTGACTGACGGCTTAACGGAACAACTGTTTCTGTGGTCCCAGAGGTTAAATATCTGGGATTTGTGCTTACTGCATCCCTGTGTATGGCAGCATTAGTGGACAGACTAAAGGTATGGTTGACCAACTTTGCTCTCAGATTAAGAGAATACATAGATTATACTGCAGATTTTCAATACTTTCTCTGATCATATTTTACAGCATTAAAGCCATTCCTAAAATTTTCGATGGGATGGAGATCAATCCACGATCCTGGTTTATTGATTGGGTCAGGATTGATGGGAAAATTTGGAAGAGAGCATTGAACCTCCCATAATCTCTGCCTATGTATAGTTTATGAATTGCGCCTAACATCATTGGCGGCCCACCTGGACAGTAGACTCATCTCATAATATAGGCACTTCTTACTTCCAGTGAGGGACACACTATATGAAGATCCAGCTCTCCATGCACAGATGGACCCCTCTTCTGTATTGTCCGGCTAGAGGGAAATTGTGGATAAGATCCTTTTCAATGTCAATAGACCACTGGATATTGTTAAGGCAAACCCGCTGGGTGTTCAGAAGGCAATATTGAACTAGGATTGGTTATGTACTGTGGACACAATGCACTCTTTGCGCATAGCTACCTTTTTGTCATAAAAGGATAAGCCCAGAGGGAGTCCCTCAGCCTATCTTTCTCGACTTCCGGAATACAAATGGAGATTAGAATTCCTGAGATTAAGGTTAAACCTAATTCCTACCAGGGAGATAAGGGAGATTCGAGGAAGAACGAGAGGGGATCACATATTCCTAGGCTGTTGTCTGTGTAATTTTCCACAATTCCAAACTCTGCAGCATATCCTCATAGATTGTAGTACGGTCCAAAGCCTTTGGATAAAACATTTCTCTTGCGTTGTACTGTTCGAGGAATGGCTGACGTCTGCCCTTTTCTGGGAAAGACTAATATCTGGGCATGAATTGAGCATGGTATTGGAAGTACTTAGATTCCTTAAGATTTAAGGTTTGATCTAATTGTAAGGGGAACATTATTTAAATTTTTCTCTAACTTTTAATTGATGATCTTAGTCAAATGTTCAAATTGTGATAATTAAGTTGCTGTGTTTGCTGATTTCTGTTCACGATTGTTTGTAGTTCTTTTTTATCTTCGTTGTTTTAATTTGTGTCCTTTTTATATAAAGCTTGTATCTTTTTTTCTTCTTTTTCTTCTTTATTGATGTATTTGTGAAAAGTCTTTTGACAATAACACAATAAAAAAATAAAAATAAGTTTGCCATTTTAATATCTGGGTGTCGTGCTATCCATTAAAGGAGACTACAAGGCCGTAACAGCTGGGAAATGCAGGAAAGCATTGATATTCACATCCATGGTTGCAAAGTTTGCCATAGATCATGCTGGCTATAGTATTACGGGAGTGCTGATGCTTTATAAAACGGCCTCCTGTCCACCCATATGATATGGCTTGAAAGCTTTATGTATGGGTGATTTCAAATGGTTGAAAATCATTGAAGGAAAGCTTTGTTGGAGGATTTTAAACCTTGGGTCAAGCACTATGATTGAAGCTTTTCGCCTAGAGTTGGGCCTTACTTCACTTCCCGCTCTTGCAAACAGGCAGTGTCTCTTTTTGCCTAAAAGCTAAATCGAGTCCCATGTGTCCGTTACTGAAGTTATTGGGTGACTCTGCAGATCCAAGGGACACATATTCACAGTTGGTAACTAAGACCTTTGAAGTAATAACGTGGGAGCCTGAATGGGACCAAAACTTTTTCTTTCTGGCCGAGAAATTCGTGCTCAAATTGGAGAGATGGGATGGGTCACAGAACTATGATCATATGGCGCAACTCAGTTGCTATGAAGGTTTTAACTCTGTGATACACACATATAAGCCACCACAGGGTTACCTTATGGTGTTTCCTTCACCTGCTTTGCAGACATTTTTATTGCTAATAAGATTAAATAAATTACCGGTGCTATCAAACGTAGGTAGTTGGCACTCAATGGAAAAAAGGATAGAATATGCTGTATGTGTAAACTGGAGTACAAAGAAGAAACTGCTGGATATATTTTGACTGAGTGTCGCACAAATGGCCAATTATATATGACACAGCTGGGCACCTTTGTGAGTAACCATGAGAGCATCAAGAGTGATTCATTCTGCGCTTACTGCTTAAATACTCATAGTAAATCTCTGCACATGGCACTTTATTCTGTATGGAGGCATTTCGAGCCTTTGTTAAACAACTGCATCTATACTGACTAACAGTGACATGTGGTATTGTCTTAGTGTTGTATTGTTATTTAAATAACATACTGTGCTTCTATAGTGCTGATAATGGGCTTTTATTTGATGTATTACTATTAATATACTTTAGTGCTGCCAGTTTGAATTCAACACTATGACATTGCGCAATTGCACATATTTTGTCATTGTTGGCTGTGTGACAACACAATGTTTAGCATATTATGAAATTTGATTGTATTACAGATTGAATTGTCATTGTTCTTGTCCCATATATGTGTAATAATGTGAAACGTTCTGTGAACTGAAACATGTCAAAATAAAATAAAAAATAAATACAATTATAACTGGCCATTCAAAGGAGAGTCATGCCACATTGCGAAATTGCTAGACTAGCCAACAAGTTGTCAGTCTAGCCACATAGCAAGCTTGCTTTATCAATAATGGATGCATATTACATTTTTTTATAGTCGCATACCCAGCCCCTCACCCGCCAATCGCTAAAATCAGCTCATCGGTGCCAGCCCATCACAACACATGCATACACCAAATCACACATCATTGACTTGCTCATTCACATGTGCACACGGCCACCCATACATCATACACTCACTTAAACATTACATAACACTCTCGTGCATGGACACATAATAGAACAAGTACCATGCATGCACAGACTTACACACACACACACACACAACAGCTGGCTCCCTCGCTCTAGCCTCCACCACGCAGACAGGGGCCAGGAAGCATGGAGAGCTTACTGATGCACTCCGACTTCACAAAGACATTAAATTATGTATTTCTGAAGTCGGAGCACAATGTACTCAAACTTCAAAAAGAAATGAACTCATGTAATTTCTTTGGGAAGTTAGAGTGCGTACACTCTGATATTTCTTTTCTGAAGTTGGAGTGCTTGCCCTCTGACTTCATGTAGAAATGAACCGACTTCCAAAATAAATCCTTTCTTTAAGAAAGAAAGGATTTCTTTCTGAAGTTTGTCAGGCCCCCCAAGGACCATTTGCCAGTGGTTGAGTGTAAATAGAGTTAAAGGAGGTTTGGATAATTTACCCAGGAGCCAGCAGTATTGTTGTCAGAAGCAGTGCTAGATTGGCCTACAGTGGGGGTTTCTCAGGTGAGCCCACCCAATGGCCTTTTTTTGTGGGTATTCTGGTTTTCGGCTCCTCTTCCCCTGTCTCTCAGCCACCCACTCGCTTCCTTCCATCTCTCCTCATCCCCCCACATCCCTCTGAAGCAAAGCATGTTTTGTACAGCTGTTTGCAGTGTCTTATTCCGCAATCTAAGCAAATGTTTTATTTCAGTTTTACTGTTATGTTTGTACTTTGTACGATGAGGCTAAAATTCCGAATCGTATACAAATAATCCCATGAGCCAATAAAAGTGCATGAAACGGGAACATTTCCTGAATCATTCAACATTACACCATCAATTGCGGTTTATATAGTTAAGAGTGGAGGTGATATTCAAACATACTTGCAATATACATGTTAATTCATATTCGCTGATTCAACAGTCTTGGCTGTGCTATGGGTGAAAGTATACAATGCCTAGCCCTATTGGCCTATCTTATCCCTCATGAACATGCTAATGACTTCCTCTTGACAATGATCTAATAATGGGTTCATCTAGTTTCTCACAGTTTTGATTGTACAGTAGACAGGTTTACATGTTGCAACATATAACTCGGTTGGTAATTGGCTGTTCCATCTCAAGTGTTCCTTGGTGGGCTGCTTCCACCACAATTGACTAATCCCTTTGTGACGTGCAAACAACGTGGCAACAAAAAAGAATACTTCACATCCTTTCTCATGGGACCCAAAGTTTGGCACCAACTTACCGATATCACCCTTGTGACTGTTAAAATGACAGTTAATATAGCGACTTCTCGTTGGAAACATGACTTCATGGGGCGTGCTTCTTGGCCTTTTGCTTCGGGACCATGTGCACATCTAAATTGTGTATTTATTTGTGGGTGGATGTGAGTGGTCATAGTACTCTTTTTTTTAAACTTTCTTTGTTGGCATTTAAAAAAAAAACATAAACAGCACCCCTGTGCTAACATTCCCCTCAACGCTTTCCCACCCCTCGGTACTGCTTAAACTTTCGCATGGCACAATCCACTTGCTACTCTGCGTGTTGTACAAATGTCCATCACCGCTTCATAATGCCCTCCTGCAATACACATGTCATGGGAATAGATATGAACAATTCTCATGTCCAAAACACTACAGTGTTGATCCTTGCAGCTGCTGCAGTTCATGTCAGGGTGTGATCGATTCCACCATGCCAACATAGTTTGTTTAATCAGAAATTGTACATAAGGGTCCCACCTGCAGTGATCCCCATGCTGGTTACGGGACATGGAGCCCCATCCACTCTCCATGTCATTACAGTACATAATATCCAATTTCCACTGGGCTATCCTCAGGCTTTGCTTCCCCCTCCATAGCATTGCAACCCACCGCTTAGCCAGAATCAAGAGCAAACCAATCAGTTTTCGTGTATGCTTGAGAATTGGTTTAGTATAACCCAACAGAGCCATCAGTGGGTCTGGTTCTACATCCTGCCCCGTAACCACTCTGATCGTCTCAAATACCTTTTCCCAAATGTACTGCCGAATTGGGCTGCCCCACGCCACATGACGAAAATCTGCTGATGCACCATCGCATCTGTTGCACCTACCTGAGGTTTCTGGGCAGTATCCTTCGAGTTGTGCCGGTGTGATATTGAATTGGTGCAGATATTTATAATGGATCAGTTTAAACCATGCGTTAATGGCCCACTTCCGTGTCATCTCACAGCAATATCACAAGACCCCTTCAGACATTTCACAACCCAGTGATAGCACCCATCTTCACCGGGGAGAGGCTCATCTTTCATCCCCAAAGCTAAGACTCAGGACATACAACCCAAACGTAATTGTATTACCAAAACTACCCTGTAGTAGTTTGTCTAGTGTATCAGCAACAGTTGGCTGCTCGTTGAAGGTGGGGAACAATTGACACATGGCCACCCTCAATCTATAATACAAGAATATGTCCAGTGCAGTTATCTCTCGTTTCTCTTTCAGTGTTTCCAACGTTATGAACGACCCTTTAGGAAAAAGCTCCCTGAAGTGTGTTACCCCTAATTTCTTCACCATAGACACAAAGCTACCCTCTCCAGTGACAGGAATCCCGGGAATATGTGTTACCGTGAGTTTAGGAGAGTAGAGGACGTCATCCCTATTTTTGCATTCTATGCGGGTCCAGGCTCTACAGGTTACATCCTACAGGTTACATCCACCATGCTGTGTGTTTGGTGTGCTCTCCCTAGGGCTATGAGGATCACAGACCGTAGAAGGGCTGGAGCGGCTAGCGCCCTCTCAACCTCCACATGCCTCCTTTCTCCCCGAACCCCCAAACCAGTGAGTGAGGAACCCCGCCTGTGCAACGTTGTAGTACATTTCAAAGTCTAGCAGTGCTCGACCACCCTCGTGCATGGGTGCCACTAGTGAATCCCAAGAGACCCTGGCCTGCTTGCTCGTCCATATAAATTAAGAGACAGCAGACTTAAACTCTTGGAAATAATCCCCAGGTACTACTATCAGGGCATTCAAGAAAACATACCATAACCTAAAGAGTAATGTCATCTTAATAACAGAAATCCTGACATACAGGTTGAGGGGCAGGTTCTTCCATCTGGACATGGCCACCTTTGCCTGCTCCAAGACTCTTAGATAGTTGCTGCTATATACCACCTTTGTGTTCTTTGCTATGTTGATTTCCAAATGGCGGGTTAGGACCATATGCCACTGAAACCCCCACCTGTCTTGGAACTATTCCACTGTATCCGCTAATGGAAAGATGTCCGATTTAGTGGTGTTCGCTTTTAGACCCAAAAGGTCCCCAAACCAACAGACGTCATACATGATTGGATTCAGATTGGTGTCAGGATCCCTGATAAACAGCACCATGTCATCTGCGTACAATTATATCATTACTTTATGGGTGAACAACTGGATTCCCCGATGGAGATCCATTTCTCTTATTCACTCCGCAAATGGCTCTATCACCAAGGCAAATAGCAGAGAGGAGAGGGGGCACCCCTGGTGTGTCTCCCTTCCTATCGCCGTTGTCGATGATAGTTGTTCATTCACCCTTATTTTAGCCACCGGGTTAGTGTATAATAGGGGCACTATGTTTATAAACTGCTCCCCCATTCCCATTCAGCGCAACACGGAAAATAGGAACAGCCACTCAATTGAATCAAATGCCTTAGTGGCATCTAAGAGACCCGCCACCATGGGGTCCTCCTCTTGTATCGCCATGATCAGCCCAAACATCCTTCTCAACCTATATGAGGTAGAGCGCCCGGTATAAAACCCGACTCGTCTACTCTCACCATTGTTTGCATCAGGAGTGACAGTCGGGATGCAAGGATTTTCGCTACAATTTTGTTTCCAAGGTTAATGAGTGATATTGGGCGTAGGAAGAACAGTCACTTACAGGTTTTTCTGGCTTTAGTAATAATATCACCATAGCCTCCCTCAGAGATTCCGGCAGTTGTCTGTCATCAGACTCTGCTGATACATGTGCATTAGGTGTCGAGCAAGTTTGTCAGCAAATTGCTTATAAAATTCTGATGTGAATCTGTCATGCCCCGGGGACTTCGAGATGGTAAGGATTTAATAGCCCTCTGTACTTCCATTTTCAGCTGGTGTCCCGACCATCCCTTTGTCCCTCTGTACACCAGTGCAAAGCCACCTGATCTAGATATGTTGCTATCTCTAATTGAGAACCCTGAGTTTGGGAGGAATACAACCGATCATAGAACCTGTGAAATTGTTGAACTATTTCACCATCCTCAAACCTATCCACCTCGTGTTCATCCATGATCAACAAGATCCTACCCCTGAGGTTAGCTCTCTCTAATGTCCTATAAGGGGCCTTCCCTTCCCTGTATTGACGTCCTTCCCTAAATATACTTGGCCTAGCTCCTGAAAATTCCGCAACTGTTACAGAATATCCACGTGTTCCCAGAGTGAGGGAGTGGGTGCAGCTTTCTGCAACACCTGAATGTTGCTCTCCTTAGCTGCTTGTTCCCTCCTTATTTGCATTAAGAGCGCTAATTCCCTAGATATGCACTCCCCCCTGATCACACATTTGAAATATTCCGACAAAGTCCCCAGTGATTCCACTGAGCTCACATTGGTTTCGAAAAAGGAGTCTATAACTTCTGACAGGCCATCCCTAAACAGCGAGTCCATGAGACATTCACTCTTAAACCTCCAGGGAGTTTCTCCCTCACACAAACAAATACCTCAATGGTCAATAACACAGGAGTATGATCTGACAACGTGTGGGCCATAATCGCCACCTCCCCCACCTGGCCCAGTAGCGATTGTGATGTCAAGAAAAAATCTAGCCATGAGGCAGAGTTATGGGGTGCAGAGGAATGTGTGTATTGCTGTGTATCCTGATTCCTGATCCTCCACACCCTCAATCTCACATAGTAGGCAAATGCCTAGTATTCTATTGGTCCCCTTGCTCCACTGGGCGGTGTCCGGACCCAGTTCGTCATATGTTATTTTCAGAACCGCGATGAAGAATACCCACTTCCCTTGCATATGATGAATATGATGAAAAATACCTATGGCAGCTCCAGCTCTTTCCCAATTTAGATTCCACATCTGGATTCAGATGGGTCTCCTGTAAGAGGGCAATCCCCACCTGATGCCGCTGCATGTACAACAGGACCTTCATGCTCTTCGACGGGCAATTTAAACACCTGACATTCCAGGTGATCAGCTGTCATTGCGCATTAGTGGAACATATCATTCTCTGGGGCTCCCACTGTAGACGGGTCTTCTTCACAGTGCCCCCCTGATCATACGGCAGGGATACTGCATAACTGAGTGATGTGTAATATTTTTTCCAAACCTCCCCCTTCACACCCCCACCGACAACCCCAATCCATCAGTATTCTGTGACCTTTTCCCCCTACAAACCCCCATCAACATCCCCGACTTATTAGTTTCCCAAACTCCCCCCGCTGATCACCCCAACTTATCAGCCGTCTCTCTTCTCGAACCCGCACAAAGAACTGGAGCTTTCACATGAGGGACAGCCAGGAGCCCAGCCATCCTCCACACCTCTAGAATCTCGTGGTTCACACCAAACACATTCTTAACATAACTTAACACCCAATCTCAAATTACGGGTTACAATAAAGCATGTACATCATCAGACAGAATTTCACGCATTGTTCCCACATTGCCTAGGTTGTCTCAGTTGCTTTTCCAAAAAGGTGTTACTCTCATCCGGAGTGTGAAAAAAGACTGCCCCCCCCTCATGTTCTATTCAGAGTTTGCCAGCCTGACATAGCAAATTCCTTTGTCCCTTAATTGTTTCTTTACTTCCATAAATGTCCTTCTGGAGGATTGGACTTCATCTGAAAAGTCAGGAAAAAGCTTAATGTTATCACCTTTGTAAGTGACCGTCCCCTTTTCTCAAGCTTTGCAGAGGGCATTGTCTCTATCACAGTGATTTAACATCTGAGCTATAATCGGGTGAGGGGGTGCCCCTGGGATCGGCCTTTTCCCAATGGGCACTCGATGTGTTCTTTCAACTATATATACCGTTGAAAATCCTTCTGACCCAAGCGACTCTTGCAGCATCTTCCCCACTAAAGGCTCCATATTCCTCTGTTCCACCGACTCTGTACTCCGATTATTCGCAGGTTATTCCTTCTGGATCATGACTCCAGGTTGTCCTGCTGGTCGGCAAGCTCCTTCAGTGCCTGTTTCACGAGCATCATATCCCTGGCCACAGAGACAGACTCGTCCTCCACAGTCGACACCCTCTCCTCCACTCCATCCAGCCTCTCCCCATGTTTGTCCAAGCAGACCTGCAGGTGGTCAACCGGGCAGGTAAGTGTGTCTGTTTTCCCGTCCAAAAACTGTATACTGGACTGAAATTGATTGAACATCACCTTAAAGTCCTGGAAAGCCCCGGATGGGATGGAGTTGCCATCTGTGGCCTTGCCTCTGCAGAGTCCTTCATTGGCTTGTTGTTCTTTGTCTGGGATGGGGTGTCGAAATGCAGTCTGGACTGCTGCTTGTCCCCTTTACCGGATTTGGACATTCCCACTGTAGTTGGGACTTATGTATGTGGGCTTACTGGCCGGTGTCCGGACACACTCTCTCAGAGAACGCCCTGCAGTGTGGTGCCTTCCTATTGCACTCCTTTTGTTCTGCGCATGTGTTAACTATAGCCTAATGTTTATTCCCTGTGATAGCAGATGAGCATGTCGGTTCACAGTAGGGTGCCTTTATTGCTGGATACTGCCCCTTCTGACATCATTTCTGCCCCTGCCCTGGTGTTTCAGCTCGCTCTCAGTCAGTATATAATCCCAGCCTGGACTCTGGTCTAGGCTAGTGTTGCCTTTGGTGAACCAGGCATCCGATGTTATTGGGCATCCCCAACTTCAGTACCTGTGGTGGACAATGCCCCCCAGAGATCCCCGGGGTTCACGCTCTCCTCGCCCCTTCCGCTAGTGATGTCCGTTTGTGTGTGGCTGGGCAGAGGTCTCCAACAAGCAGTGGGAGTCCGTCCCAGCTAATTAATAGCGTGTTCGCCTCCTAGATTATCCGGCGGCTGGTTGCAGACCAACGGTCCCAATCGTGAGCATGCCGTGGGACAAATCAGGATTTGTTGTCACCCCTCTTCTATTCAAGTGCTTCTGCTATTGCACGTTCCCTGTGCCGATCGCTTTATCCTGCACTGTCCAGACGGCACCACTGTGCTATGTATTGCTTCTTCTCTTCATGGCTTATTATGTCCCGCCACTATCCCCCGCTGTGTGCAGTCAAGATCCTGCCCCAGTGGTTTTTTCGTGTGCTATCTACACCATCAATGGCGCCCGATCATGACTCAATTGGGGGGGTAGGCTGGGCCCCTGGATGTGCGAGCAGTACATTGAATCAGAATCTCAATACTTCTGCTCCATATATTGCTGGACCCCTCAATTAACAGTATCCTAGTGTGTACAGTTAGGGCGAGGATCACCAGCAAGCAGCAGGGATCAGCCTCAGTTGGTTAATGTTGCGTCCGCTATCCTATGTTGTCTGGTGGCTTATTCGACTCCAACGTTCTCACTGAGGTCCTTCCTCAGAGCTGATTTTGTCTTCAAGTAGCATTGTTGCTAAGCATTCCAAGGTGCACCTGTTATAACCCTCAGTGTTCAGGAAGCACCACTGTGTTACACACTACTGCCACCCTAGTGGCTTGCTCTGCCTCGTCGCTCTCTGCAACAGTATGCTGCTGAGAACCTTTTCCAGTGGCACTTTATATGGTATTCACACCACCTGCAATGTGTGCTGCTGACCTGAAGAGAGGAAGGAGGAGGACGTGCTCCCTGAACATGCAGGCACCTCAGACGGCTCTGCATCACTCTGCAACTCTTCGTATCAGCAGGCCCCCAATCGCTCTGCTGCCCAGCTCCTTCATGTCCAGAGATCCTTATCCTTATGGCCCCGGCACCTCAGACCTGCTCTCCCTCCCAATCAGGATCGGTGCAGGTGGAGATCCACACTTCCCACCTTTCTGGTCAAAATGTATCCTTGATTGTCCAGAGGGGATGCTGTGCCTCAGCCTGCAATTCCGAACGATCAGATCTCGCCTCGGCTCTCATCTACCAGCTTGCTAAAATCTGCTTGGGGTTCTGCGTGACACCAGCAATGTCTGTACCAATGAGCTCCTTAATCCAAGTGCCCTCTTCTCCAGCAGAAAGGTCTGCCACTCCGCAGAAGGAGGGGGTTCCTCTCTCACCCCACAGCAGAAGACTAAGATCTGTGGGTCGCCAGTTGCTTGTGGTGGTTGCCGCACCAACTGTGGGGTTGGTAAACCAGTGCCAAAGAGCTCTGTTGCTCTCCTGGAGCTAAACAGATAAAGCCCATGCACCCTTCCAGTCTCGGCTCTTGGCAGCCTCCGGGCTAGTTCTTCCAGCCCGCTCACAGTATCTGGGGATCTTATTCCACCAGCTCTGCCGTGGGATGGGCTCTCAGCCCCCCCAGACTGCTGCCCACCCGTCCGTTCAAAAGTGGTGCCACTTCCCCCAAAGGCACCTCAGGTGGGACGAGACTCCACTGCTCGCCACCCTCTGTGGCCAATGGTCATGCCTGGGTCCCCTCAGGTGAACCCCACACACAGGCTTGTCGGGTGGCAAACGGAATCTCCCCGGGTTGCCGGTTCACTCCCAGCAGCAACACTCCCCAGCAGCAACTCTCCTCCTCGCAGCCAGGCTCACCAGTGCAGCACACATGCATGCGGCTACTCCCTCCCTGCCTCGGAATCACTGCTTCATTGTGCTTTTTCGCTTCTGCTGGAGCTGCACTTGCCTGTCGCGCATTACTCCGTAACTTCACCAGCATAAGGACTTGGGTGTGCCACAACACAACACTTCACATGGGGTCTGAGTGCATCAGGGAAACCTCTGAATATTCGCCAGATCTTTGGAGATGTTGGAGAGCTCACAGGCTCACAGCCACCTTGGCTGGGCTCTCTAGCGCCCTTTGAGTGGTTCTAATACTTATGAACACACATAATTTAATAGGTACCAGGTCATCTTATGCATTCCTTATTATATCTATTTTTATAAAAGTCAAAGGTTGTGTGTGGGTTTGTGGTGAAAAGTGGTGTTCAAATTGTGCATAGTTAGCTGTTAGGACCCTCCGTACATTACTGGCTACATGACATTTAAACACCCAAGGCCTTTCCCTGGATTTCGGCAACAGTGAAAATTTGTTTTTGAATTTGTGGCTTAACCAAGCATTGTTCCTTAAACAATTTCAAACCCTTTCACCAGTCTGCACCACATTTTGCCTAGATACCTGTAAGGACCCTCCAGACAAACTGTCTACATGGCAGTTGGTCACCACACTGCTTTCCACAGTTTTCAGCAAAAGTTCAAATCTGTTTATTGATGTGTGGCCGGCTGACGAAGCCGTAAACCGTGTTCACCGGGACGGGAAAATAAAAAATGTATGAGAGACGAATGGACCCGAGAGGCAGGTAGCATTCCAGAAGTTTCCAAATTTTTGCTGCATCAGGTGAAATTACTTTTACGGAGGATTTTTGCGAGATGGTGCCTGACAACAAAGTCGTAAACCATGTTGACTAGGAAGGAAAACAAAAAAAGTTGTTTTGAAACAAACGTTTCAAAGCCGTAAATCATGTTCACTGGTTAGGGAAACAAAAATATATGCTGCATCAGGTGAAATTACTTTTCGAGAGGATTATTGTGAGATGATGCCTGCCGATGAAGCCGTAATCTAGGTTCACCGGGAAGGGATATCAAAAAAGATGTTTCTCAACCCGTCCCGACACGAGGAACAAAACTCAAGGTCACATGTTTCAAGGCCCTAGGATGAACAATTTCTGAGATATTTGCACTGCAATATACTGCAACAAACAGCACCATGATAGTGTAAGGCGGAACAGCGACCTACAGGATCATTCATTTTCAACAATTAATGAGACTGTTATCATATCTGTCTACAGAACCCATTCGGAGAATGGGTATTTTTGCTAGTTCACTATAATACTTAATGAACACTTTACTTCTATAATCATGAATACCTGTCCCTTCATTTACTTTGTTAGAGTGTGCATGTTGCTCAGTGTTCGTAAATCTCAATCCTCGGTGGATGTTTTCCTGAAGGGGGCCATATGTGTCTTTTCCCCTGATCGACTTGTATTGCACTCCCTTCTGCTCATTACATCATCCTCACCGGGCTGTGGCCTTCGTCTTGTTAGTTTCCAAAGCAATGAGTAGGCACATAGTTTGTTGTATATTTCACTTATATAATTCACTTGTTCCATGCCTGGGAACCTGCTGCACCTCCTACTCCTAGAGAATCTGTGTGGAGCTCTTGCATGTTCCCGCATGTCGGCCACTCAGTGTTGCAATATTTCATTGAATCACTGCTTCCCTTTCAAAGCCTGGAAGTGAGCTGTGCCTATTGCTTGGACCAATCGCAGCACGGCTTTACACCCTGTCCAGGGCCACTGACCTTGTATGTGTGTGTCTCTCTAAGATGAACCGAACTGGGTCCTTTTTCTGTGTGGAATAATCCATGTATTTCTCAGGCCTATTTCATTCTTAATGGCCTACACGGCTGCTTTTGCCTTGAGGCCTACTCTATGCATTATACAACCATTACACGTCAAATGTGCTTATATCAAGTTTTTGTGAGAATTACCTTCAGTGTTTCTAATGAGAGCTCGCAGTGCTGCTTGGGGTACACACTGTGTCTTCTATCCTGCTTTTATTTATTGTATTTGAATTTGTATATACCAGGCCACATGTCCGCAGGCGTCTCTTGTTTGTTCAGGCCTAGTGCTGTATTGCACATTATTCGCCTTTGGCCATTATTCCACGTGAGCTTTATTCTAAGTGTGGTTGTCTGCTGTACGTTGCTGTCTACATATCTTCATGGGAGGTTCTGAGAAATGTATCTATCTGTTTGTTTGCTTCTTTTAAGGCCTATGTGCTGTGTAAATTGACTAGGTTTCTGGCCTTCTGTGTGGTTTCTGTCTTGTGTTATAGGGACTACCTTAACTTGTATTTCTTTTCACGTTTGGAAGTTGGACATTCATCCCAACAACTTGAATCCCTATATAGGCACAAATGAGCTTTAAAGTTCACTATTTTAACCCATTTCTGTGAATATTCTTTGGCAGATGAAAACCTACGTAGAGTGGGGCCTGCTTGCACAGTGCAATGAGGGCCCCATTGAAATACATTTCCAGGGTCATTTCCTGCTTCATAGTCCACCACTAGAGAAATGGGCTTGGCAGAGACAAGGCGAAGGTTAGAGAATTTACAAAGAACATGGGAAGATTGAAGGAGGAGGTTGGAAAAGAGCAGGAGCATACATGTAATATCTGGCAGTTAAAGGTGAAGAAGATTAAAAAGGAGATGTGTAACATTTAGGGGTGGAAGAAGTCATAGCAAAAACATAAGGTAATGATTTGACATAAGGGAGATGGTAGGCCTCTTTCCGAATGAGATTTGTGGTGAAGTTGAGAAGCCTAGTGAAAGAACAGCACAGATAAGCAAGGTAATTTAGGTGGTATTGAAAAACATCATTTGAAACAAACCAAAAAAGCGGAGGGAATTAGTTAGGGATAAGTACAACTTGACTACAGCTTGCATGGGTTGGCATTAAGGACATGCATTTTAGATTTTGTTGAGTTAATTGTTCCATGACATCAGCAGCACATGTGTATCATCCATATAGTTCATGGATTAGTCTACTATTTAGGATGGATTTTGCATCTTTAGTAAACAGACCAGTACTAATGCTTTTTTAAATGTTAGCATAGGTGAGGTCTGCAGACTGATGGAGGTTTTTAGTTAGTTCTCTGTAGTGAACATGTTGCCAGAGATATACATTTCCAATGGTGCTGAGTGTATTGCAGAATTGTTTGTGTCCTAATGTTTTGAAACTAAGTTGATATTTTACTGGTGTTAACTGTAGGAGGCTCCGAAAACAATCACATGTTTTCCTCCAAACAGTTCTTCATAGTTGGTTTTTAGGACTTCTTGCATTCTTAGATGAATTAAAGCCAACATGACATAAAACATGCTTACTTTACCTATCAGGAGCACTTCCATTTGTTTCAGAATTATGCGTACTTCAGTAGCAGCTTTTGCTGATAATTTGTAGTATGTTAATTCATTTTGGTGTTCTACGACGACGAGCAGTAGTCGGTGTAATATTACACTTCCTATGTTGTAGACAGCTAAACCTATGGGGGTTCTTACTACTGCCAAAAGGTTGTTGTTTAAGATTTGCAGAAATGTGCTGATTATTTTAATTAATAATGCTTTACCAGAACTAGCTTTACCACTTACATACAGGAGCAGAGGTTTATAATTTTTACAGCTACAGTTTTTAGTTTCATGTTTAAAACCATGTTTTATTTCTTGAGTGACTTCAAAATAAATGGTCAGTTGTTCATCGTTTAACTGTGAGTCAAGCACTGACAAGTCTTTTTTATATTGATAGATGGTATTTTTTACATCAGTGATGGTTATTTAAGCTTCATTTACAATGGTTGGTTCACTAAGTGGTTCTTGGCTTCCTGTATGGGAAGGTTGACTGCTCTCAGGAGTGTCTTTATCTAGTTGAGCTTCAATTTCTTCCTCTTGTTGGCATTCATTGTGCAACATTTATTTGTATTGTTTAAAATTGTCATTTGTAATACAGTTTTCATTTGCTCTGAATGCAGCTTCAAATGAGTCACAGTCACCTAATAATTATTCTTCTTTTCTCCAATGTTTAAAAAGTTGGAGTAGGGCCATGTAATACAGTTATCTATGTTGTGGAGATTTAAATGATAACTTTACATGATTAATTAGACTGGGTTTGGTGAGTTTAACTAGACTTCCTTCACAAGTTGAGACTGAATATTTCGTAGTTGTATCATTTGGCGTGACATTGTGTTTGTAGGTGTAGTTTGGGCAATGTCGTACAGACACATGTTTTCCAAAGCAATACTTCTGTTTGGGAAGTATCTGTCAATTCAATTGTTTTTTAAAATGTCTTGGCTGTTTGGATCATTTGTGGCCATGGTTTTTATGGGCCGCATTACGAGTATGGAGGTAGCCATGGTGCTATTAGCGCCATAGCTACCCCATACCACCTACCGGGTCCGGGTTCTCGGTATGGGGACTTACCAGGTCATTGCAACCCTTTCTTACCACACATCTGCATCTTTCTATGCATGTCAAATCAAAGGGACAGAATGCATAATAAATATAATGAGACTAAATAACTTTATTTGTATTTGTTCTTTATCATAAAATAGAATTATGCAAGTTGCACAGAGTGACACGTATACCCACATTGTACTTCACAGTGCAGGTACGTTTTTTCTTGCAATGGCTTTCAGCACTCTATCTGTGTAAAGCTCTGCCAAATGACCTGGGCTTCGTGAAAGAACTTGGCAGGGTAATATACTTTGAAAAAACAGCAAGACTTTGAGAGGTATGACCACAGAATGACATGTACATTTAAATTCTAATCTCTAATGCAGCACCTACGATGAGTTTAACTATTTGAGCTACATAGTATCATTCACATCACCAGGACCTCAATTAACTTCATATTTACCTAAACCTGTTGGCAATATTCCCAACTCAGCTTAGCAGTGAAATCTTCCCCGGCCTTTCTGCCAGCCTTGCACAGGGTCAACCTAGATAAGGATTCTTCAGACTGCAGTTTTTCTAAGGATCGTCCACCCAGGAGAGAGACAGTCTCAATTTCAGCCTTAGCCCCAGCAGACAGTCAGCTTACAAGCACTAGACTCAGTCTGCTCAGCAACTGGCACTTCTGCCTCCTTCCCCGTCAGTGCCAGAAGAGGAATGCCTCTCTACTCTACATCAAAACCCTTTTTTATGAAGACCCCCTGTCAATCACAAGCACCTCCCCATGTCCAGACCTACCCACATCACACAATTTCTCTCATTGTGCTAACTGCATTGCTTTTGCGCTTCATGGTCCAAAACAAAGCCATGTTTTTAGCAGAACATGTCTTCACATTTTTCAGCTACCAAACAGCACAGATCCAGCCAGCACGTTTAAACTCAATTTTTCCTTCCCATTTCCAGAGCATTATGCATTGGCTCAATCTGCATCCAGTTTATTCCATGAGCTAATTTGCACTAAATGTTATTATGTGATTCAGTTAAATGGGGTTGAGTTAATTGGTATGTTAGATTTAGGTTATCATTATATTTAGTGCAGTTCAGTTAATTGAAATAGCATCCTGAGGAAAAGTGCAATTTCTAGCATGTGCTCTGTGCACTGGCATCTATTTAATTCTGCCTGAGACTCACACTCTTGGATGCAGCAATGAGTCCTAGCTAGGACCCTTGGTCCTAGCTAAAGTTCAAACCCTCGCTAAAATGTGAATGCTGAAATGCTGAGTCTAAATGTTGAAATTCAGAGTCTAAGGGCCTCATTATGAGAATGGAGGTAATGAAAAAAGGAAGGCGAAATGGTAATAGCGGCATCGTTAACGGGTCCGGGGCATTCCGACCCGACAACTCACCAATACCGGCACTGCCCGTACCGTGCCCCCTCATACCAGCATGGGCGCGTACACGCCCCCATTCGGGGAGTAAATGCTGGCATGCCGGTAATAGGAGGACATCACAACCCACGCGGGCTTGCAAATACCGGCATCCCGAAGCTGGTAATCAGGGCCTGCACGATGGTGGACATACAGGCATTGCGGACCACCCGTAAACAGCAATCAGCAATCAAGCCAACTGCCACAGGTGCACACAATCACCAGAGGTGGACTCAATGGAGTCTGGCCCAGTATAAAAGGAGTGCACCCACACACCACACCCCTCCTACACCAAAATGCTAACACTAGCTGTTGCAATCATGGCGCTGGAGGACATGCCTATACTGCTACAACTACAGCAACAACAGCAACTACAACAACTACAGCAGCAACAACAGGCAGCACAGGGGAGACGCAGGAGGAGAAGGAGGGTGAGACAGGCCCAGCAATTACCACCAGTGCAGCCAGTAGTACCTCATAGGCAGCCACCAATCCCTCGCATCAGACCCAGCCCATTCAATCTAACCCCTGACCAGATCCACACCCTGTACCGGTTGGACCGGGACACCATCACCACCATAGTGGACATGATAGGAAACAACATTTCCAGCCTCATAGAAATACGCACTGCCATCTCCCTGCTACTAAAGGTGCTCCACTTCCTGGCCACAGGCACCTACCAGCACACAGTGGGCAAGCTGCATGGCATTTCATAACCATTATTTTCATGCATGCTGGCCCAAGTGCTGGATGCCCTCCTGAAGCATGCTAGCACCCACATATCCCTACCATGGACTGCCCAGGAGATAGCCGACACCAAAGTAGGCTTCCATGTACTGGCAGGCATGCCCAATTGTGTTGGTGCCCTCAACTGCACCCATGTAGAATTGGTAGAAGCGTTGTACCACAATCGCAAGCAATACCACTCCATCAATATGGAGATGGTATGTGACTCCAGAAAGATCATCACACATTGCTGCGCCCGATTTCCCGGATCAACACATGATGCCATGGTGCTGCGTAACTCCACGCTACCCTGTCAAATGGAGCAACATGCTGAACCACGTGCCTGGCTGCTTGGTGAGTTGCCTGACTGGCCCATGGCAGTTCATCGGGGTAGTAATGTGTTGGGATGCATATTCTACCTGGGTGGGAATGGGGGGGATGCATATTCCACATGGGTGGGAATGGACGGTGAGTGGAGAATGCACGCAGAGCTAATGACTCCTGACCGGTACCCCCCAAACCCAACATGGCACATCATTGGCACACATCTGACCATTAACGTATATAATTGACCATATGTAATACGCACAACCAGGCCACCATGTTTATGTCAAGCAGTGCACGAGTAAACAGGATTGCAACTGTGCCAATGTGGCTAGTGTGACCATGCACATTGTAGTATACACATCAAAAATGGAAGGTGAAACATTGTCGTACAACCACAGTACATCCGCCTCAGCATGCATTATTTCACCCTGCATCATCTATTCAACGCCATCCAGACTACCACACCTCATTGCAGTATAGAATGCATCTAGATAATATTTGTGCATACGTACAGGGACATGTGCATGTCCACACCAAATAGCTGCGGGCATGACTGTGAATCCTGAAGGTGGCACCTCAGAGTGACACACACCTATTTGTATTTGCCTGCAGGTGATGGAGGATATCCCTTGAAGCCGTGGCTACTTACCCCTATGCGGAACCCGCGGAACAGCCATGAAGAGGAGTACAATCGGCTTCACACCTATACCGGTGTAGTGATTGAGCAGTCCTTTGGCCTGTTGAAGGCACGGTTCCGCTGCCTAAGCAGGTCTGGTAGAGCACTCCTTTATAGGCCTGAGAAGGTGGCAAAGATCACCATGGCCTGTGTCATGCTGCACAACATGTGCGTCAGAGAAATATACCACTGCCACCTGACATTGACATGCATGCACTGGGTGAGGATGATGAGGATGGTGATGGAGGTGAAGCAGCACCCCTGCCAGTACGTGATGCACAGGATGGCCATGCAGTACGCCAATCACTGATTCACAAATACTTCTGAACTACAGGGACTTTGATAGATATGTGTCAGTGACACACAGGGTCCATGTGGACATGCACACAGGGAATGTTGGGAGTTGGGCACCTAACACTGTCATACATTAAATGGATACACAGGAAATGAACAATGTCCAGACATTAAATGTTTTTTTTTCACACAACGGGTTTATTGATTCAAACTGGAAAAATGTGACAACCCCCCCAAGCCCCCAGTGAACTCCCAAACCCCCCAGTGAACTCTCAAACCCCCCCAGTAAACTCCCCAAAACCCCAAGTGAACTCCCAGACCCCCCCAGTGAACTCCCAACTCCCCTCAAGGAACTCCCAACCCCCCCCCACTTCCCTTAATGCTTCCATTCACCCCCAACACCATCTGAGCCACTCCCATAGGTCTCCCACTCTATTTGCAGGACTTCTTGCTGTCCGGGGGCAGCATTTCAGTGTGCCTCGCACACCTTCTTGTCAGACGCACAAGGCTGGGGGGTCCAGAGGAAGTGGGGACAGAGGAAGCAGGTGTGGTGGCTGGTGAGGAGTCAGTGGGGATTTCTACGCCTGCTGCAAGTCGTGGCCACTGCATGTGCAGCAGCATGGATGTCAGGACCTGTGTGATGGCCCCCAGACAGTCTCTCATCAGCACTGCTGAGGCATTGACTGCGGCTGTGTTGGCCGTTATGGCGGCTGTGGTCCCCGCTATGGCTGTGGCTATCTCCCACCTGGTGTCCTCGACATCTGCAATGTATTGGCACAGCAGGTCCAACATCGACTCCTGTCTGGCCTCCACCCTCGCCAGCCGTACTTCAAGGCTTTTGGTGGGTGCAGCAGTGGTCGAGGGTGCTGTCACGGGGCCTGCAATTTCAGTGCTGTCCTCGTGGATGAAGCTCAGGTCGGAATCGTGCAGGCAGGGATCGGCACTGCTGTAGGTGGGTGAGGGCTGAGTTTGGGGCGGGGGGGTGGAAACGGGCTTGGCGAGTGTGGACATCCCACATGCGTGACTCCTTCCAGGTCCACATACTCCTCCACATGATCTTTTGTGTTGGCCAGTGGTTGCAGGGCCTCTTCTTCCAATGGTGTAGGTGTGGGCAGCTGGGTGTCCACAGTGTCGGGTACTCTGGGTGTAGTTGTGGCCAGCTTGGTGTCCACAGTGTCAGGCGCACTGGGTGTAGCTGTGGGCTGCGAGGCTGCACCAGAGGTGGTGGTGTCGGTTGCCCTTTTCTGTGTCCGGGATGTTGATGCCCTTGTGGTGGTATCCTGGCTGGCATCTTCTCCATCTGTGCCTGGGGGGGGTAGAAGAGATGCAGGGCATCAGTGATGGTGTTACATGAGAGATTAATTATTTGGTGGTGTGGAGTATCTCATTAATCATCCATTCATGTCTTACAGGTGTGTCACACAGGGCAGTATGAGGGGGCATTTTGGCATTTGCTGCATGGCAGGTGGCATGCCGTTGTATTGGGCTTTGTGTGATGTATTACATGGGCAAGGTCCGTGTGTGTTGGCTGTGTGTTGGTAATGGGACTGGCACTCAGCATGCATTTCAGTGTGGCAGTGCTTGCCCCTCCATCTGGACAAGAATATGTTCATGTGTGTGTTGGGACATGCATTGCCTTGCCTAGACTCTCTTCCACATGACTTGTGCTATGTCATGGTTTCCCCTACAGGGATCTACAGAGTCACTCTTCTCCATCTGCTGATGTTGCCGCACCCGTCTCCATCTCCCCAAATCCCTCGATGGACTCCAGATTGATGAAGGTGCTTGCCGTCTCCTCCCAGGTGGTCAGTTTGGCAGGAGAGTGGGGACCCCCGCCTGTAGCCATGGCCTGCCTCCTGTTGCTTGCAAGGATATTCCGGACCCTGAGGCGGAGGTCATCCCACCTCTTCTCTTCTTGCAATCCCTCACTGTTCGTGGGGTGGTTCCAACAGCGGAGACCTTGCGGGCTACCTCCTGCCAGATCTTCTTGCGCTGCTGCAACTCACGCTTCAGGTTCTTGTCTTTTATCACATCAGCATGTGCTGCAAGGGTGTCCACAAGCATATTCAATTCTGCATCAGAAAAGTGTTTTTTCCGCAGGCGGGGGGTAGTCTTCCGGGTTGCCTTCGACATGCTGTATGTATTGCCACTGGTCTCTCCTGTAAACAACTGTTGGTTTGGGAGGATTGCAATGGATTGTGTTTTTAAAGATGGCCGCCGGCACATTTCCCGTTCCGACGCAATGGCGTTACTTCCGGGTCCGGTATTACGAGCCCGGTATTAGCATGTTTTTATTACCGGGTCGGTATTAAGGGGTTCCGGCTAGGCGGAGGCGGCATCAACGGGTCCCGTGATGGTGCTATCGGTGGGTTGGAGGGCCTTTAGCGGCATGCCGGTATGGCCTCTACCGGCAGGGGGGTTTGCGCGTTCTCGCGCACTTGTAATCACCCGCTATTAGCAGTGTCATATGAACAGGGACCCGCTCTTATCTCCATGCCGGTAATGACCCCGATTTTACCACGCTACTCGTAATGAGGCCCTAAATGTTGAAATGCACAGCCCATACTCCAACACTCCCTCCTTTTTTTCTGCTGGGATATAACCCAAAATCAATGCAGGAAAAACAGACACATATGCTCTTAAACACATGTGCTTCTCCCAATAACCACATCTTAATAGTCGAAAATAAATAACATACAAATGGTAATATACATACAAAAGAAACATTATGTATATATCGCTAGTCTTGAGCAAACCAAACCTTTAAGAAAACACATATTTTTCCATTATTTCTATCAGTGGTGTATATTCACATTCTATCCCTTGCTGCCTTAGGGATTCATTTAGGCATGCAAATGCATCTGAACCTTTTATCTGTTGTCTCTTTCTGTATTGTAATGCTACTGTAAATTGTCTGGTGAATGCGGTAATGGTAAGGTCCCTTTTTGTCACGACCCTCGCCCAAAACCCCCTCTGGCAAACCCATTGGCCAGGTGGAGTCAGGACTCGGGCCTCTAGAGCCTGGCATCCTCTTTAAAAGCCCTCATGGGGCCAGTCCTGGCACCTATGGCGCCAGGCTCATACACCATGAAAAGCAATGTGCTTGGGAACTTCTTTATTGTATTGTCAGCCAACATGGAGGCATCCACATAGCATGGTTCCGAAGAACCAAGCTATACGGTCTAGTGTTTTGGGTGTGGTAGCCTAGGGACTACTTTACCTAGACTATTTTGTTGGGGCTATTTAAACCACACCCGAGCAAGACAACACGCTTCGCGTTACTTTGCAACTTGCAACGTGACGCTCACCGTGTCCAGCTATTCCCTCGAACCTCAGAGAAGCAGAACCTGCAAGGAGACAAAGGAACATCATTTTCAGCAGCATCTTACCTGCAGTCTTCATCTTTAAACACTTGCAGCTACTGAGAACAGCTTCCTCGAAGCTGCACGCCTCCCGGAAAGAATGACCTGAAAGAGGAAGATAGAGGCAACATTTAAGAAAGCAGTACAGACATTTACAAATTATGAACTGCTCAAAAGGCTTACCTGGCTGGTCGCCTCTCGGCTGGCACCACTCCGGACATTCCACTCGCGCTGAAGAACACTGCAACCTACAAGGAAGGAAAACACAGGTTAGCAAGGCAAGACTTGGCAGCGCTGCGCATAGCGCTTACTTACCACATCATAGCGCTCTTAATGCGCCATCATTTACCAGCGGAGCTCAACCAAGCCAGTTCGCTGCGCTGAAGCTCTGCATACCTAAGGGAGAAAAAAGAGACATTTTTAAACAAAGAAAGGCATGCAGGATTGCAACAAAACTAAAGAACAGCAATAAGACCTACCTGAACAATATCAAACGGACCGGCGTCAGTGAAGTAACTGGACCGCACTCGCCCAAGAAAGACAACACGTCCCTGCAAAGAAGGCAGGATGGAGAGCATGACTATTCTACCACAAGGTGAGGAGAGGGCGCCAGAGGGACTGAAATCATACGGGGGTGGAGGGAGGATACTTACCCCAGTCGGTCACTCTTGAACACAGACCTCCTGTATTTTCTGGCAGAACCCTCCCCGCAGACCACATCAGGGCAAAGCTTGTTCCTGGTGAACAAATCCCTTGCGGCAGGATTTACGCTCTCACAGAACCAGAAAACCTTCATTTGAAATCCTATTTAGACCAGTACCTTGCAAACGGATATATCCATCCTTCAAAGTCCCCCGCAGCCAGTCCTATGTTCTTCGTACTGAAAAAAGAAGGAGACTTGAGAGCCTGTATTGACTACCGTGCATTGAACCACATCACCGTGAAGAACCGCTACCCCTTGCCACTTATCCCTGATATGCTAGACCAAGTTAAAGATGCCCAGATCTATACCAAATTGGACCTTCAAGGAGCGTACCACCTGGCCCGAGTCAGAAAAGGAGATGAATGGAAACCGCCTTCCGTACTAAGTACGGATTTTTTGAATATCAAGTCATACCCTTCGGGTTATGCAACGCTCCTGCGGCATTCCAGTATTTCATGAATGACGTCTTAAGGGAGTTAATTGATGTGTGCGCCTTAGTGTACATAGACGACATCTTAGTATACTCAGCCTCGGAACAAGATCATGTCAGGCACGTTCGTTCAGTCTTCACCAAGCTCCGTCAACATCGCATGTTTGCAAAGCTTGAAAAATGCTTTTTTCACGTCACCGAAGTAGAATTTCTTGGTTTCTTCCTTACTCCAGGAGGCATCAGAATGGACGTGCACAAGGTAGATGCCATTCTGAAATGGCCTTCACCGACATCTCTGAAAGGGGTACAAAGCATGCTGGGCTTTGCGAACTTCTACCGCCAGTTCATCCCAGACTTCTCTCAGGTTGTGCACCCAATCACAGTACTATTACGAAAAAACAATAAAAAGTTTGCTTGGACCGAAGAAGCAGAAGAAGCCTTTCAGGAACTTAAACAAAGGTTTACCTCCACTCCAATCCTGCGACATCCTCGTCCAGACCTCCCTTATGTCGTTGAAACTGATGCGTCCAGTCTCGCAATGGGGTCTGTCCTTTCACAGAGAGACCCGGAAACCGGCCAGCTACATCCTGTGGCCTTCTGGTCGAAAATGTTCTCACCTCCAGAGATTAATTATGCCATCACGGACAAGGAACTCCTGGCTGTGAAATCTGCCTTTAAAGCCTGGAGGCACTACCTTCTGGGGGCCAGACACACCATTACAGTTATCACAGACCACCGAAACCTGCAATATCTCAAAATAGCCAAGGCCCAGTCCTCGCGCCAATTACAGTGGGCCCTTTTCTTCGCCGAATATGATTATGTAATCACATTTCAAACAGGAGTCAGAAACAGAAAGGCAGATGCCTTATCTTGCATGGGCATAGATGAAATAGTATATAGAACTCCAGACCCAGTACCTATTATACCTGAAGACAATCTCTTGGGTATCACGACAGCCTTAACACAAGCAGAACTACGAAAAGAAATCCAACGGACAATGAATCCTGATGCCTACCTCGCATGGCAAACTCAAGGAGAACAATATACCATTAAGGACCATCTACCCTTTTTTATGGATCGCCTATATGTACCCAAGAAGGAATTACAACAGCATATTATTTCAAACTATCACGATTCATTCATCGAAGGGCATCCTGGGATCGCCAAAACCCTAGCTAAGGTGAAAGAGAACTTTTGGTGGACTACCTGGCGTAAGGACATCATTCAGTATATTCAGTCCTGCGGTGTCTGCGCACAAAATAAATCATAAAAAACAAAAAACATCTGGTCTCCTACAACCATTGGACATTCCTCCAGTTCCATGGCACCCTCTTTCCCTTGACTTCATCACTGATCTACCTCCAAGCCAAGGGTTCAACACTGTCCTTGTAGTTGTGGACTTATTCTCAAAGATGGCCCATTTTATTCGTCTCAAAGGCCTCCCAGATGCAGCCACTTTAGCAAAAGTGTTCCTGGAGGGCGTAGTTAAGCTACATGGCTTCCCTTCGGTTCTGGTCTCTGATCGAGGCAGCCAGTTTGTTTCAAACTTCTGGAAAAAATGTTGTGCAATGGCGCAGATCGGCGTTCGGCTATCTACCTGTCACCATCCCCAAACGGACGGCCAAACCGAGAGAACCAATCAGACACTCGAGCAATATTTACAGTGCATGCTGCACCACGAACAAAGGAATTGAAAAGACCTATTATGGATAGCCAAATATGTATATAACAATTCTTTGCATTCAAGCACGGGACAAACGCCCTTCTATACCCTTTATGGCAGACATCCACGTACCTCAGAACTAGACCTTCCAGCTAGCTTGGAAATGCCAGTGGTAAAGACTCTACACACAACCATTGCTCAGGCTTTCAAAAGTGCAAAGTAACACCTTATTCATGCCAAAGAAAAAACAAAAGAGATTCACCGACCAATATCGTAAAAAGGCCCCTGATTATCAAGTAGGAGACAAAGTTGGTTAGCCGCTAAATTCCTACCCATCATGCGAACCCGGACATTTCATCCCAGATTCTTAGGACCCTATACCATTAAGGCAATTATCAACCCAGCAGCCGTGAAACTGGATTTACCACCTAATCTACACATCCACCCGGTATTCCATGTGTCTCTCTTGAAACCAATGGAACCCGGCACACGTATTGGGAGACCACCTAAGCCCATACTTGTTGAGGGAGAACTAGAATTCGAAGTCAAAGATATCTTGGACTCTAAATACTCTAGGACCAAGCTATATTATCTTGTTGATTGGAAAGGATTTGGACCACAAGATAGATCCTGGGAGCCCAGTGAGAATATCCACGGACCACGTCTAATCAGGAAATTCCATCGGAACTTCCCAACCAAACCTGGGCCAGACTGAAGGAACACCATGGGAGGGGCCTTAGGGGGGAGTGCTGTCATGACCCTCGCCCAAAACCCCCTCTGGCAAACCCATTGGCCAGGTGGAGTCAGGACTCGGGCCTCTCGATCCTGGCATCCTCTTCAAAAGCCCTCATGGGGCCAGTCCTGGCGCCTATGGCACCAGGCTCATACACCATGAAAAGCAATGTGCTTGGGAACTTCTTTATTGTATTGTCAGCCAACATGGAGGCATCCACATAGCTTGGTTCCTAAGAACCAAGCTATGCGTTCTAGTGTTTTGGGTGTGGTAGCCTAGGGACTACTTTACCTGGACTATTTTGTTGGGGCTATTTAAACTACACACGAGCAAGACAACACGCTTTGCGTTACTTTGCAGCTTGCAACGTGATGCTCACCGTGTCCAGCTATTCCCTCGAACCTCGGAGAAGCAGAACCTGCAAGGAGACAAAAGGAACATCATTAGCAGCAGCACCTTACCTGCAGTCTTCATCTTTAAACACTCACAGCTACTGAGAACAGCTTCCTCGAATCTGCACGCCTCTGGGACAGAACGTCCTGAAAAAGGAAGATAGAGGCAACATTTAAGAAAGCAGTACAGACATTTACAAATTACAAACTGCCCAAAAGGCTTACCTGGCTGGTCGCCTCTCGGCTGGAACCACTCCGGACATTCCACTCGCGTTGAAGAACACCGCGACCTACAAGGAAGGAAAACACAGGTTAGCAAAGGCAAGACTTTGCAACGCTGCGCATAGCACTTACTTACCGCATCATAGCGCTCTTAATGCGCCATCATTTACCAGTGGGGCTCAACCAAGCCAGTTCGCCGTGCTGAAGCTCCGCACACCTAAGGGAGAAAAAATCGACATTTCTAAACAAAGAAAGGCATGCAGGATAGCAACAAAACTAAAGAACAGCAATAAGACCTACCTGAACAATATCAAACGTGCCGGCGTCAGTGAAGTAACTGGACCGCACTCGCCCAAGAAAGACAACACGCCCCTGCAAAGAAGGCAGGACGGAGAGCACGCCTAATTCTACCACAAGGTGAGGAGAGGGCGCCAGAGGGACTGAAATCATACGGGGGTGGCAGGAGGATACCTACCCCAGTCGGTCAGTCTTGAACACAGTCCTCCTGTATTTTCAGGCAGAACCTTCCCCGCAGACCACATCAAGGCAAAGCTAAGAAGCATACCGGCAAGTAATCCGGCTGGGTGGCGTCCATGTGGATACCAGGTGAGCGTAACACTTTTTACCTGAAGCTCAATTGCATATGGCGTCATTTGGGCACAATGAAAGCTTGTCTTGTGTCTTTAAATTCAGGTGTGGCTACACCCATCCTGGACCAAACCTTTTGATTTAAAAAGTCTAATATCATACACATCATGTGCACGATATAATTTCCCAAATAGAACTTGTTTTGTGTCCCTATCCACACATTGTGATGAATACTCCTTGGACCAATTGTAATCTTTAACATTCATTTTCCTACAATCCTTTGTGCCGACTTAGGGTCATCTAGCCCAAAAATGTGTTGATTCTTTGTTCTGAACTTTGGGATCTTCTCCCTGTCAATTACTTGCTGGAGTACATTTTCATTAATACATTAGCTTTCATGTTCAAGTGGCTTTGATCATTTCAGGATTCCCTTTCACATGGATAGGGATCCATGGCTGCCCCTCTACCATGTGTATTTCTGAGATTGTTGAAATGTGTTTTTCTTTATTTGTCTGTGGAGTGACATTTGGTTTATATTTTTCTTAATTTAGATAAAAACGCAGCATGTTTTCATCTATTTCTGTGTTCCAGTTTTTCTTGCGGTCCTAACAAATCTACAAAGATTGCTTCTCTTTTTCTCCTCGCAATTCATTCTGACACATGAGAATGACTGTGACACTGGGCACACAGACATTTTGAAGACATACTTCCACTGCACTTTCTGATTTAGCAACAGTATGGAATTCTTTTAAACTGTTGCTTTGAGCCATTATTTTCTTAGGTCTCCATGGCTTTTTAGCTAAGCACCACAATACTCCATTTACCCCATCAATGATTGGTGGCAACCTCTTCAGGCAATTTGTCCCTATGAGAAAGGGTATTTCATTAATGGATGTGATCAAAACCTCCTGTCTCATCTGATGCTTCCCTATCTTTATGACAACCTCAGGGACGCCTTTTCGATAAGTATTTCTTCTCCATTGAAATTGTGTGCAGAGCCTTATTTTTGCCTCACAGTAATATTATTTTGTGAGGATCTCCCTTCATTGATACTTTTCACCAGTTCATTTGACAATATTGTTGCTTTGGCACCTGTATCAATTATTGCAGATGCATTATATTTTTCTTCAATAGTAATTGGAGCATAGTACCTATCTTCACCCTCTTCTAGTATACATAAGAAGTCTGCATTTTTGCTTGTTTCAGGACTTACTTTTCATAGCTCTTTTGTACTTTTTGTTAGACAAATGGACATATGAAATTACATTTTACCCTCCTTTTTGCCCACTTTATTTTGAATTTCTTTGTCTTTTCTCATGGGCTCAGAACACACTTTTGAGTGTAGCCACTGACTATCCTCTGAATGAGACCACTAGTGTTCACACCCCAATTTCTTCTTGTACTTTTCTCATTGTCTCGATCCTCACCAGTTATTTCTACACTGCAACCTTTTGAGTGGGTATTTTCACGAGTGTCACCTGTCAGCCTGTCAACTTCTCACACATAACACCTATCTACGTTTTGCATGTAGCCTGTCATTTCTGTCCCTTGGAATATCTGTGGTTGAAAATTCTCCTCAGGGGACTGACCTGCACCCTCCTTTTGAGCTACTATTTCCTCTGTATGGGTATCAACAGTAGTCTGACTATCAAGTATTGATAATCTATCTGTTGATCCTATCTCTTTGTTCTGTGTTTTATTTTCACATTGCATGCTCTTTTTAAATCTGTTTCCCTGTTCCTTGGGTTTTTCTTGTTCATTTTCCCCTCCTTTTGTTCTTCATTTTCACACACCTGAATAGTCTGGTTCAACTCTAAATTGAACCACACTCCATTTTTGTGTGCGTTGAAATTCCCTTTCTCACTTTCATCCATTTCTTTTCCTATTTCTAAATCAGCAAGCAATTCAGTAAAGTTAACTAAAGGTGATATATAGACATATCTGTTTTTATCAGTGCAGAGGTGATTAGCTAGTCACTTGTCGCCACTACGTACAATACCCCTCCTATGGCCTTCTGCACCTTCACTTGGCTGTTGCTTTTGGACTGCACATAACTTTCCTATCTGTTCAGACACCATTTTGACTTGGGCCTCTAAACATTGAAACCTGTCCCTGTGTCTGAATTCCTCTCTTTGTGGCCTGGGCCGGTAATGATTAAACTCACTCTGATTAGGGCTGTTCTGGTACCTCTCAGGAAATTGATTTCTGTTTGTGTTCCCTCTTAATTGATGTGACACAAGAGGTGGAGAACACAGAGTGACAATCCTTTGACCATGGCCAACTGGTGGTTGTGATTGATTATATTTGCGAGGGACATTATTCATATTTTGTCTTTCATTTAATGGGAATTCTTCCCTCTGCTGATTTCCATTTTCAATGAATCTATCCACATATCTTGGTCTTTACTTGTGGCCATATACTATTGTATTAGGGTCAAATCTACTCTGGGCCCATAGTGTCTGTACGAGCCATTGTACATTTGATTTTGATTGTTATTTAGGTCTGGCATATCATGGTGAAATCCCACTCTGGGAGAATTACCCAGATATCTAGGGCTCATGTAAGAATCCCTATTGCTGGGATTGATGGATTGGAACATGGGAGTTTGGGTGATGTCCTCTGTGGAGGCATGGCCCTTTGGCTAGAGTGTCATGTTTTTTATTGCCTGAGCTTGGGCTAATTCTAGCGGCATCTTTACAGATTTTACCTCCAAAATCACTGGTTTGGGTTCTTTAGACTTTGGTTTTGTCTCCTTATTTTTAGGCCTCTCCTCTCTCGACCAAATATCACTTCCTACAGTTTGGTCCCCTGTTCTATAATCCATTCTAGTGGTGTTTCCCTATCAAATGTACTAGTGAACTGGGATACAATTTTTATTTGGAGGCCATAAAAGTATGCAGTCTTAAATTCTACAGAGTTAGGGTTAAAGGCCACATGAAAGTGTGAAAATGCTCTTTTAAAATTTAGAAGGTATTTGTGAGGTGATATATTTGGCTTTGCCGCCATAGTATAAGATGCTTTTATGTGCCCTGTATGGACTGGTAAGGTGAGAATTGATGTCTAACCTCTTTCTCAATGTCCGCCCATGAAAAATGTTCCTGTTCATTGAGACCACAAATGACACTATCGGATGCTGCATCTAGGGTTAGGTGAAAGTACTGTATATATTGTTCCCTAGGTATCTGTAGGGCTTTGAATATATATCGTGAGCGGTTTCTAAATAGCCTTCCATGCAACAATTGCCTCCCTTTTTGAATGGTTTAATTAAAGTCTTGATGGATTTCATAATTTTTATGGGACTACATGGTGCATTCTGTTGAGTGTCATGTTGTCACTAATTCCTGTTCTCTTGAGGGCAAGAATGTGTGTGAATATTTGCAGGTGATTCAGACCTCATCGTTGGGTTATAACCAGGTCTGGCCAAAGGGACAGCTGTTGGTACATCGTTTCTTTGGCTATAGCTGTGATTGAGTTCAGTTCCATTGAATGTAGTGCTTTGTCGCCTTTCCTGAGACTTGAGAATAAATATTTGCTGCTCTAAGTTCTTGCACTGTCCATGAAGCTGTTCTGCTCATGAGAGGTCAGAATTCTCATCCCTGACCTTATTGATTATTGCTTGCAATTCATTGATTTGTGTCTGATACTGACTACGCGCTTTGGCCTTTATTGTAATCTTCTTCCAGTAATTTAAATATCTCCTGTTCCAAAGCATGGAATTCCTTATCTTTCTCCCTGCCATCTTCTCTAAGGGCTTGTATTTCCCAAATAGCAACATCTTCATCTGTCTTATTTCATCCAAAATTGCTTTTAAGTGGGTTCATTCTTACTCACTCTCATTAAATTGTTTCTCTCTCTGAGCAAATTGAGAAGCTAGATCGCTGCATTTAGCTTGCTTGAATTCTGCTTTAAACTGCTGCACCTGATCACATTCATTGTCCAAACTGCATTGTAACTTGCTATTAGTACCCGGCGAGGGCTCAATCAGAATGAAATAAGCATTCTGATTGGCCCTCGCTGGGGCATTACCCAGCCGGGAATCCATCGGCCGGGATTCCACGGCCATGTTCCTGGCAGAGGGCGTAGCTGCCAATGAGAAGGCTTCAAGCGGGACTATCCCCGCTCCATGCCTCCACACGGCTGAGAAGCTGCCTACGTCCCCCCCGCCAGGGACTCAGTTATGTTTTTTTTGCCTTTCCTCCCACCTCCCCATCCAACTTACCTTCTGCCTCCTTTGTCCACGTCGGGTGGCATGGCAGCCTCCACAAGGCTGGAGGCTGCCTTCATCCCGCCCTCTCCCCCACCTCCCCCGCCCTCCCAACCCCACTTACCTTCTTCTCTGTTGACTTTCGGGAGTGACCGTGCTGGGAACACTTCTGTTCCCAGCGCTTCCGCTCCCGATGGGCACCATGGAAAGGGAAAACGGACTCAGATTTCCCTTTCCCGGGTTGCCATTTTCTTGGTCTTTTTTTTTTTCTGTCCCAAAACGCTGCAAAACTGTTTTTAGTACCGCGGTCATGCATATCTTTTGGGCCAGTTTACTAATAGCAATATGCCCCTCGCAGAAGGCCATTACAGAGTCAGGTAATGCACAGTTTTTGCACATAGTCTGGTGATGTCGCTTTTCTCCTCCGTGCATTCTGATGCTTGGAACAGCCTAAGGAGGCACACCTGCACAATACTTCTTCATCAAAAATACTTTCAAATGCCTCCCGTTCTACCTCTGTGGTAATTCTGTTTTTCTATATTGTCACATTTTATAAGGACCACATTGCATGGGCATAAAACGTTGCCTTGAGATAATTTGACAATTCGGAAAACTCAGCCTAGATCTGGGACATGGCGGCACTATTGCCAATGGCACTATAATGAGAGTCAAGTGAGCGCACAGTACTGCACTAGCTCACAACACTAATTCAACTAATGAGTGCATAATATGGTTATGCTTTAGAATGCAAGGCCATGCTCAGTAATTGTTTTCTAGTTTCCCAATGGCCAACGCACCAAATCTGTTAGATATATTTTAGGGTTATAGCTATTACTTCGTGGTATTTTTGTTATGGTAGTATTTGGTGGTATTTTGTACAGTTCTTGGCAATATATTGTGGTAAATTTGTTGGGGAATTTTTTATAGTGGTGAGACTGATTTCAGAATACTGCCTAGTAAATATTATAACCAGGGTCAATAATAACAAACACATACTAGATTTAATACACCCTGAATAGAGGGCTCCTGTCCTCCTGTGGTATCTTATGCAAAATACTACATTATGCCCTTTTGGCTGAGTTTAAACACATGTAAAGCAATTGAAATACAACACATTCATTCACCCTCTCTAAATAAAACAATTCACTGTGTCTACTTTGCTTTGAGGTTTTTTTACTGCACATCTGCATCTATCTATGCATGTCAAATAAAAAAGGGACTGAATGCAGAATAAATATAATGAAACTAAATTACTAATTTTTTGTACTTATTCTTTATCATAAAATAGAATTATGCAAGTTACACAGAGTGACACTTATTCACACATTGTACTTCACAGTGGGCTTTCAGCGCTCTATCTGTGCAAAGCTCTGCCAATTGACCTTGGGTTCGTAAAACTTGGCAGGGTAATATACTTTGAAAAAGCAGCAAGACTTTGAGAAGCATGAACACAGAATGACATGTACATTTAAAATTGAATCTCTAATACAGCACCTAAAATGAAATTAACTATGTGAGCTACATAGTATCATTCACATCACCAGCACCTCAATTAACCACATATTTACCTAAATCTGTTGGTGATATTCCCGACTCAGCTTGGCAGTCAAATCGTCCCCAGCCTTTCTGTCTGCCTCACACAGGGTCAACCCAGATAAGGATTCTCAAGAGAGCAGTTTTTCTAAGGATCTACAGGAGAGAGACAGCCTCCATTTCAGCCTTATCCCTAGCTGAAAGTCTGCTTGCAAGCACTGGACTCAGTCGGCTCAGCAACCAGCACTTGTGCCTCCTTCCATGTCAGTGCCAGAAGAGGAATGCCTCTCTACTCTGCCTCAAAACACTTTTTTATAAAGCACCCTGACAATCACGAGCACCTACCCTTGTCCAGACCTACCCTTATCACGCAATTTTTCTCATTGGGCTAACTGCATTTCTGAAGAGAATTATTTTTTTCATTTTTCTCTTGCTCTTCCTGCTCCAAAAAAAGCCATGTTTTTAGCAGAACAAATCTTCACATTTTTCAGCTATCACACAGCGCAGAACCAGCCTGCACATTTAAAGTCCATTTTTCCTTCCCATTTCCAGAGCACTATGCATAGGCTCAATCTGCATCCAGTTTATTTCATGAGCTAATTTGCTCTAAATGTTATAATGGGATTCAGTTACATGTTAAATGGGGTGGGGTTAATTAGTATGTTAGATCTAGTTAGTATTATATTTAGCGCAGTTCAGTTAATTGAAATAGCATCCTGAAGCAAAGTGCAATTTCTAGCATGTGCCTTGGCATCTATTTAATTCTGCCTGAGACCCACACTCTTGGGTGCAGCAACGAGTTTCACACCCTTGGCCCTAGTTAAAGTTCAAACCCTAGCAAAAATGTGAATGCTGAGTCTAAATGTTGAAATGCAGAGCCCATACTCCAACAAGCCAAAGCGACATTTGGTATAGAATTTGACTTTGTTTTTATATTTACGTCAGCAGTATTTGCCAGACTTATGTTTTTGGAGGATGTGCTTATGGTAATGGTAAAGTACTTTTAGAAAAAGCAACTTTGTTAGTTATGAAGGTAGGAGGAGCAGTTGGGCAATATCGGTAATTAAATTGCTGGATGTTTAAAAATGTTTGTTTTTAGGAGCATTTTCATGAAAGTTAAGAAATGCATATGTGCATTGATAGAAGCTCTGTGTGTAACATTTTGTAAAAGAGAAGAAAAGTAGGTCATCATCTGTGGTTGCTTAAGGGATGTTACACTTAATGTATTTTTCAATAAACTGTAAAAGAGTGGCCTCATTATCATGGCCACATTTTAGGAGCATCTTCTATCCACAAAAGCAGGTGGATGTGTGGTGCTCCTGTGGATTGATATTCCTTTCTCCTAAAGAAGTGTTGCACTTCTCCGAACGGGTGAGTATTTTATTGCAGATAAAGAGCATCATAGCAATGAAGTAATCATGAAAGTACCTTGATACAGTGACAGAGTTAAGAGAACAGAGTTCTCCTGGTGTTTTAATATCTATTCAATCTTTATTTTGGTTTGCAATGCGTAAGAAGTAGTGAGAGTCATTCCATTCGTAATCTGCACAACTTAAAGTAACAAACCATGTGGGTGAGTCTAGGTTCCTTAGCATAAAATGTATCTCAGCATGACATCAGAGCCAGAATTCTTTTGCACCATGCATGTTTGCTAAGAGATTTGTGGTACTTGACTGCAAAACTTCATCTTTATCTGTTATCTTTTGAAGCAGTTGGGTAGCCAACATGTTAAAAATGTTAGAGCCTGGTTTTAATGTGTGTGCAACTGCATAACATAGAATTGCTAGTTCACTTTCTAAGAGGAGGTTGAAAATGTATTCAACATTTTGTCTGAATCTGATGTCTTCAGAATACATTCTTAAAAAGTGATGTTCTGATGCACTCGTTCGTGTGGACCTTTCATCATATCTTCCTCCTTTTACTGTAGGAAAGAGTAGAGAAAAAGAACGTGCTTCTACACTTTTTCCCATATGCTCATTGGGGATCCTTTGGCTTGATCCATTTGATATGTTTCTAATGCATCGTCAACAGTGTCTTTGGAGTGTAATGGGTGAATTGTATACTGGTCTAAAATGTTGGCTGCAGTAACAGGATCTAAACATTCAAAATGGCAAGTTGCTGGTGAGTCTATAATTGTTTGGGTGGTTTCTATTAAGTGTTCCTCTATGTTTATATCTTTGTAGAATGCATTGTTTTCTTTTAGATATTGTAGAACTTGTCTAACTTTGTTTAAGTCGACTAGTTGTTGCCAAATTATGTTGTCTTTTGTTGGTACACCATTACCTTGTTAAATCAAAGATTGATCTATTGGTCGTTATAATCCTAGAGTTTCTACATTTTGTTTAAGATCTAATGGCAAATATACTACTTTGCCACGGATGCCCTTTAGTAACTCGAATGGAGGTAATTTGGCTGATTTCAGTTGAAGGCTTATTATAGCTTGAAATGGGTGTACTGTTTGGATTATAATGCTCTCATACAAGTTAAGTTGTTGTACAGCTTTTAGCATGTGATAGCATTTGGTTATTGTCAAGCTTTGTGTTGCAGTACGTGTAAACTATTGAGCAGTCATTTATTTTGTATTTAGTTTCTGCTGTTAGGTATAAAGCTAATTGGAACAATTGTGATTCCTCATTGCCCTCTATTTTGCAGACTACATCTACTGTGGGATATATTGACCCACTCAACGCATTGCCCCACATCACTGAGCTGCATTTGCAAAACAAAACAGCAGCCTGGCTGTGCTGGCTCCTGTGCACACCAGGACCTCAAAACTGTGTTTTGGCAGCAACAGAAAAATGGCTGCACCAACTTGCCTCACAGACTTCATGCAAAATGGAACAAGTGGACGCACTGAAAAAGTATGCCACTGTGTTCCGAGACATATATATGGAATCAAGTGAACCAGCAGCACTGCCTTGCTGCAAAAGGCCCAAAAGTCCCCTTCAGAATGAAATATTTTCACCCTTTCAAAATGCTGCTTTGTTGCCAGTTCCACCTGTCTTTCTTAAACCACGGTGAGTAAAAAGGCCCAGTCAAACCAACTCTCAGAGAAATCAAAAGCAACTTCATTTTTCCCTCGCACGGGAACACGCGTTTATTTCTTGACAAAATGTATCCAGATGCAGCAGTTCAAAGAGACGTTTTACTCTCTGAGTCAGTTCAAGGATAAATGTATCTATACTTTAGATAAGAGTCCTGCTGCAAGGAAAATGACTACGGCTGCCAAATCAGTGGCAATCTGAGGAGCTGCAAACCAAATTAACGAAAGAAATTGTTAGGACACCTACCTGTGCTGGGCGGCGGGGCTCTGGGGGGCGTGCTGGTTCCTGGCGGCTGTACCCACGTCTCAGATTGTGGAGACGACGCGCCGCCCCGGGCACATTTCCCCGGCGGATTTGCTCTGTCCTGGCCCGTGTGGGGCACGGGTGTCGTTCACACAGCTGTCCGAACGTGTTTGCGTTCCAAACCTCGTTCGCGAGGCGACATCCATTCGCGCATGCGCATTGCAGCGCGGTTCAAACCTCGTTTTCACACAGGACCGCTACTTAAGCGATGCGAATTGTTTTCCCATCGCGTCTCAACGCGGTTGGTTTCCTTCCGCTTCGCTCCCTGGTTCTGAGGTTCTTGGGTCCTGATCCTGTGCCTGGGCTGTGTCCTTCCTGCCCCTACCCTTGTCTGGCTCCCCTTTCCCTTCCCTTACCTGTCTTCTTGTGTACCCTGGTCCATTTCCTTGGGGAATCTTCCTGCTTCCATCCTTGCCTGAGTTGCCCACCTCCTGCTGAGTCTCCTGTGGTCCTGGTCTGCTTCTCCGGCTCTCCTGCATTGGTACCTTGGACTCACTGCTTACCTGTACCCGTACCATAGACTCTTTGCTTACCGGCATTGGTACCTTGGACTCTCAGCTTACCTGTACTGGCTACTTTTGTACTTTCACTATCCTGGATAGCTGCTTGGGATACTTTGCCGGTACCTGCCAGAAACATCTACGACCTTCCCAGTCAGTGCTTGCACTGTTCTGACGCCACGTTAATATTGGGAAGCGTCATTCGTGGCGTCAGGAGCTGGCCCCAGTTCAATCCTGTATTACAGGACGGGTCCGGGGTTGGTTCTTTGCGTCGCTACTCTTCATTTGCGAAGACTTCATCAGCTACGTGTCTACCTCTACCACGACCTGGCTACCTCGGCACGCAAGACTTCTGGAGAGACAGGTACGCCCCGTCCTCGGGACACACAACTTAACAGAAATGGTAGCAGTTTTTAACACATGTGGAAAAATGGGTTGTGGTTACTGAAGAGAAAAGAAATGACCTGTTTAAAACTCACTTGTTAATGAAAGCCTGCTTACTTAGCCATGTAAAGGAATTATGTTAATGGTGACAATACACACATAGGATATCTTCTGTCATAGCTTGGTTTAATTCAGGACCCAAAGTAAGACATTAAACCGTTTAAAACACATAGGCTGGAGTTGCAAACTCTCAGGAAAACATGCAATTACAGTTTCCGGCCCTGAAACTCCTCCAAGGAAGGGAGATACACCCTAAATCCAGGACACATAGGTGTGAAGTGCCAGCTTGAGAAACTTTGAATGGGATAGGACAATGAAAGTTCACATGCTCATCAGACGTTCGTCTGTGATCCAGGCTGGGACAATAGCAGTCCTGGGACACTCACCTGTCAAGTGTGACGGGACCATAAAACCTTAAATTAAGACTGGAAACCCCCTTGCCTGGAAGGAATTTACAGCTGCTTGCAGTTGAAGAAAAAAAAAAACAGGATCAAGTAACAAAGGTACTGCCTTTTGGTGCCAGAGTCTATGGGCATCATTACAGGTTGGGCGGTCCGGAATTAACAGTGGCCATAAACCTGCCGCCAATGTTAATTCCAGACCGTCCGATCCCGAGTCCTGCAGGCGGGAGGTGATCTTCCCGCCAGGTCTGACCTGGCGGGTTGAACACCTCCTGCCTGCAGACGGACGTGGAAACACCAGCACCATCACAAGATGGTGCCAGTGTTTCCACTTCCCCATTCCCATTGAGTCCTATAGGACTCAATGGGAATGGGGATTTACCGAATGTTGCCTCCGGAATTCCCGGACACCAGGGCTGTAATGCCCTGGTAATTCCGGGAGTCACGGAGGTGGAATGGTAATACGAGTCTGGCGGTAACCAGGTGGTTTTACCGCCGCCGTTACCGCCGGACTCGTAATGAGGCCCTATGTTATAAAGAAACTTTAAAGACTCTTATTTCAATAGCAAAAAATTGCAGAAATTTCAGATTTTGCAGTGTTAAATCTAATTGTGTGCCATCTTTTAAAACTTGGTAGAACTCATTGCCGCATGGGGAACAGAAGTTAGCAAATATGACAGATTCCCAGGAAAGTATTGATGTGCCAAACAGAAGATTTTGTACATACATCTCTGGGGACAATAATTCACAAAATGTGTTAGAAAGTCGAAACAAGGTCACACAGACTGGAGGTTTGGACTAATCTGTGCTGCACATCATGTGTAACCCGTGGGTATAATTTGCCAAGAAATTACAAGTGTACAAAGGTATGTTTTTGGCAAAATCAGATTTTCAGTAAAGTAAATGTGGGAGTTTCTGGACATTGTAAACCTCACCTCATAAACCTGACATCATTCCCTTAGAAATCCTACCAGCAGAGAGCAAGGCGGAGATTGCTACCCTTGCCCAATCCTATTGTTAGGGGCATGTGTAGTAAAGCCTGCCCTTGTCATATACTGTGATGATGTCACCTGGCATTATAAATAAGAGCAAATGACAACACACAAGGACACACTGTTTCCTGACTGATTCTTGATTTCCTGCCTGGCGTCCTGTCCTGTTCCTGTCTTCATCTTACATTTATTCATCTACACTCCAGATCCCAACCACAAGGCCAAGCATTGCTGATCTTGCTTCAGCTAGGCCTCACTTTTAAATTAATCCCAATAACCAAGGGAAACGCTGTGGTGTTTTGTAAAGCATCCTGAATTAAAACCTGGCTTACCACTCACTGCATGCTGCTGCCATCCTGCTACCCTGATGCCTTATTTTATCCAGTAACCAGAAAAACTACCCGGTAACCAGTCCATGCCCAGCTGAACCATGCCCGCTGATTTTTTCTGGATGTCCTGGTGACTGTTTACCTGTTAAAAGCAGAGGTTACAGGATGTCAGATAATGTCAGAACCCACATAAAGGAGGAGGTCAACAAAATGCTTGATCTCGGGGTAATATAACACTCTACCAGTCCATGGTCTAGGCCAGTTATACTAGTGCCAAAGGTGTATGGGTGTCATCATGTATGTGCTCAGAGGGTAGTCACTGTCCCCTGAAAAGGTGACAATGGTTGTCATTTGTTGACAGTGTCTATGGGTCTGCGTGCAACATCCATTCATGTGCATGGCCATTCATACTCACCAATGAGCCATGTGTTGCTATGCTTCCCAGCATCCAGGGCCCAGTGTAGCAGGGACATCCTTAAGATGTAACTATCATCTGTGCTACCAGAATAGTTGGCATACACTTCAGTAATGATGCCCGGTTGCACTAGATGTGCTCTGTTGCTCTAGGTGGACGTAGAGCAACATGGGTGCAATCAATGGCACCTAGCACTTTTGGCTTGTGCGCCAACCCATATAAGTCCTGTACTACTGATTACGTTTCTGCCGGTGTTCTAGACATATAGATATGCCGGCGGAGAGAGGGACATGCAGTTATGATTGCCAACACCTGGTGTAAGCAGCAAGACTGCGTAGCCTGGGAAATGCCACCTACTATAGCGGTGGTCTGCTGGAATGACCCAGTGGTAAAAAATTGCAGAGCAGTGAACACCTTTTGCAAGGGATTCAGTGCTTGGGAGCACATGGTGGGTGATGTGAGGTCCTCTTCCTACTCCGTGACCAAGCCTAGGATGATATGTGGGGGGATTGTATACCTGCCATAGACCTGGTTATCAGGCATCCCAAAAAGGGTGGTCCTTGGGTGGGAGATCCGGTCCCTGGCCATCTTCCTCCTGCAGTGTCCCTGGATGATTCCTGCAACAAATGTTGCATTCATCGTGGCTGTATCCATGAGTTTGTTGATCGTGTGTGCTTTTTATGCATTTGCTAGTGTGCGCATTGACGTTTAAACCTGCTATTGCATGGTGTAGGTATTACTTGATTTGCACATGCTTTTTTGCGCACCTGCATTCCCTGATCAATTCCATGAATACGTTTATTTTGCATGCGTATGTGCGGTGCAATTGTTTGACGGTGTTACGTCCCTCGTAACGCCCACATTTTCACATGTTCTTTCTCATTCTATGTGTTGGGGCCCCTTTTTAAGTGGCTGCACAGGCCGCCTACCCTGATGCCCTATCTTATCCATTAACCAGAAGAACTACCCGCTGGCCAGTCCATGCCCAGCTGATCCATGCCCGCTGATTTATTCCGGCTGTCCTGGTGACTATTTACCTGTTAAAAACAGAGGTTACAGGATGTCAGATAATGTCAGAACCCACATAAAGGAGGAGATCAACAAGATGTTTGATCTCGGGGTAATAGAACTGAGAAGGGCCGGCCGGCCGGCCCTTCTCTTGGAGTCTCGCGCAAGGCGTTCGTCGGGTCGCAGTGATGTGGTGGACCGGTGCAGGTTCCTTGCAAGTCCTGGGTAAGCCCTGCAAATTGTGGTCCATGAATTTATGAATGGGGACTTGCGTGCGATATTGTGTGCAAGTACCCTATTTTCAGCCCAGATTATTCCATGAATCTGGCCCATAGAGCGATTTATGGCTTCATCTCTATTGGGTCTAAATGGACATGAAGTATAACTAGATTAAGTTTTGTGAGCATTTTCAGAAAATATGGAACTTTTAAAGGTTTTAAATAGCAGCATCTTCATGATTGGAGGTCCTGAAGGGAGTCATTAGAAAATATTCTTCCCTTACAAACAACCACACAAGGTTGATGTAAGCTGAATATATATGGTCAATAGAATTCTGAACTAAATATTGCTTCAAGAATTCTTGCATTTATTTATTTATTTAATTGCTTTTTTATAACACGTCTAATACCTTACCTGAGTTCTGTTTTTAAGAGTGGATCTGGGATTCAAAACTCTCGTGCCCTGCATGATCTTGCAAGAAACCATACAGACTGTCTATCTTAAAAGGCTAAAGTCATTAAAACACAACTGAGATGACACCTAAATCTGACAAAGGTGACTACTGAGGAAGTTAAAATTAACATTCCTCCATTTTAGTTCTGGAAGCAAAGCAATGAACAGATCTAGTCCAGGAATATAATATAAACAAAAAACAAGCTATTTCTCCTAATTTAGCAGGTCAGGTGACTTGGATTACACAAAACAATAATCCTAGTCAGGTGAGTACTTACAAAAGCATAAAATGCAAAGGAAATTTGCCAATACTGGGTATAGATGTTACATTATGTTAAGAAACATATAAAGTGCAGCTGAGACCCGAAGGTGTCCTGGCGCTACAAAGGTCATAACTAAAAGAAGGAGACTAGATAACCAACAACATGAAAGAAACAGCAAAGACAGAGCATTCAGTGGTTAGAAAAAAATTGTTTTCAAAGCTTTCCTAAAATACAAAAGATCAATGGTAGTCTGGAGATGCAGAGGAAGAGAATACCACAGAGCAAAGGGTACATCACAATTCCTGTGCAGGATAACCTAAAGTTAACATGTGGGGTATGGGTTGGAGGCACCAATGGTGTGATCTCCATAGTCTTTCTCCACCAAAAGTCTTCAGTTGTGAGCCTGCTTGGGGAGGTCCTGTATCCTGTGCTCAGGTCTTCCCTGTGGTGTAGGGAACATTTTATTTTATTCATTGTGCTCTTGTAAGGCATTTATACATCAAGTAAATTGTGTTTCAAAGCGCTCACAGGGCAACAGGGAGGGAACATGGAAAATGAAAGGCAGATATAATAATGAAAGATAGTGGCAGACCTACTAGGCCTTGTGAGCATTCAGAACATGCATGTGCAGAGAAAGAGAAGAGGTGAGGGAGTGGGGGGAGGGGTAAGTGCTAGGTATACCGAGATAGCAGACCTTATACAGGCAGAAAAGTTTGACTTCCTTGCCATCACTGAATCCTGGCTTCATCCTGCAGCTGGCCCCACCCTCATGCTCGCAATCCCAGAGATTACACAATACTTAGAGCAGACAGAGCTGAAGCCCGCGGTGGAGGCATAGACATAATAGCCAAGACCACCCTAGCTATGAGACTATCCCCCTCATCTGGTGTTAAATCCTGCGAATCCCTGAATGCAAAATTACAGATCTCTGGATCCCAAACCCTCACCATTAACTTCATTTACAGACCTCCAGGCCCCATTGGTTCATTTGAGGAGGACCTATCCACCATCATCTCCGACAAACTAAAAAATAACTCACTAGTCCTATTGTTAGCAGACTTCAACCTAGGGTTCAAAGACCCTAAAGACCAGCAAGCAGCATTAATAGCTGACACTCTTTACTGAACTAGGTTGTAGTCAAAGAGTGACTCTCCCCACCCATAATGAAAGAAGAACTCTTGGTTGGGTGGCAGACTATAACTGCAGTGCCTCCATCATGCCCATTACTCCCCAATCATGGACAGACCACCACCTCCTAGCATTTTCACTAGAAGCTATATGACAACTACCAAAAACAACCCATCGGCCCCATCTATACCAACCAGGAATAAAAAAAACATCACAGTCGATAAACTTCCACCCCTAATACTACCGACACTTAACTCCTTACCAGAGTCCACCGATCCCACCATCCTAGTGAATGAATACAACAAAATTAATGACCGAAGCCCTAGATTCTATTGCCCCACGAAAACTGAGAAAGAGCAAACCAAAAATGCATCTGAACACATGGTTCTCTCCATACCTCAAATCACTAAGGCTAGAAAAAAGAAAAAGTGAAGCTATATGGAGACAACTACCATCAGACACCAATAGGACTAACCCTAGCAACATATCCTCCAAATACAAGAAAGAGATACTCCTTGCCAAACATGACACCTACAATAAGAGAATTTTGCAAGCCAATTCAAGCATAAAATAACTCTTCATAATCCTTAAAGAACTAGAAACTCCAATCCCTGCACCTGACAACTGTATGAAGGACAAGAACTGGTGCACCAGCATTCAAAAAGCACTATCTAACAAAGTAACATCCCTCCCAGACAAGATCACAAATAAAAAAGATAAACTTCATAACCCAATCCTCAATCCTAGCACACCCACGCCCTTAGATATACCCGCACACCGTTTTAGTTTCTCCAAAGTATCAGTCTTAGAGGTTGAAAAAGTCATCCTCACACTCAAACCATCCAACTGCCAAGGAGATCAATGTTCAGCCCAAATTTTTAAAGAGGCTGCCAGAGACCTATCACCTTTCATATCTAATCTTATCAACACATAATTTTTCTACTGGCACTATGCCTAGCAACCTCAAGAAGTCCTGGGTACTCTCACTCCTTAAAAAACAAACTCTTGACACAACCATACCCACCAACTACAGACCTATCACCATTGTGCCCTTCCAGCTGAACATCTTAGATAGGGTAGCATACCTCCAAATACAGCAGTATTCAGAACAAAACCAACTGCTAGTTGTCCAGCAGTCAGGATTCAGGCCCCAACATGGGACTGAAACAGCACTGATAGACACCAAGGCCCAAATCAACACACTTAGGGACAACAGAAAAAATGCCGTTACTACTATTGGACCTATCAGCGGCGTTTGATTTGGTGAACCATAAAGTCCTCTGCAAACATTTGGATTTGGCTGCGCACTTCTCTCAAGAAGCAATAGGCTGGACACAATATTTCCTGAATAATAGGACCATGCATGTTTTGTCCCCCTCAGCATCTGCCGACCCTATCCCCATCACCTGGGAGTACCACAGGGCTCATGTGTTTCACCACCCATGTATAATATATTCACTAAGCCCCTGTTTGATGATCTCAATGGTCTTGATATCACCTACACTAACTATGCAGAGGATACCCAGCTCCTAATACCACTGATGGGAGATTACGACAGGGATTTGGCATTAGTGAATAGAATTTACGTCATCATCCAGGCATGGATGGCCACCCAATGTCTATGCCTGAATGATCACAAAACTGAGCTCATCATCCTTGGCACAACCCTTAATTTCAATAACCCTGGACACAAATACACCAGCTTTAGCCTTGATGGCAATACCACCAAATTTGCCAAAGATGTTAAAACATTAAGTTTCTATCTAGACGCCACTGTCTCTCTCACCAAACAGGTAGATTACATGGCTTCCACTACCCCTTACACCTGTAAGCTAAGTAGAGTGGCCAAGCCATTCCTGTCCACTTACTTTTGCACTACCCTCACCAGGGCCCTAATTCTATCGGAATTGGACTACTGCAAAGCCTTATATCTGGGGGCCAACAAACACATTATCAACAAAATTCAGATCTTCCAAACTAACGCCCTTAGAGCAGCACTGGGCATAGCAAAAAAAGATCATATCTCGGAGACAAGCAGAATGAATAATTGGCTCACTACCAACGATAAAATTCCATTAAAAACTGCCTCACTTACTCACAAGTGCTTAAATAACGCCGCTCCACGCTATTTTATAGAAAGATTCAATAGACATTCATACAACCGGCCAACAAGAACTGCCAACTCTAATCTCCTAATGGTACCTAGGTTTAAACTCTCCAAAACACGTGGGTGTAGCTTCCCAGTTAAAGCCTCCCAGCTGTGGAACTCCCTAACCCCCACTCTTAGAGTAGATCAAACATACCCACACTTCAGGCATAACATCATCAACAGGATAAAAGAAAATGTAAGGTATATCACTATTTTTTGTAGCTACATTATGACACTTGTAAAAAAAAAAATAAAGAAAAAAAAACACATTTGCAAAACCATGCTTTCAGGTCCTTGCCAATGCTCCTTACACAAGTTTGCTGGAAATCCACCCACGTTGTATTTTTTCAAAAAAGGTGTCAAAATGTACGTACATACAATAGTCATATAACTTATTTCCATCTTGACAAAATCCATTCAGACTTTGCAAAAACATACAAGGTTGGGTCTATCATCTTTCTGAAAACATAGGTCCACATTCGTCAAACAACAACAAAGTTATATGCCATCTAGAAATGTTGAGACTTCCCCCTCTAACTTAGCCCCCTCTTGACAAAATCCCACCAAACTTTAGAAAAACGGGGGGCGTGGCTACACAGCCATGACGTAAGACGCGCTTCTGACTGTCTCCTGCCGATCCAAAATGATCCTTGAGTGCATGGGCGCCTTAATCCTGAACATTCGCTACCAGAGACATACCAGAGTCAGTGGGAACGACAGCTGCATCGAATGATGGCGCTCCGCTCAAAATTCATCAAGTATTAGAGCGGCTACCGAGGAAATTGTGCTGGCAGCGGAGGACGGTGCTCGGAATCAAAGATGGGAGCCGTGCGAGCTCAGCGAACAAAGGAATGGAAGGACTGAGGAGGAGAGCCCACCGTGCACCTTGAGAGGAAGAATCCCTGGTCGGCCGGGACAGCGGCCCACATGACAACGTGAAGAGCCTGAGCTGTGCTGCTGCGAAACCTAGAGGAGTGGACGCCTCAGTTGCTGATACAGGCGTCCAGCGAAGACGGGAGCGCACGTGCGCTCCACAGACCTGGCGGCGCACAAGCACTTGGTGGACCTGACAAAGTAGATACTGGATACTCCCGAGGGGCCCTGAAAGCGGTTGTACATAAGACAGTAGCATTCTCCTCTGACTGGAGGGCAGCAGGGGCCAACAGCGGGCGCCCAATATACGGCTAGCCCGTCTGCTGGCCGATGAGATTGTGAGCCTTTCTGATCTACGGCATCGTGGCCAGGGGCAAGTAGGCCTCGCCTAAAACCGGGGGAATGCCAGATGGCAGGACGGCATCCAAACTTCCCAAATCCAAGCTGAAGCAGCCTACAATGGAAGACTTCACCAAGACCCCAAAACAGGCAGAGGGGGCGAAACCTAAGGACAAGATTCCACCTGCAGACATTACCCCTACAGGCGTCGACCAGCAGATCCTGGAAGCAATTGCAGACCTTAAGGCAACATGGGAAAGCAAGCTGGAGGCAGCCACTGCCGAACTTAAGGCATCGCTGGAGCTCAAAATCGGCGCAGTGCAAGAGGAGGTCAACTTGCTCAGATTGGACGTGCGGAAAATTGCAGAACGCTCAGGTGAGCTGGAGAAAGAAGTGACCATAAACACGACTGCCTGGACCTCTCACGCTTCGGAGATCCACATCCTGAAGGAGCAGGTGACCAACCTGGAGAAAAGAGCAGAGGAGGCGGAAGGGCGCGCTCGAAGGAACAACGTGCGCATAGTGTGCCTCCCTGAATGGGAAGAAGACCCTAACCCGACGGACTACATCGAAAACATGTTGGTGCAGGAGTTAGGAGCTGGGATCTTCACGCAAGGCTTCACTGTGGAGCGAACACACAGAGCGCTCACGAGGAAACCCCCCGGTAGCCCCCAAGGCCGATCATCGCCAAGATTTTGAACTATCGGGACAGGGAGAAGATACTGGAATATTTCAGGAAGGGGGGCACCATACAAAGGGCATCCGCGACCATCTCGGCATATCCTGACTATAAACTTCAAGTGCAGAGGCGGAGGCTGAACTATGGGACAGTGAAGAGGAGTTTGCGAGTGGCGGGGATGCGATACATGTTGCTGTACCCAGATAAGCTGAAGGTGATCCACAAAGCCAAAACTTTGTTTTTTGAGAGTCCGGAGGATGCGATAGAATGGTTGAATGGCCAAAATCGCCCGGAGGGAGCGGACGGCTAGAAGAAGGACGATGTGGACAAGTGAGGCCTGTTTACGGGACCGAGGTGCTGTGCATATTGTGACTCTGGGACTTGATTATAATACAGTGTAGAGATGTGTTGACTCTCAGGGGCGTAGAATTTTATTGTAATATGGAGGATGCACAATGTACCATGGTAACTAACAGGAGATAAGTGGGAAGCACTCTTAACCCCAACAGTTAGGACATTAGTTAGGTCACCAAATATTGGTGACACCCTTCCAGGTTCCCGTCCGCATTTCGAGGTGGGACCAAATGCGGGGGAGCCTGAGATCCAGGGATGGAGCTGGGCATTAGTTTGGGTATGGTTGAGGGGCGGGAGGGAAGGGGAAGTGTGCTGTGGGAAATAGTTGAGTGGGGGGAGGTGGGTGGGCTAGTTGAAGAGCCCAAGTGGTGGAAGGGTGGGGAACGAGCCCAATTTCATGCTGACTGGGACCAGGACGGTGACCCGGGGAGGGGGAAAGCGGTACATACTTTGCACGGCTATGGATAGTCTCTGTATTGTAACTTGGAATGTAAGAGGTCTCAACAGCTACCTGAAAAGGAATAAAGTAATGACGGACCTGAGAAGGCTGAAAGTCGATATAGCATTACTACAGGAGACCCACCTTACTAGGGACAAATTAGAGCTAGTCAAGAGAAAGTGGAGGGGAACCACCACAGGAGCTACATACTCAGCATATGCAAGGTGGGTGGTCACGTGGGTAGCACCTCATGTACCATTCCAGCTGCTTCAGTCCACGCCAGACCCATATGGGAGAAGGTTAGTGGTGCGAGGGATGTTGGAGAATAGGGAGGTCAGCATCGTGAACACATACGCTCCCAATCAAGATAGAGCAGCCTATTACAGGGCCCTATATGATAACATTAGCCCCCTAATGGGCAGCGCTACCATCTGGGGAGGCGACTTCAACTGTACAATAGACCCCAGGATGGATAGGCCTGATAAGAAACTTGAGAGACCCACCCCTGCGGCGAAGGCATTAACAGCCCTCCTGCGGGATTTTGATCTGGATGACATATGGAGGCTGCTGCACCCGGGGGACAGGCAGTACTCGCACTATTCGGCCCCCCACAACCTATATTCTAGACTGGACTAAATGTTTGTGTCCTCGGGAATAGCTGGGGAGATGACGGGTTTGGAGTACAAGGCCAGAGTGCTTTCGGACCAATTCCCCCTTGGTGGTTGAGTGGATACATCGGCCCCCAGGGTGAGAATCCCGATGTGGAAACTCAGAGCTGAGGCTTTGCAATACTCGGGATTCCGAGAAGACCTAAGGGAGGCCATTACCGAATTCTTTGACATCAACACTGGCAGTGTGCAGTCGGAAGGTACCCTATGGGAGGCGTTCAAATTGGTAGTACGGGGCTCGGCCATATCCAAGTCTAGAGGGCTCCAAGGGGGCATAGAGCGGGAGCTACAGGAGACAGAGAGGGAGCTCGAAGAAATAATATAGTCTGGGGGTACCTCACAGGAAGATAAGGCGAGGGTGGCCCTACTCCAGCAGGTTATCAGCGGGCTCTGGGACAGGCTCTGCAAGTTAAACTATAAAAAGTACATTGAGAGGCAACATGCAGGGGGAGATAAACCCGGCAGGCTGCTGGCGTGGCTATATAAGAACGAAACTCAGTGATCAGGGAGATAAAGGACGAAGATGGGCAGACCAGGGATACCTAAGAAGGAGTCAATGAGGGAATTCTTAGATTCTACAGGCGCTTATATGAGGACACGGGGGAGGAGACGGGGCAAGAGACTCAGGAAACCCTGGAGGACATAGGACTTCCCAAGCTTAGTGACCAGGAGCGGGAGGACCTAGATGCCCCAATCACTCTTGAAGAACTAGAGATGGTAGTACAGCACCTACCTACGTGTAAGGCCCCGGGGTCAGATGGGCTCCTGAGTGAATTTTACAAGACATACAAGCAGGAGGTGCTTCCCCCGCTGCTCGCCATGTTAAACGAGGCGTATGAACAAGGGAGGCTGCCGGAGTCCCTCAGGGAGGCGGTAATAATCCCACTCTTGAAACCAGGCAAACCAAGCTCGGACTGCGGATCCTACCGGCCCTTGTCCATGCTCAACCAACATAGCAAGATCCTTACTGCCACGTTATCCAACAGGCTTAAACGCGTCATAGGGAAACTGGTCCATACCGATCAAACAGGGTATGTGCCAAGCAGGAATATAACAGACAATCACAGGATACTCCGCCACATAATTGAGCAAACAAAAAAGGACCCGGGCGAAATGGCGATATTCTCGTTGGACGCCATAAAGGCGTTCGACTCGGTGAGGTGGCCGTGGCTGCTGGCAGGTTCGACTCGGTGAGGTGGCCGTGGCTGCTGGCAGCGCTGAGGGAATATGACATGGTGCCAGGGTACCTGAGGTGGGTAAGAATGATTTATAGCTCCCCAATCGCCAGGGTTAAAACCGGCGCCATGATCTCTGACAAATGGCAGTTTAGCAGGGGCACCAGACAGGGCTACCCCTGGTCGCCCATGTTGTACATCCTCGCTCTGGAACCGCTGGCAATCTCTCTCAGACAACAGTATGGGGAGATTGTCATCCCCACAAAAGGAGGGACACACCTCACTTCGCTGTATGCGGACGACATCCTGTTATACCAACGCTTCCCAGTGGAAAACTTGCAATTTGTCTTGGAGGTGATGGAACATTATGCCACCCTTTCGGGCATAGCAGTGAACCCCAGGAAATTGAGCATGTTCCCCTTGGGGAAATACAGAGGGGTCCCAGTGGAACACTTGCTGGTCTTGCCAATACCCTGGCAGACCAGGACTTTTAAGTATCTGGGCATCGATATATACCACTCGGTTGAGGACGAACACAAATATAACACGGAGCGGGAAGAGGCAGGCATTAAGAACAGCATGGGGTTTTGGTCTAGGCTCCCTTTGGCCATGATGGGTAGGGCGGCGCTGCTCAAGATGGTGGTCCTGCCAAGACTGTTGCACTTCTTTGTGAATATTCCACATATGCTCTCTAGACGTTTTTTTGGGAAGCTCCACAGCCTATGTAGGGGCTTCATCTGGCACAATACCAGAAACAGGGTGGCTTTATGGAAGTTACAAAACCCGGGTGACAAAGGGGGCATACATTTACCAAACTGAGCTATACTATCTGGCAGGACAGCTTCAGTATGTGACTGAGGAAGAGTCCGCTGAGACCAGGATTTTGTACAAGGACCCTGCCCCTTATTACCTGAGAGAGGTGGTGTGGTTGCCAAAAACTAAGGTGCAGGGAAGGGCAAGGCTCCTAACACTGGGCTGGGAAATCTGGAACAAAACGTGGCAGCTGGTGGGAATCCCAACCCCATGCTCCTCGCAGGTGCCGTTGGTAGCGGTATGCGGGGAGGACCCGCAATTGATAACAGCGATCCGTAAATATTGGGAATCAACGGGCCCCTCGGGGATGTATGGCAAGAGGGCGAGGCACTTGACTTCAGTAGGCTGATGGAAAACACTGGGGTGCATGTAGGCCAACACATTACCCACACTAAAGTCATTAAACGGGTGTTGGACAGATGGTCTGCGGAAGTGCTATCAGAGCAACCGGACATGGTCATCGGGACAATGTATGATATCTCGGAGGGTGGGCATGAAGTGTCCCACATATACGAGTTACTGATGTCTAGGGTGGGTAAGGAGGTGCTGCAATTGAGACGGGATTGGGAGGAGGAGGTGGGAGAACCCCTGTTAGATGGACAATGGGACAGAGTTCAGAGGTACCACAAGAAGGTGTCTCGCAATGCAAGACTTCAGCAGATACAGCTGTATGTCACCCATAGGGCATATATGACCCCCGGTAGAATTGCCAAGTTTGGGAACCCAGCGGCGCTAAAGTGCCCACGGTGCGGGGAGGCAGAAGCAGGGCTGATACACATGTTTTGGGATTGCCCGGAGGTGGGCAGATTCTGGACAGGGATCAGGCTACATCTGGCAGATAAAGGGATTGCATTGGAGGTGGAATCAGTATGGGCATGTTTGCTGGGGGTGTTCGCCAGGCCGCGTAACCTGAAGCACATTAGTAAATTGAAAGACCCGGCCTACATTCTGGCCAAAACGAGAATCGCAATGTGCTGGAAGGCCGCCCGGCGCCCCAGTACAGAGGCGTGGTGGGCGAACCTCCTAAAATGGGTGGACGCAGAATAGACAGTTTGGTACGAAGCAATCAGCAGGGGTGAGGAGAAAGAAGTGGGACCCTTGATAGAATGGAGGCAACTGGTGACCACACTAGCAGGCACCCCCAAGGTGGGCCACAATGAGGTCACTGCGCAGGAGACGTGAGTGCAAAACGAGATACTTTGGCGGGTGGCATGGGAATAGGAGCTCGAGTAAAAGGGGAGGGGGGAGGACCGCAATGTTTGATGTATGACTATATCACAGTAGACTTGAATGTACATGTCCTCTAAGTTGTAATGTTTGGTGTGTTGATATTAAAAAATAAAAAAATATTTAAAAAAAAAAACTTTGGAAAAACATTCATATCTAGATCTAAAATCTGTTTGCAAAGATTTGTGCAGATTAGTCAAATGGCACATTTATGAGCCTTTACAATATTTTGGGACCCCCCCTCTAATTTTGTTGCCTCTGGACAAAACAGTACCACACTTTCCAAAACCATTCAGAACAGGTGTAGAATGAAATTACAAAATATCATGCAAGTTTCATTGAATGGCACCAAAGTTATAAGCCATCCAAAAACTGCTTTACACCAACCATGTTATACACAAATAAGCATAGATGTCCCCGAACATCTAAGATGTTCGTGGACAATCCAGTACTGCCCCGGACTGTTTGCGGACATCACAGAAGGAAACATGACCATTTTTAGGCTTTTTAAGGCCATATCCCATCACATCCTCATTACCCCTCAACTCCTCACACATTGTTTGACAAGTATGACAGAGAAATGTTTAAAATCTGTTTTTGCCGTGATGTTCATGACATTGGCAGATGTCTGCGAATCCAACATCGTGGGCATTTCCAAAAATCTGACGCACCTCACGATTTCACCATCCAATCAGCGGGCACGTCCATGAACCGAAGTGAGTTTACGAACCGAGCCCAGATATCACTAACCTTTTTTACCTACTTGTTGGTCGTTTTAAAAGAAACTGCTGGACGGATTTACACCAAATTTACAAAAGCATGATTGAGCTGTTGGCATGAGCATACAATTTTTGCCATTGTGTCTATGGGAAAAACCACAAATTTTGCTTATGCAGTCCTAATTTTTTCAAAGTGGAACTACAAGCCCCAGAATGTAAACAAGCAATCCAGGACTACATAAACACCTACAGATTTGAATGCATAATTTTGGCAAATATGCATATACTCCTAACATATTAAACTTTGATACACTGCCATTTAAAAGTGTTCTACAAATCTTTTCATCAACTTTGCATCTCTTTTACAAAATGTTACACAAAGAGCTTCTATCAATGCTCCACATTTTTAAACGTCCAGCAATTTCATTATCTGTTTTTCCCAACAGCTCCTCCTACCTTCATAACTAACAAACCTGCTTACTAATGGTACTTCACCATTAACACATATCCCCACTAACCTTCTTGTACTTTTACAGGAACGAAGCACATTGTCGAAGACAAGAACCGAAAATGAATACCCTTCACATCCTACAAAGTAGGTTCATTAATGCACCATGTATAGGTATGTAATTAAAACAGCACCGTTCCACTATATATTATCCCAGACTAATCTTTTTGAACCAAAATGTCTTTCACTCTAACTCATTATATTGCACCATTCACACTCTTCCTATTCCAATCTAAACACCACCATTGCAACACCCACTGTTTTCCTGAAAACAGCACAATGTCCCTACTGATGCAATCACACCACTAGCCCCTTACTCACTAACCCAACAACATCACAGATCTGCAGAATCTTACTCTCACAACCTTCCCAGCCACACCTGATATGCCACTTCACAATCAAACAGCACTGTATTAAGCTCTCCAATCACACCCACACATCCATTCATAATACATGCATATACATCGCACAACTTTTAAACCCCAACTTTCTCTTTTGCCAACAGACATAACAAAATGCCTACTAAAAAGCAACTCTGTAGACAAAAAAGGAAAATAGAGCAGATAATAATAAAACCAAACCATATAGTCATCCACCGATAAAACAGTGTAGAGAAAACATTAAAACAAAAGACGTAGTAACCTCATTCAACAAACCTAGACCAGCCACAACTAAATAAGGTAAGGACCCCATTGCAAAAACTAAAAGTAAACAGATATGTACAAAGAAAGGCAGACCTACTAGCAAACCTAACACGGTATCTACCAGTGATAACATAGTCAGGATAAAGCAATCAAAAATAATTTCAACTGTTGAGTTCTTCACAATCTTATAAAATATATGTAAAGTCACGATCTAACCTTAAATACTTCTGCAGGAGACTAATCCTCAAAGCTCTATTTGACAGCGCGTTACTACTAAAAAGAAGATTGTTTCTATTGTTTTATAGAGAACAAAACCAGTAACTAAATTAATCAATACATTACACAACGTACTTCTAAACATGCACAGTGTCAATACTGAGACATTTGAAAAATTCTATGATGGTGAATGGATTCACAAAAGCAGCACTGAACCATATTTCAATGAAGAAACGTATAAACAAGAACAAAAAAATCAAAAGCCATAGACAATGATGGTCGAGGGTATGAAATGGTAGAAGACACTATTATGGCAAATGAAACCATTGTAGGAAAAAACATTCCCAACACATTTTCAAACAAATGCTCCTTTCACCCAAACAAACCAGTGTACACATGTACATGCAGCTCAATATGTAATGTATGGCAACAATCCTTAAAATTTTAACAACAATTCCTCAATCACTATGTAAAACTGACAGACAAAATTAAAATGAAAACTTTACAAACCATGGACTCTTGTCCAGTGCAGAGCCACACTGGACTTCGAGGACATTCATTAGCCTGCATTTTAGGAACTGCTTGCATAAGCACCTTCCATCACTTCAAAATATTAGCAACACACCATTTTGCTATACAGAAACTTGTGCATAGACTATACTATGCAAACGGCCTGCTCTAGAACTACAACATTTAAATAACATTCTCCAACATGGAACAGCCGAATAACTGCTTCAAGAAATAGAGCACATCCAAAGTAAATCATTTGGAACTGAAGTTGACTTTGAAAATTATGTAACTTCAGAAAACATTACCGAAAACCTCATAAAGACCAACGTCCTAACAAAGACATACCAAATAGAAATAGCTAAGTTTCAAACCAAATTTGCAGAAATACCAGGCCAAGTATGGGTCTGTTGTCACAGAAATGTTATAAAAGGAGCACAAAAATAGTAGTGTCAAGGATTTCAATCAGGCGATGCACACCTTAGTCTCGGCCCAGTATGCAGCGCGTGATTGAAATGCTTATGTTAGATTAGTCCCAACACTTGGAAATGGATGAATTAAACAATGAATGTGTATAAAACTCTTGAAACAAAAACAATTCTTTACTGGAGCAACACTGGAAAGATACTAGTAATCACAAGCAATGGATTGAGCAAAATCATACAATTGGAATTTGAATGGAAGATTGAAAACAGTTTATAATCAAAATGACACGTTGTAAAATTAACACACTTTTGAAAATCCCGCCTAAATTTACCAAAACGGTTTATAATAAAAATGGGTGAAATATTATAAATCAGGATGGGTTGGGATGGGTAGCTATGGATCATAGGTACAATCTGGAACTGAAATTAAGTCTCTAGCTATTAAACTTGAGGAGATAGGCAAGATAGAATGAGGTGTGTTTTTTGGAGAAAAAAACAGGTAGTGAAAAATAGAAAGGCGGCTTTAAAGTAGATTGCAAACTTGACTTAAACTGGATTTAATGACTAAGGAAAAGAGAATGTCACCAGTGAATCTCCATAGTTACGTGGTTGTTGTAACCCTTCACGTGATGTAGCCTGTTTCCTTTATGGAAAATTAATTTAATCAAAACTCGCAAATGGCTTATGTTTTAACAAAACAAAAATGGAGATAAAATCAGCAGTAACACTAGGAATCAAAGGCAGGGTTTCACATATAACGCTGACAATTTTAACAAGATATCAGGGTCAGAATAGGATAGCTTAGAGATCAGGATGGAACAAAGCAAGGCAAGGTTTACTATGGTTCTATGATTCCTATTGATACAGTCCACTTTAGTTTGGATTTTGGACAGTCAGCGCTCGGTCGCCACATGGATCTGGTCTAACAAAGGACAGCCGGACAAAATCAGCGGGCATGGAACAGCTGGGCATGGGATGGTTACCGGGTAGTTCTTCTGGTTACTGGATAAGACACGGCATTAGGGTAGCAAGATGGCAGTAGCATGCAGTGGGTGACAAGCCAGGTTAATTCAGGATGCTTTCCAAAACACCACAGTGTTTCCCTTGGTTATTAATTTAGAATTGAGGCCTAGCTGAAGCAAGATCAGCAATGCTTGGACTTGTTGTTGGGATCTGGAGTTTAGATGAATAAATGTAAGATGAAGACAGGAACAGGACAGGACGCCAGGCAGGAAATCAAGAATCAGTCAGGAAACAGTGTGTCCTTGTGTGTTGTCATTTGCTCTTATTTATAATGCCAGGTGACATCATCACAGTATATGACAAGGGCAGGCTTTACTACACATGCCCCTAACATTAGGATTGGGCAAGGGTAGTAATCTCCGCCTTGCTCTCTGCTGGTTGGATTTCTAAGGGAATGATGTCAGGTTTATGAGGTGAGGTTTACAATGGGCCTCATTACGACCCAGGCGGTAAGTTACCGCCTGGGTCGTACCTTTACCACCATGGCGTAAACTACGTTTACGCCATGGTGGTTGGCGGACTTACCGCCCCATTCCGAGGTTGGCGGGGCAGTAAGTCCCCAATCCCCATTTACCCTTCCCCATTCCCATTTTTGCCCCATAGGGCATAATGGGAGTGGGGAAGGCGTTAATTACGCCACCGTAAATTACGGTGGCGTAATTAACATCAAGGTCCCTTAGCGCCATGGATTTTAACACCTGCTAAAAGCAGGTGTTAAAACCTCCATGGCGCTAAGGGACCTCGGAATCAGGCGGTAAGGGTCGGCGCTGTTTACGCCGCCGTAAACCCCTTACCGCCTGAGTCGTAATGAGGCCCAATGTCCAGAAACTCCCACATTTACTTTACTGAAAATCTGATTTTGCCAAAAACATACCTTTATACACTTGCGATTTCTTGGCAAAATATACCCACAGGTTGCATATGATGTGCAGCACAGATTAGTCCAAACTTCCAGTCTGTGTGGACTTGTTTCGCCTTTCTAACACATTTTGGTAATTTTACACATTAAAGATTTGGCCTAAAATTCCACATTTTAATCACAAATGTGAATTGTCCCCAGGGATGTATGTACACAATCTTAGGTTTGCCACATTAATACTTTCCTGGGAATCTGTCATATTTCATAACTTCTGTTCCCCATGCGGAAATGAGTTCTACCAAGTTTTCAAAGATGGCCCACACAATTAGATTTAACACTGCACACTTTGAAATTTCTGCTAATGTTTGCTACAGAAATAAGAGTCTTTAAAGTGTGTTTATAACATAGTCTCTGGCACCAAAGGCAGTCCCTTTGTTACTTGATCCTGGTTTTTTTTTCTTCCTTTAACTGCAAGCATCTGTCAATTCCTTCCAGGCACATGGGTTTCCAGTCTTAATTGAAGGTTTTATGGTCCCTTCACTCTTGACATGTGAGTGTCCCAGGACTGCTATTGTCCCAGCCTGGATCACAGACGAATGTCTGATGAGCATGTGAACTTTCATTGTCCTATCCCCTTCAAAGTTTCTCAAGCTGGCACTTCGCACCTATGTGTCCTGGATTTAGGGTGTATCACCCTTCCTTGGAGGAGTTTCAGGGCCGGCAACTGGAATTACAGGTTTTCCTGAGAATTTGCAACTCCAGCCTATGTGTTTTAAACTGTTTAATTTCTTACTTTGGGTCTTGAATTAAACCAACCTATGACAGAAGATATCCTATGTGTGTATTGTCACCACTAACATATTTCCTTTACATGGCTAAGTAAGCAGGCTTTCATTAACAATAAAGTTTTTAAAATGTCATTTTTTTTTCTCTTCAGTCAGCACAGCCCATTTTTCTACATGTGTTAAAAACTGCTATCATTTCTTTCCTTAATTTGGTTTGCAGATCCTTAGATTGCCACTGTCTTGGCAGCTGTAGTCATTTTCATTGCAGCAGAACTCTTATCTAAAGTATAGATACATTTATCCTTGAACTGGCTCAGAGAGTAAAAAGTCTCTTTGAACTGCTGCGCCTGGATACATTTTGTCAAGAAATAAACGAGTGTTCCCGTGCAAGGGAAAAATGAAGTTGCTTTTGATTTCTCTGAGAGTTGGTTTGACTGGGCCTTTTTACTCACAGTGGTTTCAGAATGACAGGTGGAATTGGCACCAAAGTAGCATTTTGAAAGTATGAAAATGTTTCATTCTGAAGGGGAATTTGTGGCTTTTGCTGCAAGGCAGTGCTGTCAGTTCACTTGATTCCATATATATTTCTGAGAACACACTGGCATACTTTTTCAGTGCGTCCCCTTGTTCCAGTTTGCCTGAAGAGTTTGAGGCAAGATGGTGCAGCCATTTTTCTGTTGCTGCCAAAACACAGTTTTGAGGTCCTGGTGCACAGAGGAGCCAGCGCAGCCAGGCTGCTGTTTCTTGTGCAAATGCAGCTCAGTGGTGTGGGGCAATACGTTGAGTGGGTCAATATATCCCACACAACCCCACCCCTGACTTCTCCTGGGCTTTCCAAGTCAAGGGGGAGTCGAGCAAGTGGGATTTCTCCATGGGTCAAAGCAGGGTCTGGCAGGTATGAGTTCCTCTTCCCTCAGAGAATGGTGCATCCTGCTCCTCTTGTTGTCTCTGGACGGAATGTGGAACGACCCTCCCCACTTCTCCGTCTTCATGCCCTCTGCAGATCTTTCTAGGTTCCGCTGAGCATACGCAAAAGCATGTTGAAGGTGTTTTCTTAGGTTCGCAACATACTCATGAGTTGTGGAGGAGTTAATCAATGTCTGATCCTGTGTTCTATAGAGCAGATGCTGAGGTAGCGCCATCCTTCGTCCAGACATCAGGTCACATGGAGACATCTTAGTTGCAGAAGAAGGTGTAGCTCTGGTGGCCATCAGGAAAAGCGGTAATGAGATATCCCAACTTGGCCCAGAATCTGACACAAACTTTTTTTTAAATGCTCACAATGGTTTTATTGTACCTCTCAACTCCACCACTAGAGGCTGGCAGAATGCAATGTGAAGTTTCCTTTTTACCCCAAGTATCTCCCACTTCTTTGTCATCACCTCGCTGGTGAAGTGACTACCTCGGTCTGACTCAATCCTTTGGGGTAATCCAAAATGCGAGAAGATGTGATTGATCAGAAGGGCAGCTGCTGTTTTTGCCATGCAATTTGGGGCTGGGAGACATTCCACCCATTTGGTAAACAAGCATGTTACGAGGAGCGAATCACAGGCCCAATGAAATCTACTTGTAAATCTGACCAAGACAGTGTCATCCCCCTCTTCTGGAAGGGAGCTCAGTGTGTGAGTGAAGTTGGCTGAACTTGTACACACACAAGATACCTCTTCAAGTATTGGTCGAAGCCTGCCACATGTGTGGCCAGTATGCAACCTCTCACAATATTTCCAAACTAGTGTGAAACCCACGATGACCGGCTGTGGCCGCATCATGGGCATGACTTAGCATCAGGCTTCGGAATGAGGTAGGGACCACCCACTGGTCACAGCCAGATATGGATCTTCTTATCAACAAACCATCTTGGATTCGGAACATTTTTGGACATTTCATCAACACCTGAGGTCCTCTTTCCCAATTTAATTGGTATCTGTCAGAGGAAAGATCTCAGGGCCCTCAATGTGTTGATAAAATGTACCAATAATCGGATCCCCTTTGTGTGCTGTGATTAAATCAGCATCTGGGGTACCCTTACTCCATTGGGCAGTTGAGAGTTAATTATGAGCATTTGTCTGGGACCTAGTGATAGCAGTGACCTGGATTTCCCCCAACAGGGACATGATCTTAAGGAGATCCCCTTGAATGGCTCTGGTTTTGGCCAGCTGATCAGCTAGGTCGTTTTCCAGTTTTGTCTGGTCCCCCTTTTCTGGAATGACCTTGATCTCCTTTTAATAGATGGTCATCACATGAGAGTTGACCAGATCATCAATATTTTGGATGAGTATGCCATGTTTGAGCGGTTTGTTGTTAGCACATAGCATGCCTCTGGTTTTCCAATTTACCAGGTGCTCCGTGAACCCGTTCCGGACAGAATCTGAATCAGTGATCATGACCAGTTCGTGGAGTGGGCTACCTGGGGTGTTGTACAGTCTGGAGGATGCTGCCTGGGGACGGTGTGTCCAGTCTGGAGTAGGCTGCCTGGGGGGGTGTCCAGTCTGGAATATGATGCCTGAGGGTGTCACAGGTGAGGAGGGCTAGAGGGTGGTGTCCAGTCTGGAGGGGGCTACCTTGGGGGGGTGTCCAGTCTTGAGTGGGAAGCCTGGGGGTGTCCAGTTTGGAGTGGGATGCGTGAGGGGGTTATCCAGTCTGAAGTGGGCTGCGTGGGTCCAGTCTGGAGTGGGCTGCCTGGGGGGGTCTAGTCTGAAGTGGGCTGCGCTGGGGGGTGTCACACACAGGAGGTGAGGGAGGTTGGGGGTGGTGTCCAGTCGGGAGGGGGCTGCCTGGGGGGTGCCCTGTCTGGAGTAGGCTGCCTGAAGGGGTGTCCATTCTGGAGTGGGCTGCCTGAGGGGGTTGTCCAGTCTGGAGTGGGATGCCTGGGGGGTTGTCAAAGGTTAGGGGATTTAGGGGGTGGTGTCCAGTCTGGAATGGGCTGCCCTGGGGGGTCCAATCTGGAATGGGCTACCTGGGATGCTGATCAGCTAGGTCGTTTTCCAGTTTTGTCTGGTCCCCCTTTTCTGGAATGACCTTGATCTCCTTTTAATAGATGGTCATCACATGAGAGTTGACCAGATCATCAATATTTTGGATGAGTATGCCATGTTTGAGCGGTTTGTTGTTAGCACATAGCATGCCTCTGGTTTTCCAATTTACCAGGTGCTCCGTGAACCCGTTCCGGACAAAATCTGAATCAGTGATCATGACCAGTTCGTGGAGTGGGCTACCTGGGGTGTTGTACAGTCTGGAGGATGCTGCCTGGGGACGGTGTGTCCAGTCTGGAGTAGGCTGCCTGGGGGGGTGTCCAGTCTGGAATATGATGCCTGAGGGTGTCACAGGTGAGGAGGGCTAGAGGGTGGTGTCCAGTCTGGAGGGGGCTGCCTTGGGGGGGTGTCCAGTCTTGAGTGGGAAGCCTGGGGGTGTCCAGTTTGGAGTGGGATGCCTGAGGGTGGTGTCCAGTCTGCAGTGGGCTGTCGGGGGGGTTGTCACAGGTGAGGAGGGGTGGGGGTGGTATCTAGTCTGGAGTGGACTGCTCTGGGGGGGTTCAGTATGGAGTGGGCTACCTGAGGTGTTTTACAGTCTGGAGGATGCTGCCTGGGGAAGGTGTGTCCAGTCTGGAGTGGGCTGCCTGTGGGGGTGTCAGGTCTGGAGTGGGCTGTGTGGGGGTGTCACAGGTGAGGGGGACCTGGGGGAGTGGTGTCCAGTATCGAAGGGGCTGCCTGGGGGGTTGTCCAGTCTGGAGTGGCCTGCCTGGGGGGTCCAGTCTGAAGTGGGCTACCTGGGGTGCTGTCACTGGGGAGGGGGACTCGGGTGTGTTGTCCAGTATGTAGGGGGCTGCCTGGGGGGGAGATGTCCAGTCTGGAGTGGGCTGCCTCGGGGTGTCTGGTCTGGAGTGGGCTGCCTGAGTGGATGTCACAGGAGAAGGGGGCTGAGGTGTGGTGTCCAGTCGGGAGGGGGCTGCCTGGGGGCTGTCCAGTCTGGAGTGGGCTGCATGGGGTGCCACAGGTGAGGGGTGTGAGAGGGTGGTATCCAGTCTGGAGTGGGCTTCCTGGGGGGGTGTCCAGTCTGGAGTGGGCTGCCTGGGGGGTGTCCAGTATGGAGTGGGCTGCCTGGGGGGCGTTCCAGTCTGGAGTGGGGTGTCTGGGGGGTCCAGTCTGGAGTGGGCTGCCTGGGGGTGTCACATGTGAGGGGGGCTGGAGGGTGGTGTCCAGTCTGGAAGGGGCTGCCATGGGGGGGTGTCCTCTCTGGAGCAGCTGCCTAGGGGGTGTCCATTCTGGAGTGGGCTGCCTGAGGAGGGTGTCCAGTCTGGAGTGGGCTCCCTGGGTGTTGTTCAGTCTACAATGGTCTGTCTGGGGGTTGTCACAGGTGAGGAGGGCTGGGGTTGGTGTCCAGTCTGGAGTTGGCTGCCCTCTGGGGGTGTCCAGTATGGAGTGGACTACCTGGGGTGTTGTACAGACTCGAGGGGACTGCCTCAGCAGGTTGTGTCTAGTCCTGCCTGGGGGGGTCCAGTCTGGAGTGGGCTGTGTGGGGGGAGTTCACAGCTGAGGGGGCTGGGGGTGGTGTCCAGTCTGGACGGGGCTGCCTGGGGGGGTTGTCCAGTCTGGAGTGGCCTGCCTGGGAGGGTACAGTCTGAAGTGGGCTGCCTGGGGGTGTGTCACTGGGGAGGGTGTCTGGAGGGTGGTGTCCAGTCTGGAATGGGCTGCTCTGCAGGGGTCACAGGAGGTGAGGGGACCTGGAGGGTGTTATCCAGTCTGAAGAGGGCCGTCTGGGGGGGGGGGGTCCAGTCTGGAGTGGGCTGCCTGTGGGGGAGATGTCCAGTCTGGAGTGGGCTGCCTGGGGGGGTCCAGTCTGGAGTGGGCTGCCTGAGTGGGTGTCACAGGTGAGGGGGGCTGCGGGGTGGTGTCCAGTCGGGAGGGGGCTGCCTGGGGGGTGTCCAGTCTAGAGTGGGCTGCATGGGGGTGTCACAGGTGAGGGGTGTTAGAGGGTGGTATCCAGTCTGGAGTGGGCTGCCTGGGGGGGTGTCCAGTCTGGAGTGGGCTGCCTGGGGGGTGTCCATTCTGGAGTGGGCTGCCTGGGGGGCGTTCCAGTCTGGAGTGGGGTGTCTGGGGGGTCCAGTCTGGAGTGGGCTGCCTGGGGGTGTCACATGTGAGGGGGGCTGGAGGGTGGTGTCCAGTCTGGAAGGGGCTGCCATGGGCGGGGGGGTGTTCTGTCTGGAGTGGGCTGCCTAGAGGGTGTCCATTCTGGAGTGGGCTGCCTGAGGAGGGTGTCCAGTCTGGAGTGTGCTCCCTGGGTGTTGTTCAGTCTGCAATGGTCTGTCTGGGGGTTGTCACAGGTGAGGAGGGCTGGGGTTGGTGTCCAGTCTGGAGTTGGCTGCCCTCTGGGGGTGTCCAGTATGGAGTGGACTACATGGGGTGTTGTACAGACTCGAGGGGACTGCCTCAGCAGGGTGTGTCTAGTCCTGCCTGGGGGGGTCCAGTCTGGAGTGGGCTGTGTGGAGGGAGTTCACAGCTGAGGGGGCTGGGGGTGGTGTCCAGTCTGGAAGGGGCTGCCTGGGGGGGTTGTCCAGTCTGGAGTGGCCTGCCTGGGAGGGTACAGTCTGAAGTGGGCTGCCTGGGGGTGTGTCACTGGGGAGGGTGTCTGGAGGGTGGTGTCCTGTCTGGAATGGGCTGCTCTGCAGGGGTCACAGGAGGTGAGGGGACCTGGAGGGTGTTATCCAGTCTGAAGAGGGCCGCCTGGGGGGGGGGGGTCCAGTCTGGAGTGGACTGCCTGTGTGGGAGATGTCCAGTCTGGAGTTGGCTGCCCTCTGGGGGTGTCCAGTATGGAGTGGACTACATGGGGTGTTGTACAGACTCGAGGGGACTGCCTCAGCAGGGTGTGTCTAGTCCTGCCTGGGGGGGTCCAGTCTGGAGTGGGCTGTGTGGGGGGAGTTCACAGCTGAGGGGGCTGGGGGTGGTGTCCAGTCTGGAAGGGGCTGCCTGGGGGGGTTGTCCAGTCTGGAGTGGCCTGCCTGGGAGGGTACAGTCTGAAGTGGGCTGCCTGGGGGTGTGTCACTGGGGAGGGTGTCTGGAGGGTGGTGTCCTGTCTGGAATGGGCTGCTCTGCAGGGGTCACAGGAGGTGAGGGGACCTGGAGGGTGTTATCCAGTCTGAAGAGGGCCGCCTGGGGGGGGGGTCCAGTCTGGAGTGGACTGCCTGTGTGGGAGATGTCCAGTCTGGAGTGAGCTGCCTGGGGGGGGTTCAGTCTGGAGTGGGCTGCCTGAGTGGGTGTCACAGGTGAGGGGGGCTGCGGGGTGGTGTCCAGTCTGGAAGGACCTTCCTGGGGGGGTGCCCTGTCTGGAGTGAGGCTGCCTGGGGGTGGTGTCTACTCTGGAGTGGGCTGCCTGAGGCAGGTGTACAGTCTGGAGTGGGCTGCCTGGGTGGTGTCACAGGGGAGGCAGGCTGCAGTGTGGTGTCAGTCTGGAGGGGGCTACCTGGGGAGTGTCCAATCTGGAGTGGGCTGCTGGGGGGTGTACAGTCTGGAGTGGGCTGTGTGGGAGGGTGTCACAGGTGAGTGGGGCCTGGGGGTGGTGTACAGTCTTGAAGGGGTTTCCTGGTGGGGTTGTCCAGTCTGAAGTGGCCTGCCTGGGTGGGGGGTCCAGTCTGGAGTGGGCTGACTGAGGGTGTTGTCCAGTCTGGAGTGGTCAGCTTGGGGGGTTTCCAGTCTGGAGTGGGCTGCCTGGGGGGTTGTCACAGGTGAGGGGGGACCAGAGGGTGGTGTAAAGTCTTGAGTGGGCTGCCTGCACCACGGCGGGGGGGGGTGTCCAGTCTGAGTGGGCTAGCTGGGGGGGGGTGCAGTCTGCAGTGGGCTGTCTGGGGGTTGTCAAAGGTGAGGGGGTCTGGGGCTGGTGTCCAGTCTGGAGTGGGCTGCCCTGGGTGGTGTCCAGTCTGGAGTGGGCTACCTGGGGTGTTGTACAGTCTGGAGGGGGCTGCCTGGAGAGGGTGTGTCCAGTCTGGAGTGTGCTGCCCTGGGGTGGGTGTCCAGTCTGGAGTGGGCTGCCTGGGGGAATGTCCAGTCTAGAGTGGGCTGCGTGAGGGGGTTATCCAGTCTGAAGTGGGCTGCGTGGGTCCAGTCTGGAGTGGGCTGCCTGGGGGGGTCTAGTCTGAAGTGGGCTGCGCTGGGGGGTGTCACACACAGGAGGTGAGGGAGGTTGGGGGTGGTGTCCAGTCGGGAGGGGGCTGCCTGGGGGGTGCCCTGTCTGGAGTAGGCTGCCTGAAGGGGTGTCCATTCTGGAGTGGGCTGCCTGAGGGGGTTGTCCAGTCTGGAGTGGGATGCCTGGGGGGTTGTCAAAGGTTAGGGGATTTAGGGGGTGGTGTCCAGTCTGGAATGGGCTGCCCTGGGGGGTCCAATCTGGAATGGGCTACCTGGGATGCTGTACATTCTGGAGGGGGCTGCATGGGCTTGCGAGGGAAGACCGCATTTTCACTGGGGTGCAGCCTGGGATTGCGAGGTGAGGCGCGCGATTACGCTGGGGTGCAGCCTAGCCTTGCGAGGGAGGGTGCACATTTTTGCTGGGGTGCAGCCTGTGCTTGTGAGGTGAGGTGCGCGATTTTGCTGGGGTGCAGCCTTGGCTTGCGAGGTGAGGCTTGCGATTACGCTGAGGTGCAGCCTGGCCTTGCAAGGTGAGGTGCGCAATTTTGCTGTGGTGCAGTCTGCGCTTGCGAAGGTTGTCCCGCGTTTTCACCGGGGTGCAGCCTGGGCTTGCGAGGTGAGGTGGGCGAGTTTGCTGGAGTACAGCTGGCTTTGCGCCCCATTCCATGAATCGGGCCCATAGTGTTTTCTAAATGTCCTCTTTATAGTTCATATGGGCACTAATTCTCAAGAAGGATTATTTTCTCTGTGAGTCTATGGTTTTCTGTCTCTTTCATACGTGTATGAATATGTTCAGCGGTGCATTCATGTGTTTTATGGTTGTGTTAATATGAAGGTAATCCAGCACCGTGCATTCTTCCATGTGAAACTGAACTTATTTCTGAAATGTTTTCAAGTTTATGATGTCAGCATGCTGTTGCATGCCTCATAATGGGAACTAAAACATTTGACATCTTCCTCCATCAGAAGAGAATTACACTGGCTCCTAGACAGCATACTCTTGTCTTCATCAGATATAAGGTAACAACTGCCAGAACCCCAGCCTGGCCAGTCACAAAACGTTCTTAATATGTACCTAAAGAACCTAAAGATCTTTGCAATTTGTAAGTTTCAAATGGTCTCAATCATTTGTCCTGGTAAGGGATCTCTCAACATGTCTATAGTGAAACACCTGGGGACCTGCTGCGCAATGAGGCGTCTTTTATCTCGAGGTGTGTAACCACCTTATTTATTTATTTTATTTTGTATCCAATTTCTTTTGCAATTTTCAAAACGTATGCATTTATTTGTTCTACAAATGTTATCTTTGTGGCAGTGACATTTCAAATTGTTGGCCACAAAATGTACATGTTTCGATCAGATTGGATCGTTCTCAGGTGGCTGGCGATTGACGTTTATTACATAAGAGCAGTTATTGAGTAGTTTCCTGAAATGCAGATGCTTTTTTAGTGGTCCTAATTGTGACTGGGATCCACAAGAAACACTAATCCCCAGCCACCTGAGTACGATCCAACCCCCGGGGATCCAACCGGATCGGAACATGTACATGTTGTGGCTGACAATTTGAAATGACACTGCCGCAAAGATAACATTGTCGAGCAAATAAGTGCAACTGTGTATTCACAACTAATACCTGCTCAGGATGAAGAGCTTTTTTCTGTAGTTGTTTCTAGGACTGCTGAAATTCCTGTGAACACGTACTAACTCTTTAACCTTCAAAGCATGAATCTGAAATTGTATCATCTTGACTCCATTTTAATTCCCCACAAATAACATTTAATTCACCTAACCTTTCGAATTTCGTTGGTAAATCACTGTATTTATCTTATCTGTACTCGGCACTACCTTTTGTATATTTCTATAACGTTTTAGTTTTTTCCGTACAACATGTTTTGCACATCGATATTCATTGTAACACCCTACACCTGTTTTACCATTTCCGAACTGGTTTGGGATCCCATTAATCTCTTTGTAACACAAGTTTTCTCATAAAAGACATATTTGCATAGCCAAAAATCATTTTCATTAAAATGTCTGTGCACAAAAGCATTGTTGACATATTTTTACACCAGCCCTACTTTTAGCGATTTCATGTTCACTATAACTTTCATTTACTTCTCTGCAACAGCATTTTTTTTAAACAAAATGCATTATTTTGGCATAACCTAAAAAATGTCAACATATATGCTGGCTTTGATCCCCCACTAAAGATGTCACAATTAAAAAAACAGATTTTAAAATGTCCGTGGTCGGTTTCTACATGATTCAAATGCATTTTATGATAAAACCAGACGTTGTGCATGTTCTCTCGAAATTTCTAAACTCAAAACTGGCTGTTACATTATCACAAACACTTCTAAGGCACCGTTCAATTAGTCATTTAAACTCTGGTATTCAGAGCAGCCTGTTCCAGTCTCATGGGTGATGCCCCATTCTTGCTTGGAAACCAGCACTCCAACTTTAAAATGTACAGCCATACTAAGAAGTGGTGACCTTTGCATCATTATCTTTTCCGTCCATGTGAGTTGCTGAATTGACTCATGCGTTTTTGCAATTACAATACACTGGGCACAGATTTTGCATTTCATGATTGAAAATATTGTTTTTTCATAATGCATAATTGTATAGATGATGTACGTATGTGTGTTGATCTTGTTCTGGCGTACATGTGCATGTAATGCAAGTCTGGAAATGCAAGTACATATTAATATGAAATTCCATTCAAATATTGACACTTTTTCTGACAACCACTTCATCACTAGATGTGGACAGAACTGTAAAGTACAACAGATTGGTGTCCACAACTACATAAGCTTGAGCCAAAATCCAGCAGTAGATTGCAGGGCCATTGCAATCATAGGGTGGGCAGCACCTCACAGATGTATTCATGGTTCAACTGTATATTCTGTAATGCTAGAATGTTTTCCTTAAAAGTAATGTTTGCAAATAACAACAGGACAAGAAGGTGCTCTTTTTGCAAGAGCAAAACCCCCGTTTAGTGTCTCCAAATTCATGGCCTCATTACAGGTTGACCAGTGTGGAAATAACATGCTGATATTTCCTTATACTGGCACATTTCCGCACCAGCCAACTGCAACTTTGCCAGTGGGAAGTCTGAATTACCTCAAGCTAACAGGCACTTTATTGGCAAGAAAACGCAGGTATTACCGGCACCAGTGTTGCCAGTGCCGGTAATACCAGTAATCCCTCGATGGAGTCCTATGGGAATCCATTGAATAGGGGTGTACCGCCCTTACCAGCACTCATAATCCGGCAGTAATACCACCGGACTAAGTTCCATTAACGGTAATACAGTTTGCCGGCAACCTGGTGATAAATCCGCCAGGATACCGGCAAACTTTTAATGAGGCCCATAACCAACCAAATTTCATATAATATTTGTGCTGACATCCTTTTCTGGTGCATTGCAGTGACTCTTAATAGGCCTTGGAAGAATTGGACGAGCTGGGTTCTGTAAACCTACTGGTTTAATTTCCTAAAGTCCTGCTTTCTGTTGCTGGAAAGCCAATGAAAAGGAAACGCAAGGGGTGGACAGACGCCACACTTCCGCTCCTTTAAGATTGACACCTTGATAACTTTCTCTGTTATCCACTTAGCAGTCCTCTGTCTGCCCCCAAACCTATCCTGATATCCTCAATATCTAGGTTCATCTTAAACAGAGCCCTAGCTAATTGAACCCATCCTTCTCTTCTAGCTATTTTGCTTTCCCAAATCAAATGCACAATGCTAATTCACCACCTCAGCCAAATCCATAATCCAAATCCACCACCCCTCCTCTCCTTCCTTGCTCTTTCCTTTCTCATCAGCCCAGTATTAAGTCACAGTATAAATGTAGTTGCCTTTTCGTGAGTTAGTGTTACAAATTGGCACCAAGATGATCCTCGCCATTACGAGGTGGAAAACCACCTTTTCCAGTCTTTCGCTTTGCTGCCAATACAATTCTACCTACTTGGTACAGAAATGAGACTCCTGCTCATTATTCAAATATACAGTGGGGATTTATTTTTAGTATTCTGCTGTGGTGCAGTTGGATTATGAATTTTGGGCCGGAATTCCTAAACATATATGAATCAAAAATCCTGTACATCTTACATACAATATTGTAAATTGGCATTGCTAAATACACCTGCCAATCCTGAGAGTGCCAATGGTTATTGTATTTATTTTCCTTGCAGATTGACCCAAGCAAGCAGCGCTTCTGGATTCATCATGTGTCTGATGCCTGCAGGGCGGCACTGGTATGGAAGTATGGGGGTATCTACATGGACACAGATGTGCTCTCCTTGAAGCCAGTCCCAGTTGAAGACTTCCTGGCGGCAGAACATCCTCAATACTGCAGCAGTGCTGTGCTTGGCTTTCGCAGACATCACCCCTTCCTCTGGGACTGCATGGTAGATTATGTAACCAATTATAATGGGGACATGTGGGGGCAGCAAGGGCCAATGCTCTACACTCGCATGTCAGCAAAACTGTGCAAGATGCCAGACTTTGCCAACGTGGGAGATGCTATATGCCAGAACTTTTCCTTTTTGCAACCTAAGCGGTTCTACCCCATTTCGTTTTCTTCCTGGAGAAGATACTATGAGAAATGGGAGAACGCGGAGAGTGTATTTAATTTGTCATATGGCCTCCACTTCTGGAACAATATGAACAAGGAACACAGAGAGGTGACAGCAGGAAGCAACACTGTAGCAGAACACCTTTTCAAGGACAACTGTCCATTAACCTACTACAGTTTAGTGAAGAGGAATCCCAGCTAAGTGACATATTTCAGAGAGTGAGAAGAACCAAAGTAAACTTTTTGAAAGGAGTACTTAGTTTACAGTGATCGATTTATTTTGTGTGTTTCAGCTGCATGATCTGTTACTCAGGGAAGCACAGCAGGGACAATCTGAACCATTCATTTACATGGCCAATGGAATCTTTGGGTGAAGTGGGCCTTGAGTATAGACCTGCTAAAAAAAGGTCTCAGATTTTCGATGTACATTCATATTTTACATGGCAGTTTTTCAGCTGAAAACAGATTGTATGGTGCTTTACATGGACCCACCTACGTTTGTGTATCTGTGATCTCTTTCCTGCAATTATTCTCTTAAAGGAGGAAACATAATGCTACTATAGGGCTATAATAAGACCTTTTCAGCATGAATTCATCCTGCAATTATGACATTACAAAATTCATTCTCCATCAGAACATCATTTTTTGAGGATCTATTGTGCATCTTGGAAAGCCCCACATTCCCACAGGTTGCAGCATTATTATTATTTCCAGTAAGACAGAAGGTTAAATATTAAACCTCAATATTTTGCAATTATTCTTTGGTGTGTACTGTGCACAGTACTAGTAAGGATATGTGATCTATGTGGAATTCCTTGCCATTGGAACGCACTCTATTACACATTTTAGTGAGGTTGCCCCTTGATTAGATAGAGGTCGGTAAGATTGCTAGAGCATGCATTGGAATTCTACAATATTAAAGTCTAATTAACCTTTGGTTGTGTAGACTCTCTCGCTAACTAAAGGCATAGATCCCTAACAGGCCTTATCACTTAATGCATATATATGTATTTGGTTCAAAAGTAATTAAAGCCTAGATGTGAAGCAACAGGGCACTGTAAAACAAGGGGATGAAATCATACGGTACAATTATGAGAATACAATAAGAAAGAAATCCTATACAAGAGACATTTATAAGGATAAAGAGATAGGGCATCAAGGGGGTTACACACAGTGGATATAGGTTAGGTAGGGAATGGCCGTGACAATCTTGATCCATGTGTTGGTGTACTTATAGCTGTGCTCTTCTAGAAGACATGTTCAAATGAAAGTAACACAATCAACTTACCTAACTGCATTTGTGAGTCTAGGGTCACCCTCACCACTTCTCTTCCTTGCCTTCTTCTTCTGGGGTGGTGGGGCTCCACATAGCACTTGCAGGATATAATACCAGAAGGTGAGAATGACTCCATGGAAATGTGGAGGGTATTCAAGATAATGTGCTACTTCTTGACCATTGCAAGCATAACATGGCTTTCTTGGGCACACTGTTTATGTATTCTAGACTGACTTGAAAGATTCTGGGAGGACGGTCGCAAACTGTTTCTAAGAGCTGGAGGTAAATCTGGCCCCACCGGCAAAAAACTGCTGGTATTACAAGCACCAGTATTACCAGTGCCGGTAATACCTTCAATTCTCCTAATGGAGTCCTGTGGGAGGGGAATTACCACCGATGCCGGCACCTAATATATTCCTGAAATTCTGAGGTATCAGGCGCCAGAGGCGGTAGGTTCATTTGCTGGTATGCAGACAGAATTACCGGAGGGTACAAGAAAATCTAAAATGACCCTCATGGTAATTTTGGCTACTTTATCTACAGGCGTGTGTTTAGGGTTAACACTTTTAATTTGAAGAGCACAACAGTTTGCTACATTTAAACATTCACACAAACATGAGACTGTCCATTTGCAGTAGCAAAGGAATAGCACTTAATTGTTACTTGGCATTGGAGTCTGGTTAACGCAGAGTCTTTCTATCATAAACAATGTTATTTGGAAAAAGTGCATTGGCTATTTACATTTTTGCTATTTCTGTTTAATAAAGTAAAAATACTAACCTCCTTCCTATTAAACTTTAAGAGTTATAGCTACACTCAATATTTCTCCTTGCATGTATACCATGGTTTCGACAGGTCAAGGAATCTAACAATTTCCCAAAAAAGTGTGAAACTCCCTGTACACCATGTTTTTGACCCAGGCATACATCGTCTATGTGAAAACTTGGAAATTAATGTATTTGGTTACAGTCAGAGAATATCATAAATTCTGGGGCATACTTTGTTATATATACCTCTACAAAGTTGCTGTTATAGCCAATTCCCCATTGAGTAGTATAGCTGGTAAGCAATTCCCCTAAAGACTTTTGATTGCTATCAATAGTTTTAAATAATTATTGGGACATATGTCTGAATGCACATGGGGTTTTTGTACTCACCTTTGGTTTGTCTTTTAAAGGCATATGACAGTTTGAACATCAACAGCTCCAGGCAGCTCCACCAGCTCCACCAGCACCACTGCTCGCCGCTGGTCCCTTAATTTTAAAATCCCTCTCAGGCAATCTAGGTTTATCTTGGGTAAGGCTTAAACATCAGGCTCCCTGTGGAAATTGCATTCTTAGTGAGGATTTCCATCAGCTACATCCAAGCTGGATCCCTAAATCATCACTTCTCCTGTTAGGGAAGCTCCTTTCATATGCAGATTTCCCAATAAAATCCCATATTTCATTTGTGTTTAGCCTTAAATAATTGATAGTCTACACCCATGCAACATCATTTGATGCAGCATTTTCTCACTTGACAGGGCTTATGACATGTTCTCTTCAGATACTGATACTCCCAATCATCCTCCTCTTTATTTTGATTGGTCCAATGTTTTTTCAATGTGACAATGGGGGATGTTCCCTCCTTCCATCTGGAGTCATGATTAAATTGGTCAAAAATCAATTTGTATTTGAAATGGCAAGACAATTCTGAATCAGTAGGCATCCTTCAGGCTGCATCAATTAGTAACATCAATCAGTTATCGAAATATGTGAAAGTACTAATAATTCACACACATCAATGATGTTTATAGGTGTATTATAGGGATAACTTTGGAGAATGCAAATCTGTTTCCCGTTTTTAAATCAAGCAAAGTTTTCAGAATTTATGACAGATTGTGAGATTTCATGTTGGTGCCAGTTAAATCAATACAATTGTTTACTTTGTTTTTTAACATCTGTGAATTACATGTTTCCATGGGAATTCATTTCTAACTTTATTGCTGGGATAGGCCCAGGCCATGAAGCACAGACTCATTAGGGCTCATTATAATACCGGTATAAGAGGTACGGCTGCCGCCGGTATACATTTTTTTATCTGATGCCCGCGAATGGGCAATTACCAGCTCATTACGGCCCATCGTACCCAGTAATTGCCCATTCGCGAGCGCCGGAAATAAATGCTCCCCATTCCCATTGAGCCCAATAGGGCTCAATGGGAATGGGGTGGTCAGATGCACCAGCACCATTTAGAATGGTGCCGGTGCATCCGACATGCTCTGTGCGCAGGTGCTGGTGTGCCCTCCAGGTCAGACCTGCCGGGCAGGAAGGCACCCGTGAGCATAACTCGTAGTTTGCCGGTTCGGTAACAACGGTACCGGCAAGCTTACCGGTACTGTTGTTGCCGGACCAGCAAACATATAATGAGACCCACTAACTAATGGTTCTTTCCCCTGCCTCAATCAATAGTTTGAGGGCTGCATGTGAGTTTGGTTTTTTGATGCATAGATTAAATAATAAAATTACCCATGACCTTATGATTTTGCTCCCCTCTTAAACTTTGAGACACCACACAACTCTAGTTTCTGGAAAGCAAAGTTCAATCAATGCTGTGAATACCCCATCTGTATCTATTTGGCTAAGATTACTGATTAATGGTGGGCCTTATCATACCAGAGAACTGATCCCTGAACCTATTATTTTGAGAAAGAAGTTAAATAAGCAAAAGCCAGATTCCAGCTCCATTCAACCACTTATCAGATGACATGCAATTGGAAAGCCATGCAATGGTGCTACATCATCAGATGTTGGCCATGTAGGGCTTTATCAACAAATTAGACTCAGCATCATTCTGCGCAGCACATATTGCATTAAGTTGTTACTTTCTCACACTTATTATAATACCATTTTGGATCCTGTGTGTAACATGTCTGTGCAAAAGGAACACTGTTTGTAAATACCATTTGCTTCCATGTAGTTTTGTGAGTTTTACTTCATAGAGATGAAAACCCATGTGCAAAACATTTTAATTAGTAGATATGTTTTTCATTTATATTAAATAAGTTGTGAGAGTAAAGCAGTTGACTGCGAGGACTGTGAGGAGTTTGTGCTGTGCTGCAGACTTGTGTCAGAGTCTGTTTTATCTGTCTACCACCGGACAAGGAGGGATTAAAAACCCCAGAGAAGCGCAGAGTGCAGCGGATTAGGCAGAGTGATTCAATTGACTGCAGTTCAGAGCAGGAGAACAGCTGAGACGGTGGAGGTCCTCCATCCCCTACAGGTGGCGAGGACATGGTCGAGTCAGCTGGAGAAAAGTCACGTGGCAGAAAGGGTGACTGCAGACGCGATCCAAAGGTAAGACTGCTTCTCCTCTTGCCCTCCCGCTTGTTACCCCCTGTCATGATGAGCCGGCCACTTCTCTCCTGCCCATTTAGGTGCCAGCTATATACCCCTGGAGCCAATGCTCATGTCTATGCCCATTTCCTCACTGGCATATTGAAAATCCTCCCTATTGGGAACAAGTACTAAACTTCGCCTCCGGGCTCTGTCCTCTCAGCATACCATGCTAAGACCTGATGTTACCGATGATGAAATTCTTATTGCAGAGCGGAGGGATGTTTCTCCTGCCGGTTCGGCAGGTAAGAACTCGAGGCCATGCATGGGAGGCCTGACACATATTTTACCCCACCGGCCATTGGCATGGACCTTATTGGGTCAGAGTCTCCCTCTTTGGCCACTGAGACTGCGGTTGGTTCTGCTGTGAGCACTAGTGAGCAGGGGAAAGCTGTGACTGGATTAGTTCCATTGGAGGTGGCCACTCAGCCTCAGATAGCAGCCAAGGAAGCTTCCTTTCCTGCGGAGTCTAGATCTGATTCTATAACAATGTAATGGAGAAAAATGTAATGGATGTTGGGAAGGGAACACCAGCAACCCTGAAAGCCTTATCCAGCTCCTTGTTGGCCCTGCGCTTATCACATGATATTGCCCTCATTCAATCCTCTCTGAACAACAAGGCTAACTAGAAAATGCGTAAGTACCCAGGTCAAATGTCTGATCTTTTGAAGGAACTGGCTTCCCCAACCTCCTTGGGGTCATGTGATCCATCGACTCTTCCACAGTTGAAATCCGGGGAACTGTAGGTGCTGCAGGGAACCAAAGATGGTAATACCACTCAGACAGAGAAAGTTGTGGGGGGACCCACAGGGGCAACTCCTTGGTCTTGGATGACGAATTCCCTGTGACATATGACGTTAGTTGGTCCCCCCCCATATTGGCTATCTCGCAGGACTAGACATCGGATTCTAGGGGCTCTTCACTGAACGATTCTGCTTTCTCCCACGACATTCACTCTCAAAGGTCATATCAGGAGAATTTTTCTGATGCAGCAAATTCAAGTTACGATCATGTGAGCCCTGTCTATTTCATTGACCTCCTTCATCAAGTTGTATGAAGCTATCAATGAGGACTTCAAGGACCAAGCAACTCTGCTGGCTATGGTCCACTCCAAATTGATCTTTCTGGAAGTGTCTGCGGCTAAGGTTCAATCTTGGTTGTACTATGAAGCGGAACAATCTAATAAGTGTCAAACGAGACTTAGTGACATGGCAAGAGCAGAACAATCCGATAGACTGCAATGATGGAAGCAATTTTAGACTCCCAAAAATGTGTCAGGCGGTGGTGGTCACTCGAGGGAGGCAATGCTTGAAGTGTGACTGTGACCCGGTTGAACCTACGCAGAAACACCTCTCAGCTAATAATAAGGCCCAGAGGTTTGCCAGCCATCCTGCAGCAAATCCTGCCTCTATAGCCTTACAAGCTCCGGTACCTCTGGTAGCATTCCTTCCATTATGTACCTCTCTACATATTCAATTGAATCTTCTGAGGAGACTCTTAACCAGAATCAGCAGCAAATTGAGGCCCAGATGCAAGAAGAGCTGTCTGAGCCCCCTTTACCAGTTTTGCGGGCTGTCTTAAAGTCCAAACAGTCCCATTTAGTCGAGCCTGCCAACTGGCGTATCGCTGCTGTTGGACGGAACAGACTCAGGCCACCATCAAGACTCACATCTCTTTCTCATCGAAAGTCAATAAGTCCCCGGGTTTCATCACGTCCAATGTTAACAAGCCTCGGTTGGCGAAGATGGCTCTTATAAACAAAATGGGGAAAAATTAGACCTTGATTCTCTCTCTAGAGTGCCTAACTCGGGTAAATGATGGCCTTATATTGAACAGAGTGAATTTGATGATCCTTTTACACCATATACCTGCGCTTCGCTCAATCTCGTCAAGGGATATTTGTGTTGTGGATGATGAGGCCCGATCAGACTGAGTGAGACTGCTTTAAGATCGGAATCAATAAGGGAAAGGATATGGGTGGATCTCACTTAAGTTTAGGCCAGAGATTTATCGGGACCTGAAACTTTGTGTGAGCAAAAGGATAGAACCAGGAGATCCAACGATACCTGTCATGTTCAGCCAAGATTCCAAAAACCTGTGAAGGTTGAGACTGAAAACCCCTATAGGAAGACCAAGGAACCAAGGTCTGTCAAATTTGATAATTTTTCCCCCAAGTGTTCATCCATGGATGAAGATTGGTCTTGGATCCACACTGCAATGAATCTTTCCATGGATCATTAGCATGAAAAGAGTTATGCCAAGAGCCAACTCTTTATTGGATCTTGGAATACTAGGGCATTTGTCCACCTCATGAATGATGATGTGACAGACTGGCATCAATTTGATCTATTATTATTACACGAAACATGGTTGTGTGAGATTCCCCTTTGTGAAAGCTACATCTCTTTTTTGAACCCTGCTGTAAAAGGTGTTAAGGGCAGACCCTTTTCAGGTCTGCTTATCCTTATTAAAAAGTCCCTTTCAGTGGAAGTCGTGAGGCATTGGATCACTAATCCTTGGGTCCAAGCACTCGCAATATAAGGGCTGTCGGCGGACAACAGTTCTTAATAATTATTATTGGAACCCTGCCAAAATAGGATGCAATTCCTTTATTGGGGTTGGGATGAAGGCAATTGTTGAAGTAAGGTGGAGTATGATAATCTGCATATAATATTGGCAGGGGAACTTAAGGTCAGATGTCTTCCGAGTGGAGGTAGTAACAAATATGGGGGGAAGTCTAACACTTAACACTGCTAGTGAACTAAGAGCTAAAGCTTGGCTTCAACTTATGCAAAGCAGAGACTTACTGATGCTAAGTAATAACATCAAAGGGAGTACCCCAGCAAGGCTCACCTGGAGTCGAGATTCTGTAAAGGCGATATTAGATTACTGTTTTGCCTCCCGTAATATTTATCACGAGGTGGAATCCCTGGTAGTAATGGCTTTGGAGAACAGTGATCACTCCCTGCTTAAAATTGCCTGGTATGGCTCCCTTAAATCAATCTGTGTTGATTCAGTCCCGTGGATGGAGGTCTCTCAGGCCGCAACGAATCTGACTTCTTAGACAGGATGTACTTGAAATGTCTTCTCTGTTGCAATCGAGAGTGGATGCAAATGATGGGACTCTGAATTACGTGCCATTATTGGCAAAATATGTCCGGGTCCAGGGATCCGGGTCAAGACCAGATTTCATTCAGAAGCACATGTTTAACAACACATTAGTGACTGAACGCAAGAAGTATAGAGCCAATTTCAAGCCCTTAAGAGATCTCCCATTGATAAGTTGTGCATCAAGAAAAAAAACACAGCAACAATCTAATAACAGGCAATCTTGAAACTCTCCATATCCAGGGCGCCTGGCCCAGATGGGATTTCAAATTTTGAGTTGAAACAGACCCCGATAAATGGTCAGAATCTACCTATATTATTTTTCATAAGGTCTTAAAGGAAAAACAAATACCCTCTTCTTGGAAGAGGGACATTATTGTCCCTATTTTGAAGAGGGTGGTACGAACTCATCCAGTTAATTATCTGCCCAGAGCCCTTCTTAGCTGTTTGGGGAAAATCTTTACAACTATTCTATTAAAGTGCTTGTCAAGATGGGCAATGGATTCAGAACATGAAAATCCTAGGAAAACAGCTTTTGTCAAGGGTATTGGCCCAGGATTGAATGTGTTCCTATTAAATTTGCTACAGCTCCAGGCCATTAAGGGCAAGTACAAGTTGTATGTTGCCTTTGTGGACCTGGAGCAAGCTTTTGATCGAGTGAACCGGCAGTAATTATGGTCGAAATTGAGGGACTGGAACTGCCCGAAGGAGCTTTTGGAGCCAATGGAAGCACTTTACTCAGACTCCGACATGCAGGTCTGTTTGAACTGTCAGGTATCGTTGTCGAGAGAGATTGAGGTTAATAGGGGTCTAAAGCAGGGTTGTGTGTTGGCCCCTATTCTTTTTAATCTCTACATCTCAGACATAGGAGAGTCCCAGGAGGCTATACGGGGCTTCCCACCAAAAATCAATGGGACCCCTCTCCCATGGATGGTATACGCGGATGACTTGCTGCTGATCGATAGGACACCATTAGATGCTCTGCAGGCCTACATGTCTCTTAACAACCTGCAAGTTAACGCGAACAAATCGAAGATCCTAGTATTTACTGGGGGAAACTGATGGAAAAAGTTCTAGAAATTCAAGTGGCATGTAAACCACCATCCACTGAAATGTGCAGACACCATCATTTACCTGAGAGTTTGCGTCAACCAGAGGGTGGCGGAAACCCAATGGGCTAATCTTTTGCGAGTAAAGGTTAAAAACCTTACAGCCCAAGGTATGATTCTCCATCAACGATTTGGCAAGTTTTCCATGACACCTCTGATTACCTTTTACAACCAAAAAGAAATCCATATTCTATCATATGGTGTGAAAACCTGTTTAAATCTTAAATGTCAGCTCTGGGAAATCCTGGAAGGGGTTTTTGGGAAAAAATGTTTTGGGGCTGCCAAGGAGTCTGCTGATGGCTTGTATTCGTTTTGCATTTGGCCTTTCCTCCTTGTATGCAGTTTCCCTGTGGAAATCCCTCTATCTATGTTTAAAGTCACTGTTTGCCCTGTCGGTTCCCCAGTTAGTCATCTTTGGGGACACGAAGGTGGTGACCGAGGTGGGTCACCTTGGGGAGTGGAAGGTCAAATGCACCAATTGTTTCACAGAATTGGATTGCACTGTAGAAGCCTTACTTGCCAATCCGGCATTGACAAAAAACTGTTTCAACAGGACTGGATATTGACTCAAGCTAAAAGGAATAGGTTAAGCCTCATGAAAGATTACATTCTAGAATGCAAAACTTTAAAGGGGTGCTGAAATATTTGAAGATGTTCCCTTGTCCAGCAGTACGAGTGTGATTTTTGAGAATGCGTTTAAACTTGTATCCAACGTGCAAATTCTTAGTGGCCCGGAAACAGATGGGGGAGGGTATGTGGTCTTGTAGATTCTGTGTAAAATCTGAAGAACCAGAATCATTAAAGCATCTATTGACTTTATGTGTAGGATGGACAGACCAACGTTACCTTTTTTTTGGGCCATATAATTTCATCTGCGTCAACATTGTGGATTGACGATTGGTGGTTAAAGTTCTTGCTGGGAGAAAGCTACTCAGTAGTTTTTGTGATAATAAAATTCCTTAATGGAATATCCCTGGAGGGCTAGTCCTGACCCTGGCTCATGGAGAGGGAGGCTAGCATTGAGAAGCGAGAGGTTGGCCTGATAATGGGGTTGGCAAGAGGCTCTTCTGTTTTCCCCCTGACTGAAATGTGGCTGTTGTTAAATCCACGTTCCCCCTTTTCTTTTTCTTTTAACTTTTTTTATGTATTACTATAGCAGTACATTATAACGCTGTAATGTTTTAGAACATTTTAGGATCTTTTAATTGTTGCATAAGAGGATAACGGTATGAATAGATATGTTCATTTCTTTTGTCTTTTGTTTAGGTAAATGTTTTTTCTGCTTAATGATTAATTGTTAAAGGTTTGAAATAAACCAACACAAATAAAAAAACAAATACGCTGTATAAAATAAAAATTAATGTTTCATCCAGTGAATACATGCTATTTAGCAGAAATTTGTTTCATTTTCATTAAATAGGCTGTACAGAATAACGATTATTGTATCATTCAGTGCATGTTTGGACAAAGATTAATTTCTGAGGAAATCGTTTGCCGTCATATGGAAAGAAGCCGAATGCTTGGAGGCAGAGGGGCGGTTCCATGTGTGTATAGGCTTGCATAAATAGGTGTTATGCCACTTCATTAGAGAGAACATTGAAATGGATGATATTTTGCTTGGTAATAAGCCAGGTACAGTATATTCGAGAAATTCATATTTTGGAGACATTAAAAATATAGTCTTTAATTCCATACACACCCACTCCCTTTTCATTTGTGCATTCATTTATAGTATAGAATAGTGAAATGTCCTAAATTATCATGCCTGGGAGACCATTGAAGAAGGGCGATTAACATCACCACAATGGCAACTCATTTTAATTTGAATTGGAATCTTCAAATGAAGTACAGTCTTTAGCTGTGGCTATAACGTGATAAAAAAGGTGATAAGAACAACTTAAATGTAAGGTGTGAAAAATATACACCCCTAAAACATGGTCAACAAACAATGCCTTGTACATGTATTACAGTGACACATGAAATGCAGCTGCAGCAAAGGCCCCAGCCCAAGAAAACACATAAGAGAAACATCATAGTCACTCAGAAGCATTGTGAGGGTCAGTTTAGAACGTATGCGAATTGCATTCAGATGACTACCAACGCTTGCATTTTGCTGGTGCCCTGCATGCAATTTTAAACGTTCTCAAAGAGGAGTGTCATTGTGAAGAGTAAAACTAGGCAAAATGTCCTTTACACTGCAGCTGCAAATGTATTCAATTGGATACATTTGTGTTATGCTTGTTGTGAAGTGCTATACAAGAACACAATATTATTATTATTATTATTATTATTATTATTATTATTATTATTAATACAGAATAAAATATGTTTAACAAACAATGAGGAAAAAAAGTCTTGCAGAAGAAAAACTATAGCTACACACTGCACAGTCCAATCATTCCCACCTAATAACACTGTAAAATGAAACTCAGTGCACAATATACAACATGCTTACTATGGGACTTATTACAAGTATGCCGGTCCAGAAATAACATTGCCGGTATATCCGTACCAGCACCCTTTTCTGGAAAGTTGTAGTCAAAGATGCGATGCCGGAAACACTGGCATCACAGATCAGGCGTTAATTGGATTCTGGTGTGTAGAAACATGCCACAGGTGCACAAAATCAGCACAGGTGGACCCAATGGCCTGTTCCACTGCACAAAAAGACAACTACCACATCCCACACCCCATCCAAACCACAATGCTACCATTAGCACTACTGAACTGGAGACTTCCAGCTCTTTAGGATGAGTAGCAATACCCTGGAGATAGATGGGAATGCAGATTTTAATCAAGCATCAATAATTCAGACGACACAAATAGCTTGCCAAAAAGTTAATCTGTTTTAATGTAAGTAAAACAGGGAGTACAACAAACATGAGCAATCACTCGATACTCAACGCTCAATCATTTCATAAATAAGATGGGTTCTTAAACCCTAAATTGTTCATAGCTGAGTTCTGACCTGCGTCATTACCAACATCATCCTACGTGGCAAACTTCTAAAACCTATCGGGATGTGGGATTGGCTCTAAATGAACAACTAAGTATTGGTCTAATATCTGTATAGAGTAACAAAGAGAAATAATTGGATAGTTGGATAGTCAACAACAGATGGGGCAACTAAGCACTCCCTTCAAAATGGCCACTATGAACGTCACTAAATGTACGATGTCCCATTTGCTACACAAACTATAGGACCCCAACTATGTGGTCCTCTACAATTGGTTGGTTTCTAACCCCCGTCAATAACTTTACACCTATGTGAGCAGCATGCAGACTGAATCTTCCCACCAATTAAAAGTGCACTCCTTCACCACCTCAATGTTTCAGTGTCAATTAGTGTTTGAAGTTGGCCTTGAGTCTGTACTGTTCTCTGGGATTTTTTAAGGAGTATAGGTACTGTCTGGCTTTCGTGCGTAGGTGTGATCTCCTCATGCGTCCAACTTTCTTTCATCACATGACTGGACACCTCGATTTGAGCCTTTTTCTTGTATTTGATTTTATTCCTCAATAGTCCTCTGACGTCTATTGTTTTCACTTGACCTTCTTGAACAGGAGCTTCAGTTCTTTCACGTTAATTGTATCTAAAGTCAGCCAATTTTAGTTCTGATAAGACCTTGGCTCTTTGGTTCATCCAACTCCTTAGCTGAAATATATTCTGTTTAATGCAATTGCTTTTGTAACTGTGACACTGAATTGAGGCCTTCCTCGTTGTTTGAGACTGCTATATATGTAGTAGAACTTTCATTCTTTATTCAATAAATATGTATCTATGAGGTATATATGTATATGTTGGTGCTTGCCGCAATCTATTTACTATAAGCGTTTGGCTAGCTTCATGATTGCTTTGCTGCTTGCATTTCATTGCATCTGTACACGTTTAAACTATCTTCATCATGCTTATGGCATTGTTCTCAAGATGTCACGTATCCTTAGTACTTCTTCATTCTTCATAAATCTTCTGCCTCTCTAGTCTTGTTATCTTCTACACATGGAGTGAATTAAGTGTCGTATGACGTCACCATTCATCCTGGTCATTCGTCTTCTTTGTTTCATCAGGAATCACATTCAAATGGCCATCATATTGTCTTGAATGCAGATATTGTTTCCTTAATGGATACTTCACTTCCCATATTCTCTTAGGTATAGGTATTCTTATAGTTTAGTTTAGTTTAGTTTAGTTTATTCATTTGTATTGCGCACCAGACCCGAGGGTATAAGGGTGCAGGAGCAACAAGGTTATTCGCAGCTTGGTTACATGTTACAATGCAGTACAGTAATTACAATGGTTTTATGGCTACAATGCAGTAAATACAGTGGATAATAGATGATTGAAGCAGTCATGAAAAAGGCAAAAGTTTACAGATTTTCAAACATACATATTTACAGGTAGGTAGCGGTGAGGTCGGATGAAAGGAATTAGCGGTCATTGTCCTTTATCCAGTGTATGTAGTTGCGTCTAAAGTGTGTGTAGGTTTGGGGTGTTCTTAGAGAAGGTGGTAGGGAGTTCCAGTGTTGTGCTGCTTTCACCTGGAAGCTGTTGCCGCCCATTTTGGTGCTGTAAGAGGATTCAATTCAACACTACAGCTAAGTCAACGCCTAGTCTAGAATACTGAATGAAAACCCTTATTGATATACCTTTATGTCCAGTTCATGCGTTCTGGATGACTACCCCTATATAACACCCCTCTGTTGGAATCCCCCTGACCCCACTGAGCCAAGAAGTAGTTCTGTTTTGCAAGTTAAAAGGTTTATTTGATAATTTAAACAATATATATTATATCACGCTTTATAATAAATTAATAATTGAATAGCACACTTAATCTGATATGATAAAGATTAACAACGGAGAATCTGGCACTAGCACACTTCTTTATAATCACTAAGGAGTTGACATGAAATGGATAAGGTAGCACACAGGTGAATAGGAACAAAAGAAGAAGGTGGTACAGAATGCTTTATGTAAGCTCAGGTGGATGCAATATTCAATGAATGCAATACAGAAAATACTCAATATGATTTCAACCAAACAATGTAATCACTTTTCTCTGGCTATTCACTCCCCCCCTCTTTATGCAATGCAAGGAAATGGGAGGAAAGCACACAGTTCTCAGAAATGCAATCAATGTAATTCAGTTCAATCCCCCCCAAGCACGCTTAAAGAAAACAGATAGGAGTTTTGAAAACACAGGCCCAAATGCTTTTATATGTGCTAGCAATGGATGAGAAATATGCTGGAAATGCTTTTAATTCCCTTTCAGAGGTTCAGGGTGAGTGGTATCTAGTTAATATTAGTCCAGGCTCACTCTTGCAATGATTCAGGAATGATTAGCAGGTTAAACGAATTTCTGGCAAATGGAAGGCAAGCAGCAGCAGATTTTTTTACACGTGGAGAAATTTGCAAATTGCGGTAAAATTCACGAATGCGCCGGGCGCTATTACAGAAGATCTACAAGGAGTATCACTATCGTTGTGGGGTCCTAGGAAAGCCTAGGATCTCAGCTTCCAAATGAAAGTTACTGCAAGTCTCTAGCACAAACGGTCGCGGAGATATGAGCGATTTAGTGAAGGTCGCTTTTGGTTTTGCAAATTTTAAACGCAACACTTTTTCAGCTTTAAAAATGATGGCAGAATAACACAATTGCTAAGCTGCAGTTCTACTTAGGTTAAATAGATTGAATTAGATGAATTTAAAGTAAGAGCTTTGGTTTGGTACAGTTTTACTATGTACTCACACTATATTCTTGAATTAAATGGGCCTCGTCACGGATCTGGTCAGGTTTTCTTCACTCGCCACGGACGGTCTCTCCGCACAGCGGTCTGGTCTCTGGAACTGCTAACATGGGTCTGGGTCAGCTCTGCTCTCTCTCTGGGTACAGCACTGCTTCTGGATTCTGGAGATTGATGGATTTGAAGTCTCTAGTTTGTCTCTCTGGAGGTTTGATGGAGGTAAATATGGATTTTTCCGGCAGAGCTTCCAGCGGCAGATGGAAATGAAGGTCCCTATCTGTCCTGACTGTCTGCTTTTATGTGTTTTGAAAATGGGTGTGTGTGAGCATCACTGACCCTACCTCTCTCTCAGCTTCTAATTGGTCAAACTTCCATTTCTCACTTGATTGGGGAAGGAAGTGTGTGTCAGCGTGATGTCATTTTATGGCTTGCAGAGAGGACACTCCCCAGTCAAATTGCACACATTCTATATTTGATAACAAAAGACATATTTGCACAGGTACACATTTGTTTAAAATGACATACACACATGAGGCATTACTGATGTTAGCCCCTGTTCTGACTCTGGCGTTTCTAGGAGCTTGCATCCAGAAATGGCAATATTTTGCGCGTTTTAATGTGCTAAACAACATTGGATCTTCATTAAATTTTATACAACTGTTCCTCACATATCTACCCACATACCAATGCATTTTCGTTTGTCTAGCTGAAACAGGGAGTCTGTAATATTAATAAACAGCAGGGTTTTGTCCCAGAATATCCCACAATTTGGAGTTTGGGCTTGAATTAAAGGTACATTTTTTTAAATTAAGGCTCTCAAAGTTATACATTTCTGTCATTTGATTACAAAGAGTTATCAGTGTTTTTGTAAAATATATATTTTACTTTCAATTCAGTCCTCAGAGTGTTGAGGTCCGCCTCCAAGACTTGGGTGGTTCAGTCACAGGTGTCCTCTGGGCAGGCAGGCCTTTGTTGACAGCAAACATTCAGAATTAACATATTCCTTTCAGAGGAAAGGGTCCTTTGTGTGGTGTCCGGCAAGCTCAGATCAGGAGGCCAGGGAGCCACTTTGCATTTAATTAACAGCACCCTGTGATTTCCTGGCTTCTTGTGTTGAGTTCTGAAGTGTCAAGAGTTCTCAGGACAGGCAACCCCTTTGAACTTTTAATGACATGAGACCCCTTTCTTTGCACTTAGACAGTTTTGCAAGACAGCTCTCCTGTCAGAGTTTAGACCGCTATCGCCACCATCAGGATTTTGTGGTTACTGCATCCATCCTTGGGATTTTTTTTTTAGATTGATTCATTTCAGCAAGTGATATTACATGGAGTATATTGTCCATGTTCAGGACATGGCATTGGTGTGTTTCTGCAGTAAAGTAATTCTGTGCCCATGATTTTGCCATATTTGACATTCAAGAAAAATGAATTCCCAACAGTTATGGGTTTGCTTTTGGCAACCAGTATTGCCATTCCCAATGGTTTCAGGCTACTGTGTGGGTAGTCCAATGGTGGTTTTAGGCAGTGCCCTTCTGTGCCCATAACATCGGCAAAAATGGGTGGCAGCCTATTCTTCATGCATTTCCCTGGGCATTTTCTGGGAAACTCTGGCCATCATGATGTTTTCCATATCAATACTGCACAGTTTTGAGGTAGGGCTCGAATGCATGGGTAAATACATCCCACAAGCCCCCCTCTTGCGATGGCCATTCAGTTTCACTGATGGGACTCGCAAGACCTGGGATGTTTCCTCATCTTCTTCCAATAGACGGCACAGTTCAGCATCTTTTCCTCCATCCGATACTGATCGATCGGTTCTCCTCGTCGGTCCTGATGGGAATATTGGGCGATACACCTGGCCCATTGCGTCTCTGCTCCCGGTCTCCGGATCGTCCTCCTTGGCCCGTCTCCAGCTTTTCTTTCTCCTAGGACGACAAAGGAAGAGCGGCAATACCTATTCATGGACATTTCTTCCCCCACTGTTGAGATAGTGGGGTGGCATATAAATTTCATCATAACGAAACATTACATTCTTATTTTGAAAAAAAACAGTATAACTAAGAGACAGTTTCATTCAAATCACAATATTTTAGAGACTAGATGTGGTATGTTTTATGGTTGGAACTGAATTAGTCTGAGACAGTACCCACTAGGATTCCAGAGGATTCCTCCAGTTGTTGCAGAGCGTGCCTGGGATGGCAACATTTCAACTGGTTTATGTGGACCCACTTGTCTTCCCCCGCTGCCAAAGGACCTTTGGGGATGTGGATTTTGTAGGCCACAGGGGAGATCTTGTCGATGATCTCAAAGGGTCCCTTCCATGTAGGCAAAAATTTGCGCTGCTTGGCCTGGTTCCTTTGGAAGTTGTATAGATAGACCCGGTCTCCCACCTGATATTCCTTCCTGGAAGTTTTCAGGTCATAATGGGTCTTCATGCTATCAGCTGATCTTTCTAGATTCCGCTGAGCATAAGCAAAAGCATGTTGGAGGTGTTTCCTTAAATTCTCCACATACTCATGAGTAGTGGAGGCATTTATCAGTGTCTGCTCTTGGGTCCTGTAGAGCAAATGCTGAGGAAGCACCATCTTGCGCCCAGTCATCAACTCAAATGGTGACATTTTGGTTGCAGATGAAGGGGTAGATCTGATGGCCATTAGGACCAGAGGTAATCGGATATCCCAACTTGGCCCAGAATCTGCCACAAACTTCTTTAATATGCTCACAATTGTCCGGTTATATCTCTCTACTGCCCCAGAAGAAGCTGGCCTGTAAGCAATATGCAGCTTTCTCTTGACCCCCAGTATCTCCCACATCTTTGTCATTACTTCACTGGTGAAGTGGCTACCTCTGTCTGACTCAATCCTTTGAGGTAGACCAAAACGGGAAAAGATGTGGTTAATCATCAAGGCAGCTGCCGTTTCTGCCTTGCAGTTTGGGGCTGGGAGACATTCCACCCACTTGGTGAACAAGCATGTGACAGTCAACATGTACTTATTCCCCCTAGCAGAGCGAATCACGGGGCCTACAAAGTCGATTTGTAAATCTGACCATGGCAGTGTCATCCCCCGCTTTTGGAGAGGCGCGCGGTGCGTGAGGGATGATGGCTGAAATTGTGCACACACGAGACACCCCTTCAAGTATTGGTCGAGGTCCTGCCCCATGTGTGGCCAGTATGCAACCTCTCTTAAGATTTCCAGTGTTGTGTGAAACCCCCTATGACCGGCAGTAGCCGCATCATGGGCGTGACTTAACATCAGGCTTCGGAATGAGGTAGGAACCACCCACTGATCGTGGCCAGCTTTGGATTTCCTTACCAACAAACCGTCTTGGATCCGGAACATTTTTGGACATTTCATCAACACTCTTAGGTCCTCTTTCCCAATGTAATCGGTATCCGTCAGGGGAAAGTTCTCAGGGTCCTCAAGGTGCTGGTAAAATTTACCAATTATTGGATCCCCCTTCTGAGCGGTAATCAAATCAGCATCAGGGGTCTCCTTACTCCATTGTGCAATTGAAAGGTCGTTGTGAGCATTTGTCTGGGACCTAGTGATAGCAGTGACCTGGATTTCCCCCAACAGGGACTCAATCTCAATTAGATCCCCTTGGATGGCCCCAGTTTTGGCCAGCTGATCAGCTAAGTCATTTCCAGTTTTGTCTGGTCCCTCTACTTTGGAATGACCCTTGATCTTTTTCCAATAGATGGTCATCTCATTCGAGGTGACCAGATCATCAATGTTTTGGATCAACTTCCCATGTTTCAACGGTTTGTTGTTAGCACATAACATGCCTCTGGTTTTCCAATTAACCAGGTGCTCCACGAACCCGTTCCGTACATAATCCGAATCTGTGATTATGACCAGTTTGCGGAGTTGATGCTGGACAGCAGTGAGGATGGCCTGATGCACAGCCATCAATTCTGCCACCTGACTACTTCGGGGACCAATTTTGTATCCAGCGGAGGGTTCTGAGGACTCATTCACCCATGCATTCCCTGCGCCAGCCACCAGTTCTTTCTCCCCGTTGTTGTCAACATGGTAAGAGCATCCATCCACATAGACAGTGGGCATTCCCTCACACTTGTCCTCTTCAAAGACTTTGTGTGGGGAATTAAGGTATGCCTCCGTGTTGTCCTTTATTTTTAGACTTTCGTCCTCGAGACAGTTTTCTCTGGCACAATCATGCAAGTCAGCCAGACCTTGCGCGAGGGGACTCTTCTTGTTTTGGCCATATCTGACCTCTACAGGAAAGCCTTGCATTGACAGAATCCAGGAAGTAATTCGGGAATTACTCACATTTCCGGCCCGGATTCTGTCACTTTGGAGATATTGCAGAGGCTGGTGTGGAGTCTCCACTATGATGTGTTCCCCCTGGATAAACGGGCGGTAATTCTTCAATGCCCACACCGTTGCCAGGAGTGCCTTCTCACAATCGTTGAATTTTTCCTCCACAGAGGATAAAGTTTTGCTCGCATAGGAGATTACTTTATTGACCTTGTCATGCTTTTGGTATAATACTGCCGTCAAGCACGTATTAGAGAACCCCGTCTCCAGGAAGAACTCCTTGTTTCTGACAGGGTAAGCTAGGCAAGGCGCTTGTGAGAGGCTTCTTTTGAGTTGTCTTACTGCCTCAGATTGTTCTGGACCCCATTCCCACTTGACCCCCCCCTTCAGGAGATGAATCAGGGGTCTGGTGATCTCTGCGTAGCCCTCAATGAACTTTCTGCTGTAATTAGTCAGTCCAAGGAGGCTCCTTAGTTCCCGCAGAGTTGTGGGGTCTTTCAGTTTCTGAAGTGCTTCCACTTTCTTTTCCTGGGGACAGAGGCCCTGAGGAGTAATCTCATGCCTCAAGAAATTAACACGGGTTCTACACCACTGTGCTTTCTGAAAGGAAAGTTTTGCTCCGGCGGCCCTCAACTGCGTCAGAACATAACGGATCTCCGCTATGTGTTCCTCCACAGATGAACTTTTGATTAGGACATCGTCTACATAAGCCAGGTTACCCCTCGCACCCAGGTCGGGCATGGCCTTATGTAGGAAAATGTTGAATTCATTGCCGGAGTTGAGGTATCCGAAGGGAGTCCGGGTCCATGTGTACTGCTGGCCCCCAAAGGTAAAAGCCAGTTTGTATTGGTCCTCCCTGCTGACAGGCACGGTCCAGTATCCATTGGTCAGGTCTATTGCAGTGAATACCTGTGACCCCTGGATCTGGGCCAGCCCTTGGTCAATGTAGGGCAGAGGCCATCAGGAAGTATGGACCCGTTTGTTGAGCTCCCTGAGGTCGGCGCAGAGTCTCCACTGGCCGTTTGGCTTCAATATTCCCAGCACCGGGTTATTGAAGGTGCTGTGGACTGGACGGATTATTCCCCTGGACTCAAGGTTCTTAATTATTTCAGTAAGGGACTCCATTGATGCGAGAGGCAAGCGATATTGCTTCACAAACACAGGAGTCATGCCAGGGTCCGTGGGGATTGTTGTTGTGTGGATGTCAGTGCGGCCACAGTCATATGAGTCTACCTCAAAGAGATCTTGGAAATCCAAGAAAACTTGTTTCAACTTTTGCTTTTGTTCCAGAGTCACACAGGTATCAGCTAGGTTGACTCTCTCTTCCACCATCTGCCTGAAGCCTGGAAAGAGTTCTGGTTTGGCTATCTCAGCGGCCTCCTCCAGCTGGGTGGAGAAGTCCCTGGTCAGAGTGCTGATTTGGACTGGAGGCTTCAGGTGGGAAAGGCAGCCCTCATGGACTTGGAAAATCACCTCATCCCTCCTGAAGTCACAAGTCACATCTTCCTTACCATAAGGGCAAGAAGTGTACACCAGGAAGTTCCCCCCATGCCGGGTAAAAATCCTGTCTGGTGTTGTTTTGTCCTCACTGTCACTGTCAAAACAGTCCTTGGAGATTGGTCCTAACAGTTCATTTACTAAGTCGATGGAAAAATGTCGGTCATCAACCGCCATTCCAATAATGGTGCCTGCGGCTAGAGTAATACTCTTTAAGTCGCTGTTATCCACCTCTATTAGAATGGTGTCATGTTCTATGTTGACTAATGGAGTTGGGTTTACCCCCAACCCTTGCTGTTGGAGAGAAGCGTTTAGATGTATGTAAGCATCAGGGTTTTTCAAATCTTGTCCTCTTTTAACTTTCACTTCCAGTGAGAATTGTCGGGTCCTTTCTAGGATGGTGACTTCCTCTTTGATCTGAATTTCAACTGCATAAGGTAGCAATTGAGCTGACCTAAATGCTTTTTCTGGATCATCAAAGCCCATGGGATTATCCGCTATTCGGGACCAAGCTTTGAAGTTTATTAGGTCCAAACTAATGGCAAAGCGATTGAGAATGTCACTGCCTAAGTAAAAGGCGGCAGGGACGTCTCGCACGACACAACAAGTGTGGACTATGCTCTTGTTGCCAATGGAGATTTTGAGCATACACCTGCTTGGCAGGAGATGTTTGGAATTAGGTGCTTCCAGGTCCATTTCCCATTTGTCTATCAGTTTGAAGGTGGGAATGGCTGGATCTTTTGGGAGTTGGCGAAACATGGCTTCGCTGATGAAGCTCTTACCGTTGTTCACACACACTCGAGCGAGAACAGAGTCCTTCCCATCATTTAACTGAACAGGGATGAACAACTGCTCTCCAATTTGCTGAATATCAGCCAGGCTCTGAGCTTATTTCACATCTTTCTGGACTGTAGGAGTGGGAGTTTCTGATTGTGGATTAGTATAGAATCTCAGAGTGTTTCCTTCCAGCGTGGAGTACCACTTTAGACTGGAAGGAAGGTTGATTTTCAGAAATAGAGAGGACCCTCCACCACCAGTCTCTTGTCCTACTGCTATTACTGTCACGTCTGGAATTTGGCTATTCTGGAAGTGAAATTCTACTTGGTCAGATTTTTGTTCAACCATGTGGCAGGTGCCGTTTAAACTAACATGGTTGACACTCTGTTTTAATTTTATTGGTCGGCTAGTCTGGGTCCAGAGGACCTTGTTTACGCAATCTATTAGGGGTGACAACCTTCTCAGGAGGTCATTCCCTAGTAAACAAGGGGTGCCCTCTGGGGTCACAACTATGACCGGGTGTTTCAACTTGTGTCGCCCGATCTTAATGTCCAAGTCTGCAGTCCCCTCAACGGGAATTTCCTTCCCGTCAAAGTTCTGCAGTTGTCCAGGAAGAGAGGTGAGAGGAATTTGGTAATTCTCTCCCCTTCCTGCATTCAGTTCGTCAAAGGCCCTTCTGGACAGAAGGGTAGCTTGAGATCCCGTGTCCACCAGCGCTGAAATTGTACCCTGCCCCTGTACTTGTACCGGGGCATAGTATCTTCCCTCCTTCTCCTCAAGGGGGCACAGATAATGCACATTTTTGGACAACTGGTGGGCTAATTTTCTGGTTTTGGACATCGCTAGCGAAGAGATTTGGGCAGAATTCTGTGGAGAGCCTTGGGAATCTGAAAGAAAAATTTGGCAACTGGAGATCAGAGCCATTGTGGGTTCCCCTGGCTCCGGTTCTGGGCCGCCCCCCCCTTTTTGGAGGCAGTCACCAGGATGGGTTTGAACCAGGGGATTTTCTTGCGGTTGGTTCTGGGATGAGATGGTGGGCGGCGGTAGCTCAGTCTCCACATCTCCCCAGTCTGGATTTGCATCCCTAGGGACCCATTTTTCTTTGGGAGGAGTTCCCCCCTCTCTGAAGGAGAAGATCCTTTTCCCAGGATCCTCTGAGGATCCCTCTCCCTCAAATTGGAAGACCTGTACCTCCTCCTCAAACTGAGTCTGTTTGGGTCTTTTGTTTCTCCTACCCCCCCTCTGCTCCTTAGGAGGCAGACTTTCAGGGGCAAGAGATTTTGTTTCCGGTTCCTGGTTTTCCAGGGGCTGTTTACAAGTGAGGAAGGAAGCTTCCTCCAAGGCTTTACACCCCCCTTCCCTTTGTGCCTCCTCCCTGGGAACCGGTGAGTTATCGGGGTTCTGCCCCCGTCATTGTTCTGGGGCACCAGGTCCAGAGTTGGGTGCGTTCTGCGCCGGCACGCCGATCTGAGGGTTCTGCTGAGCCCTCAGTATGTGACCCAGATCCCGCGCCATGTTTTGAACCTGGCGCTCTAACTGGGAAACCCGCTCAGGCTGATACGGGGCCCTGTTTTCTCCCCTGGGCTGATCCCGGGAAGGGTAGCTGTCCCTCCTCTGGTAATACCCCGGGTTGGGAAGATTTGGGTACCCCTCCACCCTTGGCCTCCCCTCTCCCGGATTAGGTTGTCTGGGCTCAGGGAATTGGGGAAAGAAGGATGGATGATTTGGGGGTTGGAAATTGGGTGGATACCTGGGGAAAAAGTTCTGCCCAGGATTTGGAGAATTTCTGCCCTCCTGTGGGAAGTTGGGAGGGAAGTTCCCTGGGTTAGGTGCTTGGCTGGATCCCCCCCCTTGGGCTGGAGGAGTCCACACATAACCCAGGATGGGTCGATTTCCCTTGTAACGGGGACTTACATAATCAGGAGAGCGAGGGACCCCATTTGTGGGGCTGCCTCCCTGGCTCCCTGTCTGTGACTGGCCCGAGGACCTTCTGGGCCTAGCATTATTAGGTGCAGGTAGGTTTTTAGGCCCCCCCATCTCCAACTCTAAAACGGGGGTGACCTTTACCTCTGCCACCTTGGCAGCAGCAGGGGTGCTGTTGGCTTTGGGGTTTTTCTGAGCATTATTTTTGCTATCTACCGGTTTCTGCACCTCATAGATCCGGGTAGCCTGTTCAAGGACCCAGTCTAAAAATCTTTTCTCGTGAAAATCCCTCACGAGCTGGGTCATTATGTATTTGGGCAAGGCATGAAAAAATGTATTTATGAATTCTCTACTGTCTGTGCGCACCCTTCTGGTGGTCTGCGCAAAAGCACGTTTCAGTTCTTGCACAAATTCTTGTGGGGCCTGATCCTCCCCACATTGCAAATTGTAGGCTGCCTTGCGAGCCTCTTGAGGATTTCTATGAATGGAAAAATGTTTCAAGATGGCCGCCTTATAGGTGGACCATCTTAAATGATTTTGGTCCTCCAGCCCCGCAAAGAAACTGGAGTATTCCGGGGAGAAGGTCCACTTTACATATTGAATACAGCTTTGGCTGTCCTTCAAATGGAAAGTCTCCATCATTTGCTCAAACAACTCTAAGTGCTCCCAAACAGAATACTTAGCGTTCTTATGGTAAGGCGTGATGACGCTCCTGATCGCCTTAATCTGCTTTAAGGGGTCCTTAAGCAAGGCCCTTTTTGCCTTATTGGCCTTTTTGGTTCGGGTAACCCTTGTCCATTCATCCTCTGACTCAGAGGCACTGCTCCCAGAGGTTCCTGTCTGTTCTTCCAGGTTTTCCCGGATTCTGCGAGCCTGGGAATGGCTGGCAGAATGTGGGGACCTGGTCTCCTGTTTCCTGTGGTGCTCAGAGGAGTCCTCAGATCCCTCCTTGCTGCCAGGATTTGCTGGGTACCCCCCCCCCACTGACCTAACTGGGCAGAGGTTTTCAGGATGCCCTTAAGGGGCCTACTCTCCTGGGGTTCCCCACTGAACTGTACTGTACTTGGGTGCCCATACCCGGATGCCCACCCCTCCATTCCTGAGTGGTACTGGCCTATGAGCCCCATACTTTTAGCTGGATAGTAATCTGCCATCCCTGTGGCCCTGTGCTCATGTGCGCCAGGGGACATGGGGGTGGTAGAGTCCAGGGACTGGGAGAGATGAAGGCCCCTGGTTTTAGGGCTCCTGAGGTTATGGTCAGGAGTCTCTCTTTCCCAGCGGACCTCATCTCTATCCGCCCCTGCTCCCTGTTGCAATGCAAGAGCCTGCATTTGTGCTTTCAGTTCCTCAGTCAAGGCCTTACTAGACTCTATCAGTCTCTCCTGCATCGCTACCTGTTGTTGGAGCCTATCATTGTGTTGACAGAGGGCCTCATTTTCCCTCTGTGCTTCCTGGTTGGTCCTGGAGAACTGGGCCAGTCTTTGCTGCAGGAGGTTTACCTCCTGAGTCCCATCCCTACTGGCCTGCTCCTTTCTTGCCAGAGCATCTTCCACCCTTCTGGTGTGCTCTACCAAGTTCTGGTTTTCTTTTTGGAGGTCACCCAGCCCCTGGAGGGCCAGGTGATTTTCTTCAATTTCCTTTTTTAAGTGGCAGACTTCCTGGCCTAAAGTGTCTCTTTCCTGACTGAGAGCCTGCATCTGTGCTGCCAGGTCGTCCCTCTGCCTTTGAAGGGCACCAGCTTTCCGGCGCTCTTCATCAAACTCTGCCTGGGTATCCAGGTCTTTCAGAATCAGTTTATTGCTTTCTGCCTTTTCCCTATCTAGGTGGCCTTGCAGGGTGACTACCTGCTCAGCACATACCCTGTTGAAGTCCAGTTGTTGCTCCAGCTTTTTCTGGCTTTGCAGTAGGGAGTCCAAACCTTCTTGGTGTTCCTTCTGCAAGGCCCGAAATCTGGTATCCTGTTCTGACTTTTCCTTTTGCAGCACATCCATATCCTCCTTTATTTTAGTGATGTACTGTCTGGTCTCGTTTTCTGACTCCTGGCTTCTGTGCAGCCTTTGCTCAGAAGAGTCCAGATCAGATTGGGCCTTCTCTAACGCCATCTGTTGTCTTTTTGCCAGATCATGGCCTTCAGCACATTTATTCTGTATGGCTCCCATATATAAATATAAATATGCCGCTATCCTAACAATCTTGTCGTGTTCATCTTTGGCCTTAGGAGCCATATATAGTTCACTCAGGGCCACATGTAATGGACCCTGATCTCTCCATAAGTCTGACCCTGTTTCAGTGACCTGTCGCGTGATGGCCTGCAACCAGGCATCCTGGCCCTGCTCAGCCCATTCACCTCTCACAAATAGTTTATGTAAGAAGTGCTCTCTGGCTATTTTCATATCTACCAAGGTCGTCATTCTAGAGATTGGTCTCTGTCCTGACTTACAGAAGTTTGTATTTTATTTTTGCAGAACAGAACTTTTCTTGGAGTGTCCCTTTTGAGGAATGCTTCACAGCGTAATGCAGCATGGTGATCCGACTGGATATGTGTATCTGGTCAGCTGGCACGCTGTATTAAGCTGCACAAGTGGTATTCTAACCCAAACGTCCGGCCCGAGCCCCCAATTTGTAAGAGGATTCAATTCAACACTACAGCTAAGTCAACGCCTAGTCTAGAATACTGAATGAAAACCCTTATTGATATACCTTTATGTCCAGTTCATGCGTTCTGGATGACTACCCCTATATAACACCCCTCTGTTGGAATCCCCCTGACCCCACTGAGCCAAGAAGTAGTTCTGTTTTGCAAGTTAAAAGGTTTATTTGATAATTTAAACAATATATATTATATCACGCTTTATAATAAATTAATAATTGAATAGCACACTTAATCTGATATGATAAAGATTAACAACGGAGAATCTGGCACTAGCACACTTCTTTATAATCACTAAGGAGTTGACATGAAATTGATAAGGTAGCACACAGGTGAATAGGAACAAAAGAAGAAGGTGGTACAGAATGCTTTATGTAAGCTCAGGTGGATGCAATATTCAATGAATGCAATACAGAAAATACTCAATATGATTTCAACCAAACAATGTAATCACTTTTCTCTGGCTATTCACTCCCCCCCTCTTTATGCAATGCAAGGAAATGGGAGGAAAGCACACAGTTCTCAGAAATGCAATCAATGTAATTCAGTTCAATCCCCCCCAAGCACGCTTAAAGAAAACAGATAGGAGTTTTGAAAACACAGGCCCAAATGCTTTTATATGTGCTAGCAATGGATGAGAAATATGCTGGAAATGCTTTTAATTCCCTTTCAGAGGTTCAGGGTGAGTGGTATCTAGTTAATATTAGTCCAGGCTCACTCTTGCAATGATTCAGGAATGATTAGCAGGTTAAACGAATTTCTGGCAAATGGAAGGCAAGCAGCAGCCGATTTTTTTACACGTGGAGAAATTTGCAAATCGCGGTAAAATTCGCGAATGCACCGGGCGCTATTACAGAAGAACTACAAGGACTATCACTATCGTTTTGGGGTCGTAGGAAAGCCTAGGATCTCAGCTTCCAAATGAAAGTTACTGCAAGTCTCTAGCACAAACGGTCGCGGAGATATGAGCGATTTAGTGAAGGTCGCTTTTGGTTTTGCAAATTTTAAACGCAACACTTTTTCAGCTTTAAAAATGATGGCAGAATAACACAATTGCTAAGCTGCAGTTCTACTTAGGTTAAATAGATTGAATTAGATGAATTTAAAGTAAGAGCTTTGGTTTGGTACAGTTTTACTATGTACTCACACTATATTCTTGAATTAAATGGGCCTCGTCACGGATCTGGTCAGGTTTTCTTCACTCGCCACGGACGGTCTCTCCGCACAGCGGTCTGGTCTCTGGAACTGCTAACATGGGTCTGGGTCAGCTCTGCTCTCTCTCTGGGTACAGCACTGCTTCTGGATTCTGGAGATTGATGGATTTGAAGTCTCTAGTTTGTCTCTCTGGAGGTTTGATGGAGGTAAATATGGATTTTTCCGGCAGAGCTTCCAGCGGCAGATGGAAATGAAGGTCCCTATCTGTCCTGACTGTCTGCTTTTATGTGTTTTGAAAATGGGTGTGTGTGAGCATCACTGACCCTACCTCTCTCTCAGCTTCTAATTGGTCAAACTTCCATTTCTCACTTGATTGGGGAAGGAAGTGTGTGTCAGCGTGATGTCATTTTATGGCTTGCAGAGAGGACACTCCCCAGTCAAATTGCACACATTCTATATTTGATAACAAAAGACATATTTGCACAGGTACACATTTGTTTAAAATGACATACACACATGAGGCATTACTGATGTTAGCCCCTGTTCTGACTCTGGCGTTTCTAGGAGCTTGCATCCAGAAATGGCAATATTTTGCGCGTTTTAATGTGCTAAACAACATTGGATCTTCATTAAATTTTATACAACTGTTCCTCACATATCTACCCACATACCAATGCATTTTCGTTTGTCTAGCTGAAACAGGGAGTCTGTAATATTAATAAACAGCAGGGTTTTGTCCCAGAATATCCCACAATTTGGAGTTTGGGCTTGAATTAAAGGTACATTTTTTTAAATTAAGGCTCTCAAAGTTATACATTTCTGTCATTTGATTACAAAGAGTTATCAGTGTTTTTGTAAAATATATATTTTACTTTCAATTCAGTCCTCAGAGTGTTGAGGTCCGCCTCCAAGACTTGGGTGGGTCAGTCACAGGTGTCCTCTGGGCAGGCAGGCCTTTGTTGACAGCAAACATTCAGAATTAACATATTCCTTTCAGAGGAAAGGGTCCTTTGTGTGGTGTCCGGCAAGCTCAGATCAGGAGGCCAGGGAGCCACTTTGCATTTAATTAACAGAACCCTGTGATTTCCTGGCTTCTTGTGTTGAGTTCTGAAGTGTCAAGAGTTCTCAGGACAGGCAACCCCTTTGAACTTTTAATGACATGAGACCCCTTTCTTTGCACTTAGACAGTTTTGCAAGACAGCTCTCCTGTCAGAGTTTAGACCGCTAGCGCCACCATCAGGATTTTGTGGTTACTGCATCCATCCTTGGGATTTTTTTTTTAGATTGATTCATTTCAGCAAGTGATATTACATGGAGTATATTGTCCATGTTCAGGACATGGCATTGGTGTGTTTCTGCAGTAAAGTAATTCTGTGCCCATGATTTTGCCATATTTGACATTCAAGAAAAATGAATTCCCAACAGTTATGGGTTTGCTTTTGGCAACCAGTATTGCCATTCCCAATGGTTTCAGGCTACTGTGTGGGTAGTCCAATCGTGGTTTTAGGCAGTGCCCTTCTTTGCCCATAACATCGGCAAAAATGGGTGGCAGCCTATTCTTCATGCATTTCCCTGGGCATTTTCTGGGAAACTCTGGCCATCATGATGATTTCCATATCAATACTGCACAGTTTTGAGGTAGGGCTCGAATGCATGGGTAAATACATCCCACAGTGCGTTGGAATCTGGGAACTGTGAGAAGATTAGCGTTGGAGGTTCTAGTAGGTCTGTTAGAGGTGTGTTTACTTATTCTATCGACTAAGTAGCGGGGGGCAGCGTTGTTGAGGCATTTGTGTGTTAGTGAGGCTACTTTGAGCAGGATTTTATCTGTTGTGTTGAGCCAGTTATGGGCTCTCCTAATGTTGGAGATGTGTTCTCTCTTGGGGATGCTGAGCGCTGCTCTGAGAGCGTTGTTTTGTAGCGTCTGTATTTTGTTAGTAACTTGTTTGCTAGCTCCTACGTAGAGGGCATTGCAATAGTCCAGTTTTGATAATACAAGGGCTGTGGCTAGAGCAATGCAGCTCTGGGTGGATAAGAAGGGTTTTGCTGCTCTTATAAGCTTACATGTGCAGGCCGTGGAGGATGCCATAGAGCTATCCTGTTTATGGAAGGAGAGGGAGGAGTCAATGTATATTCCTAAGGTTTTCACTTCCTTAGCTACTTTGATCGTGTTCCCGTCTATAATGAAGCTGGTGTAGTTGTGGTCCAATTTGGTTAGGTTTGCGGTGGAACCAAGTATATTGAGATCAGTCTTGTCATCATTCAGGCATAGACTGTGAGATGCCATCAATGCCTTGATGATGAGGTACACCCTGTTCACCAAGGCCAAATCATGGTTGTAATCTCCCATCAGCGGGATGAGGATCTGGGTATCATCGGCATAATTAGTGTAGGTGATACCCAGACCATCTAGATCATCAAACAGGGGCTTCGTGAACACGTTGTACAGTGTAGGGGAGACGCATGAGCCCTGGGGGACTCTGCATGTGATGGGGAGAGGGTTGGCAGCAGCTGTGGTAGAGAAGACACGCATGGATCTGTTGCTGAGGAATGACTCAATCCAGCCGATGGCTTCTTGGGAAAAGTGGGTAGCTGAATCCAGGTGATTGCATAAGATTTTGTGATCAACTAGATCAAATGCCGCAGAGTGGTCAAGGAGAATCAGTAAAGCCGTTTTCCCATTGTCTATAAGAGTGTCAATTTGAGCCTTCAGGTCGATAAGGGCTGTTTCTGTCCCATGTTGGGGTCTGAAGCCTGATTGTCGGATACCAAGGAGATGGTTTAGTTCCAGGTATTTTTGGATTTGTTGGTAGGCTGTCTTGTCTAATATCTTGAGCAGGAAGGGGACGGTGGTAATAGGTCTGTAGTTGGTGGGAATGGAGGGTTCCAGAGAAGACTTTTTGAGAAGGGGGAGGACCCAGGACTCCATGAGGTTGCTGGGGATGGTGCCTGAGGACAAGGAGGCATTGATGAGTCTTGTGATGAATGGAGAGAGGTCTCTTGCCGCATCTTTAATAATTTGTGGGGGCAAAGGTCACCCTGACAGTTAGATGGTTTTAGGCTGAGAATGATTTTTTCCACTTCGAGAGTGGAGACTTTGGAGAAGCTAAAGCGGGAGGGGTTGGACAGAGGGTGTTGGGGCGTGGGGCGTGGGGTTGTGTTAGTGGGGTTGGTTGGTTTGGCTAAGGAGTCTTTCTTATTTTTTATTTTATTTTGAAGGCTTGTGACTTTGTTGTTGAGGGCATTTTGGACACTGGTGCACCATTGTTTGTCCTTCACACAGGTGTCTGGGATTAGCAGAGGTGTTTCCAGTTCTTTAATGATCGTAAACAACTCTTTGGTGCTGGAGTTGGATTGGGCGATTCTCGGGTTGTACGACTCTTGTTTGGCGGCTATGATTTCTTTTTTTGTAGTTGGACGTTATTTTATTGAGAAATATTTTGTTATGGTCTGTGGGAGAATGTCTCCAAGCTTGTTCCATTTTGCTTTTTTCTAATGTAAGGGTTTTGAGGTGATTGGAGAACGAGTGGTTGAGATGCTTTTTCGGTTTACATTTTCTTAGTTTTAATGGTGTAATGGAGTCTAGGGCAGTGCGCATAGTTTTGTTATAGCTTTCTACAAGGTCGTGAGGGTTGGAGGAAGCAGGGAGTTGGTTTAGAGTAGGGAGGATGAGAGGTATCAGTTTTTCCACTGTTATTTTTTTTTTACTTCTCGTGGGGATGGCTGAGGCTAGCACATTGTTGGTGATGGGGCTCGAGGCTTCGAGGGTAAAGGAGAGGATATGGTTGTCGGACCATGATTGAGGGGAGGTATCGGTGATGGAGGTTGCGCAGTTGTAGTCTGCTACCCAGTCGAGGGTTCTCCCTTTGTTGTGGGTGGGGCCAGATACTGTTTGGGTAAAGCCTAATTCAGAAAGAGTATTATTGATGAGGGTAGCCTGGTGATCTTTGGGGTCTTTAAAGCCTAGGTTGAAGTCCCCTAGGAGGAGGCTCTGGGAGGTGTTTTTCAGGTTATTGGTGAGGATGGTGCTAAGGTCTTCCTTGAAGGATCCCAAGGGTCTGGGAGGTCTGTAGAGTAAGTGAATGGATATCGTTTGGGAGTTAGTAGTAGGCAGTTTAGCAGTGAGAGTTTCACAAGATGGGAGGTGGGTGGAGGAGTCAAGTCTAATGTTGAGGTGAGTTTTGGCAATTACGGCCAGGCCACCGCCCCTAGATTCTGTTCTATCTGCTCAGAGGATGATGTAGTCATCGGGGACGGCTAGTGAGAGGGCTGGTCCTGTGGCTGCGTGGAGCCAGGACTCGGTTACGGCTAAGAAATCTAGATCTTCTGCTAGACTATAGGTACTGCACAGAGGCGTTGCTCTTCTTCTTGCCTTCTGATTGGTGTAGTATATGTCACATACTTTGGTTCATACTTTTCAGGTAATGTAGGCGGGGTAGGTGGAGTAGGGGTACTTGGCTCCTCCTCTACACTCCCCCCTCTGGGCAATTTATCGACCAATCTCACATCGTCTTATATTGCTAGACAAACTGGTCTAAAGAATTGCCTCTTCGGGATCCATATTTTTATGACTGCCTTCAAGCATCCAGCTGATTTCACATGCTCATCCTTGTTCCATGTCATGAGCGTGCACTGTCCGCTTGGACTGCAGTAGATCCATCTTCCCACATAGTTTCAGTGGTCCTTTGGATACAAGAATTTAGTTCCCTCGGGTGCATAGATGCTAGACTTCACAAAGTCTCTGATCTCTTCATCAGTTAAGTCTTTAGGCTTCCATCCTGGTTCAATATTGATCATGATCTTCATCCCTATGGCTTTCTTTGCTGTCTTCTTGCATTGTGAGATTATTATCTCAATCACAGAGAATCCAAGCATCACTAATAATAGCAAGGCTACAAGAAATATGAACATATCTGCCATTCATTGTGGAACCCATTTGAAAAGATTTCCAAACCAGGTGTCATAAGCAATATCTTCTTTCATTTGACCATGGAGTTTCATCAGCATATATGTGGCCTCTGTCAAAGTACCATTCTCGTCATCGTGAGAAGGTATACATGTGCAACATGATTCTCCAATTTTGACACAAACACCTCCATCCAATGGCTGTAATCATATCCAGGACATATCTATTCTGGAGAGCCATTAGTTTTACAGCTCTCAGTTCTTCTCTGATTGCATTGGATCATTTTATAGTTGTGTTAATTGTGTGCAGCAATTCCCATCTGGTGATTTGTAACCACCTGGTATTTGCTCCAACCTGGATTCTTGGCATAAAGATCATTGAGAACACTGATGAGGTCTGGCTGAATAACCTGTGTTCATACAGGATGGCATCAAAGGCTTCTATTGATTTAGCAGAGAAGTAGTTCTCTCTCTTTGTTTGACTTATCAGTTCCACAGATCTCCTTTTTCTTAGATGAGCATCTGCTTTTGCAAAACTGTCAGTGTGTAGGTTACCTTTGGGAATCACCAATGCAGGAACATGGACATTCTCCAATGTGCAAATTCCTCCCGAGTCTTTAGGCAGTCTGATGTAGGCTTTTGATCCACAAGCCCAATAATGATCCATGATTACTGCTGTTCCATGCACCATTCCTGGTGCATCGAATATTCGTCCACAGTTCTGATTTCCTCCCATGTTTTTTGTACCATTTTTCCTGGAGCAAAACCTAGAACTTTCTAATGGTACTATCTGCAATGGTCCTCCCCTGTCTTCGACCCATGTCAGTAGTTTAGCAAGTCTTGGCCATAATGGCTTGCATAACATTTGTGCATTCTCAATAGTTTCTTTGTGATATCCAATGATCATCCATGCTCTGCAGATCACCACTCCTTTTTCCCATCCGACTGGTGATAGTATTGTTACCCAAATTTGCATTTGTCCTCTGTTCTTCCATCTGCAAGCTTCTTCTGCAGTTTTTTCCTTTGACATCAAGATTTGTATTCACTTCCCATCTAATGCAGATCCTTCACTCCTGGCTTCTCATATCCGATTACATGATTTCTTGTATGGGATCTGTTTCTTGTCTTTATATCTTGTATGCAGTCATCTTCATCTGGATCTTTCTTTTCAGTTGCCCATTTAAGAGAAGCATCACTTCCCATAAATTGACCTCTTGTTTTTCAAGGTGCTATGTGCGAAAGGCAATGAGCTGTCTTGACATCAATTTCAATTGCAATGAAGATCTTTGACTTCCCCATGCTATATGGCAGGAGTGCACATACGAAGCAGTCTTCATCTGACGTACTTCTTCCAACTTCTTTCATGTGTTGGTACCATATGTTGTTTCCCAAGTGTGATGTGCTGTCTAATCATTCAGTTCATAATTATCTTATTGGGTGCTTCTTTTAATTCTCAAAGTCTTCCTGTAGTTTTCTATAACCACATCTCTGAACACATCGGGATAACTTCTTCTGGCTGGTTTATTTGCAGGAACATCCATCAGGGCTATCTGCGGATAAGAATGTTCAGCAAGTCTTTTTTTTTATCTCTCTGTCTTTTTCCTGCAATGGCTAAGAATGGCCATATAGATTCTGCTATCATCTCTGCACGTGATTGTCTTGTGGGACTTGTGCTTGGACTTCTGGTTACTGGATCAGGTGTGTCTGCATGCATTATCTGTGCGGGCCCAACCTTTGTCAATCCCTTAGTTTGCTTGTTTCTCCGACCCTGTCTCTGGCGTTCAAAAGTAGTGTTTGAAACAAGTGTTGTGCATGATGTATTACTAATAACATCCATTTCAATCTCAGGTATCTGTCCGTTTTTTCTAGGGACGGAATGACTTACAAATGGCCTTAGTTGCTTTGTAGTTGCCACGTTTACCTTTTCCTTCTGCTCAGACACATATATAGGAACCTTTGCATCATGTGCTCCTATATAGAAAGCAGTTCTAACTGTCAGTGAAAGCAATATTAGTATGAATACAATACATGTGTAAAGAATGCGGTGATAGGTGAGCTTGCAGCACCTGCTTCTAGGGCAATGTGCTCGTCTGTCCTCTTGGGGTAGCACAAAATTGCTGCTCTAGTTGCCCATCTCGATCATTTGATGCTAAGGAAGAAAAAACACTTCTTTAATCACAGTGCTTTTTTAGATTGCTTCTGGAATTTGTTATCTTTCTGCAGCATTCGTCCTTGATCAACTAGCTTCTTTCTGGAACCTATTTCTCCACCAGTCGCGGTGCAAATGTTCCTTTATCTTGAAAAACAGTGATTTACTGCGAGCTGCTATGAATTTTGGCTTCATTAACCAGTTCCCAATCGATACCACAAATCCGCTTCAGATGAGATGACTTTGTAGCTTCCCTGTCACCATGAACAAAGTTTTAGGTTTGATCACTTCCTCATTCTGTCCCTAGGAGGAAAGTTTCTATACAGCTCTGTGGTTTCTTTCAGAATAGATTGCTACCTAGATTATGATGCCTTCCAGGATTACATTCAAATTTGTAGTATTTCTTGGGTCCCTAAGAAATGACAGCACATCTGTGTGTCTTCCAACGAGATGCGGGTATTCTTCAATTAAACGAAAGAACAACACACTGACCAGTCTATGTGCTGCGTTGGGTGACAGGGGCATTTGTGTTTTCCTCACTGAACTCAGGAAACTTCAAAAACTCTTCTGTGATGATTATGAGCAATCTTCTAACAATCTTTTCGTTGTCAGTATTGCCAAGAAAATCTGGAATGCGGCAAGTTCTCCACACCAGTGACGGATATGTACGTAATACCAACTCAAAATACGTATGTGCCTAGAAAGGACATCACTGGGTAACACCATGAGTAACTCTAAGCTCTGTATGGAATGAATAAGGATACTGTATTCTTTTCCAATTGCTGTGTCCATGATCAAAGTTTGGCATATCCTTATTCTCATCAAGGTTTAAGTGTGCCTCAGTCCAAAGTTAATACCCTTTTTTACTTTACTTATCAAGGCTTTAAGCATGCCTCAGTCCAAAGTAATAACCTACTGTGGCTTTCACAAATGCAAATCGTCCTGTACTCTGCAACTGGGATGCACAGAGTGTTCAAATGTGTCCTTTTACCCTTTTATTTATAGCTGAAATGGTAATGTCCAAATTAAGGCACAGGGCCTCATTTCAAACCTGGAGGTAACCATGCCACTTTTTGCGGCATGGCTACCCCCATTCCTGGGTACCGGATCTGGGTTCCCTGAATGGGGAAATATCAGGCCATTCTGATCTTGGAGGGCCTGATATTTCCCCATTCAGGGAACCCAGACCCGGTACATCCCCATTCCCATTTGAGCCCCATAAGGGTCAATGGGAATGTGGAGGATGCAAACAACGGCCGGTTAATGACGTGCCTGTTGTTTGCACCCTGGTCTGCTCGCAGGACCCGCTAAGGAAGCCTGGTTTTACAAGGTGTCCTTAGCGGGTACCGTGAGGAGACCTCTTAATGTGGTGGTAGCGGGTTAACGGGACTGGCAGCTCTACCGGCCTCATTAACCCCTTACCGCCTACCGTGTAATGAGGCCCACAGTCCACTAAAAGTTCTTCAGTTTTTCCACTTGTCGGGTTATGTGTCCTTCTTCCTCGTAATGGATCTCGTTTGCATGTTCTGCGGTTTTCCCCCAATGTTTGTAGCTTCTTTGCGATGGGGTGTAAGCAGTGGTGCCTCCCCGGCGTAGATCTTTGTTTCACCCAGGAAGATCCAAGCACGCCTACCCTGCACCTTGACAGCAGATGGCATGACGTCCTCAACAATGAAAAGACCGTGAAAGTGGGGCTCGTTCCACTTTTTCCTTGTCTGATTACGAATCAGGATCTATTCACCTGGGTAAATTCTTGGATGTAAAAATTTGGAGTTTGGATTGTTGAAGCATCTCCTTCTGTGTCTGTACTGCTGTACACCCTTGTCTCTGCATATGTTCTAAAATTACAGAAAAACTGGATGTTAAACAGTTCAAGTAGTTTTGCAATTCAAGTCCTTACACTTCTGATTTTGGCATCACTTCTAACTCGGGATGGAGGCATTAAAGGTGTTCTCATTCTCCTGCCCGTCACAATCTTATGCGGCGTAAAATGGTGGTCAGAACCTGGTTGGTTCCTCAATGCATTCAATGCCAGTGGTAGGCAGTGCAAGCACCCTTTTTTCAACATAAGCTTCAATTTAGCTATTCTTTCCTTCAACAGGCCGTTGAGCTTTTCACAGATACCATTTCCTTGCGGATGGTAAGCCGAAGAAAACTTGTGTTTTATACCAAACAAAAGGTGATCTGCTCAAAAACTGTGTTAACAAAGTGAGGCCCATTTTCCGGTCTCATTACTTCACACAACCCCCCATCTGGGAAACACTTCCCGCACCAAAAACTTGCTGCACAGGTAGAGTCTAGGTGCGTACATGGACCTTCTTCTATCCATTTTGAGAAAGGACATACTACAACTAAAAGGTATCTGTATTCATTACAAACTTCTGTCATGGTGACATAGTCGATATGTAAGTGCTGAAAGGGCCTTTGGGTCTTGGGATGAGCCCCCCTCACTATGAGTAGTGTATGCCCAGTCGTGAACTGCTGGCAAATAATACAATTTACCATACAAACTCCCCTTGGAGCTCTAGTATCTGTGTTTTAGGCATTTGATTATATCCCCGTCCACATTTAATATTACAGTCATTCTTTCATTCACATCAATAGTTTGAAAATTCATCATTTCTATATTTATATTTGCTATGCGATTGGCTTCAGCATCTGCTGCTTGATTTCCGTGCAAGGTGAAATCTGTACCTTTCGTGTGAGCTGCGCATTTAACAACTGCTATGCCCACTGGGAGTTGTATTGCCTTAATGAGCCTATACAATAAGGCTTCATGCTGCATTGGCGCACCGTCCGCTCGGAGGTAGCCCCTCCTTTTCCAGCGTGCTAATCATGCGTGCACTGTTGATGTCACATAGGCGGAGTCACTGTACACTGTCACTTCCTGGTCTGTGTGATTCTTGACTGTGAGTATCAATTCCAATAATTCTGCAGCTTGCGCTGAATAATGCGATGGCAATCGAGTACTCACAAGCACTCAAAATTCTCCATTTGTAAGATGTTTCACTGCTGCAATGCCTGTATTGCTTTGCCTGTCATTTTGATCGATTCTTGAAGAACCGTCAATGAAGACCAACTCTCCCCTTGCGAGTGCATTCTCCTTTACTCTAGGGTCCTCATCACAGAACTCTTTATAGTTCACGCAATCGTGTATAGGCTCTCCTTCTGTGATTGGCTCAGCTATAAATATAGCTGGATTCACTATTTTACATCGGACTATATTAATCTCTGGAGTCGATATGATTACCTCATAGGCAGAAGCGCTTTGAGTAGTCAACATGCCTTTTGTTTTTTTCTAAAATTTCAAATAATGCATGTTCAACAAATAACATCATGGAACATCCCATCACTATGTTTGTAGCCTTCTCTATGGCGAATGCGGCAGCTGCTAAACTTTTTTCCCATGGAAAGCAACCTCTCATTACTTGGTCCAAAATTCCACTGTAATATTCAAGGGGTTTGTACCCCAATGTAGTTCTCTGTGGAAGTACCACTGTCATAAAAGTACCATCTGTATGCAAGAATAAAAATAATTCCTCTGCATGATTGGGAATCCCTAAAACGGGAGTTGTGCAAATGGCTTTTTTCAGTTCGTCAAACCCTTATTCCATTGCCTCAGTCCACACAATTTTCTCTTGCGTCGCCTGTTCTTTCTTTAAGGCCTGCAAAAGCGGCCTACTGTACGAACTGTAGTCAAAGACCCATGCTCTGACGTAATTGCACAATCCTCGAAAACTCTGCATTCATTTTATCATGTGTGGCTTGGCTGTTTTTAGAATGGTCTCAGCTCTTTCAGGAGTAACTTTCTTTCCTTCATGTGAAATCAATTGGCCTATGTACGACACCTCTTGTTGACAATATTGTAACTTTTCCTTGTCAACCTTATACCTTTTGTCAGCAAGTATAATCATTAGATCAACAGAATCACGTCTGCACTCTTCCTCTGTGGAGCTGCAAACTAAAATGTCATCTACGTATTGCAGCACAACGCTTTCTAAAGCAATATTGCTCAAGTCCATCTGAAATGGCTCTGTTTAAAATCGATGGGGACTCACAGTACCCCTGGGGCAGCCTTGTGCTTTTTAATCTTACTTCTCTAAAAGTGAATGATGTCAAATCTTGTGAGTCTGTGTGTAACGGGATTGAGAAAAACACATTTTTCAAGTCAATCACCGTGAAATATCGTGCATCAACAGGTATATTACATAGAATCGTGGAGGGGTTAGGGACAAGAGGGAACTCGGCCTCTACAATCTTGTTTATTGCGTGTAAATCTTGAATTAGTCTCCAAGACCCCCCCTTTGATTTTTTGATAGGCTAAACTGACGTATTACATAGTGACTCTGACATCACTAAGATACTTTGGTCCATCATGGCGGAAATCGTCATGAAAATTCCTTCTTCTGCCTCTCGAGACATGGGATATTGCCATGCTCGAGGGAAACTTACTCGTGGTTTCAATTTAATCTTCACTTCCCCAACTCCTTTCAGTAAGCCTACGTCATAGGGGCCAGAGTTCCACAATGAAATTGGCACTTTCACCATATCTTCATCAAACTATTCAGGACACTTCTTTGCTAGCATCATTCTCTGTGGGACCTCGCTCTTAATTGCTTTGACCCAATAAGTAATGCACATTTCAAATACCACAAAATCATCAGATCTGTCATATCCAAACAAATCTTCATCAGTGACATCAGTCACTCTGCAGCCTTCATCAATGGCAATTTCTGTGCACCATCGTCTATCTTTGTCATCAGTTGCATTAAGCAAAGCCATATTTCCTCTGACCATAGCTGCTTCTAAGGCTAAGAGGAAAATGTGCCCCTCTTCTTCATCCATATGTATCTGTGGTCTAAACAGAAACTCATCTGGTAGTCTCATAGTTCTGCCTACTAGACCTGGCAGCCATGTTAACAGAATGCATATCCCATAATGGAACACTTCAGTTTCAAGCAGTATTGCTCTAGGCGCTATTTGTCCTGTGTATGCCCTGATCATTTCGCACACGTTTAAATAATGCATTCCTGATGTTGAGCATACTATGCCATCTTCTGTAAATGAAATGGTCATATTAATTTTTGTCATTAACTCTCTTCCTAATATGTTGACAGGTGTTTGCCTTGACTAAATCATTGGCACCTTCATATCACACTATCCTATAGAGACTGGTAGTTCCTCTGTAAAAGGAACATGACTCGTTGCTCCTGTAAAGCCCTGAGTATTCATCGCATCGCTAGACATTAAAAATGTGCCCTCATGTATACACGAGCATGACGCACCCATATCCACTAGGACGGAGTAAGCTTTTCAACCTATAATTACGTCTATCCTTGGCTCCTCATGAGGATTTGCCGTAATAGATAGGACTGAAAACATTAGGTCTCCCAGTGAGCTGTCCTATTGCGGGTACAGCCTCACTCCATCACTTGTGAATGGATTTCCTCCATCAACAGTGACACCTCCTATTCTACGCGTCATAGACTGCTCTGTTTGTGTGTGTTGCTGAAGTTGCATAGGAGATTGCTGTGATTGTCCTTGTGGTTGGTTACTTGTTACTTGCTGTGGTTGCAAGCCTTTCTGCACTCTCAGCGCTTGCTGCTGCACTGTTTGATCTTGCGCAACTCCATTTCCGCTCTGCTGCGAATATGCAGGTGGATTTGGCAGTCCCTGTCTTGAAAACTGAGCATTCTGTACCGTGCCTTGGCTTCTACACATATGAGCTATGTGCCCTGTCATTCCACAAATCCAATGCACAAGTGGTTGTCTTCCCATCTGCCCATTTTGCATGTTTTCATTACAATTTTCCATATTCTGAAACCCTTGTTGGTTATTCTGAAAACTTCCCTGATTATTCTGCCAATACCCTTAATTACCATGCCAACCTCTCCCTCGATATCCCCTTCCTCTTGGAGCATATCCATTATTTGTCTGATCAAACTGTCTTTGGTTATTTAATTGCGGAATGGGTACTGTGTGCTGTGGGTTTGATCCACCCACGTTAGTTAACATTGCCCCTTCAATGGCATACTTGGATAACTTTTTATGCTCTAACTTTGCTTCTTCATCTTTTCATGCATCGTCCTTTTTGCGATTCTTATCCTGCAGGAGTCTGCAATAATGTGCAATGGTCAACTGAATTTCCGACCATGGTTTTGCTTCTATACCCAATAATTTCTTGACTGGTTTCTGCACCTGCTCGGCAGACCTTGTCATAATATATGATAAAATACGGGTATAGACTTTCACCAAGCCTCACGTGTTACAAGCGCCCATGCGTCTTGAAAACTTTGAATATAAAGCAATGGATCCTCTCCTTCTTTAATATTTCTTGTCATTATAGCTCCCATATCAGACATGTCTGGATTTAGCACTCAAAGCGCTTTCAAAATCGCAGCTAAATAGTTATTAAACGGCTCTCCATCATGCGAGGTGTTGACTGTAGTCACACCAGGGTAACCTCCTCGCTCTCTCACCAAGTAGGTTAATTAGAAGACTTTAATATCCCCTATAGCTAATGTATTCCCTCCTGTCATTTTTTCTAATTCATGTATCCATTTTTCAGCGCCAGAAGTTAAATTCGGGAGTTTACATTTTAAGTTTTCCCTGTCCATCTGGGGCCATCGTATAACTGTGGCCTGGCTCCTCCTTTTTCTAATAAGGGGAACTGCGATGCTCCAAACTCATTCTCATCTCTCATAATTTGTCTATCTACTGCTGGAGTAATATTCCCACATCGCTGTCTATGTGGCAATGACCTTAGCCTGCTTACATAGGGCGGGGACTCCCCCCTCTGACCATGGGGTTGCCCCTTATGTCGGTCTGATTGTGTCTTTGTCTCTGATGCCTTAGACATAGGTCATTTTAAATCCGACAATCTTACTTCTTTATCCAAAGGCGGATGTTCTTCTAGCTCACATATTAGATTTCTAACTTCCCCTCATTAGGTTTCCCTTTCTTCGTCTGACACTTCTTGTGCCCAACTCATGCAACTCCTCACATCATCATCTCTATTTAATGTTAATTTGTCTAAAGACAGCTCGTTCTGTCTCATACTACAGGAGGCTTCCTCTGTGTCATACAACTGAAAACTCTCAAGACGCTAATTTTTTTCCCTTCCTTTATGCTTCTTTCTGGGCTTGCATTTTGTGATATACCTTATCGATTGTTTCCCCAATGCTTTGCAAGTCAAATTTGTCTTCTAGATTTCCTCTAGACGTGCTTGGAAATGGCTCAGAGTCAGGAAAGAATTCCTCTGTCTTCCCAGTCTACCCTTGGATTGGGATCTCTTACTTCCCTTTCCAAATATACAAGATTGCATGCTCTCTGTCTCCTTTTGTGTTCCATGTCATCATCAACTTCTCTGTGCTTTCTCGCCTCTTCTCTTATTTCATCTTCCTATTTCTTTTTCATATCCCTTCATTCATTTGCCCTTTGTTTTTCCTCATGCCTTCGCCTTTGTATTCTATTCTCTCGTATCCTTTCCTGTTCATCGGCTTCTATTCTTTTCTCTTTTTGCCTTTCTTTTTTCTTGCCTGTTCTTCTTTTATCATCACGCTTTCTTTGTTCTTCTGCTCTCTCTTGTATTTTAGCTTGTTCATCTTTATATGACTGTTCTCATCTTTGTCTACCTTTTCTTCTCGCTCCTTCGTCTCACAATCAGTCCTCCCTTTTTTTGTCTTTTCTATCTTGTTCGTCTTAGTCTCCTCTTTGTCTTACATCTTCAATGCCTATACCATCAAGTTTATGTAAATTCTGACCTCCCAACCACTCATTCAGTTTTATCCTTATCTCCCTTCCATCTCATTATTTCTCTTCTTATGTCTAGAGATGTACTTGCTTGATCACTTCTCTCCTTATCGCGTCTCTCCTTGTCCCTTGGGAGGTGATATCTTTCTCTGTGTCTTTCTCTGGGACCTCGTCACTACTTTGCGTAGGTGACTAATATGACGGATTGCTATATCCCGTTGCTGCTTTAAGTCCTCTTAATGGGTATAACTCTTAGTTTTGTCTGTTATTTCAGATGGGGTGGGCGGAGCAGAAGGCTCTTCACCCCCCTGCATACATTAAGTATCCAATCGAAAGGAGGCTCCTCCTCCTTTTCGTGTTCATACATTTTCCAAAGTTCTAGACTTGCTAGGCACTTTTCTAACTTTTTTTCCTATATATGCAGCATGCAAATATGTCGTCATATGCTGTAGAGCTGTTCCCGATAATGACCTGACCTGGGGCCATGGCATAAACATTTTGTCTGCGGTCCCTTTAACCCATTCTGTACTGTACTGTTTAAGTTTAAGCACATGCTTTGGTAGCTGTTTGCAAAGATGCACTAATGGCGTAACTTCTTCCATTTCTAACTTTTACTTCTCTTTTTATTACCACTTTGCTTATGCTCTCATCAAAGTTTAATCTTAAAATAATCACTTTTTGCATCTTAACTTTCATGTTTCTTTATCACTTAAAACATTTATCTTTCCAGCTCTACCATCATCACACTTTCCACCCAAATAAAACAAAACAGACAAACTTGACCGGCCACATATGCGTGCACCTCACGATCCTTTCCTTAGGACTCGTCTTAACCTCTACAATTCTTGTTCCGACTGGAACTTAAGCCAATTCCTTTAAGAAAGTCTTTAACCTTATTTCATCTCCTATATGTCCCTCATAAAAGGGGGCTCTGAATTAAGGCTTCTGCTCTAGGAACAGGGTGTATCCTTATAGTGTGGCTACACCTCACAACTTTTTTCCTCATATATTTCTTGGCAACACTCAAATCAATATCTTTTCCCTTATACATATATTTTACGCTCTTAGTCTTGCATTATATTCTATCCAGCCTCCCTGCATCCCTTTTGCCACTCTCTTTGGTCTTATTCACTCACCGTTCACATGTTTTTGTCTTTGGACCCTCGGGATCACCGCCTTCGTTACCGCCTCTTCGAGCTGCTTTTCGATCCGCTTTGCGTAGATGTGGGAGGGGTTCCTATATAAAAATAGGGGCCCCGTCACACCTGTCTTGCAAGATTTGGGTCCTATTCTAACCATGATCTACGGGAAGCTTCACGTCCTGTCAGCCGAATGGCAAAGGTTGTGTAATATTGCTGAGACCCTAAAGTCGACGGGCCGATGCTATCTTATCTAACCATCAATCTCTGCTACCAAGTGAACTAGAGACTTCCAGCCCTTTAAGATGAGTAGCAATACTCAGGAGATGGATGGGGATGCCGATTTTAATCAAACATCAATAATTCAGATGACACAAATATCTTGGCAAAATGTTTGTCTGTTTTAATATAAGTAAGTAAAACAGGGAGTACAAGTAACATCAGCAATCGCTCGATACACAGCGCTCAATCATTTAATAAATAAGCTAGGTTCTTAAACACTAAATTGGTTATAGCTGACGTGCTGACATGCGTCATTACCAATGTCATCCTACGTGGCACACTTCTAAAACCTATTGGGAAACGGGATTGGCTCTAAGTGAACTACTAAGTATAGGTGTAATATCTGTATAGAGTAACAGAGATAAATAATTGGATAGTCAACAACAGGTGGGGCAAATAGCCCCTCCCTTCAAAATGGACATTATGAACGTCACTAAATGTATGACGTTCCATTGGCTAGACAAACTATGGGACCCCAACTATGTGGTCCTCTGCAATTGGTTGGTTACTAACCCCCATCAATAACTTTCCACCTACGTGAGCAGCATGCAGACTGAACAACCAGATGGGGGTGAGCTTGTCTTGATACCAGCTTCCCACCAATTAAAAGTACACTGCTTCATCACCTCAATGTTTCAGTGTCAATTAGTGTTTGAAGTTGGCTTTGAGTCTATACTGTTCTCTGGGATTTTTTAAGGTGTAGGGGTACTGTCTGGCTTTTGTGCATAGGTGTGATCTCCTCATGCGTTTAACTTTCTTCCATCATGTGAATGGACACCACGATTTGAGCCTTTTTCTTGTATTTGATTTTATTCCTTAATAGTCCTCTGATGTCTATTGTTTTCACTTGACCTTCTTGAACAGGAGCTTCTGTTCTTTCACGTTAATTGTATCTAATGTCAGCCAATTTTAGTGCTGATAAGACCTTGGCTCTTTGGTTCACCCATCTCCTTAGCTGAAATATAATCTGTTAAATTTAATTGATTTTGTAACTGCGACACTGAATTGAGGCCTTCCTCATTCAAGACTTCTATATAGGTAGTGGGACCTTCATTCTTTATTCAATCCATATGTATCTATGAGGTATATATGTATATGTTGGTGCTTGCCGCAATCGATTTACTATAAGCGTTTGGCTAGCTTCATGATTGTTTTGCTGCTTGCATTTCATTGCATCTGTACACGTTTAAACTAATTAAGTATCTTCATCATGCTTATGGCATACATCTCTTTATCTTGATCTCAAGATGTCACTTATCCTTAATACTTCTTCATTCTTCATAAATCATCTGCCCCTCTGGTCTTGTTATCTTCTATATAAGGAGTCGATTCAGTTTCTTATGATGTTACCATTCATCCTGGCCATTCAGCTTCTTTGTTTCATCAGGAATCACATTCAAAAGGCCATTATATTGTCTTGGATGTAGGTATGGTTTCCTTAATGGATACTTCACTTCCCATATTTTCCTAGGTATAGGTATTCTTATGGGTACTGCACAGAATCGTTGCTCTTCTTCTTGCCTTCTGATTGGTGTAGTATATGTCACATACTTTGGTTCATTCTTCTCAGGTAATGTAGGCGGGGTAGATGGAATAGGGGTACTTGGCTCCTCCTGTACAATAGCAGTAGTGGAGCTGGAGGACATGCCTTCCGAGCTACTGATTGAAGAGGCAGTTAGGCGGAGGACGCAGTGGAGGCGCATGAGGAGAAGGAGGACCATTGTGGCCCAGCAAATCTCCAATGTACACCAGGTTGTACCCCGCAGGCAGCCAACAATCCCTCACCTAAGGGCCACCCCATTCAATCTCAGCCCCGCTCAGATCCACTCCCTGTACCGGCCAAACAGGGACACCATCACCATTATAGTGGACCTGATACATGATGACCTGGTTAGACTCATAAATATCAGGATTGCCACCCCCCCCCTGCTAAAGGTAGTGTCTGTGCTACACTTCCTTGCCACAGGCACATATAAGCACAGAGTGGGGCAGTTGCATGATATCTCCGAACCGTGTTTCTCCTGTGTGCTCTACCAAGTGCTAGATGCACTCCTGTCCGCTGTACATGACAACATCAGCTTACCACGTGCTGCGGAGGTGCTGAATGCCACAAAAATAGCATTCCATGCACTTGCAGGCATGCCCAATATAATTGGTGTGGTCAACTGCACACATGTGGAGCTGGTGGTCACACATACCGTGGAGGTAGTGTACCACAAAAGGAAGCTGTACCATTCCTTCAATGTACAGATGGTGTGCGATGCCTGCCAGCGCATCACACATTGCTGTGCAAGATTCCCTTGCTCTACACATGATTCTATTGTGCTGCAGAACTCCACGCTGCCCCGCTACATGGCACGATGCGCTGGACATCGTACCTGGCTGCTGGGTGAGTCTAATTACAAGGCCATGTTCACTGTTGTATTGGGGGGGCAGTAATCAGCATAGCAAACCTGGCAGCTGGCTGAGTCTAACTACAAGGCCATGTGCCCTGTTGTATTGGAGGGGGGCAGTAATCAGCATATCCAACCTGGCTGCTGGCTGAGGCTAACTACAAGGCCTTGTGCACTGTTGTATTGGGGCGGGGGCAGTAATTAGCATAGCATACCTGGCTGCTGGCTGAATCTAACTACAAGGCCATGTGTACTTTTGAAATATGGACCAGTATGAGATGCATAACCAGTGGATGTCCACACTGCATGCATTAATCCATCATTACTCCAACTGCAATTTCCTGTAACCTTTAACAAAACTCTGTGAAAGTGCACAGAGGAAGTATAGGTCATGAAAAGACAAAGGTAGTTGAGGAAGAAGAGCAAGGAACCTTATTACCCACAATATGCACAATAAAAATCCTCACACATAGAATAGGAGAAGACCCTAGTCAGCGTTGTGAGGGCATGAAATGTGCAAGTGTGTAGGTGTGAGTGAAGGTACAACACAGTAGTAGAATGCCAAAGTGCAATGCCTTCAGAGCTGTGTCTCCATGTATGTAATACATATAGTGCATACAACTATTTGGAATAGCAAAAAAGCAAAACAACATGTACCAGAATCCACCACACCATAGTGACGATAAATGAAAAGTAAAAAAACAGTAAAGTAAACACACAAGTCATGATGCTCAGCCAGAGATTCCAGAAGCTGCCGACAGGAATCATTTGTGACTGCACATACATTTCACAAGTACACTTCCTGTTAGTACCCGTGTCATGTCTCCTTAAGGAACACCTTTAAATTGCATACGTTTAGACCAAATCTTCCTAAATGAGAAATTCTTTGACTACCACTAATACATGATTCTAAGATGGCAGCGTCATCCAATTCAGCATTTACCATCCCTAAATACACTCCCCCATACTTGTTGCAATCATGTAACCCTTTACCCCTCACACTTATATTCAATCAATATGTGTTTTCGTCATGTGGGTTACGATAAATAAGGATGTCTAGATGAAGGATTGCAAATAAAGACAGCATACTGTTACTACCACTAAATCACAAATGATCATCATTTAAATGCCAAAAGTACCGTTGTACAGGGATGGTTCATTTTCATTTTTGACACATTAATGACTATCACATCCATTCGTGTCAGTTGTACGGAAATTCTACAGGTCAAGTAGTCTGTGATTGGTTCATGTGAAAGCAACTGCACAACACACCCCCTCACGCATCCTGACAAAGTTCCCTTGGGGTACACGAAAAAGAACATATGCTATGTAAACTAATTTTTGCCTGTGCATGTCAGTCTTCTCAAATGAACACTATACAGCCTGTGCCAACATGAAATGCCGAAGAAATTAACATGTACTCTTTCTCTTGCTCCTGTGCAGGTGATACCGGGTATCCCCTGATGCCAGGGCTAATGACCCCCATCAGGCAACCCCACAGCAGGCACAAACAGGTGTATAACTGTGCCCATGTACGCACTCGCTGCACCATTGGGGAGACTTTTAGGCTCTTGAAGGCCAGGTTTCGCTGCCTCAGCAGATCTGGGCAAGCCCTCATTTACAGGCCAGAAAAGGTGGGTAAAATTGTGCTGACATGTGCCATGTTGCACAACATGTGGATCTGGTGCAACGTCCCCCTGCCCCGCGACATGGACATGCTGCCACCAGAGGGTGAGGATGAGGATGATGACGAGGAGGATAATGCACCATGCCACAATGGCAATGATGGACGTGTCACAAGGCGACAACTAATAAACCACTAATTTTGAGCACCTATTACACACACGGCACTGGACATCAAGGGACCACACTGGGCACTGCACACTGTATATTAATACATCCACTCACATTGAAAGATCAATGTCCAGTCATGTTTCTTTTTGCAACACTATATATATTGTGTAAAAGATAACTATGTACAATTGTGATTGCCCTTAACTACCTCTATGATCACATCCAACTATCCCCACATACCCTCCCCAACTATCCCTCCCCACACCCCCTGCCCAACTATCCCCACACCCACTCCTCAACCAACCCTCCACACAGCCCCTCCGCAACTATCCCCACACCCACTCCTGAACCAACCCTCCACAAACCCCATCCCCAACTATCCCCACACCCCCTCCCCAACCAACCCTCCAAACACCACCTCCCCAACTATCCCGCCGCACACGCATCCAAGCCTACTCCTATTTACCCCATTTTAGTCTGAGGGGTGTGCTCTTCTGCAGGGCGAAACAGCCACTGTGATCTACACAAAGTGCTTCTTTGCAGGGAACCTGTGGGTGTGGTACTGAATGATGGTGCCGGTGGTGTGGTTATGTGCCGTTGTTCTGCAATTGCCTGCACCAACACCACAATTGACTCAACCAGGGTTGAAATAGATCCATGACCATCCCTCACACACCATGCCAGATGGTAGACTCCCTCTGTGGCTCTGCCCAGATTGCATGTGGTGTTCCTGGAGGTGTCCTGAATTGTCTGCCGCATGAGCAGGGACTCTGCAAGGTACTGTTCCACTATTGTGTGCATGTCCTACTGTTGTTCCTCCATCCTAGTGAAGCACCCTTCAATGTCACGTGCATTGGCTAGGGGTGGTTGTTGTATGGGTTGGGGGCTCCAAAGGCCCGAAACCAGCTTCATCTGCATATCTCTGTTCGCTCAGTATGTTATCCACTCCATCGTCATCCCCAATGTTGTCCGGTCCACCTCCTTGCCAAAGGGGTGCAGATGCCTCCTATTGGCGGGGTGTGTGGGTGGCAGGTGCCTCCTGCCGGTGGGGTGGGCAGGCGGCAGGTTCATCCTGCGGGAGGGGGTTGGGCCGCAGATGTAGTTGCCCGCTCCTGTCGGCTGGTGGGTGCGTTGGTATCCTGGCAGGAGGTGGTAGTTGTCCAGCTGTGGGGCCGTGCCCTGGTGGCCATGGATGTGTTTGACTGATCGCCATAATTGTCAGATTATGTGCCTGTGTGGGACAGTAAGGCAGGCCATCAGTGATGGGTGTGGATTCATCAGACGGACATCAATGCTAGTACTTTCAATGTATGTGCATTGTCATGAACATGGTAGTGGGCATGGTGCACACATGCATGTGTAGGGGATGCTGGGTGGGTGCATGTCTGGTGTGCGGACATGGTGTGAGCAGTGTCTGTTGCCTGGGGTAAAGGTGTTTCAGCATTTGGGTTTTATGGGTGTGCCACACAAGCTGTATAACATGGTGTTGTGTCTGATTGTGAAATGGATGTGTTTCACATGTGGCTGCTGCCTATGACAATTGCTGCGTGGATGGTGATTTAGCAGGATGGCACATGGTGGGTGGGACAAGAGTGCCACATGTATCATTGATGTGTGCATCTTGTCATCTGCTGGTGTTGGGGGTACGTGCCGCTTTGGCCATGTGGTAGAACGGCGGTGATGACAGCAGTTGTGCAGTGTCAGGGGGATGTTTGACTGAGTACCTGTAGATGAAACTTGTGGGGGCAATACAGGGGACCTGTGTGATGGGTGAGTGGTGTATGGGTGTGGGTTGCAGGCAAGTACGATGTGCATTTCTGCAACAAGGTTGACAGTGTGTGGAATGCAGCAGGGCTATACTGTCCTCTGGTACAACATACTTGACATATTGGCCTACCCATTGGCATTGGGCCTACAAAAAGTGTGATGTGACATTGGGCTTATGGGGACTCACCAGCATCATTGGAGACATCTCCAGCGACCTCATCTCTGACTGCCTCTATCACCTCCATGTGCATAATACTGCTCCTTGGAGACGGTGGTCCCCCTCCTCTGGCCGTGCCCTGGGTACACTGTGCGGCAAGGAGGTTCCACACACAAAGAGGTATATCGTCCCACCTCTTTTTACAGTCCCTCACTGTCCTGGGGGTTGTCCCCACCGCCGACACCATCTGGGCAACCTCCTCCTAGATGGCCTTCTTTCAGATTTGTGTTGGGCGCTGCAGGTCATTTCAGAAACACTTCTGCTGAGTGCTCGACCAGCGTGTCTGCCAGCATGTTCAGTTCTGGTTCACTGAAACTTGGATTGCGCCTCCGTACGGGAGGTTGTCTTGAAGACATGTGTCTTGATATTCTTCAGTGCTCAGATTGTGCCTCAGACTCCAGGTACATTTCCTGTTCCGGCGATGATGTTATTTCCGGTGCCGGTAATGCTGATGCTGGTAGCAGCAGTGTGTTTCGAGCCGTAATCAGAGTCAGCGTCAGCGAGGATGCCTGTATGGGGTAGTTTTGGGGCCATATGATGGTGTTTACCAGCATGCCGGTGCTACCATTTCCGGCATGCCGGGAAGCGCGTGTGTGCTGACTCTGAATCAACCGTTGATTCTAGCAGCAGTGCTACACGGACACAGTAGCACCAGCATGCCAGTATTTTCAGTTTTCTACCGGCTAACTTGTAATGAGGACCACTAATGCAAATGCCTACCCTGTAAGCCTACAGAAAAACCAAATAACAGGCTTATATAAACATAATACACAACAATTAATAATGAAGTAAGATTAATGTAAATGTAAAACGTTCACCATTCACCAAAAGAGCACACAGCAAGCAAACATATCATATATTGCCAAAAACACTTTACATTATCATTTTAATAATTCCTAATCATATAAACCTTAATTCAACTTATCCTGAAAAATGTACCCACTCTACCAAAATAACTACGTTACAGCAACAAAATACTCTTTTACACTCTTCATATTAAAGTTCACACCAAACAAGCAAAATTCACATGCATGTGAAGTATAAATAAGCGCACAAAAATCATTAGTGTACAAACTAAGCACAAACTCCTATTACTACATTAACACATTTGACCGTTAACACATTAACAATTCAAAAGCAAATAGTGAGTTAAGGCTTGAGCAATGTTGGTTTTGTTGTGTATTATGTTCACTGTTTAACAATAGTTTGAACCTTAATTGTGTTTTCGCCATGATTTGCAGATTTTAACTTTTTATCAAACAACTTTATTTATCCTTCATGCCATCAAATTACATCCTGTAAAATTGCTATGCATAGTAAACATAATAAATACAACATGTCAAAAGAAAAAGGAATAGGGAATGACAAGAGTATAAGAAAAACAATGTCAGGGGACCCACTAATTGTTTAATCCCATAAATTGCAGTTGTAGCCCAGATTGAGATTTCCCTTGGCCAGTCACATTTTGATCCCAATTGGCCTCATCCTCAAAGGAGTAAGATTTCTGACACACAGGTGTGCAGTTAGTGGAATAATTCTGGGTAGGCCAACAAATCCTGGGCGAGGTTGCGGGCTGATTGGTATCCCACTCTCAGCCGTTCAACCACCCCACCCACTTCTTTCCAGGACATCGTTGGCCACTCTCCAGTCCCAAAATTCCAGTTTTACGGTGTCATAAGGGTTCTTACGCTTACTGGGCACTCTGCAAGAGTCCACCATGGCTTCCTTGGACATAAAAGCACAACCTCTGATGGTGCGTAACCAGTGCAGACACATGTTTGAGAGGGCATCCATTGGTTCTTGCTTGTTTGCCACCAATTTCGGTACTCTATGGAGATATACTGTGGCTCTTCTGTGCCCACTTTCATCACAACACTTAAAAATACTCCTTCTATGCCAGGACTGTGTGCTCTGATTTCCTCCATGCTGGGGCGTTGGATTCCCAAAGTACTTGAGTAACAGGCCGCCAATAATACATATGTTGTCTTAAGTTTAGTCCCCTTGCTAAGCTCCATGGTCTTAACAATATGTTCACTGGGGGCATTAACTGGATAAGAACTCACTGGGTCCATAGTGTTGTGGGCAGTGTTCTCTTCAGAAGAGCATTTAATGGGTAGAATATTTGGCTCCATGGCAGAAAGTTAAGCAATGGGAAACTCCCCACCAGGCCCCCTCCTGCCCTGCCCTGAGCATCTATCATGGATAAAAGGAGTTTTCAGCTATCTGCCAATTCGGCAAGCACTTGAATAAAGGTACACCCCAGGGCTCTTCGAACATCCTCAGCAGTTAAGTCGATAATGGTGTCAGTGCCATGATTAGTTGCAATGCTTGGAGACTTGAGGGCCCTAAATTGGGTCAAGCAGAGAATAGAACTAGCCCCTGAGTGCATGGTCAACAGGTTCTCACTCCAGTCGTCGCAGAAGGAGCTGGAGGGGGTTGGTCTTTAGATGAATTGAAAGTCACTGTATCCACAGAAGCCAAAGAGCATAAAATTGAGGTGGGGGTGGGATGGACCAAATAGGAGCCATGAGCTGGCGGTGAGTCAGGGGCCTGGCCACTGGGCTCAGGGTTAAACTTTAGTGGTGGGGTGCAATTAGTGAGGACAGCCGGGGTAACATCATCCATCACTGGTATTAGCAGCTTTGCTGTCCCTAAATTTTTCATATCAGGTGATGGATGCTGGATGGGCATGATAGCAGACATATTAGAGTCCGGGGATCACAGTGCCGAGAGGTGCCAAATGGGATAGGGGCAGAGGAATCATCCATACCATCATTCACACCAGCAGGGCCAATGGCTTTGTTGTTGGCAGTATCAATGCACACAGATTTCCCTCCAGTGGGGGACATACTTCCATTAGTTACTAAGGAGGTCATTACGACCTTGGAAATAGCCATGCCGCTATTTGTGGCATGGCTACCCCCATTCTGGGTACCGGGTCCGGGTTCCTGGAATGGGGAAATACCAGGCTTTTCCAACCTTGGAGGGCCCAGTATTTCCCAATTTCAGGAACCCATCCCCATTCCCATTCGAGGCCCCATAGGGTAATGGTAAAACCAGGCGTCCATAGCGGGTCCCGCAAGCGGAACTCGTAATGAGGCGGTAGGGGGTTAACAGGGCTGGCAGCTCTACCTGCCCAGTTAACCCCCTACCGCCAGGGTTGTAATGACCCCCTAAGTCTTCCCCTATTACAACTATCCAGCCTGCTTCATGGGCCATGGCAGGAGATCCACCCAGACTGCTGGGTGTTGCATCTTTATGGCTTTTGTCTGGTGCAATTGGTACTCCTCTCAGGGCATCTTGCATATAATCCAGAAATTGAGGGATCTCTTCTATCAGAGAGTGAATCTCCCCCAAAGAGTTGCTGGTATTGTTTTCAGATGCCCCAGTTTACCCCCTAGGAACAAAGTCAGTGGTAGCAACACAATTCCTGCCATGACTCATTGAGAGGGCCTCCCATTGCCGCTTCCTCCTCACAACTAGCATCGTTTGCTCCCATTGCCGCGTCCTCCTCACTACTAGCATCTTTTGCTGGGACTTGTCTTGTATTATGGGCTGAGAGGTAAACTGCAAGCAAAAGAAGAGCGGGGGAAAAGGGGAGATGGGTGGGGGCTCCCTGAGTGGGCCCTAAAATTATCCTGCTTGGCTTTGAAGTTGCCAATGGTCTGAATTACTGGGCAGACAGTCACCCATGATAGTATTCTGCAAGCGTATCCAACATAGTTCCAACTTGCTTTCTCCTATCTCTCACCTTCGGTCTTCTGCGTCTTCAGGGAAGATCATTCTGGATTCTAGGTTGGCTTCAATTAAGTCACCCCTGCTGTGCCCAAAACCTACAACACCAAACCTGCGGCACCCTTGCCCTGCCGAAAGCAGATGCTCATATGAGGAAGAGGAGATCATTTGGATTTCTCAACTGGACAAAAAGGGAGAATTACTTTTCAGCTAAATCAATAGAAGCTTTCGATTTATTCCATATGCACACAGATTGTTCAGTCAGACTATGGCAATATTAATGACTGTCTTTATACCAGGAATCCAAACGATGGCAAATGGGAAGTGGTTGCAAATCACTTGCTAGGAGCTCCTGCAGACTATCAATACTAGTATATAGGGATTCAACTCAATCAAGGAAGAATTTAGAGCCATAAGACTGATGACTCTCCAGAATATGTATGTCCTGGACATGATTACAGCAATGGATGTAGGTGTTTGTACCAAAATCGGGGAATCATGTTGCACATCATACCTTCTCAGGATGACGAGAATGGGACCTTGATAGAAGCCATAACGTTCCTGACAAACTTACACATCAAAATGGAAGATGAGGAAGAAGATATTGCAGATGACAGCTGGTGACATCGATCTTCACATGGATTCCACAATGGATGGCAAATATTTTCAAGTTTCTTGGAGCACAATTGGTGATGATCATATTTGGATTCTGTGTGATCAGTGTTAGGCAGAATCCTGTGCAGTGCCGTTAGGGACCACTACACACAATTAAGACTACAAGTGGCAATAAAAGTTCTTTTATGATTTGACAGACCGGTGTTATAAAACAAAAGACGTTACCGGGAATACATATGTGATCACTTTTTGACAGTAATGACAGTTCAGTCTTACTAAAGATACGCGTATCTGTTGGAAGAAATGTTACTGGAGTTAAAACACACTTAGCACCTGGGTTAACAAAAGAGAGTTGGGGCAAAAATCATAGACAATACTTTTGACAAGGCAGACAGAATCAGAGAACACTTTCTGACAAGAAGATAAAAGTCAATAGGCCTGCGCCAGTGTCAAATGGAACCGGGTTCCTGTTGTCGAGGATCACACAGTCAGATAGTTCACGATTGAAGATTGCCAGGAGTACTTGGATATTGTCAACAGAGGAAGCAAAAGTTATAAGAGGGTAGGAAGACATGGGCAAGCTTTGGCTGAGGAGAAAAGGGTTCACCCTAGTTCCTCGAAGCTGGACACAGTACCTTATTCTTTGAAGAAGCTGGTGCTACGGCAGTTGTTCCTGGTTGTTTCCTGCAGACTCACGATTCCTGGAGCTTCAATCTTGGAGACAAGAAGGAGGACGTCTGGAGTGATCTGCACTACCCAGGAATGAAGCCAGCAGCAGCGACGGTGAATAGAAGGTACGCTCCTTAAAAACAGGAGAGGCTCTACAGATGGCTATCAGGACCACTACAGCAGTGTGCAGTGATTTCGACCATGAAGAGGATCCTCTGGCTGTAAAAGATGAGCTGGTTGATCCCACCAGGCTCAAGGGAAGAAGACTCTGGACTGAATCTTCTCTTGTCATTGAAGGTTAAATAGCTCAGGACTGCAGCAGGAATTCACCGGGACTCGGTAGTTGCAGCAGCCATCTTCATCTCCACTTCTCTTTGGTTCCTTGCAGTTTCAGTGGCGACTCTGACTTCCAGACCAAGAGTCCTGCCTTTTATGCGGAAATCCCCCATTCACACAGCCTGGCTGTCAATCACACAGCAGGGGCTGTCCAGCCCGCACAACCACCTTAGCCAATCATGCCAAAGTGCGACTTGGGTTTCCAAGGATACCCTGTGCAGGGGGTGACTACACCCCTTCCTCACATACAGCCCACCTAGACACCCAGGCGCCAAGAGGAGGGCTTCTTGGAAGAAGCCTGCCAAAAGAAGGTGAACAAAGGAGTCAAACCTGGTTTGCCACGCAAAGTAAAACACAAGAAGGACTTTAACAAAAAGAAATGCCGAATAAACCCGACCGGAGCTAAAAGAAATAGCATTTGGTCAAGCGGGTTTATGTTCGAGGCTACTATGATAGCCAAGAACAGTACCACATTTATATAAAATAATCGCGGTAGAAACGTTAGGGTAGATAGCACTGCCACCAGCCAAGTCTGAATGTTAAAAGCGCACAGCAAAGCTCACAGACAAAAAGGGATAGGAGTTGACCCTTTCCAGTACTCCATGTAAGATGGGGTGTACTGGGTCTGTAGTTTTAAATGACTATGTAAATTGAATGGCAACTTTACCTGTTTTCTGGGGGACAGTAGTCAGCCCCAGAAAAATGGAGTCAGAGGGAAGTCTCAAAGACAACCCTGTGTTACTGCACGGAAGATGCTGTGTAACACACATGGAAAGTGAGGTTCATGGGTGGTGTCCTCCAGAACCCACGATTACACAAACAGTAAAAATACACATGGCAAAACACATGTAAGAGTGGGAAAAAAGGCTCACACTCTTACCAAGTGGAGGAAATAAACTCCAGAAATCCAGAAAAGCTGCTGGGGGACTCACTAGGTGAGGGAAATTACCCATAGAATGAGAATTCTCCCTAACACTCGCCCCCCCAGACTAAGGGACAGGAGGATTTAATCCACTCCTTGATGGATCTCATACCTCTAGTCAGTTATAAACATCCTAGAGCGACCATCAGCATTCTGGTGCTGACTTCCTGCTCTGTGATCAATGGAAAAATCAAACCCTTGCAGGCAGATTGACCATCTGAGTAGTTTTGGGTTTTCCACTTTCATTTGCATCAGCCATCTCAAGGGTTGGTGGTCAGTCTGAATAATGAAGGTAGATCCATACAAGTATGGTCTAAAACTCTTCAGTGCCCACACAATAACAACGCATTTGCATTCTATTTTTGCCCACCTTGTCTCAGGATACTTTAACTTCCTGCTGATGAAACAAATGGGGCGTTCCCTACCTTTCTCATCCAGTTGATTAAGGACTGCACCTATACCTACATTAGAAGCAGCTGTTTGTACAATGAAGCATTGGTGATAGTCAGGAGCTCTTAGGACTGGTGCTTGACAAAGGGTTTTCTTCAGGCCTTCAAAAGCTTGATTTCACTCCTCATTCCACCTGACCTTTTTAGGAAATTTGGGAGAGGAGATGACATTCAAAGGAGAAGCTATGGTCCCATAGTTCTCTATGAAGTTCCTGTAATACCCAGTAATACCTAGGAAGACTCTCACTTGGGTTTGAGTAGTAGGGGTGGCCTCGTTTTTTACAGCTTGTACTTTGCTAGGCAATGGCCTTATTTCACCTCCTCCTACCTCATGTCCAAGGTAGACCACTGTGCCCTGACCAATTTGACATTTACTTGCCTTTATGGTCAGATGGGCCTGTTCAAGAGCCTGCAAAACATATCCTAGGTGATCTATGTGTTCTTTCCATGTAGGTCTGAACACTTCAATGTCATCCCAGTATGCCATGCAGAAGTCCTCCATCCCATTCAGAACTTGATTGACCATCCTCTGAAATGTAGCAGGTGCATTCTTTAATCCAAAAGGCATTAACTTAAATTGGTAGAGGCCAACTTGGGTGTAGAATGCAGTTTTTCTCTTGGCATGTTCTGTCAGGGCTATTTTCCAATAGCCTGACCTTAGGGCAAATGTGCTGAGGTACTTGGCTGCACCAATTTTGTCCACCAGCTAATCTGTCCTAGGTAAAGAATGGATATCAGTCTTAGTGACTGCATTTAGAGCTCTATAGTCCACGCAGAATCTCAACTCATTAGATCCTGCCTTTGGTACAAGCACAACTGGGCTAGACCATGGACCAGTAGAGGGCTCTATAACGCCGAGATCAAGCATCTTGTTGACCTCATTCCTTATATGGGTTCTTATATTGTCTGACATTCTGTACCCCTGCTTTTCACAGGCAAACAGTTACCAGTGAGTATATCATGCTGCCCCAAGGGGTCAAGCCGGGTGAAAGTGAGAACAGGGAGGCAGACTGATTTAACAGTAATTTGCATTCATCCCGATGGTCGGATGTTAGACTGGAAGAGAGATTAACTCCTTCCACTTGCTCATCTAAAGGTAAGCCTCTGAGGAGGTCAGACAGAGGTTTACTCTCCTCCTCCTCCTGAACTGAAGCTAGGAGCAATGCTCCCATGTCAGGTCAAGACAAGTAGCCTTTAAATGGTTGGTGTGAAAGACTCTAGGAGCCTCCTTAGGATTTCCTAAATCCACCAGATAGTTCACCTTTCCAAGTTTACCCAAAACTTTGAAGGGTCCTATCCACTTGTTCTGTAAGGCCCTCTGCCTTGTAGGCACCATAAAAAGAACTAGCTGGTCTTGAGTGAACTCAACCATGTTAGCCTTCTGGTCATGCCAAAGCTTGACCAAAGCTTGACCAGCATTCAAGTTATCACTTGCTTCTGTCATCATGTGTGACATTCTCCTCCGGAAAACTATCACATAGTCAGTCACTCTGACTGGCTTGAGGGAAGGAGCACTCTGCACCCCTCCTTGATCAGGGCCAATGGACCTCTGACTGTTCAAAGGGACTGTAACCTACTCCCTACCGAGCGACTTCTCTATATGCAAAAAGAAGGCATGGCAGTAGAAGGTCCCACTTTCTTTTATGGGGTTCTTCTAAAGCACCTATCATGCTCTTCATAGTTCTGATAAACCTCTCTACCAACCCATTGGTTTGGGGATGGTAGGCAATAGAGAACTTATAGGTGACTCCACAAGTTTTCCACATGGATTGCATGTAGTAGGACATACAATGTGATCCCCTGTCAGATATCACCTCCTTAGGAAAACCTACTCTGGTAAAAATACCAAGTAGGGCCTTAGCCACAGCCTGAGCCGTAACAGTCCTCATAGGTATTGCTTCACGATACCTAGTAGCATGGTCTACTACAACCAGGATAAACATGTTACATGAAGATGTGGGAGGATCAAGAGGACCAACAATGTCAACCCAACACGCTCAAAAGGAACTCCCACCACTGGGAGAGGCACCAGGGGTGCCACATTCTTGGCTCCACTCTTGCCAGAGGTTTGGCAAGTGTGATAGCTTCTACAGAATGTGTCTACTTCTGAACCCATTGTAGACCAGTAGAAGTAGACAGAGTGCTTTTCCTTGGTTATCTTAAAACTTAAGTGACCTGCCAAAGGTATCTCATGGGCTAACTGTAGGAACTGGAGTCGGTTCACTAGAGGTGCTACAAGTCTTTTGCAGTCTCCAGGGGTTGACTCAGTCGGTTCACTGTAGAAGAGGCCATCTTCCCAGTGCAACCTATACTTTCCAAACTCAGTCCCATTGAGCTGAGAAGCTGCCCATAGGTGAAGACCTTCAAGAGTAGGACACTCCCTTTGTCCTCTGCTGAAGTCTGCCCTGTTGGGTCCACCATCTGCCAGTAAAGACTGCAGCTCAGGATGTTCAACAGGGTCAATATCTCCAACCAGAGTAAGGTCTTCTTCTAGATTTGATTCCTCAGTACCTAGGTGAACCATGCAGGGTTGAAGCTCACACTCAGCCTTAGCTGGTGGAGGAGTCACAGGTGTGACTTTGGACAGTCTTGGCGATGTTCTTTCTGGGCACAGGGGTGCTTGCTGGTTTCTTGCTGGCAGACTTGGATTTCCCCTTTGTCTCTTTCTGTCCTGTAATAACAGTAAGTAAGTCCTGTGTACTTGGGGTGATAGCTTCTTCTATCAAATCCCCAGGAGAACCTCCCTGGTTTCTCTCCCTAGCAGACCTTGTGAGCTCCTGCTTCCTTTAGCAGGGAGGCCTGGGGGTACTAGACACAACTCCAAGAGTTTTAAGGTCATTACCCAACAGGACTCTCCCAGGTACGTTATTTTGCACACTTACAGGTATTCTGACAGTCATGTCATTGCATTGGATGAGAACTGGTAACTGGGGAACCATTTGCACAGGGCCTCCAGCTAACTTGGTAAGGCATTTGGGTGCCTAAGCAACATCCTCCACCTTGAAAACATTCATCAACCACAGTTATGCTGGCTTCAGTGTCTCTGGTGGCAGGGGTTTCCTGACCATCCACAAGAACACTATCTGTGTAATACTCTTTAGTATTATCTGGGATTGAGTTATAGACATCTAAGTTCTGTTCTTCCCAAAGACCCAAGGACACTAAAGAAACACTAGCTGAGACTCTCATGGGCTCATTAGCAAGGAACTGAAAGTTTCCACTGGCTATAGGTACTTCATCCACCTAGGAGAAGGCTAAGGAGACAGTGTGGACCCCTGAAGGTTTACCCTTACACCTGGGATCCCTTTTCACATGGTCAGTTGACCCACAAGCAAAGCATTTTCCAAATGCTTTCATGAATGGGGGTTTGTTCTGACCTCCATCTGGTTTGGGACCAGATGGTACACTAGCCTGATTCCATTTCCCTTGTGGCTTACCCTGGTTATGTGAGAGGCCCTCTTTGGATTGGAATTATTGGAATTCTCGTTGGTGTCTTTTTTTGACTGCATTCCCTCATCTTTCTTCTGAGTTGACCCAGAATCCTTGTTAATAGTCCTGTTGGCAACCCACAAGTCAGCTGCCTTAGCTAACTCCTTAGGATGTATCTCCTTTGAATCAGCCAAGTGCTGTCTAGATAGACTCCAACATTACAAGATTCTTCAAACCTTCATAAGTGTTCACTTTGAAACCCTTAACCCAACCATCTAAGTTTTTCAAACATTCACACACCCAGGTAGCCCAAGGGGTAACATCATGCTTTTTGAGGGTCCTAAACCTCTTAAGGTACTGAGAAGGGGTTTTCCCAAATCTAGCTATCAAAGCTAGCTTCACACACTCATAATCATGCTTATTCCCCTACCCCAACTCCATTACAGCATCACTTGCAACAGGGGAAGCCTACAGAAAAGCCAAGGAATCAACTGATTCCCTGAGATTCCCTGAATCCCATGATTGTATTCAAACATTGCTAACCAATCCAAAACATCAAGTTTAGTCTCATACATACCAATCATTTCCTTTGGCATATGGGGTCTCTTAGGGCTGGAAGACATTGCAGACTCCGGGAGAGAAGCATTTTCCAAAGACAGTGGGCCTCATTACGACCCTGGCGGTCCGGAATAACGGTGGCGGTAAACCCGCCGCCACCGTTGTTTCCGGATCGCCTGATCCCGACCCCTGCAGTCGGGAGGTGATGTTCCCGCCAGGTCTGACCTGGCGGGTTTAACACCTCCCGCATGCAGGCGGACGAGGAAACACCGGCAGCATTACGAGATGCTGCCGGTGTTTCCATGATCCCATTTCCCATTGAGTCCTATAGGACTCAATGGGAATGGGGATTTACACCATTCCGCCTCTGTGATTCCCGGAAAACCGGGGTTGTAATGCCCCGGTAATTCCGGGAATCACGGAGGCGGAATGGTAATACGAGTCCAGCGGTAACCAGGCGGTTTTACCGCCGCGGTTACCGCCGGACTCGTAATGAGGCCCAGTGTCTTCATTTCTAGAGCATGAGCCGTCTCCATTTCTCTGAGCCTTAATTCTTGATGTTTCATGGCAGTTTGTGCATCAATACGTTTCACTTCTAATTCAATACTCATTTTCTCTAGTGCAATAAACTCAGGAGTGAGTGTAGGACCTGTGGGGGTCCCTGTGGACAGAGGTTGTGCTTCCTGAGCATGCAAGGGAGTTGTAGGGTTTCCTAGCAAGGACTCATCTACTTCTTCTATTCCAACACTTTCAGAATCAGAAACATCAGTATCCACATTTGCTGGAGGGGTAAATCCATCTGACCCACTCTCAAGACTTTGTTTTCCCATTAACTTTGCAACCAGTTCAGATTTCTTCCCTTTACCAGAGAGGCTCCTCTCTCTACAAATGGTTCTCAGAACCTTAGCAGCATAGTCTAAGAGACCCTCTTCACTGTAGTTTTCCATATTTGACATGAGTTTTCAGTTAACAGAATAAGTGGTGTTTAGCCTTGTGGTTAGTTGACCCAAGGTAATAGCAGCACTCTAAGTGTAATCACTTAACTTAAAAATCCCACACCAGCAAGTACTGAAAAGTACTGTTTACTGTGGGAGAGCTCTGCTGGTCTGGTTGCTGTGTTCACTGTGGCTGTGCGGCTGAAACCTGCCTGGGGGAATCTTTTTGCCGCAACACCGTTCTGCCCTGGCTCCTTTAAGGACTAGGTGGTTCTCTGGATGGTGACTCCGCCCCCTGGGACCCGCATCACTGATTTGCTTCCTACATTTACCCACAACCCAGCGCACCTGCGCGCGCACCGGCAAGTACTGAAAAGTACTGTTTGCTGTGGGAGAGCTCTGCTGGTCTGGTTGCCGTGTTCGCTGTGGCTGTGCGGCTGAAACCTGCCTGGAGGAATCTTTTTGCCGCGACACCGTTCTGCCCTGGCTCCTTTAAGGACTAGGTGACTGTGCGCTTCTTACCGCTGATTGCGTGTCTTTTGCGCTGCCTTGCACTGCCATGCTTGTGAACTTGGTGGACACTGGATTTTAAGTGCCTCATTTGTTTTTCTTGAAGGTGGTTCTCTGGATGGTGACTCCGCCCCCTGGGACCCGCATCACTGCCTTGCTTCCTACATTTACCCACAACCCAGCGCACCCGCGCGTGCCCCGATAAGTACTGAAAAGTACTGTTTACTGTTCACGGTGCGCGGCGCGGGCGCGGGACCCCACTTCAATATTATTAATTGTTGTTAGTGGAAATTAGGGTGAGTTGTACCCTACGTGGATATAGGTGGTGAGTACCTTGAAAAATTGATTGGCTGCAAATTGCAAAAGTTTACTTGCCTCATAGTGTGAAAAAGGGACATATGATCCTCAGGGCCCAGAAAGTTCTACCTGCAAAAAGCCCCGGACGTAGGATAAAGATCAGATGGCTATCAAGAACAGTTCGTCCTCCCTTGCATGTTCTACCCCTAGACGAGGTTCTTCCATGAATGGGACACTGGGGAATGTTGATATCCGGCAGTTTTGTAATGGGTCATTATCTGCATTTAGAGCTAAAACAGCTACTTCGGCGGGTGAGCGACCCAAAACCATAGATCTGGATATACAAGCCACGGAGTCTGGCATAAATATCTCCCCAATTCCAGTTGAAGAGGTGAGAAATGATCAGTTTAGGGCTGGTAATGATAAGAGTCCCCCTACTGATAAGTTCCTAACTGATACTGCTATTTTGAAATCTTTGCCTGCCACTTGTTCGATTCCTAAGCCACTTGAGGGTAATCCTCAGGAAAAACCAGATATAGCAATCATTGATCTAGAACCAAATGATTCAGTGTGTTCGAACAGTCTGATGTCAGAGAACCTTTCAAGTACTCCTATAATGTTTTCTGACAGCGAGCAAAGTGGTGAAGATTCTCCCTCTGGAAATGCTCCCCACTCACCTATAAATGTGTCTTCATCTCCTATTCATGTCCTGATGCTCAATCATGGCACAAATACATCTCTAACCTGTACCAAGAGAATAACATCATGTTGAACATAACTTTAAATTCTATGAATGTAACAATGCATGCTTTATTAAAAATGTTGAGATTATGCGAATGTAAATGAACTGCATTGGATGGAAAATGGGAAAAAATACCTCATTGGCTGAGTGAAATTGATGAGGCTATTAAAAGTAATCAAGCCAAGAATGATGGGATTCAGACAGGTGTTGCTCTAGTAGCCACCCAAACTGAACCCACTGTAGGGTCTTGTCAATTGTGCAAGAATTGTATCCCTGGAAAATCATCTGAGGTGACTCCACCTGTATTGCCCTGTTTTCCGGAAATCATCTATGACAAATTTATGGAACGAACACCCGGTCCAGATGGGACGACTGATTTAGAGGAGCTGAATGAAATTAAATCAAGTGACAAAATAGTCAAAAAGAAAGCTCATGTAGTAGTTCCCTCAGGAGTAAAAAGTACAAAGAAAGTAAAAGAAATACCTAAAAAGCTACCCAAAAATCAACCGGCTTTAAAGAGTAGTGGCAAGGCGTCAGTGAGACACTTTTTTAAAACCATTTCCCTGCCCAAGCGAAATACTCTGTCAGCTTTGCAGGCAATTAAAGAAACATATCAGTTACTTTCGCAGTCCAAGAGACTGGATACTCTTAAGTTGTCCCCAGTTCAGGCAATGGATTACTCACCTTTGGATGAGCTGGTAGAAATAATGGATGTTTAGAGCAACGAGCGAGTGAATGAACCTAGTGAAAGGCAACAAATCCTTGAAGAAACACACATGCCCACACTCACTCAGGGAAAGGTGAAAAATGGTGCTCAACTGTTGGACGAAAGAGCTGAAATAAGGAAAGCCGTTGACGCTTACATGTCTGAAAATTGTAACCCTGTGGCTGTCACTTCGGGCGCAACCGACTTTATTGAAAAGGTGGCTGACCCTGCTCAATCAGAATGCTCCATAGCTAATTAAAAAAAGGTGCTAGGTAGAGCAGTTGCACCCGAAAGAAGCTGTGGAAGCAGGGAGATATTGAGTAGATCTGATGGGGATGAAAGAGAGAACCAATGGCCAGGCTTACCTCCTGTTGTTATGCATGAGGCTGTGACTATACCAGCCCCTGATTCACTGGATGACGGTGAAGGGTCTCAGAAAAATGTCTCAAACTCCATTATTGCTTTGATTGAAAATGCTGTTGGTAAGGCGATAGCAAAGAACTTGCCATCAAAGCAACTAACCCCCAACATAAGCCTGCCCAATGGGGCTGAGATGAGGACAAAGAGTGCGATCAAAAAACTCCCTGCCCCGTACTCCTTAGTATTATCTTGCAAGCCCCCTCCGACCACACAATATGATCTAAATAGGAGAGCTATGATGGCTATATTCTCAGAGATTTCACAATTAGAGGATATTGTGTCTTCTGATTTTGCATTGGTCGGGTTTGTAACAGAAGGGTCCTTGAACTCGGTAAGGCTCTGGATTAACTCTACAGTAGTCGAAAATGTAATCTGGCAGAATAAAGAAGCGCTTGCCAAACTGGGGTTTAGCCAAATATTGGAAACATTGAAGAAAACTGATTTACCCATGAATAACCGAAGGGTAAGATTTGAAAGCCAGCCTCCTGTTCAGACTAAGATCGGTCCAAAAAATATCCCTAACAATACTACATGTGTATGCAATAATCATTGTACACAGAATTAACAAAGAATAGAAGGAAAAATATCATTTGTGAGTTAGAACACATAAGGGTTTAAACATTTGATTAATAATGATCAAAGTAATCTAAATAATTGGGACATAGTACTCTTACAGGAGACGTGGCTTTCAGAAAGCCCACTTTGGGAAAATCATGAAATTCATACAAATGCTGCCATTAATTCATCTAGTGGACGGCCTAGTTCTGGTCTACTAATAGCAGTGAAAATGGGTAGAGGTTTAACTTTGCAGTTCTGGGCCGCCCCGAGAAAATATATGCTTCTAGCAAAAGTGAAATTTGAGAAAACCGAGGTGGCTGTTCTAAACATTTACTGGAACCCGATTGCCATGTCTGACGACAAATTGTTCCTTGATCTAAATTCATTGATAGATCTAGGGGCCGATTCATGGAACAAACGTGCGCCGAAAATCTTGGCGCAAGCAGGCGCAAGCAGGCGCAAGCGCAAAAAAACAGGCGCACGCGTACGCGTGCGATTCATGGAAGTCCCTGCGCTTGTTTACCTTGGGATGCGCGCCAAACCCGTGCATGGCGCACAAGTCACTGCAACATCCCGAAAGGCGTGCGCGACGCGCACAGTGAAAGCGCACAACCTCGGCGCATACACCAGAAAGTGTGCGGGACACGGGGCGTAACGCGCGGAATGGGGAACAGCGCGCGAAAATAAGGGCGTAACTGGGGATGTACTGCAGGGAAGCAGATGGAATGCACACACGCACTCGAACCACACGTATTCATGGAATCGAATAGGGCAAAGCCACGCACAGCCAAAGACACGCACAAGCTGAAACACGTCCGCCACACGAAGGCAGGCGGTAGAGTCCCTGCGCATTACAAAAGTGGCAGCATACAGCAATTGGGCCTGTGCGAGCGGGGCACGTGTATTTCGGGGGTACGGGGGAAGTTACACACGCGATTGAGCGGGGTACCTGTATTTCGGGGGTGCGCGGGAAGTTACACACGCGATTGAGCGGGGTATGTGTATTTCGGGGGTGCGCGGGAAGTTACACACGTGATTGAGCGTGGTACGTGTATTTCGGGGGTGCGCGGGAAGTTACACACGCGATTGAGCGGGGTACGTGTATTTCGGGGATGCGCGGGAAGTTACACACACGATTGAGCGGGGTACGTGTATTTCGGGGATGCGCGGGAAGTTACACACGCGATTGAGCGGGGTACCTGTATTTCGGGGGTGCGCGGGAAGTTACACACGCGATTGAGCGGGGTACGTGTATTTCGGGGGTGCGCGGGAAGTTACACACGCAATCTCATCAGGGTACGTGCATTTCGGGGGTGCGCGGGAAGTTACACACGCAATCTCATCAGGGTACGTGTATTTCAGGGTGCGGGGGAAGTATCACACGCAACATCAGCAGGGTACGTGTATTCCAGGGGTGCGCGGGAAGTTCCACACGCAATTCCATCAGGGTACGTGTATTACAGGGGTGCGCGGGAAGTTCCACACGCGATCTCATCAGGGTACGTGTATTACAGGGGTGCGCGGGGAGCACCACACGTGAATTGCACGTGTGGGTCCTCCCAGGTGTTCCCTCTATACCCTCCACGGCCCCTGCAGGTGGCTCACACCACAGGGGCCTACCCTGCACATGTCCTGCAGGCACCCCATCCACCAAGGCCATGCCCCCCAGCCAACCCACATGTCAACTTGCACTACTGCCCACCAACACATGTCCCCCTGCACCCCCAGCCACCAGGGGCACCCTCCACCAGGCACCCACCCATGTCTCCCAGCACCCCCACCCCCCAGCAGTGCAGGGGCACCCTCCACCAGGCCCCCACCCATGTCTCCCAGCACCCCCACCCCCAGCCACCAGGGGCAGACTCCACCAGGCCCCCACCCATGTCTCCGACCACCCCCACCCCCCAGCAGTGAAGGGGCACCCTCCACCAGGCCCCCACCCATGTCAAACACCCCCCCACCGCCCAGCACTGTGGGGCACCTGCCAGCAGGCCCCCACCCATGTCCAACTCATGTTCCCCACCACCCCCACCCCCCAGCCACCAGGGGCACCTGCCAGCAGGCCCCCACCCATGTCTCCCACCACCCCCACCCCCAGCAGTGCAGGGGCACCCTCCACCAGGCCCCCACCCATGTCTCCCACCACCCCCACCCCCCAGCAGTGCAGGGGCACCCTCCACCAGGCCCTCACCCATGTCTCCCACCACCCCCACCCCCAGCACTGTGGGGCACCTGCCAGCAGGCCCCCACCCATGTGCAACTCATCTCCCACCACCCCCACCCTCCAGCACTGTGGGGCACCTGTCAGCAGGCCCCCACCCATGTCCAACTCATGTTCCCCACCACCCCCACCCCCTAGCACTGTGGGGCACCTGCCAGCAGGCCCCCACCCATGTGCAACACATGTCTCCCACCACCCCCAGCCACCAGGGGCAGCCTCCACCAGGCCCCCACCCATGTCTCCCACCCCCCACCCCCCTGCACTGTGGGGCACCTGCCAGCAGGCCCCCACCCATGTCCAACTCATGTTCCCCACCACCCCACCCCCCAGCACTGTGGGGCACCTGCCAGCAGGCCCCCACCCATGTCCAACTCATGTTCCACACGACCCCCACCCCCCAGCACTGTGGGGCACCTGCCAGCAGGCCCCCACCCATGTCTCCCACCACCCCCACCCCCCAGAAGTGCAGGGGCACCCTCCACCTGGCCCCCACCCATGTCTCCCACCCCCATCATCCCCCAGCACTGTGGGGCACCTGCCAGCAGGCCCCCACCCATGTGCAACTCATGTCTCCCACCACCCCCATCCACCAGCCACCAGAGGCACCCTTCATCAGGCCCCCACCCATGTCTCCCAGCACCCCCACCCCCCAGCAGTGCAGGGGCACCCTCCACCAGGCCCCCACCCATGTCTCCCAGCACCCCCACCCCCCAGCCACCAGGGGCAGCCTCCACCAGGCCCCCACCCATGTCTCCCACCACCCCCACCCCCCAGAAGTGCAGGGGCACCCTCCACCAGGCCCCCACCCATGTCTCCCACCACCCCCACCCCCCAGCAGTGCAGGGGCACCCTCCACCAGTCCCCCACCCATGTCTCCCACCACTCCCACCCCCCAGCAGTGCAGGGGCACCCTCCACCAGGCCCCCACCCATGTCTCCCACCACCCCCACCCCCAGCATTGTGGGGCACCTGCCAGCAGGCCCCCACCCATGTGCAACTCATGCCTCCCACCACCCCCACCCCCCCAGCACAGTGGGGCACCTGCCAGCAGGCCCCCACCCATGTCCAACTCATGTTCCCCACCACCCACACCCCCCAGCACTGTGGGGCACCTGCCAGCAGGCCCCCACCCATGTGCAAATCATGTCTCCCACCACCCCCACCCCCCAGCCACCAGGGGCAGCCTCCACCAGGCCCCCACCCATGTCTCCCACCCCCCAGCCACCAGGGACACCTGCCAGCAGGCCCCCACCCATGTCCAACTCATGTTCCCCACCACCCCCACCCCCTAGCACTGTGGGGCACCTGCCAGCAGGCCCCCATCCATGTCTCATCCCACCCCCACCCCCCCAGCACTGTGGGGCACCTGCCAGCAGGCCCCCACCCATGTCTCACACTACCCCCACTCCCCCGCACTGTGGGGCACCTGCCAGCAGGCCCCCACCCATGTGTAACTCATGTCTCCCACCACCCCCACCCCCCAGCCACCAGTGGCAGCCTCCACCAGGCCCCCACCCATGTCTCACACCACCCCCACCCCCCAGCACTGTGGGGCACCTGCCAGCAGGCCCCCACCCATGTGCAACTCATGTCTCCCACCACCCCCAACCCCCAGCACTGTGGGGCACCTGCCAGCAGGCCCCCACCCATGTCCAACTCATGTTCCCCACCACCCCCACCCCCCAGCACTGTGGGGCACCTGCCAACAGGCCCCCACCCATGTGCAACTCATGTCTCCCACCACCCCCACCCCCCAGCCACCAGGGGCAGCCTCCACCAGGCCCCCACCCATGTCTCCCACCCCCTCCACCCCCAGCCACCAGGGGCACCTGCCAGCAGGCCCCCACCCATGTCCAACTCATGTTCCCCACCACCCCCACCCCCCAGCACTTTGGGGCACCTGCCAGCAGGCCCCACCCATGTCTCACACCACCCCCACCCCCAGCACTGTGGGGCACCTGCCAGCAGGCCCCCACCCATGTCTCACACCACCCCCACCCCCCAGCAATGTGGGGCACCTGCCAGCAGGCCCCGACCCATGTGCAACTCATGTCTCCCAGCACCCCCACCCCCCAGCCACCAGGGGCAGTCTCCACCAGGCCCCACCCATGTTTCACACCACCCCCACCCCCCAGCACTGTGGGGTACCTGCCAGCAGGCCCCCACCCATGTGCAACTCATGTCTCCCACCACCCCCAACCCAGCCACCAGGGGCACCCTCCACCAGGCCCCCACCCATGTCTCCCAGCAACCCCACCCCCCAGCAGTGCAAGGGCACCCTCCACCAGGCCCCCACCCATGTCTCCCAACACCCCCACCCCCCAGGGGCAGCCTCCACCAGGCCCCCACCCATGTCTCCCAGCAACCCCACCCCCCAGCAGTGCAAGGGCACCCTCCACCAGGCCCCCACCCATGTCTCCCACCCCCCCCATCCCCCAGCACTGTGGGGCACCTGCCAGCAGGCCCCCACCCATGTCCAACTCATGTTCCCCACCACCCCCACCCCCCAGCACTGTGGGGCAGCTGCCAGCAGGCCCCCACCCATGTCTAACTCATGTTCCCCACCACCCCCACCCCCCAGCCACCAGGGGCACCTGCCAGCAGGCCCCCACCCATGTCTCCCACCACCCCCACACCCCAGCAGTGCATGGGCACCCTCCACCAGGCCCCCACCCATGTCTCCCACCACCCCCACCCCCCAGCAGTGCAGGGGCACACTCCACCAGGCCCCCACCCATGTCTCCCAGCACCCCCACCCCCAAGCCACCAGGGGCAGCCTCCACCAGGCCCCCACCCATGTCCCCCACCACCCCCACCCCCCAGCAGTGCAGGGGCACCCTCCACCAGGCCCCCACCCATGTCTCCCACCCCCTCCACCCCCAGCACTGTGGGGCACCTGCCAGCAGGCCCCCACCCATGTCCAACTCATGTTCCCCAGCCAACATGTCATCAAAATCTTGATCCCTGGTCCCTATGGTCAGCCTCCAAATGCGAAACACCCACCCGAGTATTGCATCCACCCACTCATAATTGGCAATTACATCACAGAACACCAATTGCAAGTTCCAAAACAAACACATTTCCCTCACATACACCCAATGGGTGTCAGTGAATCTCAAAACCCAAATCATGAAATGCATGAAACCAATGAGATGATACTACACATTGAAGTATGATTAAAAAATATGTATTAAAGCAAACATGAATAGAATCAAAAATAAAGAAACAAAAATGTGAATGTACAAAAATCAAAAGAAGCATGTCCGTGAAAAAAAGCAAAACCAAAAATCATATCCTAAAGTAATGGTGTCCAAAGTCACTGTCCACAAAACAAAATCCAATGGGAAATAAAAAAGAAAGCCATTGCTCCATGGTTAAAATGTGAAAGAAAAATACAATCCAACAGTGAACTATGTAAATGGGAACAAGCCAGGGTCCATTATCCCAATAAAAGAAAGGAAACCTATCTAACTACACTAACTAATAAAACAAACTATATACAAAAATGTGGCCAATGTCCGAAAGGTCCAAATAAAATCCCCAAAAAAATGAAACCTAACACTACCTACATAACTATGTACAAGGGCCGGGCTAGTTTGACGGCTCACTTGTGGATGTCCCGGGCCAGGGCATCATCAAACTCCTGCTCAATGTTCCGGAGGCGGTCCTCCTCCATGGCCCCGAGGGTCCGCAGGGCCGTCGACGTGTCCACCTCCAAACCCCTGCAGATTGCCTCGAGGCACTCGGCCCGCCTCAGGGCCCTCCGCATGGAGTTCTCAGCCCTGACCATTGTGAGCCGTGCCTCTTCCGCCCGCTGCCGCTCCGCATCTATGGCGTGGCCCAACCGCTGCCACACGGAAGACACTCTGTGTCCTGGGTCCTCCTGCCTTCCGGCCGATGCCTGTCCCTCCGATGTTGAAGGCCCCGAGCCTTCATGGCTCCCACCACGTTGCTGCTGCTGCTGTGCCTCTGCCCGTGCACTGCCTCCTGCTGCCTGCACATGCTCCACCGGCTGGGGTGCAATCGTTGATGTGGCCACCCCTGCTGGACGTCCGACTCCCGACTGTGGCAGGGATGCCTCCTCCACCAACCTGGCCGCACCGTCAGAGGCAGCTCCACAGGGCACCCAGTTGACTGATGGGTGGGAAGATGGCACGGAGGACGACTGGCGCGTAGGTGGTCCAGTTGAGGAGGGGGTCGTAGCAAGCCCCATCATACCGAGGAATCCGGCCTGGGTGACCTGTCCCAGCAGGCTGACGTGGTCAACGAGCCATTCGAGATGATGTGCAGTCTCCTCATGAAAAGACTGCAGGTCACCTCGCATGGCCCGTTGACGCAACGCCACACCACTCAGAACAGGCTCAACCCGGACCCGGATAGCCATGTCCGCAGGCAGAGGAAGGCCAGTTGATGTGAGCTCATCCCTTGCCTGAAAACGGGTCTGGACGTAGGCATCCCTGCTGGTGCAAGATGATGCAGGGACAGGATCAGGGACAGGATTGCACACAGGCACCTCCGCGGCGGCCTGTGCTGCTTCCTGTCCCTGGTCCTGCACTGCACCACTAGCACCAGTGGGATCCCCACCTCCAGACCCCGTCTCTGTTGCTTGCACGGCCTCCTCCACCAAACCCCCCACCAACCTGGATGACTCAGTGGTATCTTCCCCTGTTGGGCCCTGTGGGGTCCCAGCTGCCCCTTCTGCTGCCGAGGAGTCCAACTCCAACCTCCGCCTCTTGGACCTCCCCCCGGCAGCTGCGGCCTGGGACACGGCACCGGACTCCTCACTCCCCGACGAGATGACAACATGGGAGGGGAGCCGGGCCTTGCGTCTCACGCTGGCGGTGGGATCCCCGCCGCTGTGCTCCACAGCACCTTCTACGCCCTCTTCATCAGTTGACGCTGCAGACAGGGAGAAATAAAACACAGGCATCAGGGCACTGTACAATGGACACATACACACATGACAGTTGTACATGAGTGGCATTGGCAAACCTCAGACATGTCATCACAATCCCCAACACACATGTCATTTCAACTCGCACACATGAGCCATACCACAACTGCCAGCACCATCCATACACATACAACAGCATGAGCAGGCAAAGGTGAGCCAGACATCACATGCAACACAGGAAGTGCACCACACATGTACACACACCACCACACTTGCATGCATGTGTACACCTCTGCCAAGTGTCGCAGTGTTCAGACGGGCATCCATGTCACATCTGCCAATCAGGCTTCCACATGCTGCTGTCACATGCATCCATGTTGCATCACTGTTGCACCCTTGTCAAATACACACACATGCACATGTACAAAGTGTTGATACATGCAGATGAAAACAAAATGCATGCGTGACATCACGGACATGTCTACTTACATACACATTCATCCAAACATGTGTGCCCACACAACTGCATTTGGCATGCAAGCCTACAGACACAAGCACCATCCATGTCTCACACATTCCAGCCCTCGCATGTGTTAGCCCCACGGCCCTGTACACCCCCACCCATACTCGACCCCATACAAACAGATGTGCAACCTGCACACTACTGAAAAATCACCACACGCACATCTCACAATCAGGATGCATGTACACTTACCGCTCGACTCCAGACGGGTCTGCCTCTCAAGGACTTGGACGTGGAGCGCTGGGGATATGCGTTCCAGGACCCTCATCTGTTCTTCCGACAAGTGGCCCCGGCGCCCCTTGGCATCCGCTGCCTTCAAGAGGCGCCGGGTCTTGTTCAGGGTCCTGGACCTGAGGTCCTCCCAGCGCTTCTTGACATGTTGGAAGTCGCGGACTGCCACCCCCTCCGCGTTGATGGCAGTCACGATGTCAGTCCAGATCCGATTCCGTCCTTCCTTGTCGGCGCGGGAACTTCCGAACAGGGCATCATACTGCCCCAGGACTTGCTCCACCAGGACACCAACTTCGGTGGCACTGAAGCTGGTGCCCCTCTGCCTCTCTGGCCGGGGGTTGTCAGTGGTCTCAGATGGTGTTTGCCTTGACATGACAACCCCATAGGCAGGAGTGGGTGGGCAACTGGGTCCTGGGGCTGGGCTGTGGAGCGATGGAATCCCAATCGGGAGTCTTCGGTTCCAGCAGGGGTGGTCACAGCAACAGCACCCCTGGCTGATGTGCAGGCAGCCAATGGCAGGGCACGTGGGCAGCAGGCAGTCAGGCAGCAGCAGATGGCAGGTGGGAGCGTGCTCGGGGCTCTGGGGGGCAGTAGTTCGGCCTTCTGGGCAGGAGAGTGGTCTTCCGTGTGCTTACGAGTGGCCAGCTTGATAAGGAGTGATTTGGCACGTGAAAAATCTGCACGTCAGCGTGTAATTCGAGGAAAGGCCCTTAGCGCGTATGCACGGCAGCACGCATATGCAATTTCATTGGACCAAAGGCCCTTAGCGCATGAGCGCGTCTGTGACGTGACGTGCGCGGGTGTTTCCCTCATTGCACGTGATGACAGAACACACATGGATTTCCACCAATCGCGTGTGAAAGTTCCCGCGCACCCCGGCACACACGTACCCAGGCTAATCGCGTGTGGAACTTCCCGCGCACCCCGAAACACATGTACCCAGGCCAATCGCGTGTACGCTCACTCCCCTCCGATCACACGCGATGACACTCGGACGTACAATCTTACCACGTATCTGAATCCGGGAAACCCACGCACGGCAAAAGACGTGCACAGGCGTCAACGCGCCCGCCCACACGAAGGCAGGCGGAAGCGTCCCCGTGCACAGCATAAAAGTGCGTGCAAACAACAAACGCGTATATACAGCTACGATGAATGCCCCATTTGTCGCTGCACTGATCGTGGGACACCGCAGGAGGAGGAGAATAGCCAGGACACGCATTTTCGCACCACGGACAAGCCTTTTTGGGATGCCTGACGACCAGGTCTATGGCAGGTATAGGTTTCCACCCCATTTCATCCTAGACCTGGTCAGGGAGTGGGAAGATGACCTTATATCCCCCACCCTTTGCTCCCATGCATTGAGCCCCTTGGAGAAGCTGCTCAATGTCCTGCATTTTTTGGCCACTGGGTCATTTCAGCGGACCACTGCCATAGTGGGGGGGGTCTCACAGGCCACGCAGTCACGCTGCCTACACCAGGTACTGGCAATCATGACAGCGCGCCCCTCAGTCCGCAGGCACATATACATGCCCAGAACACCCGCAGAAAGGCAGGCCGTGGTCCTGGATTTTTTCAGGGTGGCACACTTCCCCAAAGTGCTCGGTACCATAGATTGCACCCATGTGGCCCGACGTCCACCTAGGGCCACTGAGAACATCTACCGAAACCGCAAGCACTGGCATTCCATCAATGTACAGTTGGTATGCGATGCAAAGGGAATCATCACCTCTGTCTATGCAAACTACCCTGGCTCCACCCATAACAGTTTCATATACAGAATGTCCGCCCTGAGCCGAGCCCTGGAAGCTGGGCAGCATGGCGACACATGGCTCCTAGGTCAGTACAAATGCCCTTGCACATGCATGCAAGTCACACACAGACAAATATCCAAACCCTAATAATCTCAACTATTATCACCTCCCCAGGGGACAGTGCCTACCCTCTGAGCAACCACATGATGACGCCAATCCGGAACCCCACCACACCACCCCAGGTAAGATACAACGCCGCCCATATTGCAACCAGGGGCATAGTGGAGCGCACATTCGGAGTGCTCAAGTCACGTTTCCGCTCCCTTGACTGCTCTGGTGGGCAACTACTCTATGCACCACCACTAGTGTGCAGGATCATTGTGGCAGCATGTGTCCTGCACAATGTTGCAACACGGCAGGGTGTCCCGGTGGACATGGTGGTGCCCCCACATCCCCAACCACAGGCACAGGCGCTGCCCATGGGAGGGGACAGGGCACGTGGCGAGGAAGCCCGGCCCCAGCTTGTGGCCACATTTTTCACCTAAACTCCCACCCCTGCGGAGTGCACACAGGCCTGGCACATACCAGGTGACAATCGATGATGACAAAGAGACAGTCAACTGTCACAACCCTACCACCCTGAGATAGTTGCCATGGAAGTGCCACATCGTCTGCATCCCTAGCTACTTAAACACAAGCTATCCTGTGTGACCAAAAAGCACACATATGACATATGACATGATATGGCCCATACACAAGTATTTCAAGGCGCGATGAGGCAGGGAGGGGGGAACAAGGGAAGACAGACAACAGTACTACTAGGCCAGGTGTCATTGAGATCGTGCAAGTGCAGGGGTAGGGGGAAGGGAAAAGTGCAAGGGGAAGGTTGGGGGGGAGTCCAGTACAGGGGAAGTAGCCCAAAAAAATAATACATAGGTCGGCTGGTGGCAACTGCAAAGGTAAGTGCAGACAAGTGCTGGGAAGGGAGGGCTGTAGGGATAGAGAGACAGTACTGCAGTGCAGGGGTTGCCAGGGAGGCAGTGCAAGTGGAGAGTGGCTGGGCCAGGGACCGAGGTCTGTGAGAGTGGCCCAGTTGCAGCTCCAGTGCAGTTCCAGTGAAGAATTCTGCAAGGGAGAGGCAGAGAGTAAGCAGAAGCAAAGAGGAAGGTCTTGAGGTGCTTCCAGAACTGGAGATGGTTCCCCTCAAGTTCAAGTCAGGCAGGAAGTCTGTTCCAGGGGGAGGGCCCTGCCGCAGAGAGAAATCTACCCCCAGCTAGTTGCTCTGAGAAGCGGATGACCCTGACATGCAAGGTGTGCATCACACACACCTGCAAAACAGGCCATGGCCATCACTGTCATGTCACTCAAACCCTCCCAAACCACAACATGACATGGCAAGCAATACCCATACACCAACACAGTAACGATAAGGTACACATTGCCATGTCCTAAAGGTACAGTGGCATCAGACAATGATGCCTGACACGGAATCAGATGAAATGACAGACCAACAAAATCTCCCACCCAAAATAAGTCATTTCCAAATGCATTACAAGAGTCGTACACGTAACATAACAATGAATGCCTGTCTACATGCACATTATGCATTGCAAAATCAACACTGCAGCTCATGTGTGCAGTGTCCTACTCCTGCAACACACTGCTCAGCGCACAGCACAGTGAACAGCCATTGTGCTGGATGCACACCCTGAGCATCACATCTAAGTGATAGACCACATCAAACAGCAAATTAGGCATGTACTGGATCCATAATCGGTCACAGAACATGTGCTGCGGGGACACAGTGGGCACCAGAAGGCAAACAGTGTACACGTGGATATGCAAGGGTGGGAGTACATGTAGTGCATCAGAGTGCAAGTGTGTGGTTTTGCAAGGACATGCACTCCACATATGCATGTGCACTCAAGTGACCATCGGTGTTCTCTACACATCACATGTGAACATTCACCATGTGTACACCCCAGCATGTCAAACCACAACTATCCCCTCGCACCTGAAAGGAAAACACAACACATGAACAGGCATTGATCAGCAGAACACAACATGTACATAGGATACCACCATTACAATGTCAGAGTTCCCATCACATTGCAGGGCAAGGCAATTATCAACAACAACCCCCCCTCCCTCACAAATGACCATGACCCACTGAACAACTGCACCTGGGTCATGGAGCCTTCAAACCTCAATTCCACCTGGCCACAGGATCACCTTTACCCTTCGTCACCATCTCCCACCTTGTGTGTAAAAAGGTGCCTGCACCCTCATAATCAATGTCCAAAATCACAAAATCCAAGCCAGGAAAACTAACCAGAACGCCCTCCAGTAGATGACTTGACGTAGCAGTACCACACAAAGGCCAAGTACTACCACAATGATGCAACAACCAAGGTAGCACAGCAAAACAATGTCACGACAGGATGTGAGACATGTGTGGTACATGACATATGATGATGCACCATGAACGGATGTGTACTGTCACAGGTCCCCTGTACAGGCGCAGGAGTGTCACGAAACAACCACCCCCACCATGTCCCGGGTGCCTGCAAGGTCAAACTCACACAGGCCCTGAGACCCTGGTGGGGAAGGAGGTTCAGGGATATGCAGTCGGGACAGGTGTTGACACACTGGATGACTGGAATGAGTGGCAGGAGAGGGGAGGAGGAATGACACATGAAACTAGGGAATGCACGAAAATGTACAACCTGCATGAACACATACACAATCCAAACAAACTTGTCATGGCCTTCTGTAATCCAGGCTCAGGAGTGGTACGAACCAACCACCCCCTCTAGGGTTTTGGCGCCTGCAAGTTCGGGGCTTACACAGGCATCTGCAACCCCAGCAGAGAAAGAGGGTCAGGGAACGTTGCTTGGATAGGTACGGGAAGCAGGAACACCGGGTAGAGGGTACAGGTTTCAAAATTGCATAGGATCACGGGTGATTAGGGAGAAAAAACATAACAAATTGAACCACACATGCATCCATGTATTAGTACACTCCCCAGCAAGCCTATGCAGAGCAGTTCGAAAGAAAAACAACAAGACACTTAGCTCTGGTTTTGAGTGCTGGCCTCCTGCCTGCGCACTCTCAGGTCCGGTTACAGGAGCACTGCAATGCTGCAAAGAGAGCCACAGTCAACAACCTGTACGTGCCAATTACACAAAAACACAACACCAAACATGCCCCATAGCAACAAACTACTCTACAAACAGACAATCTGGGGTCGATGCTTGGTACCCATATATAACATCACCCCTGTGACAGGTCATACACAGTCAATGCAGTGAGCCAGCCGCTGGTGGGTGCGTGGCAAATGGAACACCAATGTGTCACAATTCACACAACATGCAATGTTCCCTGGGTAAGCAGACAGACCCATATAGCAAGCCATGACTACAGAGCAAGTTGCGTACCACCATGACCGAAACAAAGTTGGCAGTGCATTTATCATAAAGTACATGGAAAAGACATGCACTGCACCCGAGTATGTCCCTTGCTGTATGTCCCTGTGAGCTGCCCCTTTCCATGTCTCGGAAGGCTAAATGGTTGATACAAGTGCCTCAATGGACCTTGGTGTACCGCAGGGTATGTGCCACTGCCCCTGCATGTGTCCCAGACAACCCTACTATCAACAGCCATCAGTCCACAAACACATCTGAGCTGCATTGTGTACTTCAACACCAATATTCGTCTAAGCTCACCCTCAGTGCTGTGACTAAGCCTGCATGTGCAACTCGCCTGGTGCAAGCTTTGCTGTGTCGTGGCCCCCCTGTGATGCTCACCTTGCCTGGAGTTCCTTGGAACATGTCAGCAGTTCTAGGATGTGGGTCTGCAATCACTGTGCCTCTGCTTGTGCACACATGTGCATGTGGGCACCAACAAACTCGTCCAGAATTCCGTCGTCCAATGGGCCATGTCTGCTGGCAAAGGTGCTCTGGAGGCTCATCCCCCTGCAGAAAGGGCATGAAACACATGATTAATGCTTCAAAGTCATCTGTGTGTGTCTCATCAGGCATCTCATTACTTGACCATGTCAGAGAGTCACATCACAAATCACACCATCAGTCCGTCTTTCACATCCAAAGTGTGGAACACTATCTACAGCATGAATTGCAACAAGCACGTGTACAGGAAAGATATGAAACATACTACACAATGCATAGCAATCAATGTACACATTAATCATGACACACCCCATCTAGCAAAAGCTGAACAGTGGACAATAACACCAAAATCATCCCCACTAGCGGTGTCAACACAAGTCAGACAGCACCAGACATGCCACAGATATGACAGTCCAAAGCCCTTGTGTAATATTCTGTAACACCGAACCATCCTTGCGAGCCCATGGATAAGGGAGGCAGGAGTGGCATATGTGAATGAAGGACCCCAAGCAGCAAACACATACACAAGACAACCATGAAGGGCCCAGCTGGAACAGACAGTGGATGCCTTCAAAAGCCACAAAGCACCGCACTGTCACATGAAAGCACAATAGACTAGCAATTTTAAACTAAATCAACTATTAACTAATTACACTAACAATGGAAAACCTACATTACCTATTTAAACTAACTATCAAACAGAAATGTAACTAACTAAACTAAAAGAAAAATCAAAAATGGCCACATACGACCCGGGGGAGGGGAGGCACCCAGGAGGGAGGAGGTACAGGGTGCTGCTCAACATCCACATGCGATGTTGCTGAGCCAAAAAAAAAACCTCCATGGGCTCAACGCCTGCACAGCACGACCTATGTGGGAGATAGATGGTCGTCCGAGTCTGGCTCATCCTGTAAAGGAGGATGTGGCACAGTAGCCTGGCCACGCCTAGCCACAGCTTGCCCCTCATCGGCAGCAAGTCTGTCAGAGGGGTGAGCCTGGTTCTGTGTGGCGATGTGACATAGGTCTGCATGCAGAACCTCACGTGATACACGTGCTTCCTCTTGCAAGGTAGCACGTTTAACACGGAGTTCCTCCTGCAAGGCCTGGCTGGACAACCGCTGCACCTCCCGGCAAGCCTGTAGCTCAGCCGAGATAGTACGCTCAAGCTGTGCAAACATCTCCTCTGCCTGCTGCCTCTGGGACATCATAAGGACACCCAGTCTGGATCTGAGGGAAGCATACTCCTCCCTCAGGGCATCCATGTGCGCCTCTGTGTGAGCAGCAATTGCTTGACGCAGAGACGACATTTCAGCCTGGCGTGCCCTGTCTGAGGCCGCCATGCCCAGCCTGAGCGAGCGGGCCGTGGAACGTGCCGCCTGCTGCTGGAGAAGCACCTGCCTAGCAGGGGGGAGCACAGATCGGGCCACACGCTCCATGCTCTCAGTGATGTTCTCCATTGCTGCCCCCTGCCGTTTGGAATTGGCAGTAATGTCTTGCTCCCACTCAGTATACAGCGGTTGCGCGCGGCGACCGCGTTGCCGGGCTTGACCCCTGCGGGACCCAAGGACCGGGGGTCCTTGCTGTGTTGGCACCGCCTGCGGCTGCACGACTACATGCCCCCGTCGACGTGATGTCCCAGGCACATCAGTGACTGGTGTGGAGGGTGACCCTGCGTCCCGATCCACCACGGGCGGAGGAACCAAGACTGTCTGATCCCTCAGTGCAGGTGTCGCAGACAGAGGAGTGTCCACATCAGAATCACTCACCCCTGACACATGGACTTGATGCTCATCCAACTCAACATGGACGTCAGAGTCGTCATCAAGGCTGGACTCATAGGCAGCCAGAGACAAGATGGACTGCAGCACTTGGGGGTTTTCGTGGCCTACCACCCCACGACTCCCACTAGTGCCCGGTTGATGTGGTGTTACCAACCCTGTGTCTGGCATGACAACACCACCCTCCGCCTCCATTGCGTCATCACCTGAAAAATAGAGAGAAAAAAAGATCACTACACATGTCAGAAGCACACGACACACACACACACACACCGACAGCAAAGGCATACGGCAGACATGTGACACACAAAATATGACCTGGCATGCATGCTGGGTCTACTTTGAATAGCTTCTGTGATCAGACCTGTTGAAAGGTGGCAGTTTCCATGTAAGTGGGTCTATGCAGTGCAGAAAATGTGTACGCCACTCATTACCTACATGTACAAGCACTCCATGGTGTGTGCCAGGAAATGTGAAGGCAGTGCAATGTCAAATTCACACATCACGTGCATTTTGCATTCAATGTGTATCATGTCTAGAAGCCAAGCACCCCTCCACCCCAGTACCAAAGCAGGGATGCCTAGCATGGTATCAAAAGGCTGACCATACACCCGTGTATTGACAGGCAGTGTTGACTGGCATCAACAGCTTAATGTGATTCAAATTACAACACTGCAAATGATGCTGGGACAGTAGGCAGGACACATGATGAAAACTCTGGAGGCCGCCCACGTCTGAAGAAGACACAACAAGAGTTGGACAAAGTCATTGGCCATTGAACAGGCTGAGGCCTGTGAGCCACACAGATTGTCACAGCCTAAACATGTGTGCAACGCAGGACTGAGCCACAGTTGACATGGGGAGGCTGATGAGATGGCAGGCAATGTATGTAACCAAGGACTCATATTACAGTGATCATCCAGTCAAGGACACATATGGGCATGCGTGCAATGCACATGGAGCATGAATGGGCACTCATGTCCCTGCGGGACATATGACCCATGCACAGTACAAGTGAGATACCCTGCATCGAGTACTAAGGCTGTACCACACGGCATATGTCTGGCAGTTTCTACGCTGGAAGTTAGCTTCTACACAGGACACATGAACAAGAAACTACACATTGACAATATTGAAGCAGACAAGTGCAAAGGTGGAACTGGAGTGCAGAGTGGCAGAGGAGGGGCAAGGGAGCATGCCCACATGGAGTCCCGCATGCAGGCAGAGGAGACATGCATGACGGAAGCATAGCATTACTTACACATCAGAACCATGTACACGTCACATGTAGCAGCAATCATGCACAACACATCCCACAAGTGAAACACACACGTCCTCAACAAACACGCATCAACACTCACTGGACTGGGCATCAAAGTCCAGCATCTCTCCCACTCCTTCGACCAATTCAGGTGGTATGAACTCTGCAACGAGAGCCTCATGCGGAGTGAGTTCTTCCTCCTCTGGTGCAGGCCCACCGCCAGTCACCAGAGTCAAGTTGTAATTAGAGGCACGCTTAGCCTTAGTGCTGCGCTTGATATCATTCCAACGCTTTTTGCACCGTGCGCACCTCATGGCTGAATGAACTGACATGTTCCGCAACATGCTTCCAGTGGGTGTCACGTTGGGCAGCCGTAGTCTGACTATTGGCACCCACTAGCATGTCACGGCTGTGGCCCCGCACGTAGTCCACGAGGAAGTCCAGTTCCTGCTTACAGAAAGGCTTCTTCCTCGACGTGCAGGAGGTCGTGGCTGTGTGTGGGGTCCCAGCCTGTGCTGCAGGTGCAACCTTCCTCCTCTTGGACTGTGGCGCAGACCCTGGCTGGCTAATGCCGCCCTGACCAGTATGGCCAGTGGGTTCGGTGGATTGAGCCAAGGGAGTGGCAGGTGGAGGGATGACCAAAGGCCTGACTTTCAGTGGCAGCTGGGTGCCCACTAATGGACCCTGTGCAGCAACATCACCTGTGGCAGGGTCATTGACCGCAACGGTCCTGGTTGGCAGAGTCACAACCGGGGTGCTGTTGGGTGCATCTGCCCCTGCACTTGCCAACACCCGGCTGTTCGGGGCAGCAGATGACATGACTGCCCCAGGGACACGTGTCTTGGTCTGAGCAGCCCGGCGTGCCCCTATGGTTCCCCCCTGGCCTGTTGGAGATCTACCAAGGGCTCTTCAAGTGCCAACGCAGCCTGCGCTGGCAGACCCTGAGCCTGGGTGGAGGTGTCCACAGCTGCACCTGCAGCTACCACTACCCTTGGGCCCGTGGCAGTCGATGGAACGGACTGCCGGGTCGTACGGGTGCCAGTGCCAGATGCAGGAGCTGCATCCCCCAGAACCACAGGGGGTGGTGGCATGGCTGCACCGACACATGGCACAACATTGTGCTCAAGTGGCGCACCCCTGCCTTTTCCCCCTCTGTGGCTGCCCTGGGCACCCTGGAGTCTCCCTACTCCCTGGTCACCACGGCCACGTCCCCGACCACGCCCGCCACAAGGAGGACGCCCAGCTGAGGCGCCCCTCACCTTTGGTGCCCTCCCAACCATGGCACAGATGTAGTAGTGCTGGCACAGATGGAGTAGTGCCAATGGGAGGTGTAAACCACAATTGACCTGGGCAATTGGGGTGAAGGGGGTGGGAAGCAAGATGTTAACAGCCCCCCTGCACCTGCAAGGCTGTATGTGACCCCGGTGATGTGGTGACGGGTCATGCAACGCTCAGGCACCCCAAAACTGCAGTAAAACCATGCACGCAACCCTGCAGCCTACGTGCGTGGATTCAACCTCCCGCAGTACGCGGCGGCACCCAGTAACACGAATAACGCGTACGCGTGGGACACGCAGGCTACTATGACATCGAAAAATGGGTGCGATACACAGGGGCACCCGCAGTGGGAAAAAGAGCGTGTGCGACTCACCGTCTGACTAGCGCGATGCAGAAAAACACGCATAGCCAATACCCCCGCCAAAAGAAGAGATACGTCCTTGATAGCTGTGAAGTTGTGATGGCCCGCAAAACAACAGGAAGCAGCAAGACACGTCGGTCTCCACGAAAGGCACGTACAGCGAACTGCTGGGCCCGCTCACCTTTAACCAGTGCTGAGGGAAACGCACGCGCGCATCACGTCACTTACGCGCATGGGCCCTTTCCTCGTATTACACGCGGACGTGCAGTTTTTCACGCGCGCTGAAATGCCCATGCACGTCTGTACGCGTCACGTCACAGGCCGCTTGCGCTTGAGGGGCCTTCTGTCCAATGAAAATGCGTATGCGTGCAGACGCGCTTACGCGCTAAGGGCCTTTCCTCGAATTACACGCTGACGTGCAGATTTTTCACGTGCCAAATCACTCCGTATCAAGCTAGCCACGCGTAAGCACACAGAAGAACACGCTCCTGCCCAGAAGGCTGATCTACTGCCCCCCAGAGCCCCGAGCACACTCCCACCTGCCATCTGCTGCTGCCTGACTGCGTGCTGCCCACGTGCCCTGCCATTTGCTGCCTGCATATCAGCCAGGGGTGCTGTTGCTGTGACCACCCCTGCTGGAACCGAAGACTCCCGACTGGGATTCCATCGCTCCACAGCCCAGCCCCAGGACCCAGTTGCCCACCCACTCCTGCCTCTGGGGTTGTCATGTCGGGGCAAACACCATCTGAGACCACTGACAACCCCCGGCCAGAGAGGCAGAGGGGCACCAGCTTCAGTGCCACTGAAGTTGGTGTCCTGGTGGAGCAAGTCCTGGGGCACTATGATGCCCTCTTCGGAAGTTCCCGCGCCGACAAGGAAGGACGGACTCGGATCTGGACTGACATCGTGACTGCCATCAATGCGGAGGGGGTTGCAGTCCGCGACTTACAACATGTCAAGAAGCGCTGGGAGGACTTCAGGTCCAGGACCCTGAACAAGGCCCAGCACCTCTTGAAGGCAGCAGATGCCAAGGGGTGCCGGTGCCACTTGTCGGAAGAACAGATGAGGGTCCTGGAACGCATATCCCCAGTGCTCCACGTCCAGGTCCTTGAGCGGCAGACCCGTCTGGAGTCGAGCGGTAAGTGTAATGCATCCTGATTGTGAGCAGTGCGTGTGGTGATTTTTCAGTAGTGTGCAGGTTGCACATCTGTTTGTATGGGGTCGAGTATGGGTGGGGGTATACAGGGCCGTGGGGCTAACACATGCGAGGGCTGGAATGTGTGAGACATGGATGATGCTTGTGTGTGTAGGCTTGCATGCCAAATGCAGTTGTGTGGGCACACATGTTTGGATGAATGTGTATGTAAGTAGACATGTCCGTGATGTCACGCATGTATGTTGTTTTCATCTGCATGTATCAGCACTGTGTACATGTGCATGTGTGTGTATTTGACAAGGGTGCAACAGTGATGCAACATGGATGCATGTGACAGCGGCATGTGGAAGCCTGATCGGCAGATGTGACATGGATGCCCATCTGAACACTGCGACACTTGGCAGAGGTGTACACATGCATGCAAGTGTGGTGGTGTGTGTACATGTATGGTGCACTTCCTGTGTTGCATGTGATGTCTGGCTCACCTTTGCCTGCTCATGCTGTTGTATGTGTATGGATGGTGCTGGCAGTTGTGGTATAGCTCATGTGTGCGAGTTGAAATGACATGTGTGTTGGGGATTGTGATGACATGTCTGAGGTTTGCCAATGCCACTCATGTGCAACTGTCATGTGTGTATGTGTCCATTGTACAGTGCCCTGATGCCTGTGTTTTATTTCTCCCTGTCTGCAGCGTCAACTGATAAAGAGGGCGTAGAAGGTGCTGTGGAGCACAACGGCGAGGATCCCACCGCCAGCCGGAGACGCAAGGCCCGGCTCCCCTCCCATGTTGTCATCTCGTCGGGGAGTGAGGAGTCCGGTGCCGCGTCCCAGGCCGCATCTGCCAGGGGGAGGTCCAAGAGGCGGAGGTTGGAGTTGGACTCCTCGGCAGCAGAAGGGGCAGCTGGGACCCCACAGGACCCAACAGGGGAAGATGCCACAGAGTCATCCAGGTTGGTGGGGGGTTTGGTGGAGGAGGAGGCCGTGCAAGCAACAGAGACGGGGTCTGGAGGTGAGGATCCCACTGGTGCTAGTCGTGCAGTGCAGGACCAGGGACAGGAGGCAGCACAGGCCGACGCGGAGGTGCCTGTGTGCAATCCCGTCCCTGATCCTGTCCCTGCATCATTTTGCACCAGCAGGGATGCCTACGTCCAGACCCGTTTTCAGGCAGTGGATGAGCTCACGTCAACTGGCCTTCCTCTGCCTGCGGACGTGGCTATCCGCGTCCGGGTTGAGCCTGTTCTGAGTGGTGTGGCATTGCGTCAACAGGCCATGCAAGGTGACCTGCAGTCTTTTCATGAGGAGACTGCACGTCATCTCGAATGGCTCGTTGACCACGTCAGCCTGCTGGGACAGGTCACCCAGGCCGGATTCCTCCGTATGATGGGGCTTGCTACGACCCCCTCCTCAACTGGACCCCCTACGCGCCAGTCGTCCTCCGTGCCATCTTCCCACCCATCAGTCACCTGGGTGCCCTGTGGAGCTGCCTCTGATGGTGCGGCCAGGCTGGTGGAGGAGGCATCCCTGCTACAGTCGGGAGTCGGACGTCCAGCAGGGGTGGCCACATCAACGACTGCACCCCAGCCGGCGGAGGATGTGCAGGCAGCAGGAGGCAGTGCACGGGCAGAGGCACAGCAGCAGCAGCAACGTGGTGGGAGCCATGAAGGCTCGGGGCCTTCAACATCGGAGGGGCAGGCATCGGCCGGAGGGCAGGAGGACCCAGGACAGAGAGTGTCTTCCTTGTGGCAGCGGTTGGGCCACGCCATAGATGCGGAGCGGCAGCGGGCGCAAGAGGCACGGCTCACAATGGTCAGGGCGGAGAACTCCATGCGGAGGGCCCTGAGGCGGGCCGAGTGCCTCAAGGCAATCCGCAGGGGTTTGGAGGTGGACACGTCGACGGCCCTGCGGACCCTCGGAGCCATGGAGGAGGACCGCCTCCGGGACATTGAGCAGGAGTTCGATGATGCCCTGGCCCGGGACATCCACAAGTGAGCAGTCAAACTAGCCCGGCCCTTGTACATAGTTATGTAGGTAGTGTTAGGTTTCATTTTTTTTTTATTTTATTTTATTTGGACCTTTCGGACATTGGCCACATTTTTGTATATAGTTTGTTTTATTAGTTAGTGTAGTTGGATAGGTTTCCTTTCTTTTGTTGGCATAATGGACCCTGGCTTGTTCCCATGTACATAGTTCACTGTTGGATTGTATTTTTCTTTCACATATTAACCATGGAGCAATGGCTTTCTTTTTTATTTCCCATTGGATTTTGTTTTGTGGACAGTGACTTTGGACACCATTTCTTTGGGATATGATTTTTGGTCTTGCTTTTTTTCACAGACATGCTTCTTTTGATTTTTGTACATTCACATTTTTGTTTCTTTATTTTTGATTCTATTTATGTTTGCTTTAATACATACTTTTTTGTCATACTTCAATGTGTAGTATCATCTCATTGGTTTCATGCATTTCATGATATGGGTCTTGAGATTCACTGACACCCACTGGGTGTATGTGAGGGAAATTTGTTTGTTTCGGAACTTGCAATTGGTGTTCTGTGATGTAATTGCCAATTATGAGTGGGTGGATGCAATACTCGGGTGGGTGTTTCGCATTTGGAGGCTGACCATAGGGACCAGGGATCAAGATTGTAATGACATGTTGGCTGGGGAACATGAGTTGGACATGGGTGGGGGCCTGCTAGCAGGTGCCCCACAGTGCTGGGGGGTGGGGAACATGAGTTGGACATGGGTGGGGGTCTCCTGGCAGGTGCCCCACAGTGCTGGGGGGTGGGGGTGGTGGGAGACATGAGTTGGACATGGGTGGGGGCCTGTTGGCAGGTGCCCCACAGTGCTGGGGGGTGGGGGTGGTGGGAGACATGAGTTGGACATGGGTGGGGGCCTGGTGGTGGGTGCCCCTGCACTGCTGGGGGGTGGGGGTGGTGTGAGACATGGGTGGGGGCCTGGTGGAGGGTTCCCCTGTACTGCTGGGGGGTGGGGGTGGTGGGAGACATGGGTGGGGGCCTGGTGGAGGGTGCCCCTGCACTGCTGGGGGGTGGGGGTGGTAGGAGACATGGGTGGGGGCCTGGTAGAGGCTTCCCCTGGTGGCTGGGGGTTGGGGGTGGTGTTTGACATGAGTTGCACATGGGCGGGGGCCTGCTGGCAGGTTCCCCACAGTGCTGGGGGGTGGGGGTGGTGTGAGACATGGGTGGGGGCCTGGTGGAGGGTGCCCCTGCACTGCTGGGGGGTGGGGGTGGTGTGAGACATGGTGGGGGCCTGCTGGCAGGTTGCCCCTGCACTGCTGGGGGGTGGGGGTGGTGGGAGACATGGGTGGGGGCCTGGTGGAGGGTGCCCCTGCACTGCTGGGGGGTGGGGGTGGTGGGAGACATGGGTGGGGGCCTGGTGGAGGGTGACCCGCACAGCTGGGGGATGGGGGTGGTGGGAGACATGAGTAGGACATGAGTGGGGGCCTGCTGGCAGGTGCCCCACAGTGCTGGGGGGTGGGGGTGGTGGGGAACATGAGTTGGACATGGGTGGGGGCCTGCTGGCAGGTGCCCCACAGTGCTGGGGGGTGGGGGTGGTGGGAGACATGAGTTGGACATGGGTGGTGGCCTGGTGGTGGGTGCCCCTGCACTGCTGGGGGGTGGGGGTGGTGTGAGACATGGGTGGGGGCCTGGTGGAGGGTGCCCCTGCACTGCTGGGGGGTGGGGGTGGTGGGAGACATGGGTGGGGGCCTGGTGGTGGGTGCCCCTGCACTGCTGGGGGGTGGGGGTGGTGTGAGACATGGGTGGGGGCCTGGTGGAGGGTTCCCCTGTACTGCTGGGGGGTGGGGGTGGTGGGAGACATGGGTGGGGGCCTGGTGGAGGGTGCCCCTGCACTGCTGGGGGGTGGGGGTGGTAGGAGACATGGGTGGGGGCCTGGTAGAGGCTACCCCTGGTGGCTGGGGGTTGGGGGTGGTGTTTGACATGAGTTGCACATGGGCGGGGGCCTGCTGGCAGGTTCCCCACAGTGCTGGGGGGTGGGGGTGGTGTGAGACATGGGTGGGGGCCTGGTGGAGGGTGCCCCTGCACTGCTGGGGGGTGGGGGTGGTGTGAGACATGGTGGGGGCCTGCTGGCAGGTTGCCCCTGCACTGCTGGGGGGTGGGGGTGGTGGGAGACATGGGTGGGGGCCTGGTGGAGGGTGACCCGCACAGCTGGGGGATGGGGGTGGTGGGAGACATGAGTAGGACATGAGTGGGGGCCTGCTGGCAGGTGCCCCACAGTGCTGGGGGGTGGGGGTGGTGTTGAACATGAGTTGGACATGTGTGGGGGCCTGCTGGCAGGTGCCCCACAGTGCTGGGGGGTGGGGGTGGTGGGGAACATGAGTTGGACATGGGTGGGGGCCTGCTGGCAGGTGCCCCACGGTGCTGGGGGGTGGGAGACATGAGTTGGACATGGGTGGGGGCCTGCTGGCAGGTGCCCCACAGTGCTGGGGGGTGGGGGTGGTGGGAGACATGAGTTGGACATGGGTGGTGGCCTGGTGGTGGGTGCCCCTGCACTGCTGGGGGGTGGGGGTGGTGTGAGACATGGGTGGGGGCCTGGTGGAGGGTGCCCCTGCACTGCTGGGGGGTGGGGGTGGTGGGAGACATGGGTGGGGGCCTGGTGGAGGCTGCCCCTGGTGGCTGGTGTTGGGGGTGGTGGGAGACATGAGTTGCACATGGGTGGGGGTCTGCTGGCAGGTGCCCCACAGTGCTCGGGGGTGGGGGTGGTGTGAGACATGGGTGGGGGCCTGGTGGAGGGTGCCCCTGCACTGCTGGGGAGTGGGGGTGGTGGGAGACATGGGTGGGGCCCTGGTAGAGGCTGCCCCTGGTGGCTGGGGGTTGGGGGTGGTGTTTGACATGAGTTGCACATGGGCGGGGGCCTGCTGGCAGGTTCCCCACAGTGCTGGGGGGTGGGGGTGGTGTGAGACATGGGTGGGGGCCTGGTGGAGGGTGCCCCTGCACTGCTGGGGGGTGGGGGTGGTGTGAGACATGGTGGGGGCCTGCTGGCAGGTTGCCCCTGCACTGCTGGGGGGTGGGGGTGGTGGGAGACATGGGTGGGGGCCTGGTGGAGGGTGACCCGCACAGCTGGGGGATGGGGGTGGTGGGAGACATGAGTAGGACATGAGTGGGGGCCTGCTGGCAGGTGCCCCACAGTGCTGGGGGGTGGGGGTGGTGTTGAACATGAGTTGGACATGTGTGGGGGCCTGCTGGCAGGTGCCCCACAGTGCTGGGGGGTGGGGGTGGTGGGGAACATGAGTTGGACATGGGTGGGGGCCTGCTGGCAGGTGCCCCACGGTGCTGGGGGGTGGGAGACATGAGTTGGACATGGGTGGGGGCCTGCTGGCAGGTGCCCCACAGTGCTGGGGGGTGGGGGTGGTGGGAGACATGAGTTGGACATGGGTGGTGGCCTGGTGGTGGGTGCCCCTGCACTGCTGGGGGGTGGGGGTGGTGTGAGACATGGGTGGGGGCCTGGTGGAGGGTGCCCCTGCACTGCTGGGGGGTGGGGGTGGTGGGAGACATGGGTGGGGGCCTGGTGGAGGCTGCCCCTGGTGGCTGGCGGTTGGGGGTGGTGTTTGACATGAGTTGCACATGGGTGGGGGCCTGCTGGCAGGTTCCCCACAGTGCTGGGGGGTGGGGGTGGTGTGAGACATGGGTGGGGGCCTGGTGGAGGGTGCCCCTGCACTGCTGGGGGGTGGGGGTGGTGTGAGACATGGGTGGGTGCCTGGTGGAGGTTGCCCCTGCACTTCTGGGGGGTGGGGTGGTGGGAGAAATGGGTGGGGGCCTGGTGGAGGGAGCCCCTGCACTGCTGGGGGGTGGGGGTGGTGGGAGACATGGGTGGGGGCCTGGTGGAGGGTGACCCACACTGCTGGGGGGTGGGGGTGGTGGGAGACATGAGTAGGACATGAGTGGGGGCCTGCTGGCAGGTGCCCCACAGTGCTGGGGGGTGGGGGTGGTGGGGAACATGAGTTGGACATGGGTGGGGGCCTGCTGGCAGGTGCCCCACAGTGCTGGGGGGTGGGGGTGGTGGGGAACATGAGTTGGACATGGGTGGGGGCCTGCTGGCAGGTGCCCCACAGTGCTGGGGGTTGGGGGTGGTGTTTGACATGAGTTGCACATGGGTGGGGGCCTGCTGGCAGGTTCCCCACAGTGCTGGGGGGTGGGGGTGGTGTGAGACATGAGTGGGGTCCTGGTGGAGGTTGCCCCTGCACTGCTGGGGGGTGGGGGTGGTGGGAGACATGGGTGGGGGCCTGGTGGAGGGTGCCCCTGCACTGCTGGGGGGTGGGGGTGGTGGGAGACATGGGTGGGGGCCTGGTGGAGGGTGACCCGCACTGCTGGGGGGTGGGGGTGGTGGGAGACATGAGTAGGACATGAGTGGGGGCCTGCTGGCAGGTGCCCCACAGTGCTGGGGGGTGGGGGTGGTGGGGAACATGAGTTGGACATGGGTAGGGGCCTGCTGGCAGGTGCCCCACAGTGCTGGGGGGTGGGGGTGGTGGGGAACATGAGTTGGACATGGGTGGAGGCCTGCTGGCAGGTGCCCCACAGTGCTGGGGGGTGGGGGTGGTGGGGAACATGAGTTGGACATGGGTGGTGGCCTGCTGGCAGGTGCCCCACAGTGCTGGGGGGTGTGGGGGGGTGGGAGACATGAGTTGGACATGGGTGGGGGCCTGCTGGCAGGTGCCCCACAGTGCTGGGGTGTGGGGGTGGTGGGAGACATGAGTTGGACATGGGTGGTGGCCTGGTGGTGGGTGCCCCTGCACTGCTGGGGGGTGGGGTTGGTGTGAGACATGGGTGGGGGCCTGGTGGAGGGTGCCCCTGTACTGCTGGGGGGTGGGGGTGGTGGGAGACATGGGTGGGGGCCTGGTGGAGGCTGCCCCTGGTGGCTGGGGTTGGGGGTGGTGGGAGACATGAGTTGCACATGGGTGGGGGTCTGCTGGCAGGTGCCCCACAGTGCTGGGGGGTGGGGGTGGTGGGAGACATGAGTTGGACATGGGTGGTGGCCTGGTGGTGGGTGCCCCTGCACTGCTGGGGGTGGGGGTGGTGTGAGACATGGGTGGGGGCCTGGTGGAGGGTGCCCCTGCACTGCCTGGGGGTCGGGGTGGTGTGAGACATGGGTGGGGGCCTGGTGGAGGGTGCCCCTGCACTGCTGAGGGGTGGGGGTGGTGTGAGACATGGGTGAGGGCCTGGTGGAGGGTGCCCCTGCACTGCTGGGGGTGGGGGTGGTGGGAGACATGGGCGGGGGCCTGGTGAGGGTGCCCCTGCACTGCTGGGGGGTGGGGGTGGTGGGAGACATGGGTGGGGGCCTGGTGGAGGGTGACCCGCACTGCTGGGGGGTGGGGGTGGTGGGAGACATGAGTTGGACATGGGTGGGGGCCTGGTGGTGGGTGCCCCACAGTGCTGGGGGGTGGGGGTGGTTGGAGACATGGGTGGGGGCCTGGTGGAGGGTGCCCCTGCACTGCTGGGGGGTGGGGGTGGTGGGAGACATGGGTGGGGGCCTGGTGGAGGGTGCCCCTGCACTGCTGGGGGGTGGGGGTGCTGGGAGACATGGGTGGGGGCCTGGTGGAGGCTGCCCCTGGTGGCTGGGGGGTGGGGGTGGTGGGAGACATGGGTGGGGGCCTGGTAGAGGATGCCCCTGCACTGCTGGGGGGGTGGGAGACATGGGTGGGGGCCTGGGGGAGGGTGCCCCTGGTGGCTGCGGGTGCAGGGGGACATGCGTTGATGGGCAGTAGTGCAAGTTGACATGTGGGTTGGCTGTGGGGCATGGCCATGGTGGATGGGGTGCCTGCAGGACATGTGCAGGGTAGGCCCCTGTGGTGTGAGCCACCTGCAGGGGCCATGGAGGGTGTAGAGGGAACACCTGGGAGGACCCACACGTGCAATTCACGTGTGGTGCTCCCCGCGCACCCCTGTAATACACGTACCCTGATGGAATCGCGCGTGGAACTTCCCGCGCACCCCTGAAATACGCGTACCCTGCTCGCACGGGCCCAATCTCGTGTGGAGCTTCCCGCGCACCCCTGAAATACACGTACCCTGATGGAATCGCGTGTGGAACTTCCCGCGCACCCCTGGAATACACGTACCCAGCTGATGTCGCGTGTGAAACTTCCCCCGCACCCCAAAATACACGTACCCTGATGAAATCGCGTGTGGAACTTCCCGCGCACCCCTGAAATACACGTACCCTGCTGATGTCGCGTGTGAAACTTCCCCCGCACCCCGAAATACACGTACCATGATGAAATCGCGTGTGGAAATTCCAGCGCACCCCTGAAATACACGTACCCTACTGAAATCGCGTGTGGCACTTCCTGCGCACCCCTGAGATACGCGTACCGTGCTCGCACGGGCCCAATCGCGTGTGGAATTTCCCGTGCACCCCTGAAATACACGTACCCTGCTGAAATCGCGTGTGGCACTTCCTGCGCACCCCTGAGATACGCGTACCCTGCTTGCACGGGCCCAATCGCGTGTGGAAATTCCTGCGCACCCCTGAAATACACGTACCCTGCTGAAATCGTGTGTGAAACTTGCCCCGCACCCCAAAATACACGTACCCTGCTGAAATCGCGTGTGGCACTTCCCGCGCACCCCTGAGATACGCGTACCCTGCTCGCACGGGCCCAATCGCGTGTGGAAATTCACGCGCACCCCTGAAATGCACTTTCCCTGCTGAAATCGCGTGTGGAACTTCCCCCGCAACCCGGAATACACATACCCTGCTGTAATCGCGTGTGGAACTTCCCGCGCACCCCTGAAATACACGTACCCCGCGGAAATTGCGTGTGGAACTTCCCGCGCACCCCTGAAATACGCGTACCCTGCTCGCACGGGGCCAATTGCGTGAGGTACTTCCCGCGCACCCCAGTGATACACGTAGCCCGCTTGCCGTGCTGGTACTGGGTTAGCACAGCCCTTTGCGCTGGATTGGGTATATTGATGGCTTTTCCCTGCGCGAGAGGCGTTCTTGGGGGCGTAACTGGCGCTGCTGCAGGGTCGCTGCGCCACTGTGCGCCACGGCTGGTTTTGGTGGCTGGAATCCATGAATACGCTGTGCGCGGAAATGGATTTTAGCGCACGCGGCTGTCGCAGGGATTCGCACGCGCACACTGTGCGCCAGCCGCGTGCGCCACTTGTGCGCTGAATTCTATGAATTACCCCCTTAGTCTCAGCTGACCTTAGGGTTAGCCCCTTAATATTGGCGGGTGATCTACATTTGAGATGTATGGAGCACCCAGAGAATAAAAAGCAAACGAGATATTGGAGATGGGTTACCCTACTTAAAGCGAGAGGGTTGTTTATGCTTAATGGTGCGTTAGCTCTGGACTTACCACCAGTTGTGACATGGCACAAGGGTGACAGTAAGTCGATTATCGACTACATATATGTAAGCAGAGAACTTTGGCCTTTAATGACAAAGTTCTAGGTATTAAGAACAAATGTAAGCGACGATAATATGTTGACTAATGAATGGAGGACGAGCATAGCCGAACCGGCAAAAATAGATCTAATGCACAGCACTAGTGTGGTGAATATGAGGGGGAACCGCCTTTGATGGTCAGATTCAGATTTAGCGCAATTAGACAGCAAACTGAGAGATATGTCTGAGCAGCCTGACACACGGGCAGGCAGGTCGAAATATGTGTACACTGACGCTATGCAAGCTATAAAACAGCACAGAGCTAAGGTAACTCCGAAGCGCGTCCATCTACACTATTTTGACCCTGAAATCAAGGTTCATAAAGCACAACTCAGAGCTGATCTTAGGCATTTGAGGAATGCGCCTTCCCCCCAATATCAGCAATCAACGAACACCCTTAAAATGCACTACAGAAATTGGCTAAAGTCACACCAAGCTTCCATGTTACAGGAGGATGGTTCTAGTATGTTAACAACGCTAGCCAGCAAGAATATTGCGAGAATGTGGGAGATGATAAATCAATCTATCTCTCCCCCACCGCTAGTTAGACAATCAACGGCGGTTTCGTCACAACTATGGGCTGAACATTTTAGCATGAGGTATGCTTCAGTGAAGGGAGATATATCAATAGATAATATGAAAGTGCTCCCTCCTTTCCGTCTGGAATTTGAATGTTTGGAAATCTTAAACCTCATTAAATCTGCAAGCAATTCAAGAGCTAGTGGTCCTGACGGGTTGTCCAATTTCCAGCTAAAAGAGAATCTGGATATTTGGACGTCAATTCTGTTTAAGATCTTTTCCACAGTGAATTCGACTCAGTCCCTACTCGAGTCTTGGACTCAAGCAATTATAGTCCTGATATATAAAAAGGGAGAGAGAGTGTCACCTTCGAGCTATAGACCCATCTCCCTTTAAGAAATCCCGGGGAAACTATTTGCCAGGATCATCCTTAAGCAGTTACAGACTTGGGTGAGAGAAAAAGGGCTGATTGACCCTTTTCAAGCAGGTTTCATGACTGGGCTAGGTAGAATACCGAATATTATTGCGATAAATATGATCCAAGCCAAACAATCGAATCAAAATAATCCACTATACCTGGAGTTTATTGACTTTCGAGCTGCATTTGATTCAGTGGATAGAAATTTGCTGTACAAAAAATTGAAGAAACATGATTGCCCAGACTCCCTCCTCTCATTGGTAATCTTACTTCATTCAAACACGTCAGTGAGAGTCAGGATTTCCCTCGATGGAAAATTAACTCCTGTAATTAAAACAGAGCGAGGCTTAAAGCAAGGGTGTTCCCTTGCGGATTTTCTATTCAACTTTTTTATTTTAGACCTTGGGCTCGAATTCAATAATTGTATTGGTGACCCGCCAAAACTAGGAGGCAAAAAAATTGCTTATTTGCTATATGCCGACTATCTTGTATTATTGTCGCAAACACCACAAGGCCTTCAAAATATGTTAACAAAGCTGGGCCTCTAGGTACAAGCAAATAGGTTGGAAATTAACATCAGAAAGACCCAAATTCTAAAGTGTGGAAAACAGCAGACCACCAGGAGTAATATCTTTTCCTGGAAAATTCAGAATGAAAGCGTCCAGACTACGACCCAATATAAATACCTAGGGGTGTTAATCAACAATGTTGTATGCAAACAAGATGAAGACCTAGAAAGGAAGCAAAAAATGCAACAGCTTGTTTCGCAATCACGATTGTTGATCAGGAAGTATGGGAAGTTTTCCATGAAACATGTTGTGTTATTTTATAAAATGAAAGTTTTCCCAATATTGCTGTGCAGTATTGAAGGGTTTTTGCCAAGAGAAAAGTGCTACTGGGATCAATTAGAGTCATGTTACTGGAAACAGATCTTATGCCTGCCTAACTCTGTGCCGATGGCTATTTTGCGTTATGAATTGGGATTGACATAAATGTATGCTCAAGTATCCTGGAAATAGTGTGCCTTGTTACGCAAATGCCTCCTGGAAAAGGGAAGTAACAATATACTGAAAGTGATTGCGCATCATTTGCTGAAATCTGTAAATCTTTTCGCTGTTAAATAGAGGAAACATGTATATAATGAATTAGCACATGCTGATATCAAAATAGAGTTATTACTATCAAATCCTGTGAGAGCGAAGGAAAAAGTACATCTGGCTGATTGGGTAGCAAATATGACAAGGTGCTCCCAATACAAGGACTTTGACATCTTCTTATTTGGCATTAAAAAATATGGGTTGATGTCAGATTACTTGCTGAAAAGCCCTTCTCCTAAAGTAGGAATGGGATATTTAAGATTCCGGTTAAACCTATGGTACACTAGGGATGTCCTTTGTAAAAGGAAAAAGCTGGCAAAAGAACAAAACTACTGCAGACATTGTGTTGTGCCTGAACAAAGAGAGACAGTACAACATCTGCTCGTAGAATGTGTAGCACTCTGCGATGTATGAACCAGATGTTTTGCACACGCCCAGGTAGTACAAAGACCAATGGAGAGTGACGAAAGATGGCATGAGCTGTTCTCCAGTACCCGCCGAAAATTCAGATTGCCATAGTACAATTCTTTCAAATTGTGCTCCCAGTTTAGAGGTGTATAATGGGTAATGCATTATCTATAAGGCTATTAGGTAACCGGTTGGTTGAAAGAGGTAAGCTTAGTTAAGTAACCATCTAAGTGGAACCTTTCCAAATAATATGAATTGGCGTGATCATGCGTATAAAATGAACTGTTAATAATGTGATAATATGGGTATTATAAGAATGTATTATCTTTTAGTATTGTAAGATTGAAAATTATTGTAAGATTGAAAATTATTGTGTTTTGTATATAAATGTTATTTATATGTTAATGAAATTTGAAAAGTTGTAATACAACTATAACAAATAAAAAAATAAAAAAATGTAAAAAAATCCCACCGCTGTACACAAGGGTTAGGCAGAATCCTGTGCAGTGCCCTTAGGGACCACTACACACAATTAAGACTACAAGTGGCAATACAAGTTCACCTTTGGTACAAGCCTGTACTACACTGTTAAAGTGGAAGCAGTAGCGGAGCAGCCAGACTTATCTCAAGAGCAAATGAGCAGTAGTAGAGATTACACAAAGGACCACAATTTCTGTGACGCAAGCTAACACTGACTCAAGTTTTTTGGTTGAAAAGTACAAGTACATTTATTTATAGACCATCTGTTTGTAAAACACTTCTCTTATATTAAAGTAAAACCACATGTAAACTACACTACACACAACCAATTATCTTTGTGCAGAACAACTCAAGGTAAGTACCTCATGATTTGACAGGCCTTTGTTATGAAACAAAAGACGTTACCGGGAATACATATGCAATCACTTTATGACAGTAATGACAGTTCGGTCTTACTAAAGATACGCATATCCGCGGGAAGAAATGTTACCAGAGTTAAATCACACTTAGCACCTGGGTTAACAAAAGAGAGTTGGGCGTAAAAATCATAGGCAATACTTTTGTCAAGGCAGACAGAATCAGAGAACACTTTCTGACAAGAAGATAAAAGTCAATTGGCCAGTGCCAGAGTCAAGTGGAACCGGGTTCCTGTTGTCGAGGATCACACAGTCAGATAGTTTACGATTGAAGATTGCCAGGAGTACTTGGATATTGTCAACAGAGGAACTAAAAGTTTTAAAAGAGAAGGAAGACACGGCAAGCCTTGGATAAGGAGAAAAGGGTTCACCCTAGTTCCTCGAAGCTGGACATAGTACCTTATTCTTTGAAGAAGCTGGTGCTACGGCAGTTGTTCCTGGTAGTTTCCTGCAGACTCACGGTTCCTGGAGCTTCAGTCGTGGAGACAAGAAGGAGGACGTCTGGAGTGATCTGCATTACCCAGGGATGAGGCCAGCAGTAGCAACGGTGAATAAAAGGTGCACCCTTAAAAACAGGAGAGGCTCTACAGAAGTCTATCCAGACCACTACAGCAGTGTGCAGCGATTTCCACCACGAAGAGGATCCTCTGGCTGTAAAAGATGAACTGGTTTATCCCACCAGGCTCAAGGGAAGAAGACTCCAGACTGGATCTTCTCTTGTCATTGAAGGGTAGGTATCTCAGGACTGCAGCAGGGCTTCACCGGGACTTGGTAGTTGCAGTAGCCATCTTCTTCTCCGCTTCTCTTCGGTTCCTTGCAATTCCAATGGTGACTCTGACTTCCAGCCCAAGAGTCCTGCCTTTTATGCAAAAATCCCCCATTCACACAGCCTGGCTGTCAATCACACAGCAGGGGGGTTGTCCGGCCCGGGCAACCACCTCAGCGAATCATGCCAAAGTGTGACTTGGGTTTTCAATGATACCCTGTGCAGGGGGTGACTACACCCCTCCTTCAAATACAGCCCACCTAGACACCCAGACGCCAAGAGGAGGGCTTCTTGGAAGAAGCCCACCAAAAGACATTGAACAAAGGAGGCAAACCAGTTTGCCGCACAAAGTAAAACACAAGAAGGACTTTAACAAAAAGAAATGGCGAATAAACCCGACCGGAGCCAAAAGAAAGAGCATTTGGTCAAGCGGGTTTATGTTCGAGGCTAATATGATAGCCTGGAACAGTACCACATTTATATAATATAATTGCGGCAGAAAAGGTAGGGTAGATACCACTGCCACCAGCCAAGCCTGAATGTTAAAAGAGCACAACAAAGCTCAGAGAGGCACAGACAAAAAGGTATAGGAGTTAACCCTTTCCAGTACTCCATGTAAGATGGGGTGCACTGAGTCTGTAGTTTTAAATGACTATGTTAAGTAAATGGTAACTTTACCTGTTTTCTGGGGGACAGTAGTCAGCCCCAGAAAAATGGAGTCAATGGGAAGTCTCAAAGGCAACCCTATGTTACTGCACAGAAGGTGCTGTGTAACCCACTTGAAAAGTGGGGTTCATGGAGTGGGATCCTCCAGAGACCACGATTAAACAAACCGTAAAAATACACATGGCAAAACACATGTAAAAGTGGGAAAAAGGCTCACACTCTTACCAAGTGGAAAAAATAAATTACAGAAATCCAGCAAAGCTGCTGGAGGACTCACTAGGTGAGGGAAATTAGCCATCGAATGAGAATTTTCCCTAACAATCAGGACAACAATCGCACAGTGTAAGAAGGCAGCAAAGAAAGCAGTAGGAATTAAGGTCATTATCGATGTTGAGTCTTGGTTTGGACCCAAGGAGCTGACAGAAGAAGAAATAAGAAAATATATAGAAGCAAGGATTCAAGCACCTCATCGAACGAAGTTCCTGTATCCAAGGAACCACAAGAAGTAGGTGGGAAAATGGGTATACTGTAACCCGAATGGACAATATAGCCATATGACCTGGAGTTTTGATGACATGTAAAATCAGCAGGATTTCTGAAAGGAGTAGAGAAGAAATGGAGTCCAAAGAAGCACTTTTACAGAAAAGGATGTCTAGATGTGAAGACTGATGGGAGAGTGGTCGATGAATCAACCAGAGGGGGTGGGGGGGGTGTAGAGAAGGAGCTAAATGTCTCTACCAGAAGTCCCGCCCCTATTTTACCTATATCTTGGAAGCCGGAAATTGCAACATGTACAGCGCGAGTATTGATCCATATAACGCAAACAAATCTTTGAAACAAGGGATCTATTAAGAAAGCCCTATAAGATGTACCCACAGAGAGATGACAGTCTCTTTCGGGAGGTCCCTGAAGAAGTGTAAAGATGAATAAAAGAGAAGATGGGTGGCGTCACATGAAGTGAAGATGACGCTTCAAGAAGAGATGCCAAAGAAGAGAATGTATAGACCGTATGGAATCTGATGATGCAGTAAAGAATCAAGTAACCTTTCATGTGCGGAATGGAGATTGCACGTTTGAAAAGCACTGAAGAAAATAAATGCAAGCCGTTTTATAACTGCACAGATGCTGAAACGCAAGTAGACTAAGTAATCATGAAAGCTGGCTATACATAGTGAATAGACTGTAGGCGGGCCACCAATATATATGTGTATAGAAATCTGGATATTCGTTGTTGCAACTTTAGTAAGCTAGGACCCATGAAGAGAAGGGCTGAAAGTGTGGCTCAGTAGGAAAAACTGCTGAAGATTGAGGAAGGATCGAGAAGGCTGTCTGGCCCAGTGTCAAGAATGGAGGCGGCCAAGAACTGGTTATCTGTCTATGAAGATGCAAAGAACGTGAGAATGGAGACAAGCTCCTATTATGGTGCGAAGGAAAGACACCATGAGTGCCATGTTTACATTCATTTAATAGTATTAAATGTGAAGAAGGAGCGCAAACACTGTCTCCTGTCACATGGAATAGATGGAAGTAGAACTTGGGCAAGCTGCCCTGAGACTTGAAGTTAAGAACGTGCTCACACTCCCTTCTATTCTCAGGAGCAGTGATACTTTTCAAGGTCAATTTCAAAGATAATTCAAATGGCAGAAGGCATGAGTGATGATGGATGATGAGCTAATTGGGTGGGGAGGCATGGTCAAGTCCACCCACCAGCACCTGACGCATCAGCTTACATGCTGCTGGCGAATCAAATATTCCAGAAGGGTACAAGCGTGCCAACCAATTATAGAGGGACATTTATTAAAGAGTGCTATAGTTTGACAGCCAATGGTGTGTTGTGTATCTAACAAATGTCGAGGCTGACTTGCACTAGGAGTGGACACAGTTGTCCATCTGACTTTAGAAATCCAATCACAATCCAATCCCCCACGGAAAATATATCTAGATGTTCCCCGTAGACCTATTACAATTATTCTGCATCCCCCTCCATCTAATTATGTGCTACCTCATTTAAAAGGGCCTAACGTTTCAAGTACATGGAAAATATGTTCTCCCAGAGCAAAAATGCAAGACCAGTATTACAACATACCATATAGTGCATAATGCATAAAAGTGCAACAGTATTCAAATACATTGATTGAGGGAACAGTGTGTCCTTGTCTCTTTGTTTATCTGCGATTCCATGAAAGATTCATATATCTTTTCATCACACTTAGACACTTAAATCTAACATGTACAAATAATACACAAGAGAACACTATATATCCCTCTAGGGGTGTAGCATGCCCTACCCGATAAGTGATGTCACTTTATTGATGGCAGATTTCAGGTGTCAACATAATGTTTTTCAATCCCTTATAGTCAGAATACATTCACCCATAATGTTTCTTCCACAGGTTTAGAGTACCTTCATCAGGACGTAAAAGGTATACAAAACTGAAGTCAATTCATGTACATTTTGAAAATGCCAATTATTATTCCCAGCGATCCCTATTAAAAAAACATACAACGAAAACATGAAGAATCTATCAAAACTCTATTATACAGTGACCACACACCTGTGTACAAATTGACCACAATTATGTTCCCTTTCGAGTACGGGGCTTTTCAGATACATTCTGGCATGTATATGTATTCTGAGGGGTGCGCAGGGAGTTTTACATGCGTTTTCGCTGCCGCGGGAGTGGTATGTGTATTCTGGGGGTGCGTGGGTCGTGTTACATGCGATAGGCCTTGGGCGAGTGGGGTACATGTATTTTGGGGGTGCGCGGGATGTTTTACACGCGATAGGCCATGGTCGAGCAGGGTACGTGTATTCAGAGGGGTGCACAGAGAGTTTTAAACATGTTTTTGCTGCCGCAGGAGGGGTAAGTGTATTCCTGGGGTGCCCCAATGCGAATTGGAAGTGTGTTTCCTCCCAGGTGTGCCCTCCCCCCTCCCTGGGGAGGCCCTGCAGGCAGCCCACAACACAAGGGACTACCCTGCACCCCTGGCCATGCCCCGCAGGCAGCCCATCCACCCTGGCCATGCCCCCCAGCCAGCCCACATGTCACCATGCACAAGTGAGCACTGACACATGACCCTCTGCGCCCCCACCCACCCAGCATTGACAGGCACCTGCCAGCAGGTCCCGACTCATGTCCCGCCACCCACTCACCCACCCAGCAGTGACAAGCACCTGCCAGCATGCCCCGACTCATTTCCCCCCACCCACTCAACCACCCAGCAGTGACAGGAACCTGCCAGCAGGCCCCGACTCATGTCCCCCCCACCAACTCATACACCCAGCAGTGACAGGCACCTGCCAGCAGGCCCCGACTCATGTCCCCCACCCACTCACCCACCCAGCAGTGACAGGCACCTGCCAGCTTGCCCCGACTCATGTCCCCCATCCACCCACCCACCCAGCAGTGGCAGGCACCTGCCAGCAGGCCCTGACTCATGTCCCCTCACCCACTCACCCACCCAGCATTGACAGGCACCTGCCAGCAGGCCCCGACTCATGTCCCCCCACCCACCCAGCAGTGACGGCACCTGTCAGCAGGCCCCGACTCATATCCCCCCACCCACTCTGCCACCCAGCAGTGACAGGCACCTCACAGCAGGCCCTGACTCATGTCCCCCCACCCACTCATCCACCCAGCAGTTACAGGTACCTGCCAGCAGGTCCTGACTCATGTCCCAACCCAGCAGTGACAGGCACCTGCCAGCAGGCCGTGACTCATGTCCCTCCACCTACTCACCCACCCAGCAGTGACAGGCACCTTCCAGCATGCCCCGACTCATGTCCCCCCACCCACTCACCCACCCAGAAGTGACAGGCACCTGCCAGCAGGCTCCGACCCATGTCCCCACACCCACCCACCCACCCAGCAGTGACAGGCACCTGCCAGCAGGCCCCGACTCATGTCCCCCCACCCACCCAGCAGTGACAGGCACCTGCCAGTAGGCCCCGACTCATGTCCCACCACCCACTCACCCATCCAGCAGTGACAAGCACCTGCCAGCATGCCCCGACTCATGTCCCCCCACCCACTCACCCACCCAGCAGTGACAGGCACCAGCCAGCAGGCCCCGACTCATGTCCCCCCACCCACTCACACACCCAGCAGTGACAGGCACCTGCCAGCAGGCCCGACTCATGTCCCCCCACCCACTCACCCACCCAGCAGTGACAGGCACCTGCCAGCTTGCCCCGACTCATGTCCCCCATCCACCCACCCACCCAGCAGTGGCAGGCACCTGCCAACAGGCCTGACTCATGTCCCCTCACCCACCCAGCAGTGACAGGCACCTGCCAGCAGGCCCCGACTCATGTCCCCCCACCCACCCAGCAGTGACGGGCACCTGCCAGCAGGCACCGACTCATATCCCCCCACCCACTCCACCACCCAGCAGTGACAGGGACCTCACAGCAGGCCCCAACTCATGTCCCCCACCACTCATCCACCCAGCAGTGACAGGTACCTGCCAGCAAGCCCTGACTCATGTCCCAACCCAGCAGTGACAGGCACCTTCCAGCAGGCCCCGACTCATGTCTCCCCACCCACTCACCCACCCAGAAGTGACAGGCACCTGCCAGCAGGCTCCGACCCATGTCCCACACCCACCCGAAAACACACCCACCCAGCAGTGACAGGCACCTGCCAGCAGGCCCCGACTCATGTCCCCCCACCAACCCAGCAGTGACAAGCACCTGCCAGTAGGCCCCGACTCATGTCCCCCCACCCATTCACCCATCCAGCAGTGACAGGCACCTGCCAGCAGGCCCCGACTCATGTCCCCCCAGAAGCAGTGACAGGCACCTGCCAGCAGGTCCCGACTCATGTCCCCCCACCCACCCAGCAGTGACAGGCAGCTGCCAGCGGGCCCCGACTCATGTCCCCCCACCCACTCACCCATCCAGCAGTGACAGGCACCTGCCAGCAGGCCCTGACTCATGTCCCTCCACCCATAGCAGCGACAGGCACCTGCCAGCAGGCCCCGACTCATGTCTCCCCACCCACTCACCCACACAGCAGTGACAGGCACCTCCCAGCAGGCCCCGACTCATGCCCCCCAACACGTCAACATGATCCACAGTCATGGGCCTTATGGCCACCCAAATCACACCCCATGCCACCCCAGTTCAAACACACAACCAAGTATTACATCCAACCCACATTGAAATCCCCATCACATGATACATCCCAAATGACAAGTATGCATATCAATTAGGAGATGGGGTGGGCACTGCTTAAATTTCTACTTGTTAGTTATTTTGCAGTCAATTGTGGGGGCTCACCCTTGAGCCTAGGCACTAGGTTCTAAACAATATCCATACAGTAGGGCTGGACAACTTCCAACCCTGGGTGAGCTCGCTCTCACTCCCCTCGACGGGTTTCAATTCACTCTCATCAGTAATTTATATGTCTTTCATTAAGTAATCCACCATTCTTGTTATGATATTACAAATATTTCAATTGTTTATTTATTTCTGGCCAATCAGTGTTTCAAAGTTATTGCCAATGCATTTGGACCTCTGTCCATCTTCAGGGCTATCAACACTATCATTTACCAATCAGTGACATTCCCATCATCATGACCCATTCCCAATGATTCACCAAAAAGTGAAATTAATAAAGTAAATACATGCACATACCAGGTTAAAGTTGTGTTCCATCATGGCGGTCAAATCAATATGACAAATCAAAAAATACAAAAACATCCATTATAGATCATATTTAAGCCTCATTTCACAATATGATCTCATAACATACCAAACGCTTTCTACCTGTTTAGCTTTTTGTCCCCAGAGTGTACGTTCACCTCTATTGTCAGTATCCTTATCTAGCACCTGTTCTCTGAAACTGATATTTATATGTATGTATAGTTATTTCCTCGTCTGTGGTCTCCACCCTCCTGTATTTCCACTTAGCCTCCTCCTCCGTTGTGCTTACATCTACTCTCCTGCTCTCCGTATGCGCCAGCTATCCGAAAAGAGCTGCCGCCACTCGTAATAGCGTTTATAGACGCTACTCATTCTCACGCATGCGCGCAACTGCACGCGATGTCGTATTACGTTTCAATAATCTCCTCCACGCATGCGCGGATGTGTCTTCTCCACAATTCGGAAGTGTATTGCATATATCTGCTCATGTGACTGTCTGTCTATTTTAATAGACTTAACTCTGAGACTCAAGGTCTATTTGGCTACGCAACAACTGGTACTCACTATGAAATCACATCTATTTAATGTGCGTACATTCGCATTAACAACTTGGATCATGGGGACCCCCGCTTACGCTGTGGTCCCGTTGGTAGTGTCTCTATATTGTGTAGTGTGTAAATGTAAATGGTATGCTTATCAAAATATTAATTATATATCAAACAACTGCCATTACAACTTTAATCACTTTAACCGGACAATCCCTTACCGGTGGGTCAATTTTCAATACATACTCCCAAAGGGGGGTGTTAGTAAGTGAAAGAGTCCACTGTTAGGCAGTGATTAGCTGCCTTACGTCCCACAGGGAAATAAACCCTTGCTGGACATATCGTGAACTCCAACAAGTCCTACAGCTCACTCTTTGATGTCCAGGGCCAGGGCATCATCGAACTCCATGTCGATGTCCCAAAGGCGGGCCTCTCTCCTGGCCCTGAGGTCTCGCAGGGATGCAGTCATGGACTGTTCCAACTCCCTGCGAGTTTCCTCGAGGTACTCAGCCCGCCTCAACACCCCGCGCATGGAGAACTCCGCCCTGACCATAATGAGCCGGGCCTCTTCCGCCCGCCACCGCTCCGTATCTATCCGCTGGCCCAACCACTGCCACACGGAAGACACTCCCATTCCAGGGTCTTCCTGCCCTCCGGCCAATGCCTGCCCCTCTGATGTTGATGGCCCTGAGCCATCATCGCTCCTACCATGAGCCTCCTGCTGCTATCCATGTTCCCTGCCCGATGATGATGGCACATCCTCCATCTGCTGGTCTCCAGTTGGTGGGGTGTCCACCCCGGCTGGACCTCCGACCCCCGACTGTGGCAGGGATGTGATCTCCACCAAGCTGGTTGCGTTGGTCAGAAAAGGTCCGCAGGGGGCCCTGGTGGAATCTGGGCCCAAAGACGGCAGGGAGAACGACTGGCGCATTGTCTCCACAGAGGAGGAGAGGGCCGCCAGAGTGCTCAACACATGTAGGAACCCTCCGACCAGGGCCCCTCCCAACTGTGCCACGTTGCCACGCAGCTCTTTGTGATGGCATGCGTGGTCCCCCAAGGAAGCATGCACGTCATCACGAATGTCACGCGTGCGCAACGGACAGGCCTGGGATGGGGCATCCCTGCTGGTGCATGGTGGTGCAGTCACAGGGTCAAGGACAGTGACATGCACAGGCCCCTCTGCGGTGACCTGTGCTGCCTCCTGCCCCTGGCCCTGGACTGCACCACTTGCACCAGTGGTACCACCCCCACCAGGCCCCATGTGCGGCTCAGTAGCAGCCTCCTCCTCCTCTGTGTAGACCACCAACCTGATAGGCTCCGCACCGTCTTCCGCCATCGCAAGCCCCTGTGGGGGCTCACCCGGCCCTTCCGCTGCAGCCGTAGTGGCAGACGCGGTACCAGTCCCCTCGCTCCTGGATGATGGTAATTCCTGGGATGGTGGCTGGGCATTGCGTCGCTGGCTGGTGGAGGCATCCCCGCTGCTTTGCTCGACAGCGCTGTCTCCGCCCTCTTCTTCACTCGATGCTGTGTAGAGGAAGACATAGAACACAAGCATCAGGGTACTGTACAATAGTCCCCTAGACAGGAAGCAATAGCACATGAGTGGCACTGTCAAACGTCACTTTCATCCTGTCCCTCCACAACACATGGGTCAATGCAGGCAACACACATGCAGAAACAGGCACGGCGCATGAAAGCAACATTAGCATCCATGTACAAGGGCCTCTATTGACATAAATGTTGTCTTCAAACTCACATGCATCATGGGTCATACTGATCCCATGCACACACATCACCGGAGGCTCATGCCTCCGGCCTCGTACACCACGGACACAGTGGATACAAGAATGACTAGACTGCATCAGTGAATCAACACATCGTCAAGGACATGTGTCATGCATCCATGGCATTTCAAAGTCACACACACGCTACTCAGACACATACGCATGTACACCATACATGTCCATGACAGCAGCACCACCCATATCTCACACCCCATCCATGTCCAAGAACAGAGACAGGCATGCATTCATGTGTGCATTCCCCCTGCTGCTCCCCATGTTGCATTGTAACACATGCACCATCCATGTGGTTCACGCATGGCTGGTCTCACATGCAGCACCATGATGTCCCTGCACACACACATCCATAAATGGCCTACGTCACACATACAGGCAAGTATCTGACTACCAGCACACTGCAACATGCCCTGTTTCACACAGCAATGCATGGCCACTTACCGCTCAACTCCAGACGGGTCTGCCTCTGAAGAATCTGGACATGGAGCTCTGGGTTTATGCGTTCCAGGACCCTCGTCTGGATGTTGGTCAGGCTGACCCAGCACCCCTCTGCATCCTCTGCCTTCAAGAGGCCCTTGGCCTTGTTGACGGTCCTGGACCTGAAGTCCTCCCAGCGCTTCTGGACGTGTTTGATGTTGCAGGTTGCCACCCCCTCCCCACTGATGGCAACCATTACGTCCTCCCACATCCTCTCCCGTACTTCCTTGTCGGCGCGCGATCGTGTGAAGAGGGCATCATAATGCCCCAGAACTTGCTCCACCAGGATACCAACTTCCTTATTGCTGAAGCTGGTAGCCCTCTGCCTCTCTGGCTGGGGGTCGCCAGTGGTCTCAGATGGTGCTTGCCCCGACATGGCGACCCCCGAGGCAGGTGTGGGTGGGCAACTGGGTCCTGGGGCTGGGCTGTGGAGCAATGGTATACCAGTCGGGAGTCTTCTGTTCCAGCAGGGGTGGACACAGCAACTGGCACCAAATAGCAGGGCACGTGGGCATCAGGCAGGCAGGAGCAGATGGCAGGTGGGAGCATGCTGAGGGCTCTAGGGGAAGGGAAATGGCAGGAGCGTGGTCTTCCGTGTGTTGTTGCGTGGCCAACTTGATACAGAGTGATTTGGCACGTGAAAAAACTGCACGTCAGCGTGTAATTCAAGGAAAGGCCCTTAGCGCGTAACCACGTCTGTGACGTTATGTGCATGGGCGTTTCCCTCGTGACGGGTGCATAGTGATTCAGCACGTGAAAAAACAGCACGTCCGCGTTTAATACGTGTAATCCGAGGAAAGGGCCTAAGCGCGTAAGTGACGTGACACGCGCAGGCGTTTCCCTCAGCACGAGTTAAAGGTGAGCGGGGCCAGCAGTTCGCTGTACATGCCTTTCGTGGAGACCGACGTGTGTGTTGCTACTTCGTGTTCTTTCGTGCGCCATCACAACTTCACAGCTATCAAGGACGTACCTCTTCTTTTGGCAGGGGTATTGGCTATGTGTGCTTTTCATTATCACGCTAGTCTGACGGTGAGTCGCACACGCTATTTTTCCCACTGCGTGTGCTCCTGTGTATCGCGTACCCATTTTTGAGGTCATAGTAGCTTGCGTGTCCCACGTGTACTTGTTTTTCATGTCCCTGGGTGCCACTGTGTACTGCGGGAGGTAAATTCCACACACGTGGGCTACCGGGGGTTGCGTGCACGGTTTTACTGCAGTTTTGGGGTACCTGAGCATTGCATGACAAGTCACTTTATCACAGGGGTCACATACAGCCTTTTCAGGTGCTTGAGTGCTGTTAACATCTTATATCCCACCCCTTTCACCCCAATTGCCCAGGACAATTGTCGTGTACACCTCCCATTGGCACTACCCCATCTGTACCGGCACTACTCCATCTGTGCCATGGCTGGGAGGCCACGAAAGGTGAGGGGCACCTCAGCTGGGCGTACTCCACATGGCGGGTGTGGGCAGGGACTTGGCCGGGGTGACCAGGGAGTAGGGGGGCTCCAGGGTGTCCAGGGTGGCTGCAGAGGGGGAAGAGGCAGGGGTGCAGCAGCTTGGCACGATGTAGTGCCAAGTGTTGGTGCAGTCATGCCACCACCCCCTTGCGGTTCCAGCAGATGCCATTCTTGTATCTGACACTGACGGCCATGAGACCCGGCAGTCCGTTTCATCGACTGCCACAGGCCCAAAGGTAGTGGGAGCTGCAGGTGCAGCTGTGGACACCATCACCCAGGCTCAGGTTCTGCCAGAACAGGCTGCGTTGGCACTTGAAGAATCCATGGCAGAATCCCAGGTGGTCAGGAGGCACACCATAGGTGCACGCAGGGCTGCCCTGACCGAGGCACGTGTCCCTGGGGCAGCAATGTCATCTGCTGCCCCGACCAGCCGGGTGTTGGCAAGTGCAGGGCCAGATGCATCCAAGAACATCCCGGTTGTGAGTCTACCAACCAGGACAGTCCTGGTCAATGACCCTGGCACAGCAGATGTTGCTGTGCAGGGTCCATTCCAGGGCACCCAGCAGCCACTGACGCAAGTCAGGGCCTCACTCCATGTTCCGCCTGCCACTCCCTCGGCTCATTCCACCAGCGCCACTGCCCATAATAATCAGGGTGGCATTTGCCAGCCAGGGTCTGGACCAGCGTCCAAGAGGAGGAGGTTTTCACCTGCAGTACAGGCTGGGACCCCAGACACAGCTATGGCCTCCAGCACGTCGAGGAAGAAGCCTTTCAGCAAGCAGTAACTGGAGTTCCTCGTGGACTATGTGCGGGACCACAACCGTGACAAGCTAGTGGGGCTGAATTGTCAAACTACGGCTGCTCATGGTGATAACCACTGGAAGCAAGTTGCGGCACGTGTGAGTGCATTCGGCCATGAGGTGCGCACGGCGCAAGAGTGCAAAAAGCATTGGAATGACCTCAAACACAGCGCTAAGGCGTGGTGTACCTCAAATTACAACATGACTCTGTTGACTGGCAGTCGGCTGGCACCTGAGGAGGAAGACCTCACTCCGCACAAGTCACTTATTGCAGAGTTCATACCAGCAGAATTGGTCGAAGGAGCGAGAGAGATGCAGGACTTTGATGCCCAGTCCAGTGAGTGTTGTTGCATGTTTGTCGAGGCCATGTTTGTTTTACTTGTGTGATGTGTTGTGCATGACTGGCACTACATGTCATGTGTACATGGTTCTCATGTGCAAGGCATGCAATGCTTCACTGATGCATGCCTGCTGTGCAGGATGGTGGACATGTAGAGCAGATGTGAACTGTCCTCATCACCACATTTGCACCCTACTCACATGCTAGTCACCCGGATGCCCCTCCGGTCCATGTTCCAGCTCACTGGCCCTTCTGCATGTAGCCTGTGGTGTCCTTCCTCTCAGCACTGGGGCTATGTCATTGTATGACTGACGTGCATGTGTCCTTTGCCTGCATGCAGGTACTCCACGTAGGCATGCTCCCTTGCCCCTCCACCCCCCCTGCACCCCAATTTCACCATTGCACTGGTGTGCATCATTTTGCTGTGATGCAATGCTCTGTTCAAGCCTCCTGTGTACATGCAAACTTCCACCAGCCAACCGGCCAGACACATGCAGTGGGGTACATCCTGTCCTTCATGCAGGCTGTCTCACTTGGACTGTGCAGATGGCAGATGCTCCACAGGGACATGAGTGCCCATTCATGCTCCATGTGAATTCCATGCATGCCCCTATGTGTCCTTGACTGGATGATCATTGTAGTACGTGTCCAGGGTGACCTACATGTCATGGCATTTCATGAGCCTTCCTGTTAGGACAGTTTTTCTGAGGTCCAATTAAGAGCCTAGCAAAACCATTCTACTGAGGCAGTACAAGACTCCACTCTTAGTATAAGGATGCACCACCTGAGTTCGGGGTAGCATAGACAGAGCAGCCAGGATTATCTTAGGAGGGCGAGAGGGCAGTAGATACAGTACAAATGAAATTGTCATACAGATGATCAAAAGAAACACTGAAACACTATGTATTGTAAAAATAAAGGATTTATTTTAAATACAGGTAGGTCCAGATAAATCTAGGGGCTAAGTAAGTACTAACACATTATATGAAATCACAATATAAACCATAACACTATACTTGAAAGTACACAGACCCAAGTATAGACCTTATTTGGAACACCTAACAGAAGTTCTAGGGAAGTTAAAACCTTGTTATACACATTTAGCATAGGTCAAGCCTATTCTTTGGAAGTAAAAGACCAATGGTTACTTTTAGATTACTTTTGGTAATACAAGGACAGTAGGCCCTTCCAGTTGTACAGTGACTCTTGGAACAAATCACATAAACAGTCAACTGGACAATATACTTTTGGTGAGTAGTGAAACACTTATTCTAGGTGCAGTAAACTCCTATAACTACTTTGGTCATAACACACACTTATACCAGGTGAGTAAAACCTAAGGATGTAATATACAATTACAGATGCTTTGGAAATCAGGGAACCCCAGATGGAGGTAAGCAATAACTCTGGTAACTTGTTTTGGATGGCACACAACTAACACAAGGTAAGTACAACCCACTTACTTTAACTTCACAATGAAGGGGAAAGTAAAACCCAATGTCACACTTTACTGAATAGTTATTCGAGGTAGGCAACAACCTAATGTAGACTTATTAAGGACAGTCTAGCAGCAAGTCAGGGGAAGCAGGACCCAGTTGGGGACACTTATACAGTCATCCTAACAGGACTAACCTGGTGATTCCAACAGTTGGAGGACACTCATACAATTACCCTACAGGAATAATCTTCTGAAAGCAACACATTACTTTTGTAAAGAGGCACAACCTAATCACAGGAGAGTAAAATACCTTTACATCTACTTTCTTTTAGACTGGTAAAACAGTGGCTAAGGAAGAAAAGATGTTAACCATACTTTTAAGAATAGTGCATCACACAATCAAGATCAGTAAGAACTTTTGTAACTGTTCACTCTGAGTATTACAGTTACCCACCAACTCTTTACAAGTAAGTAAAACACTTGATTTATTTTCTAGGCAGAAGTCCCAATCCCTTCAAAGTCATTCCCTTAGAGCATGAGTGTTCTCAGTGGCAGAAGGGGGGTCACTAGGACAAGTGACCAACAGGCAGTGTTAGAATAAATTCTTTAGTAGCAAAAGTCAGAGTTCCTTAGGAAAACTGGGCAAACAGGTGAGTACTTTACTTCTAGGGTTAGAAGAGGGCCCAGGGGCTTCACAGAAGACACCCCAGCAGGATTCTAGCAGTGGGACTGGGTGTACTGGATGAGGGACCTCCCTATCACAGAAGATACCCCAAAGCTACACAGAAATCCCAACAGGCTTAAAGTAAGTATATACCCAAGCCAACACAGTACCTCTGCAATGAAGAAGAGATTGCAGCAGGAGAATTTCAGGGACTGCAGCCAAATACCCGGTCAGTGGATTCCTTGTCCTGGAGACTGAACATAAGACCTCAGAAGGGACTTTGCAGCAGGGATTGATGAAGAAGGCTCTAGGCAAGATTTCTCTCACGGCTGAATGTGGTTCTGCGGGTTTGGGCCTTTTCAAGGAGCACAGAAAAAGACAGAAAATCGTGGTTGAATTCTCGTCGTTACAAAGGTCAAGCACTCTCGGGAGGGGACTTTTCAGACTCGATTTATGTCTCAGGAGATACACCAGGATGCCCACGAAGTTTCAGTGAGATTCGGAATTCGGAAGACCATGCACCGCACAGTGGCTGGAGATACCAGGGTATTGGGGTATTGCAAGAACGCAAGGTCGCAGCAACCCATGGATGGCTCAAAATGCAGGTCGTCTTGAGTCTAGTGGGTCTCACCAGGCTCTGGGTTCGGGTCATCATTTTCGGAGACCCCAGGTCGATCGGAAGGAAGGGCTGCAGCAGGCTCTGGTTACTCAGCAGGATCTCTGGTCGCTGGAAATCATTCCTGCCGCTTTTCCTTTGTCATCCTCTTCAGTTTTCTGTTCCAGTGGTCGACATGATTTCAGCTTCCAGGTTTCCAGTATTTATCAGGAACTACAACACAACCTAAGCATTCTCTCCCCGCATTTTACAAGAAAGGGGTGTCTGGCTGTTCAATCAGGACAGCCAGCCCCTCACTGGGATTTGGCCCAGTTGAAGGAAGGCATGAGATAAAGGAGGGGGAAGTTTTGGATCCTCCCCCACTTCCTGTGCTTACAGACTGACTGGAGCCTGGGCGGGGTGTCCAGGGGACTCCCCCCAAAGACAAAACTCAAACAAAGGAATTTTCCACCCTGGATGTCAGGGGAAGGAACAAGAAACAACAAGAAACACTAAAATGGCAGAAAAAGAAGACATGGGCCATTTTGGTAAAATAAGCACCCTTAGGTGCCTTTACTGCAGCTGTGATAACAGCCCATGGTAAAGGTGCACCAAATTAGTAAAATGTATCACTGGCACCAGCCATTAAAGGTAAGCTTGTCACTGTAACAGAATTGTTACTGTTTTAAATGTGAAAGGGGACACCTTGTATCTCCCCAGCACTCCACATAAGGTTGGGTGTGCTGGTTTCACAGAATAAAATGTAAAAGGGATCCAAAGTTCCTTTCTACCCTTGGGAACTGTAGTTCACTCAAGGTTAGCACAAGAAAGTTAAATGGGGAGCCCCTAGGGCAACCCAGCAACAACAGGCACTTATTGCCAATAAGTTGTTAGACATGATAACTTTAAAAATACACTATGGAGAGTCTTAAAAATGACACCCATAAAAAGAGTTAAAGACAGGTGAGTGTGGAAAAAGGTTCCCACTCAATGAGGTAGTAATGAAAAATATCCCACTAGAAAAGGAAAAAGTTCTGGAGTTGAACCAGGAAAGGAAGATTTACCAGTTCTGTGGAAATCTTACCTAACACTCGTCCCCCCCAGACTAAGGAACAGGAGAAGCTAATCCTCACCTGGATGGATCTCTTGTTTCAAGTCGGTTAAACTGTTTGCTGAGTCAACTAGCAATCTTTTTGTAACCCTTGCTGTGATACTTTTCTTATATTAGTTATCATTTGCAAACTATATGACCTACAAGTAGTGTTGGGCACTTTACTCTTGTCTAAGGTACAGGGGATCTGATTAGACAGTCCCTCAGAAGTTGTGACAATCTCTGAATTTACAATAGGCTTTTTAAAAGGGTTCTTATAAAGAAATCCCTTAGACCTAGAGGGGTCTCCATGATTCCTCACCACCTCTCTCATATGAGCGGGTTGGGTCCCAGGTATCCTAGTTGGAGGGGTTGTGGCAAAGCATTGTACATCCTTCCACTTCATCTTAGATCTGTTTTTACCTTGGTTAGGGTTTTCCCTTCTAAGACTAGGATTTACAAGGGGGTCTTCAGCAGAAGAGCCCACAATGTCAAGGGGTTTAGCCTTAGACATATCTTTTCTGGATCTCCACCAGCTTTGAGGTTTACCAGTCCTCAAAGGCCTAGTTAGGTTTCCAACTTGTCTATCCACCCCTTCCTCATAAGCAGTGTGGGTCTAAGACATTAGAATTGGAACTGAAATGGTAGAGCATGGTTTGGGCTCCCATTTTCCTAATATTCTAAGTTTTGATTTGCCTTTGTTAGAGGTTTCCCTTCTGACAGTAGGACTTTCAGTGGGATTCACTATAGAGGATCCTAAAGGTTTCGAGTGGTCTCTTGAAACAGAGAAACTAGCCTTGTCAGAACAACTATCCATCTCTCCTGTAGGAGTAGTTGGAGACACAGGCTTTTTATTAGAAGGCCTAGTAAGAAAACTATTCTTAGGTTTCTTATAACTCTTTTTGGTTTTCAGTTTTTCAGGCCTAGAAGTTACATTCCGGGCACTCTGAACTAAAGGAGAAAACTCAATTCCTACCTTGGGGTCAAGGAAACTCCTGGCCCTCTTAGGGTTGTTAAAACACCTAAGCTTTGTACATCCATCTGGATCACCTCCACCATAAGTGGGTTTGCAGGTGCATCCAGGTTTAGAGTTTTAGGAACCACTTCCACTGTAAGTGGGTTTTCAACTGGTTCAGCCACTACAGGTTTAACTGAAGGGGCCTTTATTCTAAAAGACATACAGCACAAAGGGTGTATGACAAGAACCCTAAGGTTCTTATCAGGTTCAATAAAGTTTTTACACAGTGTTATAGATTGGACAGGAATATAAAAGTTTCTATCCACAGGGTGAACCACTTCCACTCTAGGTGGATTTTCAAAAGGCTCTTTCACCTCAGTATTAAGTGAAGGTGGGCTCACAACAGTGACCTGGTTAATGGTATTACATCATATTGGTACTAGGACAGAAGTTTTTAAGTTTCTGGGACCTAGTTGAACCACTTCCACTACATGTGGTTTTTCACGACGCTCTATCACCTTAGCAGCAGCAAAAGGTGGGGTCACAGGAGTGACCTCTAGCTTTGTGGTACTAGGGGCTTTGTCCCTAGTTGAAGTTATGGGTGCTACACCCAAGTGCCCTTCAGAGTGTCAGTTAATGACTTTTACCTCTAAAGAGGGGTCTCCTAAGGGGACTTCTCTTACTTCAAGGTTAAGAGCCTCAGCCTTTTCACAAGGGGGATCAGCTGAGTCTAAGACCACAGCTTTTCTGCTATACTCAGTATTGACAGATTTCCTAAGGGATGAGGGGACAGCACTTTTTGACCTACATCTATTCTCAGAGATCCTTAAGGAGTGTATATATGTAGAAGCTTTTTTCTTATATCTATCTATGAGAGCTGTTTTTACCCTATCTCAGTTACTTCTTTCTACTACATGTAAATCCAAGAGCACTTGGTAGTCTCTCTTGGGAAGTCTAAAAAGAACCCAGGGTATTATATCACTCTCACACAGACCAAACCTTTTACAAGTGAGGTCAAAAGTTTTCAGCCATACAACAATGTCATACTTGAGATCATACTGACTCACCAATTCTGGGAACCTGGAAGCTGTGAGACAGAAGACCTGGAAAAAGAAGAGGGGTGCAGAAAACTGTCTTCTACAGACATGTTATACTTTTTGCCATGTTCCCACATCACCAAATTGTTTTTCCACAGGAATTTTCTTATATTCAGTTCCTTAGATATCTCAGAGCACATGGTAGGCAGTAAGGTAGAGGCAAGAGAAGGAGAGGGGGCGAACTAACATCCTCCTCATCAGAACCCTCATATTCCTCCTCTGAGGAGTTTGGGCAGCTGTCTTAACCCTCACCACCCTCACTCCCAGCAATATTGTAAGGAGTGGACATAGGTTCACTGAAACCATGCATATGGTCCCATAACCTTTGTAATAATTCAAGCTTACTTCCTTCACAATTGAGGCCCTTCTCTATACACATTATGACCACATTTTCCATGGCAGCATAAGAGTAGTCCTCGGGCCTAAAGCAGGCCATGGTGTTGGTTCTTGTGTTAAATACAATAAGTTCACTTTACCTTGGCTAATCCAAACCTACTGGATGGTTTCCTTTGGACACAACGTATATCAATAGTCAATCTAATGCAATCCACCTTGATCCTAGAGCATGTCAACAGTGTTAGGACAGTTTTTCTGAAGTCCAATTAAGGGCCTAGCAAAACCATTCTACTGAGGCAATACAAGACTCCACTCTTAGTATAAGGCTGCACCACCTGAGTTCGGGGTAGCGTAGAGAGAGCAGCCAGGCGTATTTTAGGAGGGCAAGAGGGCAGTAAATACAGTACAAATGAAATTGTCATACAGGTGATCCAAAGAAACACTGAAACACTATGTATTGTAAAAATAAAGGATTTATTTTAAATACAGGTAGGCCCAGATAAATCTAGGGGCTAAGTAAGTACTAACACATTATATGAAATCACAATATAAACTATAACACTATACTTGAAAGTACACGGACCCTAGTATAGACCTTATTTGGAACACCTAACAGAAGTTCTAGGGAAGTCAAAACCTTGTTATACACATTTAGCATAGGTCAAGACTATTCTTTGGGAGTAAAAGACCAATGTTTACTTTTAGATTACTTTTGGTAATACAAGGACGGTAGGCCCTTCCAGTTGTACACTGACTCTTGGACAAATCACATAAACAGTCAACTGGACAATATACTTTTGGTGAATAGTGAAACACTTATTCTAGGTGCAGTAAACACCTATAACTACTTTGGTCATAACACACAGTCATAGCAGGTGAGCAAAACCTAAGGATGTAATATACAATTACAGATGCTTTGGAAATCAGGGAACCCCAGATGGAGGTAAGCAATAACTCTGGTAACTTGTGTTGGATGGCACACAACTAACACAAGGTAAGTAAAACCCACTTACTTTAACTTCACAATGAAGGGGAAAGTAAAACCCAATGTCACAATTTACTGAATAGTTTTTTGAGGTAGGCAACAACCTAATTTAGACTTATTAAGGACAGGCTAGCAGCAAGTCAGGGGAAGCAGGACCCAGTTGGGGACAATTATACAGTCATCCTAACAGGACTAACCTGGTGATACCAACAGTTGGAGGACACTCATACAATTGCCCTACAGGAATAATCTGGTGAAAGCAAAACATTACTTTTGTAAAGAGGCACAACCTAACCACAGGGGAGTAAAATACCTTTACATCTACTTTCTTTTAGACTGGTAAAACAGTGGCTAAGGAAGAAAAGATGTTAACCATACTTTTAAGAATAGTGCATCACACTATCAAGATCAGTAAGAACTTTTGTAACTGTTCACTCTGAGTATTACAGTTACCCACCAACTCTTTACAAGTAAGTAAAACACTTGATTTCTTTTCTAGGCAGAAGTCCAAATCCCTTCAAAGTCATTCCCTTAGAGCATGAGTGTTCTCAGTGCAGAAGGGGGGTCACTAGGACTAGTGACCAACAGGCAGTGTTAGAATAAATTCTTTAGTAGCAAAAGTCAGAGTTCCTTAGGAAAACTGGCCATACAGGTGAGTACTTTACTTCTAGGGTTAGAAAAGGACCAAGGGGCTTCACAGAAGACACCCCAGAAGGATTCTAGCAGTGGGACTGGGTGTACTGGATGAGGGACCTCCCTATCACAGAAGATACCCCAAAGCTACACAGAAATCCCAACAGGCTTAAAGTAAGTATATACCCAAGCCAACACAGTACCTCTGCAATGAAGAAGAAATTGCAGCAGGAGAATTTCAGGGACTGCAGCCAAATACCCGGTCAGTGGATTCCTTGTCCTGGAGACTGAACACAAGACCTCAGAAGGGACTTTGCAGCAGGGATTGATGAAGAAGGCTCTAGGCAAGATTTCTCTCACGGCTGAATGTGGTTCTGCGGGTTTGGGCCTTTTCAAGGAGCACAGAATAAGACAGAAAATCGCGGTTGAATTCTTGTCGTTACAAAGGTCCAGCACTCTTGTGAGGGGAATTTTCAGACTAATTTGTGTCTCAGTAGATACACCAGGATGCCCACGAAGTTTCAGTGAGATTCGGAATTCGGAAGACCGTGCACCACACAGTGGCTGGAGTTACCAGGGTATTGGGGTATTGCAAGAACGCAAGGTCGCAGCAACCCATGGAATGGCTCAAAATGCAGGTCGTCTTGAGTCTAGTGGGTCTCACCAGGCTCTGGGTTCAGGTCATCGTTTTAGGAGACCCCAGGTCGATCAGAAGGAAGGGCTGCAGCAGGCTCTGGTTACACAGCAGGATCTCTGGTCGCTGGAAATCATTCCTGCCTCTTTTCCTTTGTCATCCTCTTCAGTTTTCTGTTCCAGTGGTTGATATGACTTCAGCTTCCAGGTTTACAGTATTTATCAGGAACTACAACACAACCTCTGCATTCTCTCCCTGCATTTTACAAGAAAGGGGTGTCTGGCTGTCCAATCAGGACAGCCAGCCCCTCACTGGGATTTGGCCCAGTTGAAGGAAGGCAAGAGATAAAGGAGGGGGAAGTTTTGGACTCCTCTCCCACTTCCTGTGCTTACAGACTGATTGGAGCCTGGGCGGGGTGTCCAGGGGACTCCCGCCAAAGACAAAACTCAAACAAAGGAATTTTCCACCCTGGATGTCACGGGAAGGAACAAGAAATGACAAGAAACACTAAAAAGGCAGAAAAAGAAGACATGGGCCATTTTGGTAAAATAAGCACCGTTAGGTGCCTTTACTGCAGCTGTGATAACAGCCCGCGGTAAAGGTGCACCAAATTAGTAAAAGGTATCACTACCACCAGCCATTAAAGGTAAGCTTGTCACTGTAACAGAATTGTTACAGTTTTAAATGTGAAAGGGGATACCTTGTATCTCCCCAGCACTCCACATAAGGTGGGGTGTGCTGGTTTCACAGAATAAAATGTAAAAGGGATCCAAAGTTCCTTTCTACCCTTGGGAACTGTAGTTCACTCAAGGTTAGCACAAGAAAGTTAAATGGGGAGCCCTTAGGGCAACCCAGCAATAACAGGCACTTATTGCCAATAGGTTGTTAGACATGATAACTTTAAAAAGACGCTATGGAGAGTCTTAAAAATGGCACGCGTAAAAAGAGTTAAAGACAGGTGAGTGTGGAAAAAAGGTTCCCACTCAATGAGGTATTAATGAAAAATATCCCACTAGAAAAGCAAAATGTTCTGGAGTTGAACCAGGAAAGGAAGATTTACCAGCTCTGTGGAAATCTTACCTAACACTTCCCATGCCCACTCTGGCTCAGTCCTTCGTCCCACACATGTTTAGAGTGTGACAGTCTGTGTGGGGCACAGGCCTCACACTGTTTCAGGCCCACTGACTCTGTCCAACTGGTGTAGTGTCTTCTGCACACATGGGTGTATTACTGAGGGTTCATCATGTGTCCTGCTTACTGTCCCATCATCATCTGCTGTGTTGTCAGTTGACTCAGATGATGCAATTGATGCTAGTCAACACTGTCTGCCAATACACAAGTCTCTGGTCATCCTTCTGATACCATGCAAGCCATACCTGCATTTCGACTTAGGGGGAGGGGTGGTTTGCTTGTAGCCATGCAACCCATTGCATGCACATTGCACATGATGCCTGAACTTGCCCTTGCACTGCCTTCACATATATTGATGCAATTCATGATGCTCATGTTCATGTAGATAGTGGCTAACGTACACATGTACTGCACTGCATCAATCCACTTCTGAGCCGTGTTACACCGTTCTACAAGCCTACTCACTGATGTCATGTCAAAGTGACCTTGCATGCATGGCAGGTTCTCAGTTGTGTCTGACATGTCTGCTTGATGTGTTGGCTGTCTGTGTGATGTCTATGTGTGTGTGTGTTGCATCAGGTCCATTTGTCAGGGGTGAGTGATTCTGATGTGGACGCTCCTCTGTCTGCAACACCTGCACTGAGGGGCCAGACGGTGGTGGGACCTCTGCCTGTGGTGGATCGGGACACAAGCTCACCCTCCACACCAGTCACTGATGTGCCTGGGACATCACGTCGATGGGGGAATGTAGTCCTGCAGCTGCGGGCGGTGCCGACCCGACAAGGACGGCCGGTCCTTGGGACCCACAGGTGTCAAGCCCGGCAACGTGGTGGCCGCACGCCACCGAGGTATACTGAGTGGGAGCAAAACATGACTGCCAATTCAGAACGCCAGGGGGCAGCAATGGAAAACATTGATGTGAGCATGGAGCGTGTGGCCCAATCTGTACTCCACACTGCTAGGCAGGTGCTTCTCCAGCAGCAGGTGGCACAGTCCACGGCCCGCTCGCTCAGGCTGGGCATGGCGGCCTCAGACAGGGCACGCCAGGCTGAAATGTTGTCTTTCCATCAAGCAATTGCTGTTCACGCAGAGGCCCACATGGAGGCCTTGAGGGCTGAGTATGAGTCCCTCAGATCCACTCTGGGTGTCCTCTTGATGTTCCAGAGGGTGCGGTCAGAGGAGAGGTTTGAGCAGCTTGAGCGTACCATCTCGGCTGAGCTACGTGCTTGCCGGGAGGTGCATCAGTTGTCCAGCAAGGCCACGCAGGAAGAACTCCGTGTTACACGTGTTACCTTGCAAGAGGAAGTACGTGTATCATGGGAGGTTATGCATGCTGACCTACGTGTAATCGCCAAACAGAACCAGGTTCACCCGTCCGGCAGACTTGCCACTGACGAGGGGCAAGCTGCGCCTAGGTGTGGCCAGGCTCCTGTACCATGTCAACCTTTTCAGGAAGAGGCTGACTCGGACGACTAGATATCTCCCACACAGGTCGGGCTGTGCAGGCGTTAAACCCATGGAGGGTTTTTTTTTGTCTCAACATCATCGCATGTGGGTGTTGAGGTGCACCCTGTACCTCTCCCCTCCTCGGTGCCCCCCCAGGTCGTATGTGGCCATTTTTGATTTTTGATTTTAGTTTAGTTAGTTAATGTTGACTATTTGATTGTTATTTTAATTAGGTTATGTAGGTTGTTCATTGTTAGTTTAATTAGCTAATATAGTTTAATATTGTTGGTCTATTGTGCATTCATGTGACGGTGTGGTGCTTTGTGGCTTTCGAAAGCATCCACTGTCTGTTCCAGCTGGGCCCTTCAAGCTTGTCTCATGTATGAGTTTGCAGCTTGGGGTCCTGACTCACATAGGCCACTCCTGCTTCCCTTATCCATGGGCTTGGTAGGATGGTTCGGTGTAATAGACATTTACACAAGGTCTTTGGACTTTCATCATAACTGTGGCCTGTCTGCTGCTGTACTACTTGTGTTAACACCCCTAGTGGGGATTTGTAGTGTTTTATCCACCCCATGTCTGTAATCATTTTGGGTGAGTACGTGATTGATGTCTCCATTAATTGATGTGGATTGTGATGTATGTTATTTTCATGCCTGTATATGTGCTTGATGGCCTTCATGCTGTAGACAGTAGCCTGCACCCTTGGCCTGTCAAAGTCACACTGATGGTGGGAGGAGTTTGGATGTAGCTCAGTAACCTGGCCCAGTGACAACCAGCATGAAGACACACACACAGGGAACTTTCAAGCCTTATTAATATCTTTTATGCCCTTTCTGCAGGAAAATGAGCCTCCACTCTACCTTTGGCAGCAGACACAGGGACGAGTAATCCTGATGACTGGCCATGTTCGGTGGTGCAGACATGTGCATGTGTACGCAAGCAGAAGCACAGGGCTTGTGCTCAGACGTCCCACAGAAGCAGACGTGTTTCCATCCAGGAGATCCAGGCAAGGTGAGCAGCACAAGGGCCCACACCGCAGCCAAACTTCCACCAGGCCACTTGCACATGCATGCTAAGTAGCACCAGTGCTGGGGAGCTTTGCCAGGCATTGTTGGAGAAGCGCACAGTACAGCTGACATGCGTTGAGGGCCAAATGCAAAGTGGCTTTACAAGTTGTCAGGGGCACACGCAGGGGCCATCGAACATATCCTTGAGTACACCCTGCTCCATTGAAGCAGAGTTATTACGACAGCAGCGTTCCTAGCCAGAAACTGATACAGTGCACAGGGACAACCTGCGAGGCACAGACTCGTGTGCAGTGCATTTCATGTGCATGTGCAAATTGCCACCTGTACTACCTATTGAAATCTGTGGCTGCCAGAACACAACTTGTACTGAAGTTACACCTCGCTATACACGTGTAGCAGCTCACCCAGGGAACATTGTATCATGTGTGATTCTTGACGCATTGGTCTTCCATTTCCCGCGTGCCCACATGCACCTTCCTTACAGCATTGACAGTGTGTGAACCATAAGGGGGCCAAGCTAACATATGGGTACAAAGCAGCAGACAGGAGTATTTGTTTGTGGAGGAGTCACTTACTTTGGGGCATGGATGGTGTTGTTTGTGTGTGTTGTTAACACACATTCAGATTAGTAATGCATGCTCTCTTTGCAGCATTGAACTGCTCCTGTTACCAGACCTGAGAGTACGCAGGCAGGAGGCCAGCACTCACCCCAGAGATAAGTCTCTCTTTGGCTTGCATTTGACTCATTTGCTACAATGTGCATGATGAACATGTTTTCTCAGACTGAGTATGTGTTATTGTGAATAGTATTTTTTTGTATTTTGACTACTTTCCGTTGCTAATCCGACTCCCATCTCCTGCCCCTCTTTCCGGTTATCCTGCATACAAATGCCTGTCCAAACAACATATCCCTGACCCTCCTTCCCAGCCGGGGTCTCAGAGGCCTGTATAAGTTTGACCTTGCAGGTGCCCAGACCACGGAGGGGGTGGTTGGTTCGTGCCACTCCTGCGCCGGGACACCGGAGCTGTGACACTACCCATCAGTTGTGGCATCCTCATTGTATGTTATGTACCATAAATGGAACCCATCCTGTAGGACCATTGCTCAACTGTGCTACCTTGGTTGTTCTATCATTGTGCTTATACATGTGCTTTGACATGTCCTGCTACTTCAAGTGATCTACTGGAGACTCTTCCTGGGTTTTTTGGTGCCTACAGGCTTTTTCCCTGGTTTGTGGGTTTGGCTCCTTGGAGTTCTCTGCGATTTGGTATTTTTACCAGTCAAGGTGGCCTCTGAGGGGGCTGGACCCTATTTACACGCAAGCTGGAACATGGAGACCAAGGGGTAGGGTGATCCTGTATACAGGTAGACTTGAAGGAATAAGGCTACATACCCCAGGCACAGTTGTTCAGAAGATCACAGTGATGTGTAAATGAGGGATGGCCTTTTGTTGTTGGGCAGTTGGCTTGGGCTACAGTGTTTTGGGCACTCTGACATTGTAATTGTGGGGTACTATGTACATGATGTGTTGTGCTGGTCAATGCCTGTTCCTGTGTTGTCTTTACTTTTCAGGTGTCAGGGGATTGGTGTGGTTTGACACGCTGGGTTGTTCACATGGGCAATGTTCACATGTAATGTTTACAGGACACTGAGGATCACTTTATTTCACATGCATATATTGAGTGAATGTCCCTAATGACACACACAGTTGCACAATGATCAACCACACGTACAACCACCCTTCCATGGCCACAGGTGCACACAGATTGCATTCTCGGGCCCGCTGTGTCCCTGCAGCACATGATCTATTACCATTTGGGTATCCTGTACATGCTTCATTTGGTTATTGATTTGATCTGTCATTTTTATGTGATGCTCAAGGTGTATCTGCAACACAATGGCTGCTCAATGTGCTGTGTGCTGAGCAGTGTGTTGCAGGAGACACACACAGCACACAGGTTCGGCAGTAGGGATTTTGTCATGCCCAATGTGCATGTGAACAGGCATTCAGTGTTGTGTTCATGCTATGACTGGTGGAAAGCATTTGTGTCTGACTTTGTATGTGTGGGAGGTTGTGGTCAGTCATTTCATCTGATTCCATGTCAGGCATCATTGTCTTGTGCCAGTTTTCATTTATGACATGTCACTTCGTATCTTACTGGTCATGTGTTGACCTTTTGCTATTGCATGCCATGTCATGGTGTGGCAGACAAGGGTGATGTGGGTTGGGAGGGTTTGGGTGACATACCAGGGATTGTGATGGCCTGTTTTGTGGGGGGCGGAGGGGGTGATACACCTGACATGTGTTCCTTTTGCTCACACAGGATTGGTTATGTTTACGTAGCTAGAGATGCACACAATGTAGCACTTCCGTGGCAACATTCTCAGGGTGGGAAGGTTGTGACAGTTGACTGTCTCTTTGTCATCACCGATTGTCACCTGGTATGTGCCAGGCTTGTGTGCACTCTGCAGGGGTGGAAGTTTAGGTGAAAAATGTGGCCACAAGCTGGGTCTGGGACGCCTCGCCACGTGCCCTTTCCCCTCCCATGGGCAGCGCTCGTGCCTGTGGTTGGGGATGTGGGGGCACCAGCATGTCCACCGGTACGTCCCGCCATGTTGCAACATTGTGCAGGACACATGCTGCCACAATGATCCTGCACACTACTGGGGGTGCATATAGTAGCTGGCCGTCAGAGCGGTCAAGGGAGCGGAAGCGTGACTTGAGCACTCTGTATGTGCGCTCCACTATGCCCCTGGTTGCAATATGGGCAGCGTTATATCTTACCTGGGGTTGTGTGGTGGGGTTCCGGATTGGCATCATCATGTGTTTGCTCAGAGGGTAGGCACTGTCCCCTGGGGAGGTGATAATGGTTGTGATTATTGGGGTTTGTGTATTTGTCTATGTGTGACATGCATGCACAGGCATTTGTACTCACCTAGGAGCCATGTGTCGCTATGCAGCCCAGCTTCCAGGGTCCGGCTCAGGGACGACATTCTGTATATGAAACTGTCATGGGTAGAGCCAGGATAGTTTGCATAGACAGAGGTGATGATTCCCTTTGCATCGCATACGACCTGCACGTTGATGGAATACCAGTGCTTGCGGTTTCGATAGATGTGCTCAGTGGCCCTAGGTGGACGTAGGGCCACATGGGTGCAATCTATGGCACCGAGCACTTTGGGGAAGTGTGCCACCCTGTAAAAGTCCTTTGGCGTGCCCGGGTTTCCCATATTCGATTCCATGAATTTTCGTTGTTCGCGTGCGTGTGGGCGTTCCGTGTATTTCCCTGCAGTACTTCCCCAGTTACGCATTCTTTTTCATGCGTTGTTACCCATTCACCGTGTTACGCCCCGTGTCCCGCCCCCTTTTTGGTGTGTGCGCCGACGTTGTGCGCTTTCCCTGTGCGTGTCGCGCACAGCGTTCGGGATGTTGCAATGACGTGTGCGCCCGTGTGCGCCCGTGTGTGCCACTCACGGATTTGGCGCACATCCTGTGGAAAACACGCGCAGGCTTTTCCTTGAATCGCATGCGTGCGCTTTGTTTTTCACGCTTGCGCCAGCTTGCACAAGCTTGCGCTGAGATATCCGGCGTACATTTGTTCCATGAATCGGCCCCATAGTGTTGACACCTGAACTCTGGCATCAATCAAGTGATTTCACTTAACCTGTAGGGGATGCCAAACACCTAGAGGGTTATATAGTGTTATATTGTTTAATATTTGTATATTTTAGATTTGATTGTCTAAATGTGATGAAAACATACATGAATCTTTTATAAAATCACAGCTAAACAAAGAGACAAGGACACACTATTCCCTCATACAGTTTATTTGAATACTGTTGCACTTTATTTGTTCTTGCACTTTTATGCATTGTGCACTTCATGGTATGTTGCAATACTGGTCTTGCATTTTTGCAATGAGAGAACATATTTTCCCTGTACTGTTGTTCTAAGATTATCTAGTGTGGTGTAGTGTCTGTGCATGATTATTTTTTTAGGAAATCTTTAAAATTGGTATTTCTGATATAAAACATGTTGCTTATATTATGAGGTGTTCTATATACAATAGTTGATAGATTTGTGGAACTTATATGATAAAAAATATTATGCAATTCAAAAGCGCTTATGAAATTGGGCATTGTGGCACCATCATACAGACCTAAGGGTGTCCCTTTTGTTGAGGTATTACGAGGGCAGGGCTAATCTCCTAGATTTGTGATTGATTCACATAGGTCATCAATTTCCCCTATATCACCACTACCTTTGTGTCCCTTTTAAGTCCGAATCCTACTTAGAAATCAACCCGAAGTGTGTATTCTTCAAGAAAAAATTATAAATTGATGGTAGTTAACTCGAGCATAACAGCAGTTAAGTAGACTAAAGGCATGCCAAGTCCTTTGGGTGTTTTTCTTTCTTTATTTTTAAATAGCATTTACTACTACTTACTTCTAATGTCTCGTTACTTTACCCATCTGCAACACGGCAATATTTATTCATTCATTAAATACGTTGGTTCGGATAACAAATCCATTAAACGAGCACATAAATACAGATGACTGGAAACCATTAAAGCACAGGATTAAAAGGGCAACATTACATCATACAAGGCATATATTAATACATCAACATTGTCACATAACATACGAAAGAACATCCAACTGTACAGACAAAATACCATATACGATTAACTAAAACTCAAGAAACAATATCCATATGTTGTTTCCTTACATGCATTGCCCTCCTCAGATAGGATAATAATGGCCAGGCCACACAGGGCGAATCAGCCATGAGGAGATTGTGTAAAGCTGTGCAACATTGTATACAATTCTGTTGCCTCAGAACAGGGAAGATTGATTGTTACCTAATAAATAAATAGGCTTGGCAAAAAAACAAAATGTAAGAGATCCTCTGCAACTGCACAGTACAGGGGACAGCCAGGATCGACAGGGAAGCCCTGCCAATTAACAGTGTTACCCCTCAACAAGAGACAATTAAAACAGGCTCTGGTAATCAGCCCACAATCTAATTTCCTATGACTCAATAGAAGATACTATTGCATGGAATCAACAACACTCTATTGCCATTGACCAACAGCTCTCTCGATTGACCCTGTTCCTTAGCAAATAGAACAAACACTTTGTTATAAGTATTATTTTGTTCTTTGCTCAATATGCTGCATGGTGGAAAGAGTGCTGGGGCATTCATCTGCAACAAGTGAAGTTTGATATAACTGTAACCAGGGAATTGTCTTCCATTCTTATCTAGATAACAGGGTGTGATGATGTATTGGGAGAAAGCCACTTTGGGGTTTGTCCAAATTCATAACCAATGGAAAAGCGAGGCCAGGCACCATTCATCTTCCAAAAATGTAGCACCCAGTTCAACATGCACTGCAAAAGTGGGAGCAGAGCTTGGGAAACCCAGTAACCTTTTAAAAAATGTATTCGACATAATCTGCAGCTCTGACATATTCACATAGCCCCACAGTGAGGCACCATAATGCATTGCTGCCATTGTCTGTACCTCATAAAGCTTCGGAATCATGGAAAGTGGTTGACCTTGCCACAAGGCCATAAACAGGACACTCCCCCAAGTGATTAGCTCATCCTGGTTTTCCGTTTGTTTATGTGGGCTTTGCCCGACACGAGAGAAGAAAACTTTATTCCTAAAAAATCGAGTTCATGAACCCTCAGTATAACTGCCCTGTTGCTCCAAACTGTATTCATTTTTACATTTGTTCTCCCATACACGCATGTCGCAACAGCAGATTTGGCAGTGTTTATCTTTAGGTTCAAAGGATTAATGAATTCAGTATACACATTAATCAGCTTTTGGAGTGCATTAGGAATGGGAGATATAAGAACAACATCATCGGCACATGCCAGGATAGGAAAGTAACTGTTGCAAAATTTAGGATAATACACATTGGAATCCACTAGGGCCTTGTATAAGCCATAAATATAGAGAGTAAAGAGACCAGGAGCCAATACACAGTTCTGTCAGACCTGCAGGTTTATATAAAAAACGTTGTGCAGTGGCCCTGCTCCCCATAATGCACACATGCCTGGTTACCCCTGTGTATTGCCTGGAGTACTGCCAGTATCTCCACAGGGCAATCCATGGACCCGAGCACCATCCAGAGCCTCTCCCTGTTTACCTTGTCAAAGACAGTGCTCAGAACCATGAATGCCACAAAGGTAGGTTCACCCCTGATGTATACTGATTGCACCACCAGCAAATTGAGGTTAAGGGATGATCTCCAGTGCCCAGAGGAGAGTGGGGTCCTAAAGTCTCCCTTTTAGCAGATTTCCACGTAGGGGTTATCTCGCGAGATTCCAAAATGACACTGAAACTAACTGTTAGCAATGGGGCACACAGTTCCAATACATCTTGAAAGAGATCTGCAGGGACTGCATCTAGCCCAGCTGTCTGATTATGCACTTGATTAGAGATGGCTGTAACAAGCTCCTTCAAAGAAAATTTCAAACGGAAGACAAGACCCATTATCACTGTCGAATCAATGGGTCCCTGATATAAATAAACAAAGTGATGAATGCAAGCCTTAGTTTCCACAGAAGTCTCTGTACCTTTCCATACCCATGTATAGGGGGTCCATAGGCCATAAACTCCCCACATTTCTTAGAATCATTTAAGGAAGGCAGCCTCAACCACATTTTCCAATGCCTTTTTTTCAAGCTCCATTTTGCATTTCTCAGAGGCAGTCTGATAGGCAGCATTTGCCTGGATAATGTCCCTTTTGGTCTTGACCAGAGATCTTAAGACATCAAGAAGTGCCCCCTTAGACACTCCACACTCTTAATTGAGCCAGTTTCTAGCTTTGGACACTTCATTGCATAATCTCGCTGAAAGAAATTTGACAATAACCCAATTACTACAACACTCATATTAACTGTGGCTGAGGGAATCATTGTTTCATCCAAAATAGACAGGATCAGTGGTAAATTCAAAGTCAACAGCTCATGATCAAGTTTAGAAGGATCAATCTTTGCCTGTTTAATTTTTCTTTTTCAATGCAGATTAACATCTGCAGAGTCTAAATGGGTTCTAATGTTCACTGCCAGTGATTTATGCTGCAATGGAAGATTAACCCAGATAGGGTGGTGATCACTACATGGCTCCCTTACCACCTCAAATCCCTGAATCATATGCCATTGTCTTGCTGGCATGCAGAAATAGTTGATAGTCGCTATGCCCTGGCAATTCCTGAAGGTCGGGAGAACAGGTACATCTGGGGATAGTCATCCGTTCAATGATCGCAGTCCCCATTGTGAGAAACCTGTAGGTGTCTCACCCACTAGTCTACGGAGATCAGTTTCAAGTGGCCAAGACACGGCCATCGCTATTGGATCCAGTTCGTGGGGGTGGACCTGTGGGGAAGGATCGCCTGGGCAAGGGGTCTTCAGGGAGTGGAAGTGGGACACTGAGGGTTGAGACGCAGTATCCCCTTCTTTGTACCACCTTTTCCTGATCCTACTCTGTAGGATATTTAGAAAGTCTACCCCCACCCTTTTCCTACATGAACACTTTCTTGCACTGTAACATACAACAGACTAACACCAGAGCCGTTTACCGGACATTCCCAGCACAGGGGTCAGGCAGAGTCAGGTAATTTACAGTAAACACACACATCTGATGGCCCTTTACTTTCCTCACAGGGATAAAAGGGGAAGAACGAAAGCCCACTTTGTCAAGGCCGAACGCACGAGGAGACAGCCACACCAAACCGACAGTTCAAATGGAGGAGAAAGGCGGTGAGACCTGGAAGGATGACAAAGGGGGAGTTGCCCTTTGCCCTTTTCAACTCAGACCCGCAAAGCCTCCGAAAGGGAAATTAAAAGATTGGGAGTTGCAGCTGGCATGCGGAGCAGCAGATGTCAACGCTACACGGGGTCCGCCCGCATTGATAAAGCAGGTGGGGAGGCCAGCTGCTATCATGGTACTATCATTGACTCCAGAGAAAAGAGAAGCCAACTGGTTCAGCACATCCGGTGAGTCGGAGGAAGCTGATAGCAGACCAAACTGTGTTGAGCCCAAGTATGCACATAGCAACATTTTTAACACAGGAAATTTGAAAGCGCAAGAACTTGTGTGTATGTTTGAACTATGAAGAAAACCCAGTTGAGGTTCAGGGCCAGAGGGATCCGGTGCAATGTGGGCGCTCATTCGAAAGACTCTGACTGGAACCTGCGTTGTTTATGTTTATGCTTATGTTCATTGGATTTATATAGTGCTTTAATCCAAAGTGCTTTACATATATAACAACAAGATACAAGATTAATGATAGAAGCATATATACAATCTTGAGACAAACCAATGAAACGATATATAGAAAAAATGTACCTGGATGGCATAAGGTGAGGGGAAGGGTGGGAGGTGGGAGAGAGGAGGTTGCCAAGGGAAGAGATAGAGTATCAAATTTCAATGATCAGATTAAATTTTCAAGGGGGGTAGGGGAAAAGGGTGGAAGGGGAGGAAAGGGAGGGATAGGAAGGATAGTAGGGAGTAGGAGAGGAGTGAGGTAGGGAAGGAAGGAGGTCAAGGGGGGAGTGGAGAAGAAGAGATTTTAAGGAGGTGTGGACGGAAGTGTAGGTGGGGATGGAGCAGATAGAGAGAGGTAAGGAGTTCCAATGTAGGGGGGCTAGGAGCTGATAGGAACAGAATTGTGAAGAGGCACATGGGGAGGGGGTTCAGTGAGTAAGAAGAGGTCGGCAGAGCGGAGAGAATGGGAGGGAGTGTAAAATGGGAGGACGGAAGAGAGATATGGGAGTGCAAGGTCATGGAGAGATTTGGAAACCAGACAGAGGAATTGAAATTTAAGTTGGGAGAGAAAGGAAAGGAGCCAAGGTGAGAGAGCGAGGAGGAAATAGAGTCGCAAGGGCCAAGGAGACAAAGAGTACGGATAGATGAGTGGTAGATGGATTTGAGGGGGACCAGGTGAGAGGCAGGGAGTCCAAAAAGGAGAGAAGAGCAGTAGAAGAGACGGGAGAAGATGAGGGAGGAGATTACGAGTTTAGAAGCATGGAAAGTGAGGGAGGAGTGGATCTTGCGAATGTTGAAGAGCTGGTGTAGACAGGCATGAGAGGTGAGAGAAATATGGTGAGAAAAGCAGAGGGAGGAGTCAAATTGGAGGCCAAGATTGCAAGCATGGGTAGAGATGGGGAGATTGGAAGGGGGAAAGTGGATGAAAGGAGGGGGGTAGGGGAAGGTGTGTTAGAAGAAAAGAAGAAGACTTCAGTCTTGTCGGTGTTGAGGAAGAGAAAATGGGAAGACATCCAATTTTTGATAGCTGTAAGGCAGGAAGATAAAGTGTGATGGAGGTCAGGAGTGAAAGAAGAGAAGGAGAGAAAGAGTTGAGTATCATCTGCATAGAAATAGTGAGAGATGCCAAAAGAAGAGATGAAGGGAGCGAGGAGGGAGGCATAAAGTGAGAAAAGAAAAGGGCTTAGTACAGAGACTTGGGGGGGGGGACACCGTAGTCCAGGGTGGAGTTGGAGGAGGTGCGGCCACCCCAGGAGACAGCAAAGGAATGATTGGAAAGGTAAGAGGAGAGCCAGGTGAGGACAGAGCCTTTAAAGCCAAAGGAAGAAAGAGTGTTGAGGAGTAAGGGGTGATCTACAGTATCGAAGGCAGCAGAAAGGTCAAGGAGGACAAGCACAGAAGATTGCTTAGCGTGAGAGCAGTCTCAGTGGAATATTTAGGGCAGAATCTAGATTGAGAGGCGGGAAGGAGAGAGTGAGTGGATACAAAATCTGAGAGTTGTGAGTAGACAAGTCATTTGAGGGGCTTGGAGAGGAAGGGGAGAAGCGAGATTGGACGAAAGTTGGAAGCAAGAAGAGGGTTAGCAGAAGGTTTCTTCAGGATAGGAATGATAGTAGCGTGTTTGAAGGCTGAAGGAAAGGTGCAGGAGGAGAGACAAATGTTGAAGGAGGTTAGGTAGGGAATGAGGAGGGGGTAAATCTTAGGAATAGGGTGGTTGGGAAGGGGATCAGAGGGGGCAGCAGCCGGGTGAGTTTTAGATAGAAGTAGGGAGACACAGGACGGAGTAATAGGAAGAAGTTAGACATGCAGGAAGAAGGAGGGAGTCGGAGGGGGGAGGAGGGGGAGAGGAGGATGTTTTGGCATAGTGAGATCATTTTGGAAGAGAGGAAGTCAGGAAAGTCAGAGGGAGAGAGAGAAGAGTTGGCAGAGGGGTCAGGAGTAGGAGGGGAAGAAGATGAGCAAGGGTTTGGAAAATTCGGTGGGGTGTGAGTCTTGTGAGTGGAGAAGGTTAGAGTAGTAGGAGCGTTTAGCTGGCTTGAGGTAAGAGTCATAGAGTGAGTGATATGAAAAGTAAGAGGATTGATTAGCCAGAGAGTGGGAATTGTGCCAACGTCGTTCAAGGCGACGGAGGAGATGACACATGGACAGAAGGTGAAGAGAAAGCCAAGGTTGGGAAGGTTTGCGAGAAGGGCGAAAGGGGGTAAGAGGGTAGAGTTGGTCGAGGCTGGAAGAGATAGTGGAGGACAGTGAGGAAAGGGCATCATTGGCCGAGAGAGAAGAGAAGACAGAGTGAGGGGGAAGGGAAGAGGAGCAGAAGTCGAGGAAGAGGGAGGGGTTGAAGTTGCAGAGATTGCAACGAGAGAAGGTGGAAGGCGAGGAAGAAGGGGTGGACAAAGAGGAGGGGGGAGTAAGGGAGAAGGAGAGTAAGGCATGGCCAGAGAGATAGTTGGGTAGAGAAGAAACAGATGAGGAAGAGAAGGTTGAGATAAAGATGAGATCAAGAGTGGAGCCAGAGGAGTGAGTTGGAGGAGTAGGGAGGGGAGAGAGGAGGTAGGAGTCAAGTATGGAGAGGAGAGGGGAAGATTGAGAGGAATTGGAGAGGGAAGGTTGAAGTCACCGAGAACTGAAAGGGGGTGGGGGAGGGGGAGATGAGAGAGAGGGGGTGATAAAGGTCACCATAAAAGGAAGAGAGGGGGCCTGGAGATCTGTAAATAATTAGGAAGGAGCTAGCGTGAGGGTATGTGAAGGATTTAGAAGGTAGCGAGAGATGGAGTAGGAGTGGAGGAAAGACATTTAGGGTTGTAGAGTAGACCAATACTGCCACCATGGCCAGAGGGCATGAGATATGAGAGAAGGAGGAAGAGGGGGTGGTGAGAGAAGCTGGAACAGTAGAATTGATACGAGTAATCCAAGTTTCAGTAATACAGAGGAAATGAAGGTTAAGTCAGAAGAACATGTCATGTGCTGCAGCAGTCTTATTGCAGAGGGATCTGGCATTCCAGAGGGCAATGTTAATGAGACTGGAGGGATTAACAGTAGGGGGGGTAGATGAGGTTAGGACGAAGAGGGACGGAGTGAGGGGTAAGGGGAGGACAGGGGATGGGGTAAGTCTTGGGGGTGTAAATGAGGAAGGAAAAGGAGGAGGGGAGGAAGGGGCGGAGGGGAGGTAAGGGTGATCAGGGAGAGCAGAGACAGATAACGTGCATGACATTGGAGCTGATAGGATTGAAGAGTAAAGGGAGTGGTCGAGGAGGGAGGGATAGAAGGGTAAGCGAGGGGGCTGGAAGGAATAAGGGATGGTTAGGGAGAGAGTAGAGGCTAAAAGTGAGTACTTCACTGGAGGTCGAAGTAGGCGGTGTGAGTATAGATCTGGGTAGGCAACTTCAGCAGTGGAAGGTCCTGATTCTAGAGGGAGGGCAGGGTAAGCTAGAGAATGGCAAAGGTGGAGATAGGAAGCTATAGCCAGGAAGGAGGGGGATAGGTTGCACAGTTATAGAGCGGGCCAGGGCAGGGCTAAGGGCAGGACAGGACAGGTAGTCTCAGGAGGGCTAAGAGCAGGACAGGACAGGTAGTCTCGGCAGCAGGGCATCCTGGAGTTGGAGATAGGTGGGAGTAGGGGATAGGTGATACGGTTATAGAGCAGGACTGGGTGTCCAGGGGTAGGACTGAGGAAGTGGCCATGGCAGCAGAGCATCCTGTTGTTGGGGAAAAAGGAAAAGGCACTTTCAGTGGGGAAGCAGCTGGAGCCGTCCTGAAGTTGGTCAGGGACAAGTAGCCTCAACAGCAGCCCGTCACAGACAGACTAGTGTGCACAGCAGGTTGCAGAGCGGGAAGGACGAGGCCAGCAGGCCAAGGAGGATGAGGCAAGAGGCAACAGCGGCAGAACGTCCTGATGCTGTCGGAAAAGACACTTTCAGTGGGAAAGCAGCTGGAGGCGTCCTGGAGTTGGTGAAGGGGTCGGGGCAAAAGGCAGCAACAGCAGAGCCACAAGAACCAGAAGTCCCTAGGAAACAGTGGCATAAGGTGTTAGAGTGATCCTACAAGGGTCACGTCAAATCCGTTGTACAATCAAAATTCTCGGACCCATTGCCAAAGGAAAGCTAGCAGAAGGGAACCCCACTTTCCAATAAGATTGTGAACTGTGGAATAAGGCAAGTATGAACCCGACAGAGGGAAAGGCCGAAAGAAAGATAGGAGAAGGGAACCAGCACTTTCTGATGAAACTGAGTAAAACATGAACTGTGTTGAAAATACATGAACTGTGTTAAAGAAGGCCGTAGTGAACTTGACAGAGGGAAGCCCATTTTTGCAAAGAGGATCCAATCCTGGTGGAGGGAGATCCAAGGGGTGAAGAACAATCGTCCAAGGTACAGGAGCACTGGAAGGAACTTTTCTTTGTTTGTTTGTCACTTTGAATCAGCAAGCCTTCTAAGGCAAGAGACTTTTGCAGGAAAGAGACTTAGCCTCTGAAGATATTGATGTTGTTGAACTGGAACTGTAAACCTTGTGCTGATGAGGTCACGGAGTGTACTCTGGTCGAGAGTGCCACCTTGTCCCATGCTTCAAATGTGGAGAAGGGACACCCAGCCATACCATCCTGGCTTATCATTTTGTAAACACTTCTTTCTTTGCTGGTGAATATTATGCCACGCTGTTTTTGTAATTTAGTAGTAACGATTTGCAATGCTTCTTTTTTAGAATAGTCCCTTTTTATTTGACAAGACACCACTAGGACTGCCTTAGTATTATTTGATGTGTGTAGCTTGCTCCCAACTTGGAATTAGGTTTAGATTAGGCACTATCTCACCCTCATAAAGTTCAATAAACACCCTTGAACTGTGATCAATTGTGTCTGCCTTTACTGTTGCCATCATGAGTTCCTTGCACCATTCTATGAGCCATGAACACATTTGTAGCACTTTAGCATAAATCGGGGCATCCTGCATCTGTGAATTTGGGATCCTTAAGACATGGGGCCTCATTACGACCCAGGCGGTAAGTTACCGCCTGGGCCGTGACTTTACCACCATGGCGTAAACTACGTTTACGCCATGGTGGTTGGCGGACTTACCGCCCCATTCCGACCTTGGCGGGGCGGTAAGTCCCCAATCCCCATTTACCCTTCCCCATTCCCATTTTTGCCCCATAGGGCATAATGGGAGTGGGGAAGGCGTTAATTACGCCACCGTAAATTACGGTGGCGTAATTAACTCCATGGTCCCTTAGCGCCATGGATTTTAACACCTGCTAAAAGCAGGTGTTAAAAGCACCATGGCGCTAGGGGACCTCGTAATTGGCGGTAAGGGGTCGGCGCAGCTAACGCTGGCGTTAACCCCTTACCGCCAGGGTCGTAATGAGGCCCATGATCTACTAACTCGTCATAAAGGCCCTCAAGGCATCCTATTGCCCATCTTAACATTAAAATCACCCCCTAACAGGAGAATGATATTAGAATCCAACTGAACTAATGCATTTAGTCTATTTTGTTCAGAGTTATTGGACTGTTGTAGACATTCAGGATCACCAAGTTATCGCCTTTCACAAATTAAGTCTAATAATTGGAGATAGTTCAAAATGGTTCTAATTACCCTAATCCTACACTCCAGAGAAGCCTTGATCATGATTACCAAACCCCCAAAACAGTGCCCTCTATTATTCTTGCAGGCTGGGATTGAAAAAGAGACAAAACCTTCCAGGAAAAGATCTTCTATGGCACACATTTCTTGTAGGAGGATTATGCCATGTTTTTTTAAGAAGCTTAATATGTCCTGATCCATGAATTTTGACTTTGCCCCCCCAATATTCTATGAAAGAAAAAGTATAGTGACTAGATATTGAGTCAGAGTCCCCATTTCACCTAGATTTGACCCAGTATTCGATGGCTCTATGGGGGCAAGAGTCAATCTCAGATCCAAAGACAAATACGTTTATTTATCTAATGCAAAGCTAGTCATACCATGAACCCAACTTCATTAAAGAGTCGAGGCAGACATGGTTCATGGAGAAACATAGTCCAAAGCAAAATCAAAATGTTAAGCTATGTGTCCTGGGGCCTGGGACACAACTCAGATAATGTCTGATTGCTCTGCAAGTCAGGATCACCATCAGGCAGTGGGCAGAGTTTGGCTTAAATAATGTCAATTTTGTTTGAAAATAGTGGGCTCAGTTCTCACATGATTGTTGAGAGGAGACAATATGCTGGATGAAAGAGTAATGAACTTGCAGCTCCACCCAACAGTTTTTGGGCAATATCATGGTGAAAAATAATCTAAAGGAAAATATGCATTTTTTTGTGATTCAAAATTTCTTTTTAATACATGTGAATTTTGCAGAGCTATTCATCTTTCAAGTTGTCTTCATAATTCCTCCTCCATATAGACCCCATGTGATCGAGTGATACATGTAGGGTTAGAAGCTTGATCAATTACTATTCTTTTGTTGGTTATTGGTCATTTCCCTCCTGGTCATTTTTAGGGATCCCACTTGTCTACTAGGCTGGTAATATTTTGGAAACATCTTTCAATACAGCCCTCTGCACTGTTGGAATCCCATTTACTAGTAATAGTAGATGGGGCTTCCAACATTGAATTTGCTAAGCATGACCTTTGCAAATAATAGCCCAGCATGATACATCTATGTTTATTCCATCACCATAGATGAGGCAGAGAAAATGACACTTAAAGTATGTACTGCCGCAGGAGTTGCTATGTTAACCATTTTGCAAGGTCCAACTTCGAGAAAATGATCAAGCAAACATGTTACAGTTGCTAACACCAGTAACTCAAGCCAGTAGTTCACATCATCAGGGTGATCTGGTTAGCACATCATGGCAGATCTAAGCTACAAAACCAGATAGACTGTTTACAAAAAGGCTTTGGTAGAGATGGGGTGGTAGATTAAAATAAGATCATATAACATTGAAGCATGGGGCAAGCATTTAATGTGTACAAGGGTCAGAGCTGATGGTTTTTGTACTTGATCGTTTTTGAGATAACTAAAGTTGCAATGAGTAATAGCCTCCTTTATACTTTTTTTCTTTTTTATTGTGTTGATTCACAAAGGAATCTTTAAAAAACATGCAGATAAGATCAGCATAAAACAATGATAGTACACACAAATGTTGATTTAAGATTTAAGATCACAAAAAAGATAGACAAACACATCCCTGGTTCATCTAAACAGTGCTAATATAAGTTTCATGCGTTTCAATGGTTGTTACCGTACCTATGCCACGTGTGGGACTTCCACGGCGCTCCCCCCCACGATGGCCACCTTCCCACCGTAGTTTATTTGTTGTTGATTTTGATAATGTTGCTCCATTACTTCTCTGCGTAAGTGACCCCCATTCCACGCTGTTGCATTCTATGCAGTAATATCCGTCTCTTGTTGGGCCCCCAGCCTGGTGCCACCCGGCACTACAACCCAGCTGCTTCTGTGATTATACCCCAGGACCCTGACTCGCCCAGGCTGGGACCACACCCAACTCTTGCGTTGCCGGGTCGAGGCACGTGGCTACACCCCCATGCTTCCATTGGTCCTCTGTTTGTAGACCTGGTCCCCGCTGTAACCTGCACCCACTCTAAACACCCTGCTTTATCCTACTATGCAGCATAACTCTCCTAACGCTCTTCTCAGTCTGGCGCGCCATCGCCCGGCTGCTAACAGACCCCCAGGCGCTGATGCCTAAAAGTTTATGGTTATTTTGGTTTTGTTTGGGTTTCGTCCCTCTGATTGGGGGAGGGATGTGGGTGGGAGGTGGGAAGGGGACATTATGGTTTAAAAAAGTCTTGACAGCCTCCGGAGGCGCCGCATGCACCGCGCCAAAACATTTTATACATGTAGACATGCGATCGCAGACATCCAGAGTATACATCTTTCATTTTCCGGAAATCCACTTTTACTTATTTCACCATTACGCCCTCAAATATGGCTGACACTACCCTGACCTTTATGAGCTGGAACATCAGGGGATTAGGCAATTAAAAAAAGATGTGACAGATTCAGCTCCACGGCAAACGCCACGGGGTAAAGATCCCATGCTTACAGGAAACCCACGCTTGCTCAGAGCAATGTGAATGGTTCGCTAAGCAATGGGGTCCCCAGAGGTATTACACTAACTATTCCACTCAGAGCCGTGGCACCCTCACCCTAATACATAAAAGTCTAAAGTTCACGTGTCACCACTCCCACATACATCCACTTGGAAGGTTTGTGTTGATCACTGGTGTACTACAACATCAGGAGATAGTCATCCTGAACATATATGGTCCCAACGTCGACGACCCCGACTTCTACCTCCACCTGACCACTCTACTAGAGAGCTACCCCCTGATTCCAATCTTATGGGGCGGGGACTTCAATACGATACTAGATGTCACCCTGGATAGGTCCGGTTCTCGGCCTCACCAACTGTTTAGGGCAGCATATACTATACTGACCTCGCTCGCCCAGCTGGCACTGGTGGATGCCTGGCGTCTGATGTACCCCGAAGGCCGTACATACACCTTTTATTCCTCAGTGCACAATTCCTACTCTAGAATAGATAGATGGCTTATCACAGACAAACTGGTCAGATGTATATCTCACCTGGCCATTCTCCCCAGGACACTATCGGACCATTCACCGGTACTTATCTCCTTAAACTGGCGATTGGACGCCAATAAAACCAGACAGTGGAGGATGAGTCCCCATGCGCTTCTTGACCAGCTTTTTGCTTCCGAGCTCCAATCCTCCATCGAGGAATATTTTGAGATTAACACAAATTCTGTCTCAACACAAGCTTTACTCTGGGAATCCTTCAAAGCACACACAAGAGGGGTCGCCATCTCCAAGAGCAGTGGCATCCTGAAGGGCATCCGTGCCGACATTGCTACCAGCGAATCAGCCCTGGCCGTCTATGAATCCCAATACACTGTAGATCACTCCCCGGCCACCCTAGCGGCGCTGGGATACGAGCAGGACAGGTTCCGTGGCCTTGCTGAGCGCGAGGTTAAGTTCCTGGACTCCCCTCAATCAGCGAGGGAATACGGTGAAGGAGAACAGCCCGGCCGGATGCTGGCCAGACTGCTGCGCCGAGAATTCAGTGCCCCCAATATACCGGCCATAACTAGACTAGATGGCACACTCGCAACCTCCCCTCAAGACATCAATTCTGAGTTCCTCTCGTTCTACACCTCCCTATATTCGGAGGTTGACGGATCCCAGATTCCCGAAATCGACTCCTACTTAGAGAACCTTCCTCTATCAGTCCTGTCAGCCGACGCTAGTGGCTTCCTCGAAAGGCCCTTCACCCTAGAGGAAATTGTAGAGGCCATCGAGTCACTGGCATCCGGGAAGGCTCCCGGCCCAGATGGGCTCCCGATGGACTTCTATAAACTATACAAGTCCCAACTAGCACCACACCTACTGACCCTATGGGAAGAATCTTGCGACAAGGGCATACTTCCACAGTCCCTCCGGAAGGCACTGATTACAGTGCTCCTTAAACCTGGTAAACCCCCTACGCAGTGCAGTTCATACCGACCACTCTCGCTGATTAATAGCGATATTAAAATATTTGCCAAACTGCTAGCCAACCGCTTAGCCCCGGACATGTCCCACATTATCCACCCAGACCAGGCCGGTTTCGTCCCTGGTAGGTCCACCTCCTTAAATTTAAGGAGGCTCTTCAATGTAATCAGTAGGATCCACCCGGCCACGCAGGCAGTTGCAGCTACATTGGATATGCAGAAGGCATTTGATTCGGTGTCGTGGAAATACCTGTGGCGTGTTCTCGAGAAATGCAAATTTAGCCCCAACTTCCGTACCTGAAAAGCTCCTTTATACCGCTCCGTAAGCCAAAGTCCGCACGGAAGACAGATGCTCTTCCCCCTTCCAGATATCTAGAGGTAAACGCCAAGGATGTCCCTACTGCCCACCCATTTTTGCCATAGCCATGGAGCCCTTCGCTGATATGATTCGGCAATCACACTCGCACAGGGGTTTGCGCACATCCAGCCAAACCGATATAGTCTCCCTCTACGCTGACGATGCCCTTCTGTATGTTCGCTCCCCTGAAATCAATCTTGCCCCTATACTGGCAGATGTGGCCCGTTTTGGGGACATATCTGGTCTGAAGGTAAACTGTTCCAAGTCTACATTGTTTCCACTCACAGACTCGACACAACCCCCCGCCGATTTATATGGGTTCAACTGGTCTCCATCTAGCTTCACCTACCTGGGGGTGGTGGTCTCCCGACACACGTCACAGCTACGTGACGACAACTACCAGAGTTACCTAACTAACCTGGAGGCCAAAACCTCCAGCTGGACTAAACTTCCTCTCTCACTAGCAGGCAGAATCAGAATACTCAAAATGATTGTATTACCCCAATTACTGTACCGATTCACCAATCTGCCTCTGTGGCCCGGGGATACTTTTTTCCAGACACTGTGCGGCAGATGTAACGCCTTCCTCTGGCACCCTCGTGCCGTCTGCCTCAAATTATCCACACTGACCGCTCCTAAGGCGTTGGGCGGATTCAGCGCTCCCGATTTCATCAGATACTGGGTGGTGGCCCAATCACAGTTTGCTGCATACTGGTTCAACACCATTGATCCCCCCCACATGCTCGCCTTGAGAAACTAACGGTCTGTGACCGAGTGATCGGATCCCTGGTCCTCAAACTAATCCCCCCTGACTCAAACTCAGCGAACCCTGTAGCCAGTACATCCCTGGCTTTGACCAAACTCTGGACCATGGTCGGCACACCCCACCCATTTCACAGGGATCTGCCATTGTGGAACTTCTTCCCTGATGTCCCACACATTCCACATTCAGTGGTCACTCACTGGGCCGATGCTGGCTTTCTGACTCTACGCGATGCCTTTGAACAAGGAAGCTTTATCGAATGGTCTGATCTCCCTCCTTTACTCAGGTGCCGACCCTCGGTGTGGCTGCAATACTCTTCACTCCGCGAACATCTCAAGTCCAGATATCCAGACTTCCCCGCCTTGCCCACTGATGAACCTATAGTGGCGGAGCTCTGCTCCTTTCTCTCCTTCAGAGGAAAGGTGTCGAGACTCTACTCCTTATTACAGACTAGAGCGGCCCCCCACTTCACTGAGCTGGGGCGCAGATGGGAGGAGGACCTTGGTACTGAGAACACCGATGAGAGGTGGTCTCAGATGTGTTCTCATACCCACGATGTGTCCTACAACACCAAATTTAAACTCATCCAGTTCAAAATCCTACACAAGTATCATCGTACACCTATGAGACTCCATCACATGTTCTGCGCCACCCCTCCCTCCGGCCCCAGGTGTGGCGTGGATCAAGCCTCCTATATACACATGTTGTGGCTCTGTCCCTGGCTGACCCAATTTTGGCTAGACATTTGCTCCACACTGTCTGATATTCTGGAACACTCGATTACCCCCACCCCACTGCACTGCTTGTTCCATGACCTTCCTCAGCAAGCCCGCGATTCTAAGAAACTGGCAGGTCTCTGCATGTTACTGGCAGTCCGCTGCATATTACTTTGCTGGCTCCGCCCTAGAGCGCCTACCTATACACAATGGCTCAGATCGGTCACATGGGCTCATGACACGGAGCCGTCCTGGAACGCGATACAGCATTCACACTCTAGGCCAAGGGACATCTGGCCGAGATTCCGAGACTAAGGGCCTCATTACACGGATGGCGGTAAGGATTTACCGGTACCGGTAAAATACTGGTACCGGTAAATCCTTACCGCCTTACTACGAGGTCCCTTTGCGGGTTGGGGGATTTAACGCCTGCTTTTTGCAGGCATTAAAAACCAACCCGCAAAGGGACCCAGGGAGCTAATTACGGTACCGCAATTTGCGGTACCGTAATTAGCACCTTCCCCATTCCCATTGAGCCCTATGGGGCAAAAATGGGAATGGGGAAGGGCAATGGTGGAAGGGGGAATTACCGCCCCGCCAACCTTGGAATGGGGCGGTAATTTCCCTTTCCGCCAAGGCGGTGCCGGTATTTTACCGGCATGAACCATGGCGCTAATAGCGCCATGGTTCTCCGCCATCCGTGTAACGAGGCCCTAAATGTCTGCCATGGCCTCACCATTCAACTTCTCCCCCTACTTCCCTGTGAGGCTCCCCATAGATGTTGACCTGTTTGGTGCATGTATCAATACTTTGTATATTGCCTTTTATCAATACACGTCACTGTACTCAATATGTACTGTTTATTATCCGCATTGCTTGCTCTTAATGCTGATGCTATGTGGCTCCCTCTGTCCTTTGTTGCGCTGTCAAGTCAAATAAAAAAAAAGTTTAATTAAAAAAAAAAATCACTAAAAAGAAAAGAAAATAAATCTTTACAAGAAGAAGAAGAAGTAGAGAGACAAATAAGATCAATGTGAAACAATGATCAAGCATGTATATAAATTCATTTCACATTATAGTTATCATTGTGGTCACTCATATCATGTATCACACTAAAAACCTTATCAAAAAGGTACACTGAAGGTCACATGAAAATCTAAAATCTTGTTTCACACAGGCACAAGAATTATATATTCAAGCCTTGCAATCTAAAAGTTAGGATAAAATATATAGATTTGCATATAAAGGATTCAGGAATTGTTCAAGTTTCTCAATTATCCAAGGCTATAATTTTACTTAACCTCTTCAGGTGAGATTCAACGAAAGAAGAAATCTAATGATGGCAATTTTGACATTCATAAGTCGTGTTTGAAATATTTATTGCCATAGAATTTCTGATGTTAGATTTCTAAGGTCTTTGAAATTCATTTTCAAATGTGAGGTCTGCTCGACTATGAGCATCGGGCATGCTGTTAATAAATGTTGCAGTTTTCTGGATGATCTGTTTTGTTTGACAAAATATGCATATATTTCAGGATTTGGGGATACATTTCCATTTCACTAGTACCTAATTTGCTTTCCATTTGTTGAGCCGAAACATCCAAAAGGCACTTCTGTATGTCGGGGATGGAAACTTCAGTAGGTATGATTCTGGTATTCAATACTTTTGGAGGCCCTGTGAGTTGTTTTGGAAATCTCTATATTTCATGTATAGATCCTGAGTGCAGATCGGTGTTGGTAGAGCTTCTGCTTAGCACGTGTCGGATTTTCGATTAACAGTTCAGGTAACATATACGCCTCTTGCATGATTTTCATAGTTTCTTGTGTCCAAGTGGCAATGAAGCTGTGATTGGACGATGCTAGATAGTGGGATAGAATGTGTGATAGTGATTCTGAGGTGGTAGATATGAGGCATTTCTTATATAGAGAACATAGTTTCCAGGCATAAAAACTATATAAAGAAAGTAAGCCTAATTCATGCCTGATTATGCAATGGGTTGGGAGAGGGGTAGGGAAAGGACATGCTTCCAAAGTGTGCTCTCTAGAAGGAGCCAAAATGATATTGGTCCCCACATATTGGTTTCAGCCCCATATAATACTATGGGGACAACTTTCTGACACTAGAAAGTGAGTAATGGTGAATAGGAACATTTACCATACTTCGCATGGATGATTCGGGCTTGTGCAATTGCAGTTTTGATTTTTTGTTTTTCAGCTCCATAATGTAAGGCAAGTCGGATTTATGATTGTTCAAATTAAGGCCCAAGTAACGATATTCGTTAACAACTTGGATTTCTGTTCCATGTAGCGACCATTTGCAGAAATGTTTATCATTCTGCCTCCTGCCACAGTGCATGATTTTTGTTTTGGCCGAGTTAACCGATAAAAGGTTTTCAGCTGCATACTTTCCTAGGGCTGACAGAAGCTTTTGTAGGCCTCTTGGCAGCCATGGAATGGAGTGATGCCCTAGCTTTGGAGGGTCAGAGATGATTTTGGCGAGATTTTTAGATCTGAGATGAAAAAATTTAATAACGCAGATGCCAAAATGCATTACTGCTTTAGTCCTCTAAAGGTCAAAATTGGAGGGGTTAGTTTGCCTAGTTGGCTTCTTTTAGTTTGTGCATTAATGGACCTCTTGAAACTGTATCAAAAGCTGTTTTGAAATCGATGAAGGCAATATATATGGCTGTTTCATTTTAAGGGAGTGGGTTTTCGTAGAAGTGATAAATAGCAAATTGACAGTAGTACCCAGGCCTTGAATGATGCCAGTTTGAAATGGATATTGTAGCTTTTGTTCAGACACCCATTGATTACAATTTCAAAAGAATAGCCATGCAAATATTATCCCTGAAGCATCGACGAGGGCAATGGGTTGATAATTGGTAGAAGACCGCCAATGTCCTTTTATAAAGACGAGTACTACCACTGATTTCAGCCATGATGGAGGAATCTTTTTTGTTGCTTGTACTCGATTAAATATGGTACATACTATTTTAGCCCACACTTCATGATGGAGTTTAAGCATGACATTAATAAGACCATCCGGTTCTGGAGCTCTAGAAGAGCTGAGTTTCAAGATAATCTATAGGATATCATATTGGTCAACGGCAAGATCAAGTGTGGCTGTTGGCATCAAATTTGCAGAGGGTGGAGTTGAAGAGATTAGCGTGTATAAATTGGTGTATTGGGCGTTCCATACTTGCTCTGATACCACATCTATCTGCGTCTAGAGCTGAGTAATGTGAGTTGCTCAGTTTAGTAGGTACCAGATTGACACTGAGTTTTTAGAAGCCATGGCTCGTAACATTAGCTCACCGTCTTTTTGGAACAGCAGAGCATTACGGCCGCGCACCCAATTCTTATATTGTGTTTTAATCTATTTTAAGACACACATTTTGGCCTTGTGAGGTAATAAGCAGGCTGCTCGGTTTGATAGTTGGAAGATGACCTTCTGCTCTTGTAATACAGGATCATAGCTGTGTTTGTGCCTGTAGATGTTTCTGGCTGTCAAAGACGGTTGCTGCTTAAAAAGTTGCAGAGCTATGATATAATAGCCTTCGAGGTGCGTTATGATCTGACACAATTTATGTGCATTGTTAGCAAGCTGGTCTTATAGATGTAATAGTGACTCAGGATACCAGCAAAATCGATGTTGCCCTTCAGTCAGCATAAGTTTGCTTTGATAACAAGAGTTATGCTTACCCATCTGCAGAGAGGGCCATTTCCAAGATACTGCAAGCATCTCATGGTTGGTTTGTTTCTCAGGCACTATTTTAAAGCTTTCTGCAAGTGCAAAAAGAGTCCTATCGGTAAAGATATTGCTTCTTGATCAACTCTTCTCCAAGTGCTACTCGGTGGTTTGTCATCGGCGAAAGCTCCATTGAGCATGACGAGTTGTCTATCTGCCATAAGGTCAGATCAGCATTTTACAAGGGCAGATTCTGCAGCAGTTGTTTTAGCGAGACAATGTAAATTCAGGTCGCTGACTAGAATTTTGTGAGTTATAGATGTGTCAGCTGTGAGTAGGTCTAGCACATTCTCCAAATCACAAAGAAATCTTTCAGTTTTGAAATCTGAGTTGTTCCAGTAGATGAGAATTAGAGCTATAGTCAGGGAATTGAATTTTTACTAGCTTGGTATAGAGGTTTGGAGTGGCAAAGGGTTCTATTTGAAGGCCAGATTATATTTTGGTGGCGAATAGTAGTCTAGCCATGGGTCTGCCTTTGGCGGCAGTTCTTGCAGGTTGGAGAAGTATATTATGACTGTCCCATATCGATGATTCCGCAAGCCATGTCTCTTGAAAAGCGACAATGTTAAAATGATCAAGATCATGTGTGGAGCAATTCAGGAGGTGCTTAAAACCTCGAGTTATCCAGCTGGCAAACTATAACTTTGAGTGGTGTTCCTCTCAGATTGTTAATCCTGGGTGACTAGTCAGACAGATGAAGGGGACTTATTTCCTGTGGTATTCTGTAATTGCTGTGAATGGTGAGAAAATGGTTGTTTGCACGTAATTTTTTAGAGAAGGAAGAGCAGATATTGCTCTTTGATGGCAGCTCAATGCAATGTTCCATTTTGATTTAAAGTTTTTGTCAAGAGGAATTTCTCGGGAGAGAAGAAAGCCCAGATTGAATAGAGAAGCTCTGGCTTGCCATATTGTATTTAGGAAGACCCCTGACTGTATCCATAACCTTGCTATGGATAAATCAGAGTCTTTTATAAACTCTACCTGATTTATGTTGGACGATGCCAGACCTTCCAAGCTCGGGATATCGCTAAAAATGTTGAGGATGCTAGTTGTATTAAAGTCATGTGTCATGTAAGGGGTAGGTTTGCATTCAATAATAAGATGGTAGAAATACGATTGATAAGTAGTATTCTTATTTTTTGTCAGCAAGAGTAGTGGATTTCCCTACCTTGCTTTAGGCATTAGATGTCAGGCTACTTTGTCTAATCGCACCCTGTGTAATGGCAGCTGTGGATGATTGTGAGCAGGATTGATCATGTGAGTCTGAACGGGCGCTCTGTAGAGAGCTGACGTGCAGGGTGATTGATTTAGCTAATTGTGCTCGGCTTTGCTCCAAGGTGAAAAATGTAGGGCTATTCACAGACAAGGAAGAAAGAGTGTTAACTGCAGCAGAAGAAGCTGCTGAGGTGGGAATCTCGAGGGGTGGAGGATGTTCATGTTCCAGTTCAACCAATTCCAGCAGATCATCTAGGAGTTCATATCGTAGATCACCTGAGCGATTTTTGGTTCCCAAGATTATTTTTTTTATGGCATATGACTGCATAATATGTTTCACCACTGTTTTAGCTACTTCTATTTGCTTCTTCGGTAAAGGCAGAGAGTGTATAAAATGTGTTGTGCTAGGACGAATTTGTAACGTAGATGCTTTCATGTTTTTAGTTTTCTTCCATATTGGTTAGGATTCCGCAAATACCTTTTTAGCTGTATTGAACATAGAGAACGCAGGTTTGTGCGGTGCCACATTAAGTACAACAGGTTCAGTTAAGGGCTGTAGTGTAGAATCAGTAATTTCAAGGGTGGCAGAGGCATCTGCAAGGCATGGCATTTCACAAGCATTTTGCGGAGTAGCTATCTTGCTTTCACACCTTTTGGGCGAACTGGCTTCTAAACCAGGGTTGCCGACAATTGGAGGATGTGATTTTGAGCCATCATTAGTGCATTGTTAATGCTGAAGTAGTTGCAGAATTAATGATGCATGAGTGTTTACTTTGTTATCCAAACTCTCGTAGAGTTTGGTCAATGACATAAGTGCGGGATTCATAGCAGCGAGTGTGATATCTACAAATGTAGCAATTGTGATTCTTGGAGATAAGCATCTTTCTACATGTTTGCTGGATGTATCTTTTCCTGGGGTGGGATGTGTAAAGGATATCTAGAGGGCAGATGAGTTATCCATAGAATTGACAAACATGATCGGTGACTGAGAGAGGCTTGTGGTACCTGTAGGGGTAAGGGAAGGTTGGGGCAGTTTATGCTTTTCTTGATAGTTTGACAAGGTAGGGGTAGGGAGGGTCACACTTTTGTGTGACAACAGCGCTCAGTTGTTACCAGTTGCTAATTTGCTGCAGCATGTTTCTGAAGATTTTTCTAAGAGACTTACAAACAGTGCTTCATTTTGGATCTGGGCAGCAATGACAGATATTCAGCTGCATGGGGGAATTTTCTTTTTGTTGCACTGAGATTGTGGACACATTGGAGGGAGGAGGCTGGATCATAGAAGATGGCATGGTAGTGAAGTCTGCAGCCAGCAGAGAATCAGGCAGGGTTGAAAGATCAATTGCCGTAGGATGTGAGGTTGAGGCTTCATCTCGCGAAACCGATATGGAAGGGATGTCTGAGTGGTTGTTAATCAGGGCAGCACGTTTCAATGCTAGAGGTTCGGGAGAGTAGAAACCTTGAATATCAGAGGTGAGGGACTACGTGCATATGCACGTTCTTGCGTGGTTACTTGCTGCAATATTTAGCATGTGAGACGCTCGCTGTGGTGTTCTTTTTGGAAAAATTAGCTGTTTAGAGATTTCGTTCTGAGGCAGCATGGTGGATTTTAGAGTGTACAAGCGGGTCTGCATGGCGAAACCACTCATGCTCGTGATATAGGGATTTTGAATAATAAATTGAAATGTATGGAGAGTGCAACTTTTGCTTTCCTGTACAGCCGCTACACAGTTAAGTAGCTAAGCAGCACTTGTACAATGTACTTATACATATACACAATTTTCCAAATCTATGCAATTGCATTAGAAAAAAACGAAAATAATGTTATTTCCGAAAATGTCCTTTCTGGGAACTTGAATTTCCAAATCAAAGGCAATACCAGTGTAAATCGAGGGATAACGATGAAGCAATGAACATGAGGGTAAACAGACTCAACACAGCAAGTTGTGATTTCACAAAAACACTCTGCACACTCCACATTTGCTCTGCATTCGCTCCGCTCAGCACTGGAGCTTTTATAGATCACACCCACCTGTAATGAATGAAGAGGGTAAACAGACTCAGCACAGCAATTCAGGAATTCACAAAACACTCTGCACACTCCTTTGTAATGTCTGTGGCTTGTAGCTTGACATTAAAACCCTCTGGTGTCATATTGTTCAGAGAGTAGAGCAATTAGTCTGCTACCCATGTTTCGACAACATTGCATATTCATCTGTAAAATCACTATCAGTTTATTTATGTTGAAAGTGTTTGTAACAAAGAGTGGGCATTACATTAACTGGTGGTGGCGGTTTTACCACCACCGTTCTTTCCGGACCGGCTGACTCATAATGAGGCCCATTGTCTTCATATGTCATGTAAACATTGTACATCAATTTCTTTGTATATCCTTTCACATTTACTTATTTCAGAGTACTTCCTTCTTTGAGTGGTTTTTATTTTATCTTTTCCCATTCAACCTCTTTTCATGTGGATTTCCTCTTTATTTTGATTTTACTAGACACATATTTCTCCCTCTTTTTGAGATGGTTTATCAGGAGGGGTACATATTTATAGAACTAAATTTGTAAACTGCAAATGAAAATAAAAATAAAAGTGATTGTAGAAATGTTTGCGAACTTGCTCATCCTCATATTCTCTAAATTCACTAGCAAACCCATTACTGATTTAAACATGTGTATACCAACATTTGTAGATAAGGGCATATAGTACTCACTTTAACACCTTTGGCTATAATGAATAGCTTCTTAAGTCTGCTGTGCCAAATATTGTCCATTGAGTTACGGTAAATTAACCTTTTTACTTTGGTTTTATGGTCTTCTCACTTTTTTATATTGTATAGTGGAACAAAAAAAATTATTGCTGCTTATTTTAGTACCTTAAATACTTTTCCAAGTTAACTAATATAAATGCTATTCCTTTACTGAGTTTCAGTTTCTAAGTAACGCTTACTTGTTTTTCTTGTAGCTACTTTCCTCTGCTACAGCGTTTTCACTCACAGCATAATAACTGCCATGAAAACAAAGATGGCTGCTATTTATTTGTACATGTTAGCACGGTCGCATTTCCAATTTCACGCTCCTGTCATCGCACCACCTTCCATCTTGCTTTGGGTAATTATTTCGCTTGCGGAATGATGACCGCTTTGAAAATGAATACGATCACAAATTGATTTACCATGTGATGCGATGGCGTTTCCAATTGCGCGCTCGTGTCATTGCATCATCCTACATCTTTCTTTGGGTTGAAGTAATCATTTTAGAAATGCTTTTTTCCTCAATTGGCACTGTCTTAACCGCCATTCCGCTTTCATGTGATTTTGTTCATATTAACTAATTGCAATATCAATAATGTATAAAATGTTAAACCAGTTTGGATTATGTTAGTTTGCAAATTTTTGATGACTGAACTACTGCAGTAACTGGTATATACAATATCATCTGAACAACATTGTACATACTATCACAAATGATGGTTCATTTCTGTGTCGAAATGTAACCCTGAATTGCAACTGTCCTATAAACAGACCCATACTGCTTCTCTGTGTCTCAGACATTGTTCTCTGTTACCTCCTCTTGGCAGCATACACATTTTTTCAATTCCAAAATATTTTATCCCATCCATTTTTCACGTCCATGTTCTTTTTGAAAGTAATATGCCAGAGGGTATCTAAGGTCTTTGTTGCTGATGGATCTTAAATATTCTGCAATTCTGTTTTTCAATGGACAAATTGTACTGCCAATATGCAGTTTTGAGCATATGCATTTTATACCATAGATAACAAATTTTGTATTGCCGTCTATCAATTCTCTGATGTGACTTCCAATTCCATTAGGCATTTGAATTGTTTTTTTCTCATTATCTGAATACGGGCATTGACTGCATTTGCCACATTTGTAGTTTCCTTTGAGTGCTGTTTGTTGCCAATCTGGGATAAACCAGTATTAATTCTTTTTTATTGGAACTGTGATGGACTCAACACATTTTTCAGATTTTTGGCTTTACAAAATGTTACACATGGGTTTTCCTCCAAATAAGGACATAGGTTGTCAACTAGTCATAACATTGCCCAGTGTTTTTTGAAGATGTGTCTAATTTGTTTGATTCCGAGCTGTAGGTTGTTATAAACCTGACCTTACTTATTTCAACTCCTGTTTTTTTTGTTTGTTGTGGGTTTGTTTCCAATAGTTCTACTCTTGTTCTCTCCATCATTTCTTTATAAGCTTGATTGAGTTGTTTGGTTTCATAACCTCTTTCTTTTAATTTTTGGGTCATGAATGTAGCATTTTTTTCAAATTCTTGGTCTTTTTGTGCGCTTTAGTTTGATCCTTAAGAATTCACCATACAGTATTTTTTTTGTCACGCGGTTCAGATGGTTGCTTGTAGTGTGCAGAATACTGTTTCCAGATGTGGGTTCGACATATAGAGTTCTGTGTATTGTATTGTTTTCAAAGTATAATTCCAAATATAGAAAGCTAATTCTATTAGGGGTTTCTTGCAGTAGTTCTGATATTCAAAGAGAGATTCTTTGGTTGCATTCCAAATGATTAAAATGTCATCTATGAAATGACCCCAATAGACTACTTGATTATTTTCTGTAAAATATGGAAGTTGCCATGCATGTTCTAACTCGTAGTGTCCCTTATACAAATTAGCGTGAGGGAGCCAATTTTTCGCCCATAGCAGTCCCTTATTTTTGTCAGTAGAGTTGTTTATTGATCAGAAAGACATTGTTATGAAGAGTGAAGTTAAGCATTTCAATTATCATGAGGTTTTGTTGTTGGTATGAAATGGATATGTTTTTTTAAAAAACAATGCATAGTTTCAATTCCTTTGTTATGTAAAATGCTGGTGTATAATGAAGTGATGTCCAAAGTTACTAACCTAAAATTGGTTCCCAACTGATAGATTCCAGTTGTTTTATAACGTGTTTTGTATCTTGAATAAATGATGCTAAATCCGATGTAAGTGGCTGTAAATGCTTGTCAATGTATTGTGAAATGGATTCTGTAAGTGATCCTATTCCATTTATGATTGGTCTGCTGGTAAATGAATGGAAGAATATGAATCCACATTGGCTAAATGAGGCTTTACTTACGGAAAATTAATATAACTATAAGAACAACACATATCCAATTCTAGCCACCATTTACTTTATTCCCAAAATACACAAAGAATTTGACAAATTACCATCCAGATCGTTTACTGCTTTGTATGGAAAATCTGAAAATATAGTATGGCTAAGTCTTGGTCCTGCTAAATCTAGAACACAGTTCTGAAATCATACGACGATGTAGAAACAATAGCCAAACATGATCCCAACAGCCAAGACATTTAAAAAAAAACAATTTGCTGGACACATACTACCCAAACAGAAGTACCACTTTAGAAACCATGTGTCTCTACCACATAGCCCAAAACTTCACAAACAAAAATAATATAAAACCTGATGAAAAAAAAGGTAGATACTGAGTATCAAATTGTGAAGGCAGCTTAGTAAAACTCACCAAACCAAATGTAGTTAATCATATCAAATTGTCATTAAAGACTCCTCAACATAAAGAACTATATTACATGTACCTGCTACAACTCTTTAAACCATGGAGAAAAGAAGAAGAAATACTAGATAACTATGACTCCTACGAAGACGCTTTCAAAGCAAATGAAAGCACTATAACCGATGTAAACTTTACACAGTACAAAACAATGTTGCACAATGAAAAGCAACACGAAGAAGAACTCCAGGCCCAACTAGATAAGGCCACTCTTGACAGCAGTCAACCTTCTGTAACAGGAAGCCAAGAACCACTGGGGGAGCCACTAATAAAAATGAGGCAGAATTAGCTATGACGGAAGTAGAAAACACCATGTGTCAGTATGAAGATAAAGAAGCCTTAACTATACTAGAATTAAAACTAAACAATGAGCAACATAGCATTTTTAAAGAAGTAACAAAAGAAATTGCACATGGTGTACAACATGAAAAAAAAGAATGCACCTGCCAAAATTACAAACCTATACTGCTGCACGTCAGTGGTGAAGCTGGTTCTGGCAAAACATTCTTAAACAAAATCATCAGTGAATTCCTTCAACAATTGACAAACAACACACTGTCAGCTGTTGTCACTGCCCCCACAGGTTTAGCTGCCTACAACATAGGCGGTGTCACTTTACACCGATTACTACTCCTGCCAGTAGAACACCAAAACAAATTAGACTATTACAAACTTTCTACAGAAGCTGCAATGGAACTACGCAGAGTATTAAAACAAATGAAAATGCTACTAATAGATGAAGTGAGCATGGTCTCCAACCTAATGTTGGCTTTGATTCACCTCAGATTACAAGAAGTACTCAAAATAAACTATGAAGAGCTCTTTGGAAGAAAACACATTATTGTTTTCGAAGATCTTCTTCAATTGACACCAGTGAAAGGTGAGCCTATTTTTAAAACCTTAGGACACAAACTCTGCCGTAAAACTGTTGGCAGTATAGGAAATGTCAACCTTTGGCAACATTTCCAATAAAGAGAATAAACAGAAAACATGCAGCAATCTGCAGATCTCACTTATGCCAACATCTTAAAAAGTATTAGAGTTGGTATACTATCTCAAGAAGCACAAGCAATATTGAAAATCCGGCACATTCATGCACTTGGCGATAATGCATGTGCTATGGATGTTATGGTACAATTAGCCCATAAAAATGTCAATTGTATGGCCTTAATGCCAACTCTTGCAAGCTGTTTCAAATTCATTGAAAGAATGTTAAAAAAAGAAATGCAACCAATAATTGAAATTAGCGCCACAGACAAACTAGACATACCTGGTATGACACTACCCATGTGTGAACAAGCCACAACAAGACTAAATAGTTTAGAAAATTCAATCTCCAACACAGTTGGATTGGAAAAAATATTAAAATTATCCTTAAATTGCATAGTAATGCTTAAACGTAACCTTGATGTGGATCAAGGACTAGTTAATGGAGCACTGTGTACAGTTGTTGGCTTTCAAACATACCCACGTGACAACAACATTCAGTTTGTCAATATTCTCTTTGACAAACTTTCAGAAGTGAAAAGAATAGGACGCTCAACAGCTCGATTCCTCCTCTTCAAAGACATGTATGTATGCAGAGAACAATTTTCTCTAACTCTTGCATACGCAGTCACCATTCATAAATCCCAAGGTTTTACCCTAGACAAAGCATTGACAGACATTGGTAACACAGTCTTTAAAGAAGGCATGAGCTACGTAGCACTATCACGCTTACGTACACTTGACGGTCTATTTCTATTCAACTTTGATGCAAGTAAAGTAAACGCTGATATTCCTTGCATTTTAGAATACAATAGATTTTGTTCACTATACGCCCCCATCTAAAAACATATCCTGTTCCACAAAAAGTAAAATGTTGTAAAAGAAAACTAAATCAAACAGAAATGCACCAGGATGTAACTGCAAATCCTCCAAAGAGAGTAAATAAAAACTAATACTTCATCAAGTACCATAAACAAAAAAGAAATTATCAGGGAAAGTAAACCAGGTACTTCTTCAAAAAAGGAAGACAAACTAAAAAAAAAAGCACTCAGATACAGAACTACCTGGTCCATTTAAACTTTCAAATGTAATTGGTGTAAGTTGCTATGCAAATGTAGCAATGAATATTCTATTTCAATTACCACCAATTGTTGACAACATTTACTTACACAGTACAGACCAATTTTGTTTGCAAATGTTAGTACTTCATAGAAATGCAGCAAACAATCCTGACAACACGTATAGTGTTTATGGAATAAGACAACAATTGGACTACTGTGCTGGAATGGTGAAATTCACTATAAACTCACAGGATGATCCACAAGAATTTCTAATGTACTTACTACAAGTACTGGAAAACAAAAACATACCTATAAATGAAATCTTCCAGATTTCATACATGTGGAAACATACATCACTCTCTGCAACAATGTGACACAAGAACAAATCCCCAATGAGCGCTTCGTGTATGTATCAATACCTAATTGTGAATCCGTTCCATTTCAGCAACTTGTACAAAATGCAAACCATGCTAGATTATGTACTACCTGCAATTCGGATAATCGCTCCACCTTACTAATACAAACACATAGGAAATATGTAATACTAATGCTTCTGTGTTACAATGCCGATGCTACCAAAAACAACTGCAAGCTGACTGGATTCACACAGTCATGTATCACTTGGTAGGAAAACCTTCGCAACAATAGGTATAAACTACCACACAGGAGCCACAACCAATGCAGGTCACTATACTGCATATATAAAAAAAAATGTATGGTTTGAATGTAATGATAGTACCATTACTCTAAAGCAGAGATTACCTGCACATCTTACAAATGCTTATTTAATCTTCTTAAAACCAAAATTTATTAACTAAACTGTACTTAAACATTAACAAAACTTCTATTAAAAAACTATAAACTGTTAAAATATGCCAATAGCTATCTAACTGCCCCAAGATTCTACAACAACTAAACAGATAAATGAATACCACTAAATTATATCATAAAATAGACAGTTAGAATATGCCAACTGGTATTTAACTGCCCCAAGATTTTAAAATAACCAAACAGATAAATCAATACCACTTGATTATAAAAAAATAGACAGTTAGAATATGCCAACAGATATCTAACTGCTCCAGAAATCTGCAGCAAGTCAACATATAGAACATTGGCCAGACACAACAAGTGAACACTGAAAACAAACAAAGAAATAGACTGTAGAATAAAAAAAAAGGTTTTTTTTTAATCCAACATGGATTTTTCTTCCCCACAGACCCAATGGGCCTCATTACGACCCAGGCGGTAAGTTACCGCCTGGGCCGTGACTTTACCACCATGGCGTAAACTACGTTTACGCCATGGTGGTTGGCGGACTTACCGCCCCATTCCGACCTAGGCGGGGCGGTAAGTCCCCAATCCCCATTTACCCTTCCCCATTCCCATTTTTGCCCCATAGGGCATAATGGGAGTGGGGAAGGCGTTAATTACGCCACCGTAAATTACGGTGGCGTAATTAACTCCATGGTCCCTTAGCGCCATGGATTTTAACACCTGCTAAAAGCAGGTGTTAAAAGCACCATGGCGCTAGGGGACCTCGTACTCAGGCGGTAAGGGTCGGCGCTGTTAACGCTGCCGTAAACCCCTTACCGCCTGAGTTGTAATGAGGCCCAATGAGTTTAGCAACAAACACAGAAACTGAGCAAATTGCACAGTACACTGGTTTGTAATCTATTAAATATGAGGGTAAATTACCAATACTAACATGATCTTTTCTTATTTCACAGAAATTAACAAGGAATACATGTACTCCAGTTACCAAACCAAACAGTAAGTATATTATAATAAGTATAACCATTGCAGCAAACCACACCCATAGCGACTTATAACTTCAGTGTTTATAAATTTGGTCTTGACCATGCACCCAAGACTCTAGGCCCTGGCCACAACCACCGCAGCATACCACACCCATAATAGCTTATAACTTCTGTGCTTATAAATTTGGTCTTGTCCATGCACCCAAGACTGGATAAGCCACTATGGGTGTGATATGCTGCAGTGTTTGTGGCCAGGGCATACAGTCTTGGGAGCATGGCCATACGGCCATGCTCCCAAGACTCTATGCCCTGGCCACAACCACCACAGCATATCACACCCATAGAGTCAAACATTTTAACTATGCCATATGGGCACTTTTAATGTCCGCAAACATGACGAGTGTTCTTAGAACAGTTTCAACTTGCCTGCGAAAAGTACGGACAGGCATAGCGTCCTCAGGACACACCTATTTCGTTTATTTATGAACATCCCAGGACACTTGATGTGTTCTTAGAACAGTTCCAACTTGCCCACGAACAGTACGGACTGGTATAGCGTCCTCAGGACACCCCCATTTTGTTTATTTACAAACATCCCAGGACACATGTTCTTAGAACAATTTCAACTTGCCTAAGGACAATATGAACAGCGTCCTGAGGACACCCCCATTTCGTTTATTTGCGAACATTTCAGGACATCGTCTGTATTCTTAGAACAGTTTCAACTTGCCTGCGAACAATATGGACAGTTCTATCGTCCTCAGAACACCCCCATTTTGTTTATTTACGAACATCCCAGGACACTATGGGGGTAATTCATAGAATTCGCCGCACAAGTGATGCACGCGGCTGGTGCACAGTGTGAGTGTGCGGCAGTCTGCGCCAGCTGCATGTGCCAAAACCCATTTCAGCGCACAGCGTATTCATGGATTTCAATATCCATAACCAGCCGTGGCACAGAGTGGCGCAGCGACCCTGCAGCAGCGCCAGTTACACCCCAACCCCGCCCCGTGCGCCATGAACAGCGCACAAATCCAGTACATGGCGCAAAGGCCAGTGGACCAGCATACAGCCCCCCCAACCACGAAAATGCGTGTAAAACTCCCCACGCACGCCCAGAATACACGTACCCTGCTCGCGCTAGGCCAATCGCATGTAAAACTTCCGGCGCACCCCTCAGAATACACTTACCCCACTCGCGCTAGGCCAATCGTGTGTAAAACTTCCCGCGCACCCCTCGGAAACCACGTACCCTGTTTGCGCTAGGCTAATCGCGTGTAAACCTCCCCGCGCACGCCCCAGAATACACGTACCCCGCTTGTACTAGGCCAATCACGTGTCAAACCTCCCATGCACCCCTCGGAATACACGTACCCCGCTCGCACCAGCTAATATGCATGGAAAAAGTCCCCCCTGTGGTGTGGGCTGCCTGTGGGGCATGGCGAGGGTGGATGGGCTGCTTGTGGGGCATGCCCAGGGTGGAAGGGCTGCCTGTGGGGAATGGGGAGGGTGGATGGGCTGCCTTTGAGGCATGGGAAGGGTGGATGGGCTACCTGTGGGGCATGCCCAGGGTGGATGGGCTGCCTGTGGGGTATGGGGAGGGTGGATGGGCTGCCTGCGTGTATTTGGCGATAGGCCCTGTGTGAGCAGGGTACGTGTATTTTGGGTGTGTGTGGGAAATTTCACACGCTATAGGCCTTTTGCGAGCGGGGTACGTGTATTACTGGGATTCGCAGGGAGTTTCACACGTAAATGTGCATAGTGGTCCCTCCCGGGTGTGGCCTTCCCCCACTCCCCATGCCCTGCAGGCAGCCCACATGCCAGCATGCACGCCTGAGCGCACCTATGAGGCCCGACTCATGTCCCCCCACCCACTCACCCACCCAGCAGTGATGGGCACCTGCCAGCAGGCCCTGACACATGTCCCCCCACCCAGTCACCCACCCAGCAGTGATGGGCACCTGCCAGCAGGCCCCGACACATGTCCCCCCACCCACTCACCCACCCAGCAGTGAAGGGCACCTGCCAGCAGGCCCCGACACATGTCCCCCGACCCACTCACCCACCCAGCAGTGATGGGCACCTGCCAGCAGGCCCCGACACATGTCCCCCCACCCACTCACTCTTAGACTCTCAATACAAACAAAGATAGTACTCACAGAACTGGTCCCTTCTGAGTTTGTTTCTGTAGTATCGAAGTTGTGGTATGCCTCCCAGGAGGCGCTGAAGAGACCAGGAAAAATGGGCTCTAAGCGCCTCGTGGGCGACACCCTCGGGAAACCCTCCGGGGAATAAAACCCGATGTGCTTGGATTTCAAAATACGTGCAGGTCTGGATGTTCTAGTACAGAGTCTTTTGAAATGTTGGCCGAATTGTCCAGCTGAAGTAGAAAGGGAATCCGGCTCCGTGAAGCTGAGTCTCGTGAAGGAAGTTCCGGAACAGGACAATCTTCTTGTCTTCTTGATGGAATCCGAGGGCAAGGAAAAGTAACAGGATGCTCAACGGGGCGAGACGGCACCCGGAGCAAGGAGTAAGGAGCAAGGAGACACAGCAAAGCTGAAGCACAATTAGGAAGGAGAGGGGAGGATACGGCAAGGAATTACCGCCGTGGGAAGGGAAAGGAAGGTGGAAATAGCGAAGAGAAAAGGGAATGGAAGACCATAGTCAGAAAGGCAAAATTCGAAAAGGTAGGAGCGTGAGCTGCTATGAAGCTGCACGAGTGCGGAGCGAGTTGCGACTCACCTACCTGGGTCTCAACGAGACTGATATAGCGTTTGGCCTGAGGAGGTCGCCATTTTGGAATAAGCTAGACCTGCCCGGAGCATTAGGAAAAAACGGAACCAAATAGCCGCCATCTTGGTTTCTGTTGAAGGTAGCGAGGATGATGTAATTTCCATATCTTCCAGTATGAACACTGGGATTTCCTAACATTCACCCACCCAGCAGTGATGGGCACCTGCCAGCAGGCCCGACACGTCATCATGATCCACAATCATGGCCCTTATGGCCACCCATATTCCACGGCACGCCACCCCTGCCCAAAGAGCCAGCGAGTATTACATCCACCCCACATTGAAATGTCCATTACATGATACAACCCAAATGGCAAGTATGTACATCAACACATCGTCACACACACACAATGGGTGCCAGTGAATGTGAAAACCCACATCGTGACATGCATGAAACCAATGAGAGAATACCACACATTGAAGTATGAAACAAAAATGTATTGAACACAAAATGAAGGTATTGAAATCAGATTCCAAATAAATCCAAATGAAAATGTGTCCAAAGTCTCCGTCCAACAAAGCAAATCCAAAGGGAAAAAAAGTAGGAAAAATCCATTGCTCCATGGTGATAAAAAAAATAATAATGATGACAAATCGACTGTTAAACTATGTACAAATAACGAATCCATGGTCCATAAGCCCAACTATATAAATTAAACCTACATAAAAACCTACCTAATTAATAACTATATACAAAAATGTGGGGCATAGTCCATGCGCCCCAAATGAAAGAAGAAATGAAAGGAAACTTAACACTAATGAACTATTTACAATGGCGGTGGGCAAGTCCAACGGCTCACTTGTTGATGTGATGGGCCAGGGCATCATCAAACTCCTGGTCAATGTTTTGGAGGCAGGCCTGTTCACTGGCCCCGAGGTCTCGCAGGGATAACGCCATGTCCACCTCCAACTCCCTGCAAATTCTCTCAAGGCGCTCAGCCCACCTCAGCGCCCTGCGCATTGAGTTCTCCGCCCTGACCATTGTGAGCCATGCCTCCTCCGCCCGCCGCCGCTCCGCACCTATCTGCTGGCCCAACCAGTGCCACACGGAAGACACTCCCATTCCAGGGTCCTCCTGCCCTCCGGCCGATGCCTGCCCCTCTGATGTAGATGGCCCTGAGGCATGATGCCTCCCATGTTGAGCCTGCCACTGCCCCCGACGCAACTGCCTCTGCCAGCACGACGGCATCCAGGCTGATGGAATCCACCGGCGCCGTCGTGCACGTGCCCTGCCTGATGATGCCGGCACATCCTCCATCTGCTGTGGTCCAGTTGCTGGGGTGACCGTGGCAGGGATGGTATCTCCACTGAGCTGGCTGCGTTGGTCAAGGCAGGTCCACAGGGGCCCTGGTGGCATCTGGGCCGGAAGACGGCATGGAGAATGACTGGTGCATAGTCTCCAAAAGGAGAAGAGGGCCGCCAGAGTGGCCGACACATGTACAAAACCCCCGACCATGCCCCCCCCAACTGGGCCACTTTGGCACGCTGCTCTTCGTGATGACGTACGTGCTCCACCCGGGAAGCACACACGTCATCACGAATGTCACGCGTGCGCAATGCAACACCAATCAGGACGTCTCCATACGGTCAGGAGTCCCCTCGTCCACAGGTAGAGGAGTGTCAGATGACATGGACCTCCCCCCCACCTGCGGACGGGCCTGGGATGGGGCATTCCTGCTGGTGCATGGTGGTGCAGTCACAGTGTCAGGGACAGTGACATGCACAGGCCCCTCCACGGTGACCTGTGCTGCCTCCTGCCCCTGGACTGCACCACTTGCACCAGTGGTACCACCCCCTCAAGGCCCCATGTGCGGCTCAGTAGCGGCCTCCTCCTCCTCTGTGGAAACCACCAACCTGGATGGGTCCACATCATCTTCCGCCGTTGCAAGCCCCTGTGGGGGCTCACCCACCCCTTCCGCTGCAGCCGTAGTGGCAGACACTGCACCCGTCCCCTCAATCCTGGATGATGGTAATTCCTGGGAGGGTGACTGGGCCTTGCGTCACCGGCCGGTGGAGGCATCCCTGCCACTTTGCTCCACAGCGCTGTCTCCTCCCTCTTCTTCACTTGCCGCTCTGTAGAGGGGGACATAGAACACAAGCATCAGGGTACTGTACAATAGTCCCCTAGACAGGAAGCAATAGCAGATGAGTGGCACTGTCAAACGTCACTTCCATCATGTCCCTCCACAACACATGGGTCAGTGCAGGCAACACACATGCAGAAACAGGCATTGCGCATGCAAAGAACGTTTGCATACATGTCCAAGGAACTCTTGAAACATGCAATGGTGGTTTGAAACTCACATGCATCATGGGTCATGCCTATCACATGCACACACTTCACCGTAGTTTCATCCATCTGGCCTCGTACACCCCAGGCACAGTGGATACAAGGATGACTAGGCTGCATCAGTGAATCTGAACATTGTCACGGACATGTGTCATGCATCCATGGCGTTTACAAGTCACATACAAGCAAGTCAGACACACAGACATGTACACCATGCATGTCCATGACAGCAGCACCCATCTCTCACACCCCATCCATGTCCAATAACAGAGACAGGCATGCATTCACGTGTGCATTCTGCATGCTGCTCCGCATGTTGAATTGTAACACATGCACATCCATGTGGTTCACGCATGACTGGTCTCACATGCAGCACCATGATGTCCCTGCACGCACACATCCATTCAAGGCCTATGTCACACATACAGGCAATTAGCTGACTACCAGCACACTGCAAAATGCCCTGTTTCACACAGCAATGCATGGCCACATACCGCTCGACTCCAGACGGGCCTGCATCCTGAGGATCTAGTGGCGAAGCACTGGGCGAATGCGCTCCAGGACCCTCATCTGCTGGTTGGTAAGCTGGCCCCGGCACCACACTGCATCCTCTGTCTCTAAGAGGCGCCAGGCCTTCTTGAGGGTCCTGGACTTGTAGTCCTCCCAGCGGTTCTGGACGTGTTTCAAGTCGTGGGGTGCCACCCCCTTAGCGTTGATGACACCCACTATGTCCGTCCAGATACTCCTCCATCCTTCCTTGTCGGCGCGCAATGGTGTGAAGATGGCATCATACTGCCCCAGGACTCGGTCCACCAGGATGCCAACCTCTTCGCAAGTGAAGCTGGCAGCCCTCTGCCTCTCTGGCTGGGGGTTGCCACTGGTGCCGGAAGGTGTTGTGTCGGACATGGCAACCCCCGAGGCAGGTGTGGGTGGGCAACTGGGTCCTGGGGCTGGGCTGTGGAGTGATGGAACACCAGTCGGGAATCTTCTGTTCCAGCAGGGTTGGTCACTGCAACTGGACCCCTGCAGATAGCAGATTTGCAGGCACCAAATGGCAGGGCACGGTGGCAGCGGGCAGGCAGGCAGCAGCAGATGGCTTGTGGGAGGCTGCTTTTGGCTTTGGGGGGCAGGTAAATGGCCTTCTGGGCAGGAGCATGGTCTTCCGTGTGTTGTCGCGTGGCCAGCTTGATACGGAGTTACTTGGCACGTGAAAAAAGTGCACATCAGCGTGTAATTTGAGGAAAGGCCCTTAGCGCGTAAGCGCGTCTGTGATGTTACGCGCACGGGTGTTTCCCTGGCAGGGTTGAGGGTCCAACGTGGGTTTCCATCGCTCCGTACGTGCTTTTTGTGGAAAGCAGCACGTGTGTTTTCCAGGTGTTGGGGTTCACACGCAATTACTTCACAGCGGGTGGGTGTTGGCTCCGTGTTATTCTTCTACACGCAAGGCCGAAGGTGAGTCGCACATGCTATTTTTCCCTCTGCGGGTGTCCCTGTTTGTCGCGTACCCCTTTTCTTCTGGCCATACTAGCCTGCGTGTTGATCGCGTACGTATTTTTGGGGTTCCTGGCTGCCACAGCGTACTGAGTGTGTTTTTTTACACACACGTGGGCTACAGGGATCACTTATCTGTTTTTGTTGATTTTATGGGATGCCTGTGGGGTGTGTGACACGTTAATTCTCCTAGGGGCCACAGAATGGGACATTCATGGAGCTGTATGTATGTGTTTGTTGTTTGCTCACACTTTTGTAATGCGCAGGGACGCTACTGCCTGACTTCGTATGGCGGCCGTGTTTAGGCCTGTGCATGTATTTTTCTGTACGCGGCTTTCCCGTTTTCAATTCCATGAATATGTGTTGTTTGTGTGCGTGTGGGCGTTCCGTGTATTTCCCTGCAGTACTTCCCCAATTACGCCTTCTTTTTCCTGCGTTGTTCCCCATTCCAGCGCGTTACGCCCCGTGTTCCGCCCACTTTTTGGAGTGTGCGCTAAAGTTGTGCGCTTTCGCTGTGCGCGTTGCGCGCGGCTTTCAGGATGGTGCAATGACGTGTGCACCTGTGTGCACCACGCACGTGTTGGGCACACATCCCGAGGAAAATGCACACAGGGACTTCCATGAATTACATGCGTGCGCCTGCACCTGTTTTTTCACGCATGCGCCAGCTTGCGCCTGCTTGTGCCATTATTTTCAGTGCACATTTATTCCATGAATCGGCCCCTAGATGTGTTCTTAGAACAGTTTCAACTTGCCTACGAACTAAACGGACAGGCTTAGCGTCCTCTCTTACTCCCCCACCCTCCCCAAACAGTCTTACACACCGAAACACTTTACTAAAAAGTATTTTTCCACCAAGTTCAACGCGCTTGTCAGGATGCCCAGGTCCAAGGCACAGGAGCGACGCAGTACCAACCACCCCCTCAATGGTTTCAGTGCCTGCAAGTCAAAGCTTACACAGACCTCTTAAACCAGAGCGAGGAAGGAGGGTTAGGATCTCGATGAGTGGATAGGTAGAGGGATTTTAGGATAACCGGATTGAGGGTTGGGGAGAGGTTATGGATGGGACTGGGGATTTTTAGGGTAAACAATGTCTGCACACTTTCCTCAAACTGGCTGATGGAACTGCCTTAACACCTTTACATGTAAAGGTGTTTTCCTTCACCTTACTCTCAGAACAAACATGTAGGTGCTCCTTTGAGCACGACGGTAAACATACTAGGATTGACAACAAACTATTGTTGGCATGAGCCCATTTACATTTTCATGAGCACAGTCACATGCACTAGCACACTTAGCTTTTGCTTCAGTCTTTGAAGTCTTGTCCTGCAAAGGCTGTCGAGTCCTGTGCCACGTCCTTGAAGTCTGAGGTTCAGGTTCAAATCAGGTTCAAACTAAAAGAAAACAAAGGACAAGCATTATTGTATGTCTTACGTTCTGTTGGTCTCTCACTCTCACAAACTCACTCAACACGCATTCAGCGTTTAATATATATATTCCACGAATCTCAAGTTGCGATGGGTGCGCTGCCGCACATGGCTTATTAACCCCCAAGTTTTACAGTTTTGCCAAAACACGGTCTTTCCTCAGACCGTGTGCCAAAACGCAGTCTTTCCTCAGACCAGGTGCCTTAAGTTAGTGCTCTTCCATCTCATGCGCCTTTCCGGCGCGTTCCCCACGAGACGAATGCACATGAAACCATAAACACTTCCTTCCTTCACTTTCGCACATTCATTGAAGCGGTACCAAGACTATGGCTTTCCCGTGAACCCGCCCACCTAGCTTTTACGTGATGGCCAAGGGCTCTGGGAGGGTCTGGCAATGCCCCCTGCGCTTCCCCTAAGGATCCCAGGGACTGCTTGGGCTGAGCGGCACTTATCTTGTATCAGCGAGGGGCCGGATCATTGTTCCAGTGGCTCTGGGCCCCTCACGTATGGATTCCGGGGAGCTGCTGGGCTTACGTCCTCTCTCCTCGGTGTCTCGAGCACAAGCCCCGTGCCTTGGGGCTTGCGCATGGGCATTCGCGTGCCACACCCAGCGCGGCTTTCCATTGGCTCTCGAGCCCGCGAAGCATGCTGGGGATTGTAGTCCTGGCGAGCCAAACGCTGGGATTTGTAGTTTGTAGCCGCATTTTGTCTGCAGAAAGGGCATAACAGCCCTCTAAAGTACAGTACCCTTCTGGATATGGGGTTCTTCATGGTCCCTGGCCCCACAGCTCCAACAGTACTTGGCTTAAGGCCAACCCTACTCCTGACAACAGTCCCCCTCCCACAGAAGGCAGGTCCTCCTGGTTTATCAGAGTGGTTTTTGTGGAAAGTGCGCAGTAACCGTGGGGCATGCACATGGTGTGAGGGTTCCCAGGAGCGGTCTTCGGGCCCGTTATTAAATAATAGATTTGGCCATCCTTTAATTGTTTGGAGTTCAGAATAGCTCAAACCTCATACTCGGGTTCCCCTTGTATGAGTACTGGGGGTGTTTTTTGGGTGCTCGCGCCAGGCGGAGCTGGTTTCAACAGTGACGTGTGGAAAGTAGGGTAAATTTTCATCTGTGGTGGCAGTGCTAGCCGTACGGCTACTGGGTTGATTACTTTTTCAATGCTGAACGGGCCTAAATAGCGAGGTTGTAATTTTTTGGGCCCTTCTAACCGTAAGTTTCGGGTGGACAACCATACCAGGTCGTTTTTATGATACACATGGCTGGCACGTCGATGTTTATCGGCATATATTTTGTATGTATGTTTGGCTTTTACGAGATTATCCTGCACCTCCTTCCAAACCTGCTCTATTCCGATCTGTTGTCCTGCCAATGTAGGCAATACCGCTTCTGCTGCTGGGACGGATAAAGGTAAAATCCGTGGATGTCTTCCATACAAGCAGAAGAACGGGGATCGTTTTGTGGAAGAGTGAACAGCATTGTTGTATGCCAATTCTGCTAGCCAAGTGTGTTGAACCCACGTCGTCTCTCGTCCCGCGGCCAAGCAACGCAGGAACTGTTCAAGTCCTTGGTTCACGCGTTCGGTTTGGCCGTCCGTCTCAGGGTGATAACCCGAGGATAATCGAACTTCCATTCCAATGATGTTGCAAAACTCGCGCCAGAACCTGGAAGTGAACTGTGGACCCCTGTCAGTGATTATACGGCATGGAAGGCCATGAAGGCGAACCACATTTTGCAGGAACAAATCTGCAATTTCCTTGGCTGTTGGAACCCCTTTACAGGGGATGAAATGAGCCATTTTTGAAAAGGCATCTACCACCACCAGTATGGAGGTGTAGCCTTGCACTTGTGGGAATTCGACTATGAGGTCCATAGTGACTGTATGCCACTTTGTAGTAGGCGTTGGCAGGGGACGTAGGAGGCCCGCTGGTTTCTGGTGGTCGGCTTTTTTCCGGGCACATATTGCACATTGTCGCACGTATTGCTGAACATCAAGCCACCACCTTGGCCACCAAAAATGTCTTGTTACCAATTCTAAAGTCTTTGCCCTACCAGGATGACCCGCTAGGGAGGAATCATGGCACCATGACATCGCTTTTTCTCGTAGAGGTATAGTAGGCAAATACAAAGAATGCCCATGATATGGGAGCCCATCTTTAATGGTATGCTGGGATCCTGTTTGCACCATTGATGAAGGTCGTGCATGGAAAGCTCCTTTTGGATGCTCTCAAAAATGTTGGTGGTTAAACCCACTATCTGTGCCGGGGAGACTATTGGCTGAGGCACAGTTTCTATTTCCTCAGAGACCTTGTCTGGATAGCGGGACAGAATGTCAGCTTTCCGGTTGTTCGTTCCGGGTCTGTATGTGATAATAAAATCAAACTCTGCGAAATATTGGGCCCAACGCAGTTGACGCGGACTCAAGGTCTTGGCAGTCCTAATAAACTGAAGGTTGCAATGGTCGGTAATAACCGTCACTGTGTGACGTGCCCCCATCAAATAGTGCCGCCACTCGCCAAAGGCTGCCTTTATGGCCAATAGTTCCCTATCTGCTATGATGTAGTTCACTTCTGCAGGAAGCAGTTTCCTCGAATAGTAGGCTACTGGGTGTAAGAGGCCCGTCTGAGGATCTCGTTGGGGCAGAACGGCTCCCAGCGCATAGCTGGAAGCGTCCGTTTCCACCACAAATGGTTGAGACAAGTCTGGATGTTTCAAAACCGGCACATCAGTAAAGGCCTTCTTGAGCCGTTGAAATCCCTGCTCAGCCAAGGCGTCCCAAATAAACGGGCAGCCTTTGCGTAGAAGTCTCGTGATCGGAGTGACCAGCTCAGAGAAATTCTTGACAAACCGTCTATAGAAATTTGCAAATCCCAGAAAGGATTGCACGTCTTTTACATTGGCTGGCGGGGGCCAATCAAGAATGGCCCTTACCTTTTTTTTATCCATTTGCACGCCTGTCGGAGTAAGGTAGTACCCCAAGAATTCCACGGTAGTACGGTGGAATTCACATTTCTCTAGTTTGGCATATAGATGGTATTCTCATAACTTTTGTAAGACAGCGCGTACATGCTGGACGTGATCTTCAAGGCTGTGAGAATAAATGAGGATGTCATCAATGTACACGACAGCACATATGTCCAAATATTCCCGAAGAACCTCATCTAGGAAATGCTGGAAGGCAGCAGGTGCGTTACATAGACCAAATGGCATAACCTGGTATTCATACAATCCGAATTTTGTTCGGAAGGCGGTTTTCCACTCGTCACCTTCGCGCACCCGCACAAGATGGTAAGCCCCACGAAGATCCAGCTTAGTATAGATGACCGCGTCCCTAACCTGATCTAGAAGGACTGGGATGAGTGGAAGTGGGTAACGGTTTTTGATGGTTATCCGATTCACCCTGCGGTAATCTATGCAAGTCCGAAGTTCCCCGGACTTCTTCGGTACGAAGAACAAGGGAGAAGATACCGGCGAATTAGAGTGTCTAATAAAGCCATTTTGCAAGTTGGCTGTTATATACTCACGGAGGTGCTCGTTTTCAGCCTCGGTCAAGGCGTATATATGGCTGCATGGTAATGTTGCCCCTGGCTCTAGGTCTATCCGGCAGTTGAATGGCCGATGTGGGGGCAGGGTTTCAGCGGCTTTCTTATTGAAGACATCTACAAAGTCGGAGTACTCTGTGGGTAGTTCTTCTGAGCGTGCTTCAGGTTGAACACCAGTAATGCTTGCGACTTGGGAGGCCGCGGCCACCGGCTGTTCACAATGCTCTCGACAATAAGGAGAGCTAAATTTTACCAAGCCGGAGGTCCAACAAACCTGAGGATCATGTTTTCTCAACCAAGGCAACCCTAAAATAAGGCCGAACTGCGGGGCAGCAATTAAGTCAAAGGCAATGTATTCCCAATGCCCAATACCACAACTCAGGGTCACTAAATGAGTGTTATGTGTAATGGGTCCCGAGCATAGAGATGTACCATCGACAGCGCGTACGGGCTCAGGTTTTGCCTTTTGCTGGATAGGGATACCCAACCTAGCCGCAAACTGGATATCTATAAAGTTACCCGTTGCCCCTGAGTCAATCAACATGGTGACCTCTTTTGATATACCCTGAAAACCAAGACACCCCCTTACCGAAACGTGTGGGGCAAAATTGGGACAACCTTCAATTGGGGCCCTGCTATCAGTCAGGCTCGACCGGGTGACCCCCATAACCGACGAGCCGAGGCGTTTCCCTGAGTCTTGGGCTTTGTGGGGCATTCACGAACAAAGTGTCCGGACTTCCCACAGTACATGCAAACACCATCTTTTCTCCTTCGTTCTTTTTCTTCTTTAGATAGGGGACCTCGAACCGACCCAATTTGCATCGGCTCGTCTCCATCGGACTTGTCCATTGACCCTCGTGTCCCTTTAAATTGGTCAAACCTTGCCGCTGGACGTGACTCCCCTTTCTCCCTATCCCCCCGTCGCTCTGCCTGACGATGATCCAACCGCATGGCCAGATCAATCATATCCGAGCATTCTCGGGGTTGGGGGTCAACTTGGGCGATAAGATCTTTTATATCATCCCTCAGCCCCTGATAGAATAGGGACATGCATTTGTCGTGTGGCCATTCGGCTTCGGCTACCAATCGGTTGAACTGAGTGACGTACGTCACTAGTTCCTTATTTCCTTGCCTCAATGTCAGCAATTCCCGATCCTTACACAAGGTGGCAGCCCTACGATTGAATATTTTCTCAAAATCACTGAGAAACTCGTCCCAATCATATAGGATTGTATTGTCCTTTTGGACTAAGGGGTTTGCCCATGCTGCAGCATCTCCTGTGAGATAGGAGATAACGAATGCAGTCCTAGACTGCCGGCTTCGTAAGGAAATGGAGACGGCATTGCGTAATAAAGGTAGAGAATTTCTGCGGGTCTCCTGCATACCACTCAGGTGGTGCCAGAGGAATCATGGGCTCTGGGGTGACTTGCACCTGTACTGGTGCGTGACCCGGCAAAGGTGCTGTTTGTGCGGCCAAACTACGTACCTGCGCTGACAGCGTGCCATAGTCCTGTCTGGACGCCGCTAGCTTGCTTTGTAGGTCCTGTAAGACCTTGGCAATCTCTTCCATGATGGTGATGGGGGTTGGCTACACCACTCAGGCGCCTGAGTATTACTTGGGCTTGTGCTTCTGTCAGGATGACCAGGTCCAAGGCGCAGGAGCGACGCAGTACCAACCACCCCCTCAATGGTTTCAGTGCCTGCAAGTCAAAGCTTACACAGACCTCTTAAACCAGAGCGGGGAAGAAGGGTTAGGATCTCAATGAGTGGATAGGTAGAGGGATTTTAGGATAACCGGATTGAGGGTTGGGGAGAGGTTATGGATGGGACTGGGGATTTTTAGGGTAAACGATGTCTGCACACTTTCCTCAAACTGGCTGATGGAACTGCCTTAACACCTTTACATGTAAAGGTGTTTTCCTTCACCTTACCCTCAGAACAAACATGTAGGTGCTCCTTTGAGCACGACTGTAAAAATACTAGGATTGACAACAAACTATTGTTGGCATGAGCCCATTTACATATTCATGAGCACAGTCACATGCACTAGCACACTTAGCTTTTGCTTCAGTCTTTGAAGTCCTGTCCTGCAAAGGATGTCGAGTCCTGTGCCACGTCCTTGCAGTCTGAGGTTCAGGTTCAAATCAGGTTCAAGCTAAAAGAAAACAAAAGACAAGCATTAGCGTATGTCTTACGTTCTGTTGGTCTCTCACTCTCACAAACTCACTCAACACGCATTCAGCGTTTAATATATATATTCCACGAATCTCAGGTTGCGATGGGTGCGCTGCCGCACGTGGCTTATTAACCCCCAAGTTTTACAGTTTTGCCAAAACACGGTCTTTCCTCAGACCGGGTGCCTTAAGTTAGTGCTCTTCCATCTCATGCGCCTTTCCGGCGCGTTCCCCACGAGACGAATGCACGTGAAACCATAAACACTTCCTTCCTTCACTTTCGCACATTCATTGAAGCGGTACCAAGACTATGACTTTCCCGTGAACCCGCCCACTTAGCTTTTACGTGATGCGCAGGGGCTCTGGGGGGGTCTGGCAATGCCCCCTGCGCTTCCCCTAAGGATCCCAGGGACTGCTTGGGCTGAGCGGCACTTATCTTGTATCAGCGAGGGGCCGGATCGTTGTTCCAGTGGCTCTGGGCCCCTCACGTATGGATTCCGGGGAGCTGCTGGGCTTACGTCCTCTCTACTCGGTGTCTCGAGCACAAGACCCGTGCCTTGGGGCTTGCGCATGGGCATTCGCGTGCCACACCCAGCGCGGCTTTCCATTGGCTTCCGAGCCCACGAAGCATGCTGGGGATTGTAGTCCTGGCGAGCAAACGCTGGGATTTGTAGTTTGTAGCCGCATTTTGTCTGCAGAAAGGGCATAACAGCCCTCTAAAGTACAGTACCCTTCTGCATATGGGTTTCTTCATGGTCCCTGGCCCCACAGCTCCAACAGTACTTGGCTTAAGGCCAACCCTACTCCTGACAGTGCTGTCCGCGGATGTCCGCAAATCCAGATGGCGGGCTTTCCAAAAAGACGCACTTCACGCTCTTCACCGTCCAATTAACAAACACGTTGCATGTCCGTGGACATGACACAAGCCGATTGGCCAATCAGGACATTGTCAGCCGAGCGAACAGGGAAGTGTGTCAGCGGACCGAACATAGATATCACTAATTTTTTGTGACCTACATTTTGGTCATTTTTTAAAAAAGTACTGGATGGATTTTCACCAAATTTGCAAAAGCACGCTTTCGGGACCAAGCTGCTGCTCCTGGTCCAAATTTGGTGGAACTCCATCCAGCAGTTTGGGCTGTAGGCGTGAGCAAAGATTTTTCCCCATTCAGTCAATGGGAAAAAAAGAAGTTTTGGGACCCCCCTATAACTTTACCCCCCTTGGACCAAACCTCACCAAACTTTGTGAAAAAATTCAGAGTGACCCATATACTTTCTTTTGCAAAGTTTGGTGAGGATTCGTCCAGGGAGAGCAGAGTTATACGCCGCCCATAAGGGCTCTTCCTATGGAAACAGCAACTTAACCGTAACGTAATATAATTTTAAGTAATTACTTCAAAGTAAATTACTAGAAAGTAACTTCCATCGTTGAAACCACGGGATACTGTGTCATGGAAAAATATTTGTTTTATTATGTTTTTAGAATTAGTTCTGATCAATAAGTTTGTGTTATCATCATTGTATATTTCATGATTTATGTTATGTTATGCTATGTTATGTTATCAAAACCTATAATGCGCATGGTCATCCAAGGACATCATGGCGCGAGGAAAACACACTGGGCGTCATCATGAGTTTGGCGCTAGCCCTTAATAAAAATCCAGTGGTAATGTTATTAGGGCCGGCAATACCGCTCACTCGGATCACGACTGCATTCTAGCCGGCGCAATTCCAGTCAGGCGTTATTACAGCTAGCTGTAATAGCGCTGGCTGTAATCGTGCAGACAACCAAACGCACATTTAGAGACCTATCACAAGTACAGCATTGGCGCTCCTAGCACATGAAAATCGGTGCTTGTTTGTTTGTTTATTCATGTGTAATGCACTCCAGAACCAGGGGTATCAGGGCGCAGCAGTTACAAGAATATGCGAAGCTTGAGTACAGAAGTTACATAATGCAAATATGGGTGCATCGTGATCATATATTGACATACATCAAGGAAAATTATAAATATATATACAATCTATATACAAATCTGGTGGAACTAGATGGGAGGAGGGATGGAGGAGTGCCAGTGCAACTGTACAGTCTGTAGATTTGTGTTGGATTTACTGATCTGTGGATTTTAGCCAGTTAATGCACATAAGTCTGAAATTCTGGTAAGGTTGGTCTTCTCTAATGGAGTGTGGTAGGGAGTTCCACAGTTGGGCCTGTAGTATAATTTATAGTGCTTTGAAGTATATTGCTTTGAAGGATAGCGGTTCACTGAATTTGATAGCATTCTATTGCCAGCAATAATGTGGCACCCTTATATAGTCATGCTGTGTTGCCAACAGAACAGATGAATATATGGCTGGAGGCATGCAAGGTATGGAATTTATATTGCAGCCAAAAAGCCCATTATAGAGCGTAAATGTGCATCAATTTATTCCTTTTATCTTCCTTGAAATGCCTCATACACAGGAGACTACATTAGCTATCTAATTGACTCACCTAATTAACAAATACTGATCACTAGTGCTAACTCATTAACAGTATGATGTAATCTCTATGTGAAAATGAGGTGGAAGTACATGTTTTGAAATTCGCTTTTAAACGTGCATTTTCTCTCTGATTTTCTCTGGCTGTGTTGAATGCGAAGGACAGGAAGGCAGCAGGAAATCATACAGAAACAGTTATTATAGTATGAAGGTCCCATTGTTTGTGACACAGGGGTGTCAACCTAATACACTTTCTGCTAATATGATTGGAGGGAAGTATATCTGCAGATATGCTGCGTAAGCAGCAGAGTTCTGCTGGGGGAAAGTCTGACAAAAAAGTTCAGATTGCTTTTGCTGAGCTGCCGAGACAGAGGATCTGAGACTGGGCTGTGAGACAGACGTGCCCAGTCTCACTTAGCACCGGCTTGAGAACTTCATGTTCTTGCTGTGCAATTCAAAACTTCAAGATTACAATGACAACCCTGGGCCCATTCTTCAGAGGCGAGCGAAGGGAGGTCGTGTGTGGGAGAGAACTACAGATAATTGGCAAATATCCAAAGTGAATTGAGGTTACTGTGTGCTGTTGTACGAATGACCTTCTAAAAATATCAGGCAGGCAGAATAGCAAAAGGGAATCCCCTGTGTTTAATTGCCATGTTGTAATGTTATAAAGTGAATGTTGTTCTGTCGCTGTATTTTTTTTTCTCTTCTTTTCTTTATAGACAATGCGGTAATACAAATGTACAAATGGTAAGATGTTTTCTTTGAAATGTAACTGTTATAATACAAATGATATATACACAGATCGTGTAGAGTGTTTTTGTTTTTGTTATTTCTTGGTGCATTTAAAATAATACCTTATGAAATGGGGAAGATTTTTAGATAATACATGTGTCATGTTTCCCATGCGGAAGGAATAGATAGACTTAGCAGTGATAAATAGTTGTACGCGTGTGTTCACCCAGTGCATGTTGTTTGGATGAAATCTAATACAAAACATAGATTACTGGGGGGTCCATGAACCAGTAATGAGGCCTATGGAAGCATAGTTCACTGATGTATATAAGTCAGTGATGACACCACAGGTTATTGATTATACTCTATGTGTGAAATTGTGGTGTCTCTGGATATAGGTCCAAGGCTCTCTATAGATCACTAGAACATTATAAGAATAAGGAAAGTTGTGTGTATGCTGGGGCCATAAATAAAACAGAAAAATCATGGTCACCACTAAATTACCAACAATAGTGTATACTACTAAATTATCCCATATAATGTAATAATGTTTGGTCACTGAAAGGAAATAAGGCCAAACCCAATCTAAATGCAAGGAGTAGTCATCACCAAATTACCATAGTCATCACCAAATTATCATTTTTTTTGGTGGTAATAAAATACCGCCAGACCCCAAATCTACACAAAATATCCAACATATTTATGGGGTGTTGCAGGCCAGGAAAGTGATTATAGAGCCCCTACTGGGCGTGGCAAGTGTGTCTCACACTACCATCTGTACATTAGAGGGAACCCATTTCATAATAGCAGTGTGTCACTAAAAAAAACTAATTTCAGAATGTCTCAAATAGAAGCCACATTCTCAGAACTAGTGCAATATCAGGAGGCAAAGTTATATGCACATGGGACATGGTCATCAAATAATGCCACAGAATGGCATGATCGCATTTATGGTTAAGTGCAGAAAGAACCACTAGACAGCATTTTTGCAGAAGACAGCATAATTCAGGTCTGCCTTCTGAGATTATTAAATGCAGCTGATAAAAATGCAGAGAAAGATTGTCTGATACGGCTATGCGCCAAGACATGGTTTATTTTGAATAGGCCCCTGCGAATGCAAGAAAATGATACTAAGCTGATTAACAGGTTAAAAGCCGACCTAGATGGGGCAAGTAAAAAGGATGAAATGTTAAGAGCAGAATTAGAAGGATATAAAAAGACATGCAGTTAAAATGTAGAGATCTTGATATTCAATTGTCCAAAAGCAAGAAACAGTTTGAGGACCGTGAACAAGAATTGGTACATTTAAAAGTGTTAGTAGACCATATTAGACAAGACAAGGATGAGATTGTTTCGGAAATTCAGATTTTACAAAAAGAACATTATGAAAAAGAAAGTGATCTCCAAAATGCGGAACAGGAAATGGTTAAAATGTTTCAAGAAAGAGACAAGAGAAACAAATAATTCAATGAATGCCAAATGCAAATGTGCGATATGCAGGAGGTAATTAATAAAATGAGTGATGAAAACAACTATTTGCAAAATGAGGCAGATATGCTCCTTAAGAAGTGTAAGGATTTGGAACAACAAATGTGCATCTCCAGGTCCCAGGATAGACGGCAGGGCACCACATTCAATGGAATTGAGGTGAATCCTATTTCTACCCAAAGAGCTAGTGCCCCAGTGATTGGGCCGGTGACTGAGCTTGGTTGCAGCGCCCTTGGGGGATTTGATACACCCATTGGGGGCCGCCACCAATCCCATACAACTGGAACCAGGGTTGAATCACCAAATAGTGCAATTCCATGCATAGCAACAAGTAGCCCCATAAAAATAAAGAAATCCATCAAAGCCTTGATCAAACCATTTAAAAAGGGAGGGGAATGCTGCATAGAGGATCACTTAGAAGCGGTCCATGACATCTTTAAAGCCCTCCAGATACCTGAGGAAAAATACAGACAGTATTTTCATTTAACTCTAGATGCTCCCACAGCCAGTATCATAAGGGGATTAAATGAACAGCAGAATGAGACATGGGCAGAGTTTGAAAAAGAGATTAGGCGTAATTTTTCTCCTTTCCAGTCATTGCAAGAGGCGAAGAAAGTTGCTTACACAATCACTGCTGGGCCTAATACATTCCCTCGCCAGTTTTTACAAGATTAAAAAAAAGCATTTTCTCGCTTTGATGTATCTTTTGACCCCAATTCTAATGAATTTAAAACTGCCTACTTCTACGGGCTACAGAAAGACATCAAATCACAGTTGGTCCGTGAATTTGACCGTGACAGTCCCTTGAAAGGATTGTACACCAAAGCACAAAACTATACGAGGTACTCTATTGTCAGGGTAAAGAAAGTGATAAAATAAAAAAACACTAGACCAAAATCTAAAGAACCCTCAGCAACAGTGCTGGAAATCAGGTCAGCAAAAAATGTCCCTTGAGTCTGCTCAAATTCCAGGTAAAAATAATGTGATACCTGAACAAAGGGGTAATCAGCAAAGGTCATCACTTCCTGCACCAATGTTCCAATCACATGATCCTAGTAATAGGGAGAGCTACATCAGCCCTAGGTACTTAGGAGATAGGCCCCGGGCAGGCTATCAGCCAGATATGTCAGGTATGGACAATAACCAGAGTCAAAATCAGGATCAAAGAAATAATGGTCCCTACCAGACATTGGGGACACAGAGCAGATTTGATCCCAACAACATGATATATAGTAAACAGGATAGACCCCGATATGTGGATCGATTTACTGATAATGGGAATCAACATAGGGGTCAGAACCCACAACATGAGAGACAGGACATGAAGCGGAATATGAATTACGCTCCATGTCAGTATAATGATTCCCCTCCAGGGGTCTACAACCAAAGGATGGGTGCAGCCCGCTCCCCTGCACATATGAATTAAGAGTTCAGGAACAATCCCAATAGAAATCAGTCCCCTGAGAGGTATCCGAATAGATCCAATCAGAGGGACAACAACCAATATCGATCTAGGCCGCAGAGAGAGGATTCTAGAGAGATGGAAAGATTCCAGTGTCTCGAGGCCCAAGTGAAAATGTTAGCTGAGCAAATAGGAAAGCTCTGTACAGCACAAAAACAGTCATCAAAGGAGGGGGCAGAAGGTCATAGCAATGACCGGGTGGTTTCTGATAAGTGAATAAGTACTTATGATACCTGCAGTGCCAAGAAAACAGATTGCTTTGATGTGATTTTCCATAATGACTCTAAGATTCCTAATGATTCAAAAATAAAGATACCGGTAAATGAACATGTACCAGAAAGTGCAAATATCCTTATGAAAGAAGTTCGGTTTAACCTAGAGCTAAATCAAACATTGGAGATTTGTAGAAATGAAACAGGAAAACCTAAAATTCCAAAAGAACAAAGAGACAGATTTAAGAAAAATGACTCATGTATGGGGAACATGCAGTGAACAGTTGGAGGATTGTAATGTGACCTATGATGATACCTGGATGGATGGGCGAACAGTGGCCACACTCCAAAAAACCTCTGAACATGGAGAAATCAATAAGGTCTCTCACACAGAAATGGACAAAAAGGAGGGAAAATATCTTTCCATTTACCAAAGTGCTTAGCCAAAAGTGTAAAAGGCCTGAGAAAGGGGAGTCCTGAAATCAGCAAGAATTCGCACTTCTTATTTGTGTAAGAGGAAGTTGAAGACAGGTATTATGCTTCCATCACTGTAGAAGAGAAATGCAATACATTTGCAATGATTGACACTGGCGCACAGGCCACAACTATGTTCAAAGAATTGGTAAAGAGTATCAATGAAGGGAGATCCCCACAGAATCAGATCACAGTGAAGCAAAATGAAGGTCTTGTGCATAATTTTAATGAGGTGGAGGTACCTATTATAGGTGTTACCGAGGATGACATAAAGATAGGAAAACACAGAATGAAACAGGAGGTATTGATCACATCTATTTGTGAAATTCCATTTCTGGTGGGAACTGATTGCCTGAAACGATTGTCTCCTCTCATAGATGGGCTGAATGGAGTATTGTGGCCCTTAACCAAAAAACCATTGAGACCTAAGAAACTAAAATCACAAAACAGCAATAAAAATGAATGTCACACCGTTGTCAAAACAAACCATGCAGCAGAGGTATATCTCCAGAATAGCTGTATACCTAGCGTCACTTTTATCTTGATGTGTCAAGATAAAATGCAGAGTGAAAATGAGAAACAATCTGTACAAATATATTTAGACCCAAGGAAAAAATGTCAAACTGCAATAGATGAGCACACATTACGTTTTTATTTAAAAGAGAAGACAAACAGAATACTGCTCCTAAAACAGATACAGAAAAACACATCACCATTCTTGCTGAAATACACATGGAAAATGAGCAACCATGGGTTCACATTGGTATAAATGACTATTCTAAAATAATAAATGCCACTTTATTAATGAGAAATTGCTGCAAAAAATAATGGAGAGAGTGGACATCCCGAAATTTAGAATTAAGAACCAATATGTTTCTGGTTTGGACAGTCCAGACTTTGAAAATCGAATTGCAGGTAGATGCATGCTGAGGATTAGTATTGGACCAAAAAAAATTCACCATAATGTTTGGATAGTGAATGGGACACAAAAGGACTTTTACACGCACAGACTGTGTATGGTGTTAGATTTCCTTAATCAAAAAATATGGTCACGCCTAGGTGGGCCGGCACCTGAATTTGAAGACAAAAGAAGGGCTTATCATTGCGCACAACTGGTTCCATATGCAATTGAATTACAGCTGAGGAAGGATACTATCATCCCTGCATTCACCAAGCAGTTTGCAATAACGCTGAAGTGCAAAAATGATGGAAGGATCCTTGTAAATTTGTGTGCTTGAATGAATCCATAACACAGCAAGGCCTGGATTATGAATACATGCCATTGATAGATGTTGGTGAAGGGTCTATAAAAATATGGTGAATAATAAAGGGTGTCAAGAGATTAATTTAGAGGAAAATTCTTCATTAGGAATGGCCATACAAAAATCACATTATACTGCAGATCTAAATAACATGGTGATTGGAAATATCGCTGAAAGGTATGTGGATGCCAGGGGTGTGTTGCCAGAATACCTGAATTCTCAGCCCAAAGGAATCTTTAAAATTCATTCTGTGTACCCTTATGATTCAAATGAGACAGTGTGCTGTCATCAAAAGGTTTATATAACATTTGACTTAAATGAAAATTAAACAGAAAATCAGCCCATTGAAGTGGAAGCTGATATACCAAAATATTTAAAAGTGGCAGCTTTACAGAGAGACACAGCCACACAGTTAGAAGAAAGCACAGAGATTCCTGCATTGGAAGATTTCCCAGAATTTTCAAAGATGGTAATGGAACAGATTTTATCAGCAGATGCATGTAATAGCGATGAAGATAGAAATTAATTGAGATAAATATTTATGGAGTTTAAAGATGTCTTTGCTAAAGATGCTTATGATTGCGGCCTAACTAATTTACATGTGGCCACGCTACCGCAGGGGTGTAGTAGAAGCCCAGTATTTGTGCGCCAGTATAGATTACCACTGGCATGTTTAGAGTCATTGGCAGAGATAATTAAAAATGTGGAGTCTCGGGGAATCATCAGGCCTATTCATAGCACATCCAACACACCTATTTTAGGTGTGTTAAAGCCAAATGGTCAATGGCAGCTATGTGCAGATTTGAGGGAATTAAATAAAAGAGTGCCAGTATCCAGATGGCCACTGCCATTCATTGATCAAGGCCTGGCTCAGGAGCATGGCTCAAAAGTGTTTACTACGTTAGATCTCACTTCTGGATATTGGTGCGTGCCATTGGCAGAGGAGATTCAGAATTTATTTTAATTTTCATTTGATAAGACCCAATACGCATGGGTTAGAGTTCCATTCTGGTATGTCAATAGTGCGAGTGAATTTGGAATATTTTTGAGAAAGGCCATGCCTGATGCAGCTGAAAGAGGAACAATAGTTTATGTGGATGATGTCCTGATAAAAAATGAAAGCTTGAAAAGGCATTTTGATGAAATAAGACATGTTCTTAGCCAATTGCAAAAAGCAGGCGCCAAAGTATCTTTACAAAAGGCACAATGGTGCAGGAAAAAAGTGACAGGAAGTTCATTGAAAATTATGCTGAAATTACTCAACCATTGACTAAACTGCTAAAGCTGAATGCACCCTGGAAATTGGAAAAAGAGCAGTCTGAGGCAGTGGCTAAATTAAAGGAATGTCTTGTAAAGGCACCATGTTTAGCATACCCCATAAAGGATAGGGATTTCTTTATAGAAATTGGTTTCTCTGAACATTGTATGTCAGCAGTATTATCACAAAAACATGATTTGAATCACAAAACCAATGACTATGCAAGTAAGGTGTTTCCCAAGTTGAAATTAAATTCAATGAATGTGAAAAGGCCCTTTTGACCATTGTGTGGGCGCTACAGCATTTCCGCCCCATTGTTTAGGGAGAAAAGGTGATTATTGAGACAAATCATCAACCTTTGCAGTTTTTAGAGAGCAAAAGAATTAGGTCAGGTAACGTAGCACAGTCCAGAATCACCTCATGGACGCTGGCATTGAAGGGTTTTCCTGTAGAAGTGAGATATGGCCAAAATAAAAAGAGCCCAGTTGCTCAAGGCTTGGCAGATCTTTATGACTGTGCAGCTGAACATGTATCAAACGAAGTAGAAGTGGAATCTAGTTTACAGGAATTTGGGCAATCACCACACAAAGCTTTTGATGAAAAGACATACAAGGATTTGCCGACTGTATATGTTGACGGTTGTGCTTTTCACATTGAAAATGACAGTAATAAACAATTGGTGTCAGGAATAGGAAATGTTTGGTTGAAATGTGAAGACATCCCCAGTATAGGGATGATAACTGGGGCTAGGAGCAGTAAAGTAGCGGAATTGGCAGCCGTTTATAAAGCAAATACTACTGCAGTTGATAATAAATTTAGTGAAATGATCCTGGTGACTGATTCTGATTATGCACGAAATAGCTTTGTGGAATATTTTCCTGGCTGGAAAGCGAGAGGCATGATTACATACAATAAAAAACCCCTTAAACATGGGAAAATGATACAAGCCATAGACAAATTGGTGTCGGAGAATGATTTGACAACATACTGGAGAAAAATGTGTGGACATTTAAAAACTCCAGGAGAGGATAAGGAAGGAAATGATAAGGCAGATCATTTAGCTAAAATTGGGGCTGTGATGGGAGAGTTGCTTCCTATTGAACATTTACTTGGTGAAATACAAATTGATGCAGTTACACACTCTAAAGCTCCAAAAGAGTTGGATCAACCAGTAGTACAATGGAGTTATGATACACCAGATCAAGATCTGATTAAGGCACAAAAGGATGATCCAATTTTGGGAATCTATTATAATCATTTGATAGACCCGGAACAAAACCCTTTAACAGAAAATGATTGTATGGGAAAAGAAGAATTTAGGGTGTTATTAAAGAAGAAGAAACGAATTAGACTACAGGATGGGCTCATGGTTAGAGAGTCCATAACATGACAAATACAGTGGGTGGTACCCCTTTCATTCAGAGGGCTAATGCTACACCATGCACATAATGCAATAATTGCAGGTTCACAAAAAACATTGGAGATACTGAAAGATTATGCTTACTGGCCACATATGTCCCAAGATGTAGAACTATGCACTAGAGGATGTATAGTATGTGCCCAATTTAAACCTGCTTCACTGATGCATAGAGCCCCAATAATGAAAAGAGGCTTAACTCTTCCATTATTAGATTTGCAAATAGACTATGTAGGGCCTGTAAAGAGGTCGAGCAGGGGGAACCGGTATATTTTGAGTGTGGTCTGTTTAATGTCAAAATGGATAGAGTGTATTCCTGCTCCAGATTGTAGTGCGCAAACAGCAGCTACATTACTGGTAAATCATATATTTTCAAGATTTGGGTTACCACAAAGAATAGAATCAGACAGAGGAAGTCATTTCACAAGCGCTCTAATGAGTAAGGTATGGCACATACTGGGAGTGAAAAGAAAATTACATATTGCATATAGACACGCTTCTTCTGGTGAAGTTGAATGCTGTAATAGGTCTGTTGTGGATATATTAAAGAAGTTTGTAGCAGAGGCAGGTTCCAGCTGGGGTTTACGTTTACCTTTGGTTTTGATGGCAATCAGATCAACTCCTGCCAAAGCAACAGGTATTAGCCCTCATGAAGTATTGACAGGTAGGAAAATGGAGTTGCCGCAACACCTGCTATACAGGACACATGAGCAGACACTTGTAAGCGCATCTACAGTTCATGAATACATGGATGAGCTGAGGAAGCATTTACAACATGCATTTGCTTTTGTGCAGCGGAATCTAGAAAGGGCTGCTGACACTGCAAAGTCATATTACGATAAAAAGACATCAGTGAAAGAGTATTGTGTGGGGGATCAGGTGTATACATTTCATTTTGGAAAAGGTAAACAGAAAAATTCTAAATTTCTGGCAGCCTGGCAGGGGCCATTTCAAATTACAGATAAGATATTTTCAGTAGTGTACAAAATTTTGAAAACTGAAGGTGAAACAGTAACAGAAAAATGTGTTCACGTTAATCAAATTAAACCCTGGCACCCCAAGCATGAGGTAAAGAGACTTGAGCGTGTAGAAACAGATAAAGTCCCTTAAATACATGAAAGAAGACACATGAGTCTATTCATAGGGCAATAACAGATAAATAAAAATAGAAGTGATTGTTGTAATAGAATAGATGTGAATAAAAAGACTATATGTGATGATCATTAAAAGAGGGTTGAAACTAGTGATATTATTTTTACAAAGTTGAAATATGTTAAATAATCAATGATGCTTTATGTATGTTTGTTTTCTCTCTAACATGTGCTTAATTTCAGAAAGTGAAAGAAAAAGGACGATATGTTTTGAAATATACATGGCTATTTTATTTTTGGTAAAAGGGTGAAATTAGTATTGTGCTATATACTTAATTTGTTTCTTTTCTATTTGATTTAAAATACTAACAAATCTTTGGTCAGAGTTCACGGGACCAGAGGACATGGGAGATGATGAAATCCTGGAATCCACAAGCACGGGTTCTGGAAAAGCCCCGGTGGGGGCGAAGACCAAATCTATAAAACAAGTAGCATTGATGATGACGCCAACGATATGGTTGATTATTATGATAATCGGAGGGAATTTCAAAACTTTGGAAGCACAACTTGACATTGAGCCTGGACCAGCTTCTGGCATTGCGGTAGAAGAAGCATCAGGATTCAGCATGAGCGATAAAAGGATGATTTTCCAGAACATTTATGTACCCTTGAATCCTGATACTTTGATGGAAAAACATTTTAATAATACTGGAATTAAGGCTGAGCAGACTAAAGAGTGGCTAGAACTAAGAAAAGAGGACGCCAAGCAGTCGATAAAAAATATGTTGATACAATTAGAAAATACATTTGTGAATTCAGCGGACATAAAGAAAAGAAGAGGAAAAAGAGGAGCAGTAATGCTTGCGGTCTCATTGGTAAAGTCTATAGTTGGAGTTAGAGGTGGATTGGATGAACAAGTGAGGTTTATAAATGAAACTGCGATAATTTTGAATGAGCAAGTGGAAATTATACAACCACGCTAATAGTTAAGCATGACCGGACATTGAATGAGATCCTGAATGTAATGAATCCTATTGATAGATTGTTGGCGAATTACATGAGGGAAGTTCAAACTGCAATTTCACAATTGATTCGAGGATATATATCATTTATTTCGTTTCACAAGATATTATTCATCAAATGATAGAAAGGTTGACCAGGAGGGAGATTGATGTGGTACAAGTAAAAATTGCATTTGAAATGGGCAATGAAATGCCCTTATATGTGGATTTGGAAAGGTTGGAAATAGGGTTTTTATTGTGCATCCCATATAGAGCTCCTGAACTCATTTATCAAACTAAGTGGGTACATAATGTTGGATTGTGGCAAGAAGATAAGTTTATCAAGATCAAGAATCCAGAAGTGTTGGCATTTCAGTCATGGGAGCCTGATGTTTACTTGATCCCAAATTTGGAAACCTGTGTAAATTTTAAAGAACAAAATTACATGTGTCCGGGTAAACCTTTTATTCCTGATGCTACAGACTCTATTTGTGGTTTGAAATCTGACCCAAGTATATCAGGTGGATGTGAAGTAGTTATTAGCAATATGGGAGGTGAAGAGTTGGCACAAGCTAAAAGGGTCAAAGGTAAATGGTTGGTCAGCACCTGTATGACAAATCTGACAATCATACATTTTAATCATGGAACATTTGTTGTCAAACAGGTAAAATATATTGTGTTTTACTTAAAGGAGGAGACAGCAATAAAGACCCACGCGGAAACAATGCACACAAGAGTCCTACAAACACCCACCCATGCTCCACACACCCTTCCCAACACCAGGTTGCTATTAGGAGCAGGGAGGAGACGGCAATAAAACCTGCTGGAAACAATGCACACAAGAGGCCTATAAAAGGCCCACCCATGCCCTCCACACCCTTCGCAACACCATGTTGCCATATGTAGCCAGGTTCCTTGATGTAGAGCTCTACATGCTATGGCAGGAGCTACAGAAGCCTGACAACCAGGCCATGGCACAGGGTGCAGAGTGGGTGAGGGGGAATTGGAGGAGGAGTAGGAGAGGGATGAGAACAGGCCAAGCAAGGTGTCCAGCTATCCCTAAGGACAGGCCAACACCCAGGGCCCTGACTGATGTTCAGTTGGTATCTGAGTACAGGCTGGACAGGGCAACCATCACCCAGTTGCTGGACACAATCCAAGGTGAAAAAGGTAGCCGGATTGTCATCAGCACCGCTGTGCCCCCATTCGTAAAGCTTGTGTCAGTCCTACAATACCTTGGAACTGGCAGCTTCCAACACACAGTTGCCATGATGCATGGTATGGCCCAGTCCACATTCAGTATCATGCTGGGCCAGGTGGTGGATGCACTGCTGCGCCATGTGAATGAACACATAGCATTGCCAACCACCCAGGCACAGGTCAACAAAGTCAAGGCACAGTTCTATGCCGTTGCCCAAGTCCCGAACATGATTGCAGCCCTAGACTGTACACATGTTGCACTGGTAGCACCCTGGGACCAGGAGGCATCCTACAGGAACCTGAAGCATTTCCATTCTCTGAATGTGCAGATGACTTGTAGCCCAGACCTGACTATCAGCCACTGCTGGGCTTGCTACCCAGGATCCATCCACGCCTCCATGGTGCTGCGCAACAGCACAATGCCAGCCTACGTGGAGAGGTGCTGGGGCCAATGCACATGGATAGAGGATGAGTACAAACCCTGCCTGAAATGCATGCCAAACGGGAACCAAATATTGGGGTGGTGGGGTCACACAGGAATCCTTGCATGCCACCAGGAGACACCGCTAGCACCATCACAGCAACAGTTCCATGTACATGTGGCACACAAGGAAACCTGCACATGGCCACCACACATGAACCCACAGAAGGTGATGGGGACACACTTGCCTCACATGTTGGGCTCACGCATCTGTTCTGCATGCGCTGATTTCACCTTGCATAGTTCGCGGACTCTCTGCCCAAACCATGTGATTGCCACAGTACATCCCTCCACCACTTTACAGGTGCGGATATTGTCCGGTGCCATGGTTTTTGCTTCCCCCCAATCGCACTGCTGATGGCCTTGATGTGGTGGTTGTGTTGGATGGCCAAGCCCTCAATCCGCATCTGGCGAGCCTCAATCACACCGGGGGGTGCCGTGACTGCAGTGCCCAGAGCTATTCCTGTGTTTTGGGTCGGGCTGCTGTGCCTGGCAGGTCTGTGCGGAGTAGTGGAGGTGCTATTGCTTGTTGCGGTGGCCTGTCTGGTGGGGCTGCGTGGATGGAGGGGCTGCCAGCAGGAGACCAATATGAGGGTGTGTCCTGACCCGTCAATGGTGTGTGTGTATGACATCGACATGCACAGACATGGAGACTGTGGCTTGGACTCTGCACATGCTCTGAGGTCCATTGCGATGGGCCCATTTGCTGCTCCGGACTGTGGATCAGCATCAACACAGGTACAGCATGCTGCTCCTCACAGGATGAGTTGCCGTCCTCTGGGGTGGTTGCACTGGTGGCAACCTCTACCTCCTGTGAGCCACTGCTGGGTTGGAGCTGTTGAAGTGGTGAGCCCCTGGTGTCTTGGGGCCATAGAGGCGGTGAGCCCCTAGTACGGTGGGGCCATTGAGGTGGTGAGCCCCTGGAGTCTTGGGGCTGTTGAGGTGGTGAGCCACTGTTGCAGTGGGACCCTTGAGGTGTTGAGCCCCTCGTGGCTTGGGGCCGTTGAGGTGGTAAGCCCCTGTTGCAGTGGGGTGGGGTGTGTCTTCCACCTTGGCATATTCTGCCGGCCCTTTGCGGGTGGTCGTGCAGATGGAGGTGCGTCTGGGCATACGTCGGGATGGGCCTGCCTCCTCGTCATCCACGTTGCCCTCCGATGATGCCTGCATGCCTGTAGGGTACGTAGGGTATGGTATGAGGAAAGGTCACCTACAATTATTTGCATGCATTTCATGTTTTACAGGGGGGAGAGGACAATGTCAATCATGCTTGGCCATAACCTGTTTAGTATTCATAATGTTGGTATTGCTGGGGCATACTAGGGGAGGGGCACAGTTGGGACTTGTTGGGATGGAATTTTCATGTTTCTGATGCAAATGCGCAGCTGGCATGCTGCTGTTAGTGAGGGGCAAGTCTATCCTGGACAGGACAGTGTTGGTAATACACACGCCCACCTGACGTTGCTGTGCCCATGCCACGGGTGTGTGTGCCATGGTGCTTCCATGTGTCCATTGGATGCCCTAATGACTACTCTGGAGACCTGGGGTCACTTGTATAAGGGTCCAGTTGTGGGTGGCTGTGGTCGGTCACATGCACTGCACCCACTCACAGTGCCCGGATGTCTGACATTGACACCAGGAATGGAGTAGTGGACTATTTACAATGTTATTTGCAAGGGGAGTGACTCACCTGACACCTGGGTGCCTGTGCCTTCCTCCGCTCCTCCCACTCCCTCAATGAATGTCATGTCAATGAGGGTGGTGCACTGCTCCTGCCATGGTGTCAGCTCCGGTGGTGGTGGTGATGACCCTCCGCCAGTCGCCATGGACTCACTCTTGTGCTGGGCCAGGAGGCCCCGAACATGGACCCACAGAACATTGAAGCACTTGCAGCAGTCTTCTCCATCCCTGGGGACATGGACCGCTGCTGTGACCTTCTGGCTGATGGATGTCCAGATCTGGGTGCGCTTCTGTGAGCCTGTCTTTTTTTGTTGTGGGCCATACAGCTCATCCTGGTGGGAAATGACCTCCTCTGCCAATATTGCCAGTTCTGAGTCGGAAAACGTGAGTTTCTGCACCCTGTCCAGGGCAGACTTGCCCCTGACACGCTCCTGAGACATTTTCCTTTTATTTTTGGTGTGGATGGCTTCCAGCAGCAGCAATTGTTGGCGGATTGTGATTTCCAAAATGGGTGCTGCTTTGTTTCCCGTACCGGCGGTGATACATTTCCCACAGCACTATTAGCGTGTGCTCAGAATGCGCGCTAATAGCGCAGGACGCCGACAGTAATGCAATGTATGCTGAGTTTTTGGGTTTACAGCCACTGTTATCGCCGGACGCTCTTTGCATTAATACCTGGTCCGTGTGCGCGTGCCTGCCAACTCGTGATGGGGTGTTGTTTGCGCCACAACTCACAGCGTTAACGCAAATACAACTTGGTGGTATATGCGCCCAGATACATCCAAACTCGTGTTGAGGACCACAGTAAGCTAATGGAAGGATGTTGCAGCCAGCCAAGAATATCCAGGTTGTCAGAAGACGGCAGAACTGAAAGTGATTCTCTATGCACCTGAGGGAACTTGTTAGTGCACATTTCTTACTAAACATGACTATTATTTCAGATGAATTCATTTGATTGATCAACCTCAGGTTTATGTTCAGGTTTAGTTTTATTGTAGATGGCTTTTACAAAAAACATATACTTCATTCTAATCTAGTATTTTATTCTAATGTAATCATTCTAACTCTAAAAGCATTAACAAAAATGTCTCTACATCAAAGCATATGATGTGTTCTACATTGTCTAAAGCACTTCCTTTTCAGTACAGATAGGAGTGCTCTCTGCCTAAGAGTGATGTAGATGGAGCAAAAGAACATAAAACAAAGTACATTCTTAGTTAAACCAAAAGTGATCAAAGCAATGAAAAGAACAATTCTGTCAGAAAAAAATTAGGGAACCATTAAAGCACTGAAGCTAAATCATCACTTCCTGTGGCACACACACATTGTTTAAGATGATGAGAATTTGGAGCAAGAACATCTGGGAGACTTTAAACAATTGTCTACTGCTGCTGACTCAGAGGATGATGATGTAGCGGATAGAAATACGGGTGGGTCTACGGGCTCTAAAAAGATTCAAGCCCATCTAAACAATGGGGTTTCTATTTAGCTCAACATATTTTAACAATTTGGAGCTGAGGCTCCAAATGATTAGAACATTTCAAATTGGAATTCAAGCTGCTTGTACAGACATGAGTAGGTGATGGGTCTTCTCAGCTCAAACACATCTCTTTGGTAATACTGCCATGTAGGATACAGTTCCAATATCCTAGGGTACAGTATTACTGGTAGCAAAGGAAATGATACAGCAGGGACATGAACATGAATGAAAATGAAGAAGTACAGAAGTACAGAGGAAGTGCTTTTTACATTTGTGTTCATTTTAGAAATGGTCAGATCACATTATCCACAAAGGTGACCTATACATTTCTGCAGGGCTCTGAAATAGCACATATAAAATGCTGGACTGCCTACTTACATATAAACCTAACTTGGTGACTTCATCATTTACAGTCAAAAATGAAGCAAACACATGGGACATTTACATCTTGTGATGCATACACTGAGAAAAGTGGGTTTAAGAAATCAATCCATCAATGTCCCGCGTTGTGCACCTTACTGTCGAATATCTGGGTATGCTGGTAGGACAAATGCCTTGTCTAGCCCAAAGAAGGGAAAGTAGAAGCAGAGCAAAAGATTCCACCACCAAGAAGGCAATTTGAACTTTTTGAGGATTAGGAAGATACCATCTCTGTTACATCCCCACGTTTTCCAAAATCACTTTATCCCTGATGGACCAAATGAAAGCATCGCAACTCAACCAACTCTCATGGACACCAAAGAGCCAAGAGGGCCTTAGAGGGTTTGAAGTAGTCACAATGCCATCCTCCCCTCCTCATTAGGCCTGATTTATCTCAACCATTAACTGTCAAACTGATACCTCATAAGTAGGATTATGCACCGTACTCTCACAGGAGAAAAGGTTAGTAAATGCCGCATTTTATAAACTAATAGAATAGTATTCAGAGGGAAAACAACTATGCACAAATTGAGCTGGCATACCTGACCATCAAATGGGCCATGGATGACTTAAAATACTGACATGTCAACACTTCCAGTTTCTCAATGACTGTGCCTCTTTGACCTTGGTGGTTGGAATAAAGAGATACACTGTTACATCATGAAGTGTTTTGTTGCCCTAATTAAGCCTTTACCATAAACCTTTGAAAGGGATGGTTAACGTCTAATGTCAATTTCTTGAGCTGATATCCTTTAGCTTTGGTGCGTCTATAGGATGGGTCCATGAACACACTGAGGAAAAGGTACAACTGCACCTCTCAATGAAGTCAATGAGAAACCGACCTGGGCCTCCACATCACTCTTAGTCGTGTGCGTATTACTGCCATACAAGGAGCCATTCATTTGACCTATAGGTAATAGCATGCCATTACAAGAGAGGAATACATGGAGCTTAGTGAACACGGCTCAGGAGACCCTGTCTGCCACCTATTAATCCAAATAGATACCAAATATTATGGGGCAATAGGTGCACAAGCATGGTTCACTGGATGTTCTGATGTATCTCAGGACAATTCAGTAGAGTTCTCAGTCCACACAGCAAACAATGATTCAGAGAGAAAGAGAAATACTGCAGCAGCAATATGCACTGGTAAAGTAATCCTGGATCCATGAATCTATGGTGTTGGGAGCTTGTGAGTTCAAAATGGCAGGCTGCCCTTTTGCCCCTTCTGTTCATGCAGCCATTTTTTTTTTTAAACAGCATATATGATTTCACATGAGGAACGTTGAGTGTATTCAGGAATACACTGATGAGGTGGCCCACCCCTGATTGCCACACAGCTGCTGCAGATTCCCAGATCATACACCTAATTATAGTCCCAAAAGAGAGTATGTTAAACAGGATAATGTGGTGAGTGTTAGGAGATTTTTGGCGAAAAAAGAGATATGTTAGAGGAGAGAAAGTTGGATGACATTAGTGGAAGAGGATTGAGTGGTATGAGGGAAAGGAGATGAGGTGGAGGTGCAGTTCCAAAGGCAGTGGGGGGGATTACCCTGAATTAATCAAATCAGAAATGTCAAAAGGTGAAAAAAATGAGTTATTTTACCAAAAATAGCTTTCAGTTTTCTCTCCCCCAGACATTTCGGACAGCCCTCTTCCCCCCACTGCCTTACCTACATGGGGCTGGCGCACCTCATTGTGTGCCTCCGTCTCCTGCATCATTGTGCAATGTCTGTTCCCTTCACTTGCGTGGATGGGAAACAGTGCCGCAGGGTCCTCTTTTCTTTTTCTTTTTTCTTTACTTTATTCCAAAGGGTGCAGGGGACACCCCCGTGGCCCCCACTTCCCTTGCTCAATGCAATGCCACTGGATAGGGTACTTGTTCAACATTTTCGGTCAAGTCTCCCATACGGTTTTTTGCTGGGTTTTGTACGGATATCAGTGGGGGAGGAGAAGGAACATCAGGGGGAACTTTATTGAGAGGAAGGGGGTAAATCAGCAGAAAAATAATGGAGCAGAGGAAAATTGAAAGGGAGAGCGATACGTGGAAAAGTTCAGCATAGGGTGAGAAAAATAGAGAGGAAAGCAGGTGGAATGTCAACTAGAGGGTGAAGGAAATTAACAGCAGAACTGGAGGAAAGATTGCCAGGATGAAGGAGGTGAGAGGAGTACTAATTGTGACATGTCCCAGATGTATGATCTCAAATTGGTGGATAAGGTGCGGTCAAAGAGCCTGACACAAGGTAGAGACAAAAGACTAGTGGGAGTGAACTCTAGACCAGCCCAAAATCAAGATGGGATAGCTAAAGGACTTGCTAGGAGGGACATGTCAAAGTACTCTGTGACAAGCTGTCTCTAAATGGGTTGACTACTTACCCCTTCTGATGCCATAAGGGTGCTGGGTGTTGGCAACTAGTATCAGAGTCCATAAGGATGGTGCTAGGGTGTTGGCTCCAGAAAGTAGAGTCCAGAAGGACCAACAAGACATACTGATGACTCCTGATCAATCCAAGTGAGACCTTGATCACTAAACACATTTTCAGAATCACTCTAAAACCCCAGAGATTGTACACGATTGCTTAGAGCAACACATGGCCACAGCCCCACCTACAAAATGAGGGATAGACTGATGCTCAATCAAGGTCCTAAATAAGGTTGTGATGTCCATGCCTGAGAGCCCACCCCACAATCTTACCATGTGTGTGCTGCCCAAAAAAGCGTATTCCTGGCCCTATTCCCAACTTATCCTCTTGTCTTACATCTCTGACTGCTATCTTCAATGATTTGTCCCCTTCCACTGCACCATCCACTTACGCTGCCTAATTTGTCTCTGTCCCTGCCTGCCTTTACTATTCTATGTCAGCTGACCACACTCATATTTCTACATTCTTTGATGCCACACATCACATGCCTCTTTTACATGTAGTGTTAACTCCTTTTTTCAATGTTTTTCCTTAATTTCACCACACCCGGGCTGCATAACATGATAAGGCCTATGTGACTACACTGTCCCGGAATGATAATGGTCTGCCAATAACCAATCATTTTGCTTGAGCTATTACCTCAGTTGGCTTACATAGAATTCATATGTTTGTATTTTTGCTTTCATATATCCCATTCTGATTATTTATTTCCAAGATCTTTGTTCCCTGAATATTTATAATGCTATCTACATTTAACTACATACACGGAAAAAACTTTGTTAAAGGGACGTTAAGGTTAACTTGCACTAACAAAAAACAATGAAATTCAGTGAAAAAATGTTGTTAAAGGGACGTTATGTTTACAAGTAAAATCAAAAAACCCTTGAAATTTGCCAATTATGGTACGCTAAGCAACCACAACTCATGCCACCTCCGTGCACTGCTAAGACTAACACCCAGGACATCACAGATGACTTCACAAATGTCAATGACGACATCACTGATGACATCACATATCTGTCCCGCTTCTTTTTGTTCACTGCCATATGTAGGCCACATGATTTTGTTCACTGATAGAGACAATTTTACCAATTAAAAGGTGTTACATGTGTACACATTAACCTTTGTGCATGTTGTTAGGGCACTTTCCTTAGGATTTGGCCTCAGTTCATGGTACACTGTGCACATCTCTCCCTCTCTTCCCCCCAGGCCAAGCCTACCGCAACACTGCCTCCTACCTTCTCGGATATCCGGCAATGAAGCGAGTGTCATTTGAGGCTTTCGCAGCCACCTTCCCTCCCCCCCTCCACATCTGGCTGACTCACATCCTGACACAGCCCATCTATGCTCTACTCTTCTATTTCCCATACTCTTGATGTCCTTGCTCCTGTCATGAGGATCCTTTTGAAGCCCAAAGCCAAGTACTTTTCTTGGTATGACTCTGACCTAACCACACTTAAACATACAAGCACTGACGCATCCAGTACTGATGAGTGCGTAGAATGGATGAGTACGTTGAGCTACTGAATGCGTAGAGCATGAAGCAGTCAGGAGTGCATGCCTGGGGCAGTCAAGAGTGCATGCCTGGGGCAGTCAAAGTGCATGCGTGAGGCAGACAAGAGGGCATGCGTGGTGCGGACAAATGGACAGTCGTGTGGCAGACAAGAGCGCATGCGCGGAGCAGACTAGACCGCGCAGGACGGACCAGAGTGTATTGGACCTGACTGGGGTGCATAGAATGGATAGCTGTTCACGGTACGGACTAGAACGCATAAACATTGCGTGACGTATATAGTATGGATTAGAATGCAGAGAACGTTTGAAAGAGCATATAACTCATCATATCACACCACCATGCTTACTCTCTCCTTTACATCACCACTCAACTAGAACACAGAGATACTATGACACCATTCAATATAACTGTTCTCATACCAACATCCGCCGCTCACCCCACATCATTCTAAGTTGACACTGCTGGTCTCACACCCCCCAGCCAGGCGTTCTCCTCAGGCCTAACGCAGCCGCAGCCGTTCTGGATAAAACCTGCCTGAACTAACACATTCTCCTGACCTCTCAACCACTACACCTACCGCTAAGAAGCAGCTACTACACGGATATCGCACGAGCTGCACACATACCCGGTGCTCACATGCATCTTTTGACTCTCTCTACTCTCTCTACTGATTTGAACTTCGGTTCCCAAGGGCGTTCAACCTACCAGCACCTTCAGACCATACCAATGGTATATAAGCCGCTATATAAATGCAAAATAACATAACATAACTTAAGTGTAGTGTGGCTGAGAGGAAATGGAGGACTTCTTGTTCATCCTCTGACAAACTGGTCTGTCGCCTGCTCCAAAGGCAATACTGAGTCTCTGTCCACACTAAGAAGAGAGCCCACATCCAAGCCTGTGTCTCTGTAGCATCTAACAACTCAACCAAACTCTTTAAAATATGCTGGCCATCCCTGCTGCAGTCTCTACCTCACCTGTTGTCTCCCAGGCCCTTTGCACGGCCCTTGCCTCTCATTTCATCTAGAAAAAAAAGGAAATCCTGTCCACCCTCTCGTCTCCTGCCCCTCTTCCCCCCTCCTTCTGTCTACTCTGGCCCTCCTACAGCCACCCCCACCCTCTTTCTCTTCCTTTTCTCTTTTCTCCCCTGCTGAGGTCTCTAGACAAGTCCGATCAATGCAAACCTTGTCAAACAGGTTCCTCCCTGTTCTTCCAAAACCTTCAAGGACCACATTGATACCCTGCTCCTGCCCTGGCTGATTTCTGCAACCTCTCCTTCACCTCAGGAGCCTTCCCCTCCCCCTGAAGCACTCTCTTGTGCACCCCATTCTCAAGAAACCCACAACTGACCCAACTTGCCCAGCTAACTATCGCCCAATCTCCATCACTCCTTTTCTGGCCAAACTCTTGGAAAAGCTGGCCATCTCGCAGCTTAACCTTCACTCTGATTCTGTTGGTTGTCTCCACGACCATCATTCTGGCTTTAGAGCCGCCCAGAAGCGTGGACACTGCTCTCCTGAACATCCATGAAGATCTGCTTTCCAACCTTGACTCTAACATCCCCTCTGTCCTTATCCTACTTGATCTCTCTTCTGCCTTTGACATGGTCAACCATACCATCCTGCTCAACGGTCTTTGTGAAAACCTGTGTATCACCAATCAGGCTCTGGCTTGGCTGACCTCTTTCCTCTCTGATCGACCCTCCCAAGTCCAACTTGGGTCCTTCCTTTCATCTATCTCCCTTTCTACCTGCGGTGTTCCCCCGGGTCTAACCTCGCACCCTGGCTTTTCAACCAATACATGGAAACTCTCGCCCACCGCATTGCCATTTATGCTCTAATTTTCAGTGCTATGCTGATGACACTCAACTCATCTTCAGGCTTCCCTCGACCCACCTCTTCTCCTTCTCTCATCTCTGATTGCCTATCTGCCATTCATGATTGGTGTGCTGCCAAAGGTTTCTGCCTGAATGCCAGCAAGACGGAGATCCTCCTCATCGGCACACCTTCACCCTCCTTTCCTATCACTCTCTGGCTGACCTCCCTGGCCCTCCTTCCACCCCCACCTGCGAGTCTAAGAAACTCAGGGTCATCTTTGACTCCACGCTTTCTTTCTCTGCCCACATCTCTGATGTCTCTAAAAAGTCCAGATTATTACTTCACCTCCTCAGAGGTACTCTGCCTTTCCCCATCTCCCCCCAGAAGCTCACTGTCTCTCGAGCCCTGGTTTCTCTAGGTTGGATTATTGCAACAGCCTCTTTCAAAATCTACCTGCTTCTGCTCTCCGCCCTTTGCAACTTATCAAGGCAAGGCCTGCAAGATTTGTCCTTGGCCTCAAACCCTGGGATCGTGTCTCTACAGCCCTGAAATCTCTCCACTGGCTCCCAGTGGATGCAAGGATTACATTTAACACTCTTTGCATTGTCCACAAGGTTTTATGGGGCCTGGGTCCAAAATACCGTCAGCTGCCTCTCCGTAAATATCTTCCCTCTCGAGCTCTTCGCTTCTCTTCCTCAAACTCCCTTAGGGTCAGAAGTTTTTCAAAGAAACAAGCTGCAGGTAAATCTCTGTCTTCAGCTAGGGCCTCCCTTTGGAACAGCCTCCCTGCCACTCTGAAACTTGAGAACCATCTCTGGTCCCGGAACCACCTCAAGAGCTTCCTCTTTGCTTCTGCCTTTGTTCCCCTTCTCCCCTTCTGATCTGTTCTGTCTCTGCATCGTGCACTTGGATACCCTCTGCCTTTTGGGCCCAGGTACCTGCTCACCCTGCCACCAACCCGCACTGCCTCCTGGCAATCCCTTGCACTGGGGTCTGTATCTGTAACCTTACAGTCCCCCCTTTTCTGCACTTATCAGACACACCCTGTCTGTTGCCTTACCTAGCACTTGCCACTTGCTGGCTGTACTACCACTGTTTGTTGCTTTTTATTATTTATGTATTATTTATTTGTAGCCCTTTATTCAGCACTCTCCACTTCTCCCCCCCTCCCTTGCACTTTCCCCTTTCTCTCTCCCATGCACTTGTGCGTTCTCAATGTCACTGGGCCTAGCAAGAGCGCTGTTTTGTTTTTCCCTTGTTCCCCTCCCTTACCTCCCTTGCCTCGTCGCGCTCTGAAACACTTGTGTATAAGCGAGATACAAATACAATATCAATATCAATACAAATAAATGGCAAAATAAGCAAGCCTAAAACACACAGCCTAAAACACACAAATCATTTGTGTACTTCATAATAAAGTCTAATGTTATTGTCATTTTTTGGTGGTGTTTCCTCCTTACTTAAGTTTCCTTGTATGTGCCTCAGATTTGTATGCCTTAATGTGTATTGTTTGTACGAACACAAGTATGTAGTAAATCTTCAGTTATTAGCTATTAGCTATTGATTCTGTGTTTATCATTACTGAAAACTCTGATAAGGTTCCATTCATTATTTTACTATCGAAAAGTACCAGATTAACAATATTGTACTTCTATAGTGTTTGCTGCAGCCATTGCCTAGGTGTATGTATGATTAGGTTCCTGTATTAACAACAACAATCCAATATTATGTTTTGTTGAGATGAGTACATTCTTTAATACATTAAGTAGTTCATGATACTCCCGATCACCCCTGACATCAAGTTACTAACAATGTAAGCACAACCCCTTTTAGAGACTTTTCATCACAATTAATGTCATATGTGATGTCATCGGTGATGTCAACTCCGAATTGGCACAATGCAATCCAATATAAGTTTGAATTAGATGAATATGATTTAAAGAGAAGATCTAATATCATTGTTTCTGGTATCAGTGAGTAGAGTTTATGTAGATTTCAGGTGTCGGGGAGAGAAAAACAACCCTGACATCTAGGTTGTGAATAGAACAATGAAATAAGAAAGTTCCCAATGTTGGATCTCACGTCCCCTGCACACTATCCTATGGCCCAAAGTAAGCCAAGTCCTTTGAAAAGCAGTAGCAGATAATGTAACTGATTAGACCACCATTGCTACTCTCATTTGTAGTTAAGTAAAGTCAGTTTTATACAAGAATATCAAAAGATATTATATCAATTATAATATAATCTTATTCAACAAGAATAGACGTTCCATAGTCCATGAGTTCATCAAGTTTTAACATAAGGAATTGTCCAACGCATTTCGAGTTTAGTCACTCTTCATCAGGGGCTTCATACAAGGTCACTACAAAAGAATTCAAACAAGGATAATATCATAATTTGGCTAAGTTTCATAATAATAACACCATACAATAGATCATAATCGCTTGTCCCTTTGTATCAGTGAAGTAAATAGAAAAAATTAACAGGTGTCAGCCTAAATCTTAACACTGGTAGCCCCTGTCTGGTAATGGTAGAATGATACTCCTTTGCCTTGAATAGCAGTGCAAGGACCTAGGACATACGTTATTCAAACTTTGTCAAAATTCATTCACAATAGAAACAAAGACTTAGTAATATGTAGTCCGGCCGAATCTGTCAGTTTGTCGGTTTGTTTTATGTTTTGTATAAATATATATGTGGTGAAGAAATAATAGATGAATTAAGGGATGTGAATAAGAAAATATGAAATTTAAAATTTAATTATTTAGTTGTTTAGTTGAATTGATGGTTTTCAGTGAATAAGTAGATTGAAGTAAAACTTGATATCAAGGGTTTGGAGCTTAGAAGATTGGTGCACGCTCATATTGTATTATTTTCCTGAAACATATTTTTGAAAAAGTGCAAAGTGTAAAGGTGAGTATTGACAGTCAAGGGTAACAATTCGAAATGGAGGATATTACTCCACTTACACATCTATGCAAACAGCTGCCAAAACACGCATCCAAGCTTAAGCAGTATAGTGCGGAATGGGTTAAGGGCACGGCAGATAAGATGTTCATGCCATGGCGACAAGGGGGATCACTATCAAAAGAAGTTTTGCAACATATGATGCCATTTTCTAATGCAGCACACACGGCAAAAAAGTTAGACAAACGGCTAGCAAGCTTAGGGCTCTTGGAAATGTACCAGGAGGAAAGAGAAGAGCCGACTCCTGAGGACTGGATACTTAACATATGCAGAGAGGGGGTGAGGACACTTCTGTTCCCCCTGATGCGCCTGAAATAAATGGCGATAACAAGAAAGATGACAGAGTGTACCCATTAAGAGAATTTGAGGCAGCGGCAGGGTACAGCAATCTGGCATATGAGTCGCCTGCGCATAGCAGCGACGAGAGCCCAGAGAAAATTCCTTAAAGAGATGTAATCTCTAAAGTCCCAAGGGACAAAGAGAGAAAAGACAAGAAGAGAAGTGATCGACCAAGCACATTCTTAGACATAGGACAGGAAATTAAGAGATGGAAAGGAGAGAAAGATAAGGCTGATGAGGTAGCGCTCATACAGAACGAATGGATGGGCAGTAAGATTTTGCTCAAACTTGATGGTAAAAGCATTGAGGACGTAAGGCAAAAGGAAGATCGAGATGAATGAGACAAAAAAGGATAGAGACAGAGAGGAATGATTGAAAGAAGATGGGGAGGAAAGAAAAGACAAACAAAGGCGGGCACAATTGTATCAAGATGAACAACTGAAAAAGCAGGAAAGGGCAGAGGAGCAAAGAAAATATGATAACAGACAAAGGGCACTCAAAGAATGAGAAAGGCTAGAAAGAAAAAGAGAGGAAGAGGAAAAACAGAAATTAAGGGAAAAAAGAATGCCAAGACATAGAGATGAAGAAATGCAAAGGGCAAATGAGAGAAGTGATATGAAAAGAAAAGTAGAAGAAAGGGTGAGAGAAGAAGCAAGGAATCAAAGAGAGTATGATGATGAAATAGAATGAAAGAGAAGGCAGAGAGCACGCAACATTGAACATGTAGAAAAGGAATAATGGAGCCTAATCCAATAGTAGCATGGTTGGACATAGAAGAATTCTTCCCAGCACATGAACCGATGCCAGGTCCATCTAGAGCAATTCTAGAGGACGTGTTCGACTCTAGAAGAATTGGGGACGCGATCTATAAAGTCTCTCATGAGGTTAGGACTAAGAAAGAACTGAAAGGAAAGGGTAAAAACGATCGACTCGCGAGTATGCAGTTGTACAACAAAGACGGAGGCTTGTGTAGTTTTGAGCCTAAAGATGTGTCTTCAGATAGACTAACTCTGAATAGAGATGAAGAGGAGGGTAGCCACACAAGCTGGGGACAGGAAATGTCAGACGTGGACAGAGAAACCTTCCGTGGGGAGGAGGGAGGTAATGCATGTGGCCCTGAAGGATGTTCCCCAATGGACAGAGAATTAAGATGGTCAGATCTAGACCAACCTAAATCTCGGGTGTCAGAATCTCTGGCGTGGCTAGATTGACCCATAGCAAGAGGGGGAACTCATCACCTTATGCAAGCAAGTTAAGGTCACTGCCAGGAAGGCGGTGCAGAACCATTGTCCCTGCTATGGACAGACAGACGATAGGGGACAAATGTCAGTTTGGGATATTACAGTTTTTCTTGTTAGAGAAAGGAGGAGCCAGACCGCAGTATATACCATGGCCACAAATGGGTAAGGATATTTTAAGGTGTAAACTCCTGAGTTTTACTTCCGCGCTGGGAAATCGATACATGACTTAGAGAAAATGACAGGAGGAAACATGTGATGACAGGGCATATTGCACACATGTCTGGAAGCAAAGGACTTGTGCAGAATGGGCAATTCTCAAGAGGGTGGACCACATACCCACCTGCATACACTGAACAGAATGCAGAGGGGTTTGCCCAAAATCAGACAGTGCAACAAACACAAGCACTGAGAATGCAACCAGGTTTGCAAACATATCAGACAACATTGAATCCACTGCAAGGGCAGTCACAGCATTCAGCCAAGCAGATACAGCAGGGCACAAGCACAGAGCAGTTACTTACTCCTAGGCGGGGAAGTTACTGACTCCAAGGATAGGGGGTATCACTGTTGATGGAGGGAATCCTTTCACAGGTACAGGGATAAGCATGTACCAACAATAGGGCAGCTCACTGGGAGACTTGATGTGTTCTGTTCTATCAGTGACTCCCAATCCTCAAGAGGAACCAAGGTTTGACATCACTATAGGGGGCACATTTTTTTCTTGTTTAGTAAACACAGGTGCAACACGCTCATGTATACGAGAGGGGAAATTTATATTATCTGGGAATGCCATGAATGCTCAAAGTTTCACAGGAGCTACAAGTAGAGTTCCTGTTACTGAAAGATTGCCAGTCTCTATAGGAGAATTTGATATGTCTGTACCATTATTATATTCAAGACAGACACCTATTAATATATTAGGTTGAGATTTAATTACACAGTTGAAAATGACAATTTTGTTCACTGATGAAGGCATAGTGTGTTCAACTCCAGGAATGCATTATTTAAACGTGAGATAATTTATTATGGCATTTACAGGACAAAAGGCCATACGAGGTGTACTGTTAGAACCGGAGGTGTTTCACTATGGGGTACGCATTTTGTTAACATGGCTACCAGGTTTAGTGGGTAAAACTGTGAGAATACCTGATGAGTTTTTATTCAAGCCAAGAATACCTATGGATGAAGAGGGGGGACAAGTTTTTCCCTTCGAATTACAAGGAGCCATAGTGCAGGGAGAAATGGCTTTGCTTGAGGGAACTGATTGTGAAGGTAGATGATGTGCACAGTGATTGCCATTGGGGAAGGTTATAGATTGGCTGACATCACTGACGAGGATATGTTTACAGATCATCCATCAGATGACAATTAGTATTTGAAATGAGTATCACTTATTGGGTAAGAACAATTAAACGTGAGGTTGAGAAAATTATGTTAGCACTGAAGCAGCCGAGTTTTTCGATGAAGACATGGCGAAAGTGCCATTTCATTATGGACAGCAGGCTCCTATGATGTAGGCCTATTAAAAGGGGCTGGAGAAGTAAACATTAAATTGAAACCAGGAGCAATTTTACCTCTGGCACGACAATATTCCATGTCTTAAGAGACCAACAAAGGTATTTTTAAGACGATATCCGCCATGAAGGAACAATGGGCCTCATTCCGAGGTTGGAGGTAAGTACTGGTCGTTTCCGGCATGGCGGAAAGTACGACTCCGGCAAGGTGACAGACCGCTAATTGCGTCCCATTCCGACCTCGTGGACACGCGCTTTTCGCCATGCCGGAAAAGTACCTAGCGGCATGCCGCAAAACCCCCCGAAAAACCCCTACCGGCCTGCTGCGACACGTACATTACAACACCGCCATGGAAGCAGCAGCGACAGTAAATAACGGGGACCGTAATATACGGATCCCGTAAATTACGGTCACCGCAAAACAACGGAACCGGAAATTACGTCATCGCACAGGAACGGGAAGGAGCGCGGCGGCCATCTTTAAAAACACAATCCATTGCCATCCTCATCAGGCAGCACCCTTGGGAGCAATCCGAAGTTGGGCAAAGCATCAGGAACCCAGGAACTATGCCTAAAGCACCTAAGAAGTCTGCGGACCGGCTCCGCAAGAAGTGATTCTGCCCTGATGAGCTCCAGGTCATGGTGGACTACCTGGCAGAACACGCTGACGTGGTGTCCAGCCCCGACATGCGGAGGGAGTCCACTATCCGCAAAAAGAACATCTGGGCAGAAACCGCCCAAAGGGTGAGCGCTGTAGGCTCCACCCCTCGCACCCCCAAGGACTGCCGCAAGCGGTGGGATGACTTGCGGGTGCGGGGACTCCTCACTGCCAACAGGAGTCAGGCCATGCAGACTGGAGTGGGCCCAAGTTCCCCTGTGCGACTTGAGCCATGGGAGGAGACATGCGCCGCAATGATTGGCACGGAATGCATAGAGGGCATCGGTGAAATGGACTGCGGGGCAACGTCATCTGCCGATGGAGGTGAGTGTCCAAAGTCAACACTGCCAATGGCAATTGCATGATGTAGACTCCCCCAAGGGCCATAAAAGGCACCTTGTCATGTAGCCACCCCCCCATCCAACTAATGCAGAGTCAACTGCAATGCAATCAAGGGCCAAGTGCAAGTACATAACACACATCAGCCATAGTGCAGTAACTTGCACATTCCATCATGCACATTGTGCATCAGGTTCGGCAGTGTGTGAGCCAGACTGCACATTACTATGGCAGGATGAGTCACTCCGACACATGCGTACACATGCGTACATTCAATTCAGATTCATATGTACTAGTACTGTTGCAACGCCCAGAGGGCCACAAACCCCAAATTACAGAAATGTGAATGCAGCGATCTATACAATTAGCGCATCATACAATCACTCATGTTGTCCCTCTCCTCTACCCCCACAGGCACCGATCATGACAGCGGGGATACCCAGACGACCCGTCCATCCACCTCCACGTGCAGAGGCCGGTCCCGGAGCATTCCAGCAAAGAATAAGAAAACAACCCAGGCACCAAAAACGCCAGTGGAGGATGCACCACCACAATCCCTCCCTGCCTCGGCACCTGCCACATTAGACACCCCAAGGTCGGCAGAATCAAGCATTGCTGGGGAGTTGGCAGCTACGGCCACCCAGGAGAATGTGGACAGCCCCTTATCGATCTGTGGTGCCACTGAGGAGGACTTTTACCCCACAGTCCACACCCCGGAGCCCACCAATGTCCCCCTGCCATCAAGCAGTGACTCTGTGGAGCAGGAAACACCTGGCCGTAGTGCTCCGGCAGATCCTGGACCTATTCCACCAGTTGAGGCCATGCCAGGGCAGGTAGGCCCAAGACCCGCCAGGAATGTACCTACATACATTGATGAACCACGTGCACATCAGCTGACGGACCTCATCAATGTTTTCATGGAGGACACCCGCCAGGCCAGGGTGGAGTGGGTGGATGAGCTAAGGCAGATGCGTCAGGCGGTCACTGACAGCAGCAATAGGTTGTGTGCGGTCCTGGGACACATCGCGGGTGCCCTGGAGGCTGCACCTCCCACACGACAGCCCCAGCGGGAGGACACACCGTCACAGTGCTCCTCCACCCAGACCAGCCCGCTCCGACGCTCATTGCGTACATTGCGCCGGCCCAACATGGATCCCCCGGGCTCTGGGGGCACGCCTTGAACATGCTGGCACACACATGTGGCCTATGTTGGCCTTATGGCACTATTCTGGGGTTGTTGTGGGTGAGGGGGAGGGGAGTGAGGGTGTGTTTGGGAGTTGGGGGGAGGGGGAGGGTACAAAAATACACTGGTTGTTCATAATGTAAAACGAAAACGGAGTGGACATTGATCATTGCGCAGGTGTCATTTGATGTCTCACAGTGCATGGAAGGCAACATTTGCATCCTGGGGAGTCCGTGGTTGGTATATGTAGTCCCTTGTGTGCTTGAGGAGGGCATCCAGCACTTGGTTCAGTATCCGGGTAAATAAGGGTTGTGATATACCATGCATGTGCCCCACTGTGTGCCGGTAGGTGCCTGTGGCAAGGAAGTGGAGCACAGTCACTACCTTCAGTGGAGGGGGGATGGCAGAGCTTTATTCTATGAAACTCACTATGTCGTCATGTATCAGGTCCACTATGGTGGTGATGGTGTCATGGTCAAGCCGGTACAGGGTGTGGATCTGATGTGGTGTTAGGTTGAAGGAGGTGGCTCAGATGCGAGGGATTGGGGGCTGCCGGCGTGGTAACGGTGGATGCACTGGTGGTGCATGCTGGGCCTGTCTCACCCTCCGTCTCCTCCTGTGTGTCCTCTGTGGTTGGGGCTGTGGTTGTTGTTGTTACTGCCTTGCAAGCAAGGTCTCCAGCTCCAGTTGTGCCACTACTATTGGTATCATCTTGGTGTGGGAGAGGGTGTGGTGTGTGGGTATGCTCATTTTGTGCTGTGCCAGACTCCATTGGCTACACCTGTGCTGATTGTGTGCACCTGTGGCTGTGGAAACCACTGCTCAGTGTTCTTAACTCCTTCTCTGAGATGCCTGTATGTACTCCATGCCGGTAAGGTACTTTACGGCCTTAAAGAGACCGTTATTTACGCGTGCTCCTTACTTGCGATCAGCTCCGGTTTACGCCATGCCGTTGATTACGCTATGGTGGTGTGCACGCACGACCCATGACCGTAAATTACGGCATTGTTGTTTACGGTGCCGTAATTTACGGTCTGAAGGGTCGGAATGGCATGGAGCGGAAATCCATGCCGGTAAATCATTACCGGCATGGTTTGTACCTTACCTCCAACCTCGGAATGAGGCCCTATGTATCTTAGTGACATCAGAGTCACAGTGTAATACTGTGCAAAAAGTAAAGGGGGATCATGGAGTTTAATTCATGATTTACACCCGATTAACCAGATTTTAGAGCCTGAGTTCCCTCTAGTTCCTAATCCAGCGACAATCTTATGAAGTAGCCCAGTTGAGGCACAATATTTCACTGTGATTGACTTGAAAAATCAGTTCTTCTCAATCCTCTCAAGATCTGACGTCATTTATGTTCAGACAAAAGAAGTTAAAAAGCACAAGATTACCTCAGGGGTACTGTGAGTCCGAAGCGATTTTTCAATAGAGTCCTGCAGATGGATTTAAGCAATATTGATTTCAAAGTATTGTGTTGCAATATGTAGATGACAAATTAGTCTGTAGAACTTCAGAGGAAGAGTGCAGACGTGATTCAGTTCAGCTAATGACTATTCTCGCAGAGAAAGGATATAAAGTAGACAAGGAGAAAGTGCAGTATTGTCATGAAGAAGTGTTGTATATAGGTCAGTTCATTTTGCATGAAGGAAAGAAAATTACTCCTGAGAGAGATGATGCTATTTTGAAAACAGCAAAGCCACACACGATAAAGCACATGCAAACATTTTTGGGATTATGTAATTATGTAAGAGCATGGGTCTTTCATTACAGTAGATATATAAGGCCCTTGTTGCAGGCTCTGAAAAAAGCACATGCAACTCAGGATAGATTGTCTGGACTGAGGAAATGGAGGACGGATTTGAAGAGTTGAATAAAGCAATGTGCACAGCTCCAGTTTTAGGAATTCCCAATTATGCTGAAGAATTCTTCTTATTCTCGCACACGAATGGCACAATCATGACAGCAGTACTCACACAGAGAACTACATTGGGGTACAAGCCCCTCGCATATTACAGCGGGATTTTAGACCCAGTAATGAGGGGTAACATTCCTTGCAAACCATCTTTGGCAGCCGCCACGTTCGCCATCTAGAAGGCTGCCAGCATAGTAATTGAGTGTACCATGATGTTATTTGTTGAACATGCTTTGTTTGACATTTTGGAAAAACTTAAAGGTACGTTGACTTCTCAAAGGGCTTCTGCCTACGAGGTGATCATATCGAATCCAGAGATTAAAATAGTTCGAGTTAGAATGGTGAACCCTGCCATGTTTGTAGCAGAACCACTGGCAGAGGACGAGCATGCACATGATTGCTTGAACTTTGAGGAATTCTATGATGAGATCCCGAGGGTGAAAGGAAATGCTTTGGCAGCTGGGGAGATTCTCTTTATTGACAGTTCTTCAAGGATCGATCAAAATGACGGACAGCGATATACTCGTGCCGCTGTGGTAAAGCACACAGCCAATGGAGAGTTTGAAGTATTGATAAGTGCATGACTGCTGTCAATTTGTGACGCTGATTGTCACACGCGAGAATCACGCAGACCAGGAAGTAACGTGTACAGTGACTCTACCTACGTGACGTCGACAGTGCACGCATCGCTAGCACATTGGAAAAGGAGGGGCGACCTCAGAGCAGACAGCACTCCAGTGCAACATGCTGCCTTATTGGACAGACTCATTAGAGCACTACAACTCCCAGTAGCCATTTCAGTCGTTAAGTGCGCAGCTCACACTAAAAGGGCAGACTTTAGCTCGCATGGAAATCAAGCTGCAGATGAGGAAGCAAAATGTATTGCATGTTCAGATAACATTATGAAATTTGATACGACTGATGTGAATGACCGCATGGTAGTGATGATGAGTGTGTCTGATAGTTATTACAACTTGTCTAAGACTCAGCTAATGGAAATTCATGGGGAAGTGCCTAAGGATGAGAAAGACCTGTGGACACAGAGAGGGTGTTCTTTAACTCCTTCTGAAGCATTATAGCGACAGGAAAGCACTGGTAAACCGGTGACGCCTGTAGCCTTATTAAGGGTGGCATTGGTACAGCTGCACTACCCTGCACATGTCACTAGAGAGAGCATCGCCGCAACAATTGCGAAAGATTGGTTTGTACCAAATTTGGTAGAGCATGTTGCATTTTATGTAGTAAACTGCATCGTATTTCAAATGTTTACTGCTGGGCACACACTGCGTACAGTTAGAGGAGTTATCCCGAGACCTAGTGGTCCCTTTCAGCATTTACACATCGACTATGTCAACATGCTGCATGTCTGTAATGGATACAGATATATGATTGTGTAGTGGAAAGGAAAATGCATTTTCGTGCATTTTCTTTAGGTGCATTAGCCTGATAAGTCCATTAGAGGGCTGCATTAACAGCCAAGACTAATAGTTTATTCAAAGTATGTGCTAAATGCTGAAACACACTTTTATAGAAGAAATGTGTTGTGATGGTAGTGCCTACATTAATAGCATGAGGAGCTACATTGAAATATTCAGGCTTCAAAGGAAAGGAAGGTTGCATTGTGTATAGAAAGGCAGGGCAGAGGCCCAAGTTTAGTAGCTAATAGAGACCTGTATTTGAGTGCTTAAAGCATTATAGAGCTTGGATAGCCAGGTTTTGTAGTCAAGGCACTATGCCACTAGCTATTGATGCACAGGGCCAGTAAAGCTTGCTCAGTAGGGGTTAATTGCGATGCATATTATTTCAACTCCTCTCTTCTGGAATAGTGTGTCACGTTGACTGACATGAGATTACAAAATGCAAATGCAACTATGACTTAGGGTGAGATTCAATCGTGGACTGCCGTGGAGCGTGTGCCCGGAGATCGATGTGCCTTGTGGCTCCTTGTGGTGCTGTCATCTCGTGGAAAGTGACCAGTATCACCCAACACTAATGAGGAAACGCTAATACAAGGAAAGTGACTGTGTTCTAAGTTTTGTGATTTCTCTTGCATTATTATTTCCCAAATCGCTGCTAAATGTACTGTTCTGTTTATATTATACTTTATGTCTAATAAATGCTAAATTTATGCTAAAGGTGTGACTTCTCCAGTGATGAGTTAATTGCTTGGAACGATCGGACCTGTATATGGGTGAAATAGGGTCATTTATGGTGATAAGGGCTGTTCCCGGGAAAAAAATACCCCTTTTCAAGACAGATTGTAGTAGTATTTTCCTTCTCAAGGTGCATTGAGGCTGATCCATGTACACATACAGATTTCACCTGCATAGCAACATTTTTAGTATGAGAAGTGTTTCCTCGATGGGGAATATGTGAAGTACTGAGATCAGATAATGTCCCTCATTTTGTCAATGAAGTCTTTAAACAGATAAGATTGTTGCTTAGTATGAAGCACAAGTTTTTATCGGATCACCCGCAAGCAAACAGGGTCTGTGAGAGACTCAACAGCCTGCTTAAAGAAAGGATAGCCAAATTAAAGCTTACATTGAAGAAAGGATGGTTACATTGCCTACCACTGGCATTGTATGCATTGAGAAATCAACCAGGTTCCCACCACCATCTTATTTATGCCCCATGAAATAGTGACAGGGAGGCAGATGTCGCCAAGAAATATCCATGCAAGTCTTCCTAGTACTTTCACTGCTGACGGCGTCACATTCTCCATGATAAACGGGCCTTTAAAGCGTGGCTTGTGCCATTTCCTCGTAAAATTCCTGATCAGGATCTGATGACCGGGAAAAAGTTTGGGAAGATGAAATTCTTCACATCTGGTTGTTGTATTGTCTCCATCTGTGTTTTGAGCCCCACACCCCTTTCGCTTGAGCTGATCTGAAATGACAGAGATATTTGTAGTCATACATGTTAAGTAATCATGTAACTCCTTTCTTATCAATTCTGCTGTTTCTGGGCATTAGTTCTAGTTCTAGATGGAGTTGTGAGGGGTGTCCTCGCAAAGATCAACACTGTTGAATCCCCTTCACCTCCTCCCCAGTCGGAAGCAAACATCGGGGAAGAACCTCAGCACGTGCAGGCAACATCCATGACGGGGAAGAAGGACGAGGACAGGAAGGCACTACGTGAGCAGAACGGAGATCAGGGATTAGCCCATGACTGGATGAAAAGACTGTGAAGGATATTTGATGCAACAATAACTATTGGCCCTGATTTGAAAAAGACGTTTTATACGTCGAAACACGTGTCATCACCAAAGGTCATTACATTTCTATATGAAATCAATACAGTGTGAAGCAAACACATACTGCGTGTGATCTTTTCATTTCTGTCAATAGAAATTAAACAACTGGGCGCATGAATACACCCCAAGAGTAACCTTTTTCAGAATTGCCCTTTCCTAATGGAGCAGAGGAATCAAGAATAATGCTTTTGGACTGTGGCTTGTTTCAGGACACTCTTTTAAACTACTGGAAAAAAGGACTGCTAGAAAGCTATTTGTTCTTGAGCCACAGGAGCCTGTTGACGTTTGACTGAGACATGTTTAAGTCTTGATTGAGAAAGAAAGAATTCCAGATCTGGAGTTCCTTTTTCACGACTGGAAGAGGGAACAGTTCCCTGATTCCTTTCTAGACTGAGTTTCTCTTTGGGGGTGCCCATGGTGGTGTACAATGACAAGGTTCATCGGATCATCCTTGCTTATATTCTCAACATTCTTGGTTCATGCCCTTCGTTGGTGGGGAGAGCTTTTGACATTTGAAATTTCCTGCAAGATCCTAAGAACGGTCCAATTGGTAGGAGATTGCTTGCAGCCATAAAAGAACATGTTCTCCAGCTTCCTGAGTACAGTAGGGAAAACATAATTGCCCCTAAAGACTGGTTGGAATGGTCTTCTATTATTTCATTGAGGAATGCTCACATCTTGTTGGAAGACAAACTGACGTTCGCACTTTCTTGAGAGATCTGATGAATACAGTGACACTTAAGGAATTGCTACGTATGACTTGTTGTTGCACATCTGGAACCCTGTTAATCGTTCTGTTATCAGCCAGCTGTTTGAAGAACTTGTGGAGCAGATCCGGATATTGCCAGAGTATTGTATGAGGATACCCAAATAAAGTTCATTTTTTCCTTGCTTAAAAAGATGAAGAATGGGTACTATAGACAGCAACGATAATGTAGCCAACAATGAGATGCCACCACAACGAGCAAGGAGCTACTGCTGCATGCAGTGGGCCTATCTATATGTTATCTATACATGCATTTGTTTATTGTGATCCTTATTTCGCTTGCAGTATGTACTGCTTACTATTTGGATCCAAGCAAAGAAAATATCTGTGTGTCTTCCTGTGCAGAAGGAGGGAACAGATGTGGGAACTACCAGACAGCCGAGACCTTATGTAATTTTCCCTACTCTAGAGGTACATTCAAAGGCACCTAGTCCTAAGATAGATATATCTAGGTTTCCTTTTGGGGGAAGGTCACATATGGAGATTATACAGAACTCTTTGATGCCTGCACATTATGTTATTAGGATGAGGCTTCTGGAACATTCTCCTACACAGCTAGCACATGTAAAAACACCACATCCTCTGACAAATGTTTCTGTGATAGGTCCAGTAAGAAGGAATTATGCTGACTTACTTCATGAGATGATTATAAAAGCTCATAAGAAAAGAATGAGACCTAAGAGAAGTGCTAGGGAGGATGATCATGAGTTGAATGACTACTTGTATAGTACAGCACACTTGGGGAATAACACATGCTATTAGCATATGAAAGAAGTGGGAAGGAGGTCCTCGAAGGAGGAATGATTTGTATGTAAACTCCTTTCTTATAGCATGGGGAAGTCTAAGATCTTCATAGCTATTGAAATAGACGTCCAGACTGCACATTGTCTATCACACATAGCACTCTGCTGTATAAGAGGTCAGTTCATGGGTCTAACAGCCTATCTTAAACGAGCAAAGGAATGGACAGATCCAGAAGAAGATGATTATGTTCAAGACACAAAGACAATACTGAGGATGCATACTAAGAATCATGTGATTAGATAGAAAAAGCCCAGAGTGAAAGGAGCTGGAATTAGATGGGAAGTAAACATAAGACTGGAGAGTCCAGAAAGGCTGCAGAAGAAATGTGTAGATGGAAGAACAGAGGCCAGATGCAGATTTGGGGATCAGTGCTTTCACCAGATGGATTGGAAGAAGGAGTGTTATCTGCAGAGTCTAGGTAGTCATTGGTTTCTATCAGCCAACCATTGACATAGTACAGCATAAATGCAAGCCTCAGTGGCCAAAACTTGCTAAACTACTGACATGGGTTGAAGATAAAGGTGGACCTTTGCAGTTAGTGCCTTTGGAAAGTGCAAAGCTGTGCTTCAGAAACAATGGCACCAGAAAAGTCAGAGAAAACCAGATCTGTGGTCGATTTTTTGATGTACCAGGAATGAACATTGGGGCAGCAGTGATTATGGATGTCTGAGCTGACAATCACTAAGGTTGTAGTTACTTATTTATTCATCCTCTGGCCTCTGAGGTCAAACCCGGACTGCCGTTTTTTAATCTGTTCATGTAAAAAGCTGACTATATGTAGATTCATAAACCCCATTTATGTGTTTACTCAGTGTGCATGCATGTTTAATACATACTATTTTTCCTTTACAATGGGTTCTTCAGGACAGGCCCTGTCTCTTATATATAGATTATCAAATTCCTTGTACCAGCATAAGGACTCTCCATAGCACTTGATGTTTGAATTACCCTATTTCATTTTATGGTTTTCAGCATTTTATCTTTTTACACATGTGCAATCTAATATGTATCAACTTTAACCAAAAAGTAACACTAATGTGTCATTTGCCATTCAAAATTAACTGAGGCAGGAGACAGGGGGGGAGGGAAAGAGAGGTAGGTCCTATCTCTATCTTGCATTACTTCCTTCATCATCTATTTCTTACACTATCATTTTTCTAGCAAAATATAAAATGTAAAAAACGTTTTGATCCATTTTCTTGTTTCACTTGGTTAGGGAGAATTATTTTGTTCTGTATGTTTAAAACATGGATCTTAATAAAAACAAATTACATTAAAAAAATAATTAACTACACTGGATACATATGAAATTGCAACATCGCAACCCGTTTGGCGCACCATCAGTCAAAATTATGTCATGCACAACATGAATCCCTATGGATTGTGGGGCCCTCTCCTGACCATCCCAACATTAGGAATTGATGTTCTGCTTTCTGTAGGCAATCCAGATAACCTTATCAACCAATGCTGCTCTTATACATCCCTGCTGGGATTGCTTTCCTTTATATATTGACAGCATGTGTTCGGCCTGATAATGCTGAATAGTTTTGGCAAATCTAAAAATACAACCTGACGCCTGCCTAATGTTTACTGCTCTGAACTATGTGGGGGAATCCCCTTTCAACACAGACACCTGGGGAACAATAAAAGTATATTCTATCAGAAGTGGTGTCTCACAAGACAATAACTTCAAATTTTAATTTGTAAGGGCTTAAACAGGGGCCATGGATCAGTCCGAGCAATTATGTGAATATAGCATGTTTATTAATTCATAATAAAAATGGACAATCTATCAAATACATATTAAACAAGGACAATATCAAATATTCAATCATGTACAGCATTAACAGAATATTGTGCAAAAATGGTGCCTAGAAAGTGCATTTATGCATAAAGTGCAACTCAGCTTTCTCTACTGTGCAACATTAAACTTTTTTTCTTTTTGTTGCACATGTCCCATCTAAAAACACCTATTATTTAAATACCAATGAATGTTCAACAGATTTCATTCATTACAGTCCTCGTCAACTAAAGGTAGTTCAGAGGTGCATATGGCTCCTGATATTTTACTTTGAACTTCCCTTATTCTAGTTTTGACCAATCAACATATAGAGCTACAATAGCATTGATGTGCTTCTTCTTCAGGACCAGACTGTTTCAAACATGCCTCATTATGAGGTTGGAGGTAAGGGGTTGCCGGCACCGGTAAGGGTGCCAGTGCCGGTAACCTGTTACCTCCGTTTTCCGAGGCCCTTAGCGGGAGCCGCTAAGGAACCAGGGAGCTTATAACGGGCCCGCTTTTAGCGGGCCCGTTATTAGCTCCATCTCCATTCCCATTGAGCCCTATGGGGGCCCAAATGGGAATGTGGAATGGTTCTCAGAATGGGGATTTACCGGGGCCTCCAAGGTTGGAATAACCCAGTAAGTCCCTATTCCGAGAACCCGGACCCGGAATGCGGTAAGAAGGTAGCCATGGCCCTAATAGCGCCATGGCTACCTCCTACCTCGTAATGAGGCCCATGGTGTATAAAATCTCTTCTTCAAAACACATTTTCGAATAGTCTTTATCTTTGTCTAAAAAACATATGCAAAAATCAATTAAAAATCCTTCTATTTCACAAAACTATCCAAAATCCATCAACCCCTGTCATTTTCCCCTGTATTTATATCCTGAGCAAAACAATTACCGTTAGCTACTCCTCAATTGCACAATGGGAATTTTCTCCATCCTCAATTGGAATTGGTGCAGCTAATTCAATCCTGCAATGACATAACCAAGAATGTGTGGGTAAGGGATTACCCTCTTTAACTTGGTAGTGGTGGTGCCATACAATGTAACTAAGCGTCGGACAAACAAACCACCTACCTGCACCGCCTACTCCCTTCTGACATTTGAAGATGCTAAACACCTTCATGTAGTATTCTCGTCTCAAATCGAGCCACTTTTTCATCTCAAAATATCGGCAATTAAAAATTGTAATCATTGTCAATTACGCCATGCCGCATTCGTATTAGACAACATACATTTGCATCAGGTCCAATGGAGATTCAAAATCGGTTCAACAAAACCCCTTTGTACTCTCATTGCCCTAGTATTTAGTTACAATGGTTTATTTACAACCCATTCTCCCTGATGCTTAAAACCATTGCTGCTTACAATTTTAAAATGTTTATTTGTTTGAATTAGGTGGTTTTTGAGCTCCTTCTGATGGATCTGCGCCATCATTCTGTGGCCCCAATTTTCCAACTAGGAGGTAATACATTTATAAAGATAAGTCCATTAAAGGCACAGACCAGGACTGGCACCCACAGATCAGGCTGGCAGAGAAAAATGTCATTGGTAATGCCATCAATCCCTGTGACATGTTTGCCTATTGCCTGGAAATCACATAGACCATGGTGATAGGGCCCATTTGATCCTCTGCGGATATGGTCTCTCTTTCGGATGTGGGTTCAATACTTGCCCTTTCCCTGCAGCTTCATATATTTCTTCTCAGTTGCAAACTCCACGCTTCTTTTAGACAATTCCTTCTTGACAACTCTCTGCCTCGCTCTAATAACTCCAATATCTCGAAGCTTTGTTGAGGGATACTGTTAATGCTTTCCTTTTACCCTTGCATAGTTTTGATAGCCAGGATGTCCTTATTATTTTATTGTGTTGTTCTCTAGGACATGGGGATCTCCAGACCATGTGACAGGTCCGAATTACCATAAAAACATATGCTACTATCTATTCTGGTTTAGCCTACAAGTCTAAACAAGTTAGTATCTCTTCTTTAGTGGAGATATTAACCCTATTATGTGGACAAGCTTCCCTTCATTCACCCAGTGTACTACCTTAGTGCCCTTCTTGGCTAGATCAGAAGTTAAATGAGTACCGGGGTGATTCCTCCCTCCACCCCAAGCCCATTCAATCCGAAGTGGATTATGATTGCTTTTGCTCCTTCCAGAAACCTCAAAACAGTATATGCTGCACCACCATAAAACAGGTATCCATATTTAATTCTTATACTCTTAAATCTGCCATTATTGAAAGTATAATTATCAGATGCTGGTGAGCAGGTCCTCCTAATAAGATCTACCACAAGAAGAGCACACTGTCTGAGATTGAGGGATCTGCCAGAATAGGTTTTGACAAACATAGTGCCACTTCCTCTTCATTGTCTTGCAGCAGATCCTCACCTGTACAGAGTCAAAGATTAAATATGCCACATATTATTACTGGGTTGGTGGATTTCACTAATTCAAAATGTTATTCAATAATCTCCTTTAGTGAGGTTATAGGGGCCATGGAGGCTTGCCCATGTTTGTTGTAGTAAGAATGCACCAGACCTAGAACTTTGTCACTCCTAAATTTGAGAAACAGATGAGTAAATGTTGACTTCCTAGGATGGATGTCCACCAGGCCTAAACTGACTGAACGGTTGATAGCGTGTCCCGCGGAACGCCTGCCTTTGGGGCTAGTCCTGAGAGCAGGTAATGTATGGCACGTATACCCTTGTGTAAACAAAGGTTAGTAGTAAGGTGGGATAGCTTTCTTTAAGCGATTCAGTTGACATTTGGCCACGCCCATTTTTGACAGCCCCGAACCCTTATACATTTGATTGAACTGCAAAAAATGTAATTGACCCCACAGTTTTTTAAAATAAAAACTGTATATAAAATTGATAAGAACCCTGATGTAGGGCATACATTAAAATATATTTGAACCCCTATAAGTCTGATTGCACTCCAACCTTTTTTAATATAAATGCTACATTAATTGTATATGCATTGTATATGAGCCCAGGTCCAACCGCTCCGGAGGGGGCGTAGCCCTGATCTTCCCCGAGTGTATTCCTGCCTCTGTCATTCCTATGCAGGCCTACTCCTCTTTTGAATGCCTTCGCCTGCAGGCTCTCTCTCTCTCCTTGCCATTCCTTTACTGTGGCTACTATCTATTGGCCACCGGTTCAGATCTCCTCCTTCCCCTCTGAGTGGGCCGACCTCTCCTCCTCCCTCCTAGTCTCGACCACTAAGCCCCTCCTCCTTGGAGACTTCAACATCCACCTGGATGCTTCATGTCCCTCCTCTGGACTCTTTCGTGACCTATGCAATTCTCTCTCACTCTCTTTTCTCCCCTCAAGCCCGACTCGCTCTGCAGGGAACACTCTGGATGTTCTGATCTCCTCAGACCTTCCCCTTTATGATATGGCATTTGGCATCCCTCTCACCACTCCTCTCTCCTGGAGTGATCACTTTCTCCTTTCCTCCCAGCTCACCCTCTCTACCCCTCAGGCCAAGCCTAGTCTAACACTGCCACCCACCTTCTTGGTCATCTGACCCATGAAGCGCATGTCAGTTGAGGCTTTTGCTGCCTCTTTCTCCGCTCTCCCCCTTTAGCTGACTCACACCCTGACACAGCCCTTTCCATGATCCACTCTGCTATATCTAATACACTCGATGCGCTGGCCCCTCTCATGAGGATCCGCCTGACGCTAAATTCAACTCCTGGTACGACTCTGACCTCGTCACCCTCAAACGCAAGTGCACGGTGACTGAGAGGGAATGGCCGCTTCATGCACATCCTCTGACAAACTGACCTGCCCCCTGCTCCAAAGGCAATACCGACTCTCAGTCCTCACCAAGAAGGGAGCCCACATCCAAGCCTGCATCTCTGCGGCATCTAACAACTCGGCTGAACTTTTTAAAATCTGCAAGGAACTGGCCAATCCTGCCGCAGTCTCTACCTCTCCTGTCCCCTCCCAGATCCTCTGCACGGCACTGGCTTCTCATTTCATCTCAAAAACTCAGGACATCCTGTCCTCTCTATCCTCCTCTCCCCTTCCTCCCTCTATTCCCTGCTCTTCCTTTGGACCTACTTCGGCCTCCTCTCCTCCTTCCTTCTCTGCCTTTCCCCGTTTCTCCCCAGACAAGGTTTCTAGACATGTATGATCTATTGAAGTCTCATCAAAACAGGTTCATCCCTGTTCCCCAAAACCCTCAAGGACCACATTGACTCTCTGGCTCCTGCCTGGGCCGACTTCTGCAACCACTCCTTCACCACTGGAGTATTCCCTTCCCACCATAAGTACGCTCTTATGCACCCTCATCTTAAGAAATCCTCTGCCAACCCGTTCTGCCCGGCTAACTATCGCCCAATCTCCATCACCCCTTTTCTGGGCAAACTCTTGGAAAAGTTGGCCATCTCCCAGCTCAATCTCCACACTGAATCTGTTGGTTGTCTCCATGATCACCAGTCTGACTTCAGAGCCGCCAGATGCATGGAAACTGCTCTCCTGAACATGCGTGAAGACCTGCTCTCCAACCTTGATTCCAACACCCTCTGTGTCCTCATCTTACTTGATCTCTCTTCTGCCTTTGATACGGTTAACCATACCATCCTGCTCAACCATCTCCGCGATAACCTGGAGATCACCTGTCAGGCGCTGGCGTGGCTGACTTTTTTCCTCTGTGATCGACCCTCCCAGGTTCAACTTGGTTCCTTCCTCTCCTCCATTTATATCTCTACCTTCCACATGGGTCTAACCTCTCTCCCTGGCTGTTCAACCTATACCTGGAACTTCTTGCCCACCACATTGCATCGATCTGCCCCAACTTCCAGTGATATGCGGATGACACTCAGCTCATTTTCAAGCTGCCCTCAGCCACCTCTCCTCCCTCTTCTCTGACTGTCTGTCCGCCATCCAGGAGTGGTGTGCTGCCAATTATCTCTGCCTTAATGCCAGTAAGACTGAGATTCTCCTCATCGGCACACCCGCGCCCTCCTTTCCTGTCACTCTATGGCCGGCCTCTCTTCCTCCTCCTGTTCTCACCTGTGAGGCAAAAAACCTCGGGGTCATCTTCGACTCCTCACTCTCCTTCTCTCCCCACATCTCTGATGCCTCTAAGAAGTCACACTAACAGCTGCACCTTCTCAAAGGTATTTTTCCTTTCCTCTCCTTCCCCCAGAAGGTCACTGTCTCCAGAGCTCTGGTTCTCTCTAGGCTTGACTATTGCAACAGCCTCCTTCTAAATCTGCCTGCTTCTACCCTCCACCCTCTGCAACTCATCCAGAACAGGACTGCAAGACTTGTCCTTGGCCTCGAGCCCAGGGATCGTATCTCTCAAGGACTGAAATGTCTGCACTGGATCCCAGTGGCTTCGAGGATTAAGTTCAAAACCATGTGCATTGTCCATAAGGCCTTCTGGGGCCTGGGACCTCTATACTTTCAACTCTCTCTTCCAAAATATCTTCCTTCTCGAGCTCTTCGCTCAACCGCCTCCAACTCCCTCAGGGTCAGTTGCTTCTCCAAGCAACAATTTGGTGGTAGATCTCTTTCTTTGGCTTGGGCATCCCTCTGGAACAGCCTCCCTACCTCCCTGAAACTTGAGGAGAATCTTCTCCGGTTCCCGAAGCACCTCAAAACCTTTCTCTTTGCTTCTGTTTTCTGTCCTCTCCCATGCTGACTTTCTGGCTGATACAGAAACTGCTCTGGTTACCTGGCCACCCTCTGATCTCGGGCCCAGGTCCCCACCCCACCAGTTGCTTTCCTGCACTGCCCTCCTGGCAACCCTCACATTTGGGAACTGTTTCTGTAACCCTACAGTCCCCCTACCAGCACTTGGCACCCAATGTCTGCACTTAACCGTGCACTTGCCACCTGTTGACCGTACTTTACCTACTGTTATTAATTCTATTATCCCATGTACTGCACTTTACCCACCTCCCTCCCGCTGCACTTTCCCCCCTCCCCTTCCCATGCACTTGCACAATCTGAATGACACCTGGCCTAGTAGGATCGTTGTCTGTTTTCCCTCTGTTCCCCCTCCCTTGCTTTGTCGCGCCTTGAAACACTTGTGTATAGGAGCGTTACAAATTCCATATCATATCATATCATATCATAAGAACTTTAATGTATTAGATATAAATAGGTATACGTCTATGGGCAGTTCCAAGACTATGGGCCTCATTACGACCCTGGCTCTGACGGAATGAAGGGGGCCGGTACGGGACAGCCCCGCTTCATTCCGTCAGGGCCGATTACGAGTTCCCCTTTGCGGGACCCGGATCAGACGTCTGGTAAAACCAGGCGTCTTTCTGGGTCCCGCGAGGGGAAGAGGGAGGTAACAACGGGACACATGTAATGTGCCTGTTGTTACCTCCATCCCCATTCCCATTGAGCCCTATGGGGGCTCAAATGGGAATGGGGAATGGTTCCTTCAAGGAGGAATTACCAGGTCCTCCCATATCGGAATTACCCGTTTATTCCTCATTGCAGGAACCCGGTAATGGAGCCCGGTTTGGAGGCAGCCATGGAGCTAATATCACAATGGCTACCTCCAAACTCGTAATGAGGTCCTAGGGCTCTACTAGGGGCTGGGTGGCACAACACAGATATATAACCTTTATTGTAGCCCTTGAAAACATGTGTGCTCTTCAGACTTTTTGGGAGCTAGCCAGCGTTGTGTCACAGAAACTGTACTTATGAACAGCTGCAGTTACGATAAGGAGAAAATAGCCCTCTCCAGCTCCAGCGAATCCAATGATAGTTATACACCTTGTTATCTTATTGATAGATAAAGCAGTCTTGATCTAATACAGGACTCTCAGGATTTGATTGAGGAATGTGAAGCTAGGGAGCTCTGCGAAAACAGGGCTACACTTTCTGTCAGCAGTCAACTGCCTCTCATCGCCACTGTAATAGGGCGGTCTGTTGGAGATATCATTGAAAGCACTCAGGTGAGTGCAACCATAGAGATGGCTAATTTGGAAATGGCTACTGGTGCTGATGCCGTGGTTCTTGAGCCGATGCTGGGTCTGGAGCCCGTGTGATCATGTTCATGTGAAATGGGACCTGAAGACAACAGATATTAATCCATGGTCATGGAGAGTGATGCATTTATGGTGAATGAGAGTAACCCTGACCCCAGAACCTTTGGGAAAAATGGGGAGTCATTGAGCCTGGATATCAGACAGCGTGTCAATCTGTGAGTATATTTTTAAAGCAAACATTTGTATTTTATAGGGGTATGACAATCAACCCAGCATTAAAACAATGGGCCTCATTACAAGTTAGCCGGTCTGGATTTGACAGTGCTGGTAAAACCATCCCAGCACTGTTTTCTGGACCAGCTAACTACGGGGTCTGCGGCCGTCTGGTGTTACACCTGCCATGTCTGTCCTGGCGGGCATAACGCCATTGGCTGCAGATAGACACAGAAACACTAGCACCATTACTGCATGGTGCTGGTGTTTTCCGCGGCCCCCATTCTCTTGGAGTCATATGGGTCACCACGGAATGGGAAGTAACAGAATGCCAGTGCCAGAAGTACCAGAAAACCGGGGCTGTAATGCCCCGGTAATTCTGGCAAGTCCGGCACCGGTAATTCACCATGAGTCCGGCGGCATCCTGCCCGTTTTACCATAATGAGGCCCATTGTGTTTCTGATTTTGTTTATAGCCTCTAACTGATAAAAAGTATGGCAATAAGGAGTGCCAAACTGTAGTAGACACTGTCAATATTTATTGTGTTTGCTGTTCAAATCAAATTGAAAACCCGGGGGAATTGAACAATAGACTGTGTTAGGAATGTATTTAGCAAATGGACACCGATAGTGTTAAAGATGATGTGGACACAGTGGTTGTGACCTAGGTTGATATCCTTGCAGTTCAGGGATTCACATCTGTAGTGGTGAAAAGGTGTTTAAAACACCACTTTTACAGATGCTGTGTCGGGCATAAAATTGACGATCTGCAGCTGCAGGCTCATGAATGTTTGGAAATATCCTATACGGATAAATCATTACAAAAAAATAAGTCACTTGTGGAGCCCTAAATGTCTTGTATAAATAAGGCACATAATAAAGCTATTAACCCAACAAAGTGTTGATAAAGGGGTAGAACAATTTGTGTCTAAAACATTGTGGGCTATACAAGTGTCGGATACACCCTTCCTGAAAATGAAGCAGTTTAGACGGGGGTGTCTGCTGTGTGTCAGAAGCATAATTGGAAAAAAAACGGTTTTCAAGTGGGGGGATGAAGCATTTCTAAACCAGTACAGCAGAGCAATGTGCACAGTGCCCCATAAACTGACCTTTGAAGATTGAGAATGTAGATAATGTACATGTATTTACACTTATTTGCAGGAAATAAAATGAAAACTCCTGTTTGTCAATTTAATGTGAAACCTGCCAGTGATGTGTACAACAATTAATGTTGGCTTTACTTAAAGAGCATCTAGGCAGTATATCCCCAAGCAAGTTGTGTTATCTGCAAACCCCACTGTGGACACACAACTGTTCTATGTATCACAAACATATGCTCCAACAGATGCCACCCTCCAATGGACAGCTGATGGCAGAATCGCTACAAATGGGTTTTTGACAATTTAAGAATGCCTGTGGGACTTTCATTGAAGCTCACGGTATACTACATGTAACATTGTTTTCTAGCTATTAAAGGATTTTGGTTGTTTGATAGGGAGCTTTATGAATTTCTATGACCCACAGTTATACTGTGCATTTAAACATTTGTGTGTGGGTGCATTATAAATGCCATATCATATCATATCATGCTTGCTTATCGACGCAGTGAATGGCTCGGTGTGTATCAAGTAATTGTTCATACTGCAGAATGTGTCACCCGATTGATAACTGTACAGCATCTGACAACCCACAACCCACAATCCTCCTCTTCCAGGAAACAAAGTTAGTAAGTAGACTACTAGCAGGAAAACAAGAAAGCAGACTGCCACAGACTGCAGTCACCTGGGCTTCCAAATCTACGGCCGTTCCATGGTGCAGTGGAGTATTTAACAAAATTCCTCCTCTTCCAGGAATCAAAGGTAGTAAGCAGACTACCAGCAAGCAGGAAAACAAGAAAGCAGACTGCTGCAGACTGCTGTCACCTTGGCTGCCAACTCTGCGGCCGCTCCGCGGTGCAGTGGAGTATTTAACAAAACTCCTCATCTTCCAGGAAACAAAGGTAGTAAGCAGACTAGCAGCAGGAAAACAAGAAATCAGACTGCCGCAGACTGCTGTCACCTCGGCTGCCAACTCCGCCACTCCCAATCGTACAGGAGAATCGTCTTCATCTCAACCAGCAGAAATCATTGTCTCCAGCCCCTCAAAGAAACTACTGACTTCAACACCCATAATACATCTCACGTCCCATGCCGAATAAACCCACAACTCGATTGGCCCGACCGACCCATCGATAAACAACGTGGACACAAACGATCATCTGGCTCCACTCAAGCAGCTAGCAGAAACTAACCTGGACTTGGCTGGTGGGGTGGAGCTGTCCCCTTCTGCCCGCTCGGTGGTGGGGCGGCTGCTTGCGACTCCCTGCCTTTGGTGATGGGGGGTGGATGGGCCGCAGTTGCTGGAGTTGGAGGAGGATGAGGAGGGAGGCCCAGAGCCACCAGTCGGTGGCGGAGACGCCCTGGGCAGATCCCGGTCCCAGAGGTGCCGGAGCGGGACTGCAGGTCTCTGGGGGCACTCCCCAGGGACTGGGATGGTTGAGCCGATGCCTTCGCATCAATGACTGCTCAAGGCGTAGTAAATGAGGAATGTCCCGCCAAGCCATCATCACATGTCTCCCGCGGGAGGGGCCGAGAGGGTGCTAGGCAAGCTCTGGCCGCTTGAAACTGCAGCGGGTGAATCAGCAAATTCAGGGCAGTTGCCCACAGCCCAAGACCGGAGGAAAGTGATTAAAATCACAATCGAAGTCCACCCAGTTACTATTATGGCAGACCTACCTATCTGAGCATTCTTACCTTACCATCGAAGCATCAGACTCCGACACCGAAGAAACCATGCCGGGAGCTGAAATGTTAGACCCAGAGCTGGTTAAAGACACACCACCGTCAGAAGTAATCCCAAGGAACTACAAAAAACAAAAAAAAGAAATTTAGGATTGCGCCTAAAAACCAAACGGCTGCTGAAACCTCCACATGATTTAGGGAACGAGTGGGCTAAAATGAACAAATCTGTGGACAACAATCTCACTAAGGCATCAAACCATAAGAGTTCTTCACCAAAAATACCAGAAAATTTGAAATCAATGGGTAAAAACACAAATCTGACTCAAACCCCACAATCTGCAAAAGAGGCCTTGACTAACTTCTTTTCTATAAAGAAAAATAAAACTACAGTAATTGAAGGAGGGGAGATATCTGATGCAGACCTTTTGGAATGTACCCTGGAAGAAACAGACTTCCACAAGCCGGCACTAAATCAGTTGCAATCCACCCCAAAAAAAATCCTTGCGATCCAAAAGGCATTATCGTCCCCCTTTAAGAGATGGCATTTTGGAACCCCACCTGCTTTTGGCCGACCAAGGCAACAGTCTTTTTTGGGTTCCAATCAGGCCCCAAAAGCTACGTTTTCTAACAATATACTAACAAAGAACAGGGATTCAAACAGTGCAAAGGAACTCAGAGAAGCTATGAAACACAATTCTAACGAGAAACTTATAGAAAACAAATTAATGGAGGCCAAATTAACGGATAACAATACCAACCTTTCACAGAATCTGGCGACAAGCATGGCTGAAGCTAAAGAAAAAAAACGATGGTCAATCAAGAATCGCAAACTCGGATGCCTGTGATAAAATCACAAAAAGACTCAAAAGACTTAGTGAGATATCAGGAGAAGTGGAGCATGACACCACAAACAAAAAGACTGACTTGTTTGCGATCATGGCAACTCTAACGATAGCCCTCTCAACATTCACCAAATTGTATGAATCCTTGAACGACACCCTCAAAGATCATTTAACCATAGTTGAATTTATGCAAACAAGACTGACCAACCTCAAAGGCTACATAATGGCAAAGGACAACACAAAACCAACTTTAAAGGATATCGGAGTCCAAATCAAAGCCCAGAAAAGCTTACTCTATGCAGAAGTACACACTGAAACGGAATTGACACCTCCTAAAATATTCTTCTTTTTGGTGCCTCCCAACCAGGCACTCTATGGAAACTCAAGAATTGCACCAGGAGCCCTCTGCAAGATACGCAAAACGTAGCCTCACAACAAATCCAACCTACAAATTTACAATTGCAAAGGACCTACCCCACTCTTGGATAAGATACAGGGGGGAACTTCTAAGAAAAAGGACCCAAAGGTGGGGTCACATGGCCAAAACCAGAAAACGTATTCTAAGACCAAAAACATCTCACATTTGTTTTGGGGCAATGGTTGTACAATTCAAGAATCAAATCCCTCTCGTCTGAACAAGACCAACCTTGCGGCTTGACCACCAAAACTTGTTCAGTACTATCCCAGAGAGAGAAGGCTCCAACGGTGATAAAACGTCCAATATTAAAACAATCTGAAATTACCTTTGGTAAGAAAACAGCACTCAAAGGAGGCACCAACTTTCAACCACAGACTTTGGAGAAGCACAAAAAAGTAAGGATAGTGATAACGAACCTCCTTCCCCGACAGAAAGTGAAATCATGGAGAATCTGTTAGATCTGACACAATACTCTATTGAAGCTTCAGGAACTGAACCGTTATAAAAAACGAAGGGGAAAGGAAAAGCTGACTCACTTTCTAAAAACACGCCAAGGGGAGATTCAGAAAAAAAGCCTCTTACTTTAAGCACCGAGTCGACAAGATTCTTTACCCTCGAGTTAAAAAAAATCTAACGATAACCATAAAAGAGGAGAAAAGACTGGTTAACAAACCCTCTACTAAACCCAAAACCACTTTTGAGGGACACCCTTTGGGGGTCACACCAAGCCCGGGAACCACCAAGGGGGTAGTCAACGCGACGCAAGGACTTCAGTTTGGCCAGGAAGAGCGGATCGTTCCAAAATGGAGATCTAGAGCCAATAAAAATGTGAGGGCATGGAGTACTTCAGCATCTCCACAAACTCGATGGAACCCAAAAGTGGAAAGAGGTAGATACGCCAGAAGATCGCGATTTATGAGGTCTGAAAGGACAACAAAAGAACGTTCTTTTCTTTTAGAACATATACTGAATGAAGGCAATCAAATCGTCCTAAATAGAAATACAATCATGGCTCAGTTGCATCATATCCCTGCACTAAGAACGCTCTCTTCAGACGACATTGAGATTGTCGCGTTTAAGCAAGACAACTCTACGGATAGTGTATACCTACACATTGAATCTTCTATGGTAAAAAAGCGGATAAGGGATGCAAGAACCAAGTTAAGATCACTGGGTTATGACCTAGTAGAAATTGACTGTCAGCATTCAGCCAAAAACAGGAGGCAACCAAGCTCAAGACCATGACCTGGCTCACATTCACAGAGAACTAGGTCATCTACTAACATAAAGTTCAGCAAGTCCAAATGTGTACGATCTCCGGCCTCAAAAAAACACAAACCTTTGGATACTCACACAACCGCGTCCAAACAACTGAGACAGAATCCTAAACGGGAAATCCCGGGTAATTTGACATCAAAAAGAAGAGTCAGTAGACACTTAAGAGAAAAAAACAAGAGTGATGAGAGAAGAGAATATAGTAGACCCAAGGTGACGGATTCTCCAAACAAATTTAAAGAAGATGCGTCAAATCCCTATTCCACCAAAGCAAACATTGAAGACTCATTTGAGGACGAACGCATGTTACCTGGTCCTCAGAAAAACTTGACCATAACGATTGATCAGGAAAAACCCCAAAGAAGTCCCACGGATACGAAGAATACTTCCCAGTCAAACTATAAAGAGAAAGAATCAAAAACATGGACTTGGTTGCCAGAAGTTTTGGCAAACATTAACCGATCTTAGCAACGAAAAATATTGCCATGCTTCAAAATGATCCCTTGAAGAAGGTTACAACAACTTTCTTTGATCATGTTACAATGGGTTCATTGAACACGCGTGGCTTCTCTCATTTAAAAAACACTTTAGATGTCAACCTAGGTTCATTTGATCTCTTCTGTCTGCAAGAGACTTGGATCACAAAGAAACCCTCAATGGATGGCTGTGACATCGCCTTTTCACCGGCAATTCAAGGCCCACTTGGAAGACCTCGAGCAAGACTGCTCACAGCCATCCGTACAGGTAGAAATCTATTTTTTGAGAAAACTCTTATAAATGAGTCACATATACTGGCCACTTTGATCTCCTGGAACTCTTCTCAATCTATAAAGGATTATAGGTTGTTGAAAAACTACGTGCTGATCAACACTTACTGGAATCCAAAAGAACCAACAACTGCCTCCTTTTTGGCCAAAATAGAAAACCTCTTGGATGACACAGTACAAAACCACTTAGTAGATATTTGAATGCGTCAATAGATTCCAGGGAAAAACGCCCTAAAACATCAAACAATTCACTCATCAATGCTGTAAAAATCTCGGAAAGCCCGATGTGGACACAGCGGTTCATGGGAAACTGTGGTATGGAATCATGGATGCCAGAGATCTCCAAAACGTACAATGCCTGGGGCAATCAAATGAACCCAGGATTCCTACCTGTGAATAAGGCACACGTTCAGCCACATTGGACCATATTTATTTTTGACGTGCACTACTGGCAAGGGTAACCTCCTTGATGGTCATACAGACTCTTAACAGCAACCATAACCTGTTAAATGTAACATGGACCACAGAAAAAGTCAATTTCACACTTAAGCGCCCTCAAATCCAGTTCAATTTGGACACAAATAAAGGGGGAACCCGTCTTCGATTGAAACCATCTGAAATAATAACAATCACAAAACAATACAAACATGCAAAAGAGAGGGACTTGGACATTCTGGGATCGACCAAAACAGACTATTGCCCACTGCTGGTCACGTACCAGCGACCAGTAGCTGCTCTTAAACAATCTAAAAATCATTGCCACGCTGACAACCACATCTTGAAAGCAAAAAGAGCAGAAATACCTAGAGCATTAAGGGAAGCCAAAAATGTGCCAACAAAGTTCAACATAGACAGGGCCAACTCATCAATAAAGAAGTACAAACACTTGTTAAAGTCGTATAAAATCCAACTATATCAAGATGACGCTGAAAAAATGCTAAGAACTCTTAGTGGTAAGCAGTCAAATGATTTTAGGTCACTAATAATGTCTGTTGGAAGGGCCGTTCTAGATATCTTACTCAGCAACATTAATGAGAGAGATTGGATCGATAATTTCTCAAATTTGTTTGCTCTGCCATTTTCGATTCTTCTGAAAGTTTAACCAGACACTGACAAACGAGATATTGAACAGGATACATCAACTATCGAGTGCAAAATCAACAAATTAAAAGCCTCCCGAGCCCAGGGTCCGGACAGGCTCTCGAACGCAGATCTGAAAGCAAATCCCAACATTTGGGCGACACTAATAGCTGAAATATTTAAGACATGTGACAATTCAAACACCATACCTAGCTAATGGAGGACAGCAAACGTCCCCGATTTACAAGAAAGGGGACAAAGGGAATCCCAACAACTATCGCCCGATCGCCCTCTTGGATTGCATTGGAAAAATATTTGGTTCATTTTTGCTGGATAAATTCATACCTTGGGCAGCTTCCTCAGAAGGATATGACCCATTCCAAGCAGGTTTCACAAAGAACCTGGGCACAACGACAAACATCTTGCTCCTGAGCATTTTGAAGGCTAAAGTTTTGGAAGACTCGCCTAGACTATTCTTGCCCTTTATCGACCTCTCCCAAGCCTTTGACAGAGTTAATAGAGCAAAACTCTGGGTGAAACTTACCCACTGAAAGTGCCCGAAATACATTTTGGCACCCATAAAAGAATTATACACTGACACTTCAATGAGTCTGACTCAGTGGAGCTGGCCTCCTATCCAAGAACATACAAACATATAGAGGAGTGAAACAAGGGTGCCCTTTAGCTCCAGCTCTATATAATGCATATACGGGAGACTAACAATACTCAGAAAAGATGGTCAGAGCTTTTCCACCATCAGTGGGCACAGAAAAAATAAGTAGACTACTCTATGCAGATGATATCATCTTAGTCGATCAAATGGTTATAGGTCTATAGAAAGCTGGACAATCTGCAAGAATTCCTGTTATCAAATGATCTAGAAATCAAAGTGCTGATACTAGAGAAAACAGCAAAGAAAAAAAAAACATCCTTGTGGCACTTAGCGGAAGACAGACTGGAAATAGTCTCCTCATTTAGATATCTGGGTGTCACAATTAGCAGAAGCCCACAAGAAACACAGCTGAAAGACACTCACTGGGCGAAAACTAAAAGCTTGACAATCCAGGTGACGGTGCTAGACAAAAAGTTTGGTCTTTTCGCGATCAAAGGAACTCTGATTTTCTACAAATCTAAAGTTATGGAGCCAAAGCGATGCCAGCAATTCCACCTGAAATCTGGAAAAAACTTGAAGGCTTTGTTTGGAGGAAAATACTGCAGCTCCTGACATCCACTCCGGTTGCATCAATCAGGAGTGAATTAAGCCTGCGTCCTTAAAAGGCACGGTAGAACTTAACGACCTAATGCTGTTTTCGGAAAATTCAAACTTCAAATTCTTAAATGCATGAGATGATCCTGGAAGAACAAAAAAGGGGATCAAAAAAAATGCTAACTCTCTGGTTTTGCAAAAATCTCACTTTGCTTGAGGAAATAGGTAGCTCTGAGGAGGAATTATACAACAACCCAACAAAATCGGAAAGAAATGCAAAGAACTTGACTGGTGTAATACCCTGGAGGAGGCATCAAAAAAAAAGTTAACCAGGCACAAAAAAAATTAACATCCAAAAACTGAACAAACCTATTAACTACTTGCTGAAGTTCCCTAACAAAAGGATTCGATCAATCTATTTGAGAGCAAGGCTAAATGACTTAAAAACCAACGAAATCCTGGCCATCAGAGACAAAGCAAGAGAGAAGACGTGTTGTTTTTGCTCTGAGACTAACATACCCGAATCTCTAAGGCATCTGATTCTTAAATGCACAGGCTTGGCATCTAATAGAAAAACTCACCTAAGCCATCTGTTTTCAAAGTTTTGTGAACTGGATGAAGATTACTGGTGGACATACCTAATGAATGGACCAAGAGGGAACCAGTGATTGCAGTAGGTAATTTTTTGGAAAGCTTGAATTTGGAAAACGTATAAATTCATAAACAAAAGGGGAAGATAAAGAGACATTCATTCGATCACTTCACCCTTGGAACCATCTATGGGAACATATTCATGGAAACGTACTTGAAATAAACTATTGAAAATTCAGTTAAATCAAGAATAAAAAAATAATAATAAAAAAATCAATTGGAATAAATATTGATGTTGGTAAATGTTAATAAAAATCTGTTGTTTGTAAAACAAAGTTGTGTCTTTAAGTCCAACGGCTATGGGGTGAAGATGCCTCAGTGTAAAGCTGTCCAAAATATATATCGATGAAGGTAGTATGGTTATGGAGATGCTGAAGGGGTGTAAAATAAACTGAGAACTGATGGTGAGAATCTGTCAAGGAGTGCTGTCAAGACATGGCTTTCCAATCAGGAGTCCTACATGCTACAGAAGCCAGACCAAAAACATTTTGAACGCTGAATGACCGCTGTTCGGAAGCCCTGTTCGCAAGGGCTGTCTGTGGCTGTCCTCCTTTGCATTTTGACTCCAATTGATACAACAGTATCACTTTGTGAACATTTGTGAAAAAGTTTCTAAGTCCCTAGACCACTCCCTCCCTACCCAGAAGACAATATCACCACAGGTGCACGCGCTATGCGCGTGCTCTGTTCGGAAGCCTATGGCTGTCCTCCTTTGCATATTGACTCCAATTGATACAATGGTATCACTTTGTGAAAATTTGTGAACATTTGCAAAAAAGTTTCTAAGTCCCTAGTCCACTACCTCCCTACCCAGAAGCCAACTATAACCACAGGCGCACACACGCTGTTCGGAAGCCCTGTTCGCAAGGGCTGTCTGTGGCTGTCCTCCTTTGCATTTTGACTCCAATTGATACAACGGTATCATTTTGTGAAAATGTGTGGAAATGTTTCTAAGTCCCTAGACCACTCCCTCCCTACCCAGAAGCCAATATCACCACAGGAGCAGGCGCTGTGCGGAAGCTCTGTTCGCAAGGGCTGTCTGTGGCTGTCTTGGGCAGGCTTGGCAGGGAGGCTGTGGTAAGTGGATGATGAAAGGGATATTGTTCGTATTATGCATGGCTGTAGTGCGGCTAAACTAGCTTTGTTCATCACTGCTGTGTTTAGAAATATCTGACTTCCCGCAGTGACCCGTCTAACTCGAGCTCGCTGGTGCGGGTAAGGCGTTCAAAGGGAATCACTTGCCTTGTGTAATCAAACCTCACACTTTCACTGAGTGCCGCCGCCCCATGTATAAAGCATTTAACATACCTAAATGAATTACATTTGTTTTGCGGGGAAAGCGTTCCAAGTACATTATTTGCTTTGTGTAATTAAACCTCTTCCTTCATAGAGTGATGCCGCCATGTGTTTTAAACATCTAATCTAATTGAACGATGTGTGTTTGTTTTACGAGCAAATTGTTCAAATTGAATTACTTGACGTTTGTTATCAAACTTCTCCCTTTTCATAGCGCCCCGCGCCCTGAGTTTTAAGCATTTAATATAACTGAAGTAATTGTGTTTGTGGTTAAAGAGAGCGGTTTCTCGTATTGGGTGCTTTGAAGCTGCCTATTACGTATTGCAAGGCAAAATCATCGGCTTTGGGGCAAGACATTGAAAAAGCTTGTAGTCCTATAGATAGCTAAAGTAGCTACTATGGTCCTCATTCCGGGTTTGGAGCTAACCATGGAGTAATTAGCTCCATGGTTGCCTCCAAAACCGTCCCAAATCCAGCATGGCGAATGGAGTAATTACCAGTCCATTCCAGGGTTGGAGGGACCGGTAATTCCCCATTCACCTTTTGCCCTTCCCCATTCCCATTTCTGCCCCATAGGGGCTAATGTACTAATCTAAATGAATGATGTTTATAGGTGTATGATAGGGATTACTTTGCAGATTGCAAATCTGTTTTCTGTTTTTAAATCAAGCAAAGCTTTCAGAATTTATGACCGATTGTGTCATTTCATGTTGGTGCCAGTTAAATCAGTACAATTGTTGACTTTGTTTTTCAACCTCTGTGAATTGCATGTTTCCATGGAAATTCATTATTAACTTAATTCCTGGGATAGGCTCAGGCCATGAAGCACAGACTCGATGGCTAATGTTTTTTTTTTCCTGCCTCCAATAAACAGTTTGAGGGATGCATGTAAGTTTGTTTTTTTGATGCATTGATTCAATAATACACCTACCCATGACCTTATGATTTCACTCCCCTCATTAACTTTGAGACACCACAGAACTCTAGTTTCTGGAGAGCAAAGTTCAATCAATGCTCTGAATACCCCAGCTGTATCTATTTGGTTATGATAATACGATAATTACTGATTAATGGTGTGCCTTATCGTACCAGAGAACTGACCCCTGAACCTATTGACTTGAGAATTAAGTTAAATAAACACACGCCAGATTCCAGCTCCATTCAACCACCTATCACATGACATGAAGTTGGAAAGCCGTGCTATGGTGTAGAGTTACATCATCAGATGTTGATCATGCAGGGCGTTTTCAACAAATTAAACTCAGCATCATTCTGCACAGCACAATTAGCATTAATTTGTTACCTTCTCGCACATATTATAATACAGTTTTGGATCCTGTGTGTAACATGGCTGTGCATAAGGAAGTAGGTTTGTGATATCTACTTCAAAGAGATGAACAACCATGTGCAAAATATTTTAATTAGTCAACATGTTTTTCATTTATATTAAATAAGCTGTACAAAATAAAAAAGAAATCATGTTTCATTCAGGGAATATATGTTACTTAGTAGAGATTTGTTTCATTTTCATTAAATAAGTTGTACAAAATAACGATTCTTCTATCATCCAGTGCATGTTTGGACACAGATTTATTTGTGAGGAAACGGTTTGCAGTGATATGGAAAAATGGTGAATGCTGGGAGTCAGAGGGGTTGTCCCATGTGTGACTAGGTTTGCTAAATAGATGGTATGGCCCTTCATTAGAGAGAACATTCAAATGGATGATATTTAGCTTGGTAATAACCCAGGTACATTATATTACATAATTTCAGATGTGGGATGACATTTGATGAGAAATACATTAACAATATAGTCTTTAATTCCATCCCCACAGCACCCTTTTCATGTGTGCATTAATTTATAGTATAGAATAGTGAAATGTCCTAAAGTATCATGCCTGGGAGACCATTAAAGAAGGGAGATTAACATCGCCACAATGGCAACTCATTTTAATTTTATTTAGAATCTTCAAATGAAGCACCGTCTTTAATGATATAATGTGATAAAAAAAAGGTGATACTACAACTTAAATGTAAGGTGTAAACAAATATACACCACTAAAACATGGTCAACGAACAATGCCTTGTACATGTATTACAATGATCATTGAAATGCAGCCACAGCGAATGCCCCAGCCCAGGAAATCACATAAGAGAAACATCATAGTCACTCAGAAGCATTGTGGGGGTCATTTTAGAACATTTGCAAATTGCATGAAGGTGACTACCAACGCTTACGCTTGCATGTTGCTGATCCCCTACATTCAATTTTAAATATTCTCAAAGAGGAGTGTAATTGTGAAGAGTAAATCTAGGCAAAATTACCTTTACACTGCCATGTGCAGCATATTCAATTGGATACATTTGTTGTATGCTTGTCATGAAGTGCTATACAAGAACACAATATTATATTATTATTATTATTATTATTACAGAATAAAATATGTTAAACAGATAAAAGTCTTAGGGAAGAAAAACAACTGTATAGCTGCACACTGCAACATTCTAATCATTCCCACCTAATAACACTATAAAATGAATCTCAGTGCACAATATAAAACATGCTTACCATGACTCCAATGCAAATACCTACCCTGTAAGCCTACAGCGAAACCAAATAACAGGCTATATTTAAACATAATACACAACAATAAGTAATTAAGTAAGATTAATGCAAATGTAAAACGTTCACCATACACCGAAACCACACATAGCAAGCAAACATATCATACATTCCAAAAACACTTTACATTATCATTTCAATAATTCCTAATTATAAACACCTTAATTTAACTTACCCTGAAACCTGCACCCACTCTTCCAAAATAATGACCTCACAGCAACAAACTACTCTTTTACACTCTTCATATTACATTTCCCACCAAACAAGCAACATTCACATGCATGTGAAGTATAAACAAGCACACACAAATCATTAGTGTAAAAACTAAGCATAAACTACTATTACTACATTAACACATTCAACCATTAACACATTATCAACAATTCAAAATCAAACGGTGAGTTAAGGCTTCAGCAATGTTGGTTGTGTTGTATATTATGTTCACTGTTTAACAATAGTTGAAAGCTTAATTGTGTTTTTGTAATTTGCAGATTTTTACTTTTTATCAAACTTTATCAAACAAATGTATTCGAATGTCAGGCCATCAAATTACATCCTGTCTCAATGCTATACATAGTAAACTTAATACAACATGTCAAAAGAAAATGGAAAAGGGAATGACAAGAGTATATGAAAAACAATGTCAGGGGACCCACTAATTGGGTAATCCCATAAATAGCAGTTGTAGCCCAGGTCGAGATATCACAGACTCCCTTGGCCTGTCACATTTAGATCCCACTGGGCCTCATCCCCAAAGGAGGAACATTTGTGCCAGTCAGGGGAGCAGTTAGTGGAATAGTTCTGAGTGGGCCAACAAATCCTGGGTGAGGTAGCGTGCTGATTGATTTCCCACTCTTAGCCGTTTGACCACTCCACCCACTTCTTCCCAGGACATCGTTGGCCACTCGCAAGTCCCAAAATTCCAGTTTTACAGTGTCATAGGGTTCTTGTCCTCACTGGGCACTCTGCAACAGTCCTTCATGGCTTCCTTGAACACAAAAGCGCAACCTCTGATGGTGCATAACCAGTGCAGACATTTGTTTTGAGAGGGTATCCCTTGGTACCTGCTTCTTTGCAACCAATTTGGGTACCCCATGGAGGTATACTGTGACTCTTCTGGGCCTCCATTGATCACAGCACTTAAACATACTCCCTGTATGCCGTGGACTGTGTCCTCTAATTTCCTCTATGCTGGGGCATTGGATTCCCATAGTACTTGATTCACAGGCTGCCAATAATGCAGATGTTATCTTAAGTTTAGTGGCCTTGCTAAGCTCCATGGTCTTAATGATATGTTCACTGGGGGCATTAAATGGATAAGAACTCACAGGGCCCATGGTGTTGTGACCAGTGTTCTCTTCAGGAGTTAGTGGACTCAAACTATCTTGTTCAGTAGAGCATTCCATGGGTAGAATATTTGGCCCTATGGCAACAAGTGAAGCAATGGGAAACTCTGCCAGCAGACCCCCTCCTACACTGCCCTGGGCCTCTATCATGACTAATAGGAGTTTTTGGATAACTGCCAATTCAGCAAGCACTTGGATACAGTTACATCCCTGGGATCTTCGAACATCCTCGGCAGGTAAGTCGATAATGGTGTCAGTGCCATGATTAGTGGAAATGCTTGGAGAATTGAGGGCCCTAAATGGTGTCAAGCGGAAAAAAGAACTACCCCCCAAGTGCATGGTCAACAGGTTCTCACTCCAGGAGTTACAGGAGGAGCAAGAGGAGGTGTTGGTCTTTAGATGCATCGTAGGTCACTGTGTCCACAGAGGCCAAAGAGCATAAAACAGAGGTGGGCGCGGGATGAACCAAATAGGAGCCAAGAGCTTGCAGAGAGTCAGGGGCCCGGCCTGTGGGCTCAGAGGTACACTTTAGTGGTCGGGTGCAATTGGTGAGGACGGCCGGGGTAACATCATCCATCACTGGTATTAGCAGCATTGCTGTACCAACATTTTTCAGATCAGGTGACGGATGCTGGATGGGCAGCCAAATTAGAGTCTGGTAGATCACAGTGCTGGGGCAAGGCCAATGGCTTTGTTGTTGGCAGTATCAATGCACACAGATTTCCCTCCAGTGGGGAACATAATTCCATTAGTTACTAAGTCTTCCCCTTTTACAACTGTGCAGCCTGCTCCATGGGCCATGGCAGGTGAGCCACTGAGCCTGTTGGGTGTTGTGTCTTGATGGCTTTTGTCTGGTGCAATTTGTACTTTCCCAGGGCCTATTGGCTATAACCCAGACATTGATGGATCTCTTCTATCAGAGAGTGAGCATCCCCCACAGAGTAGCTGGGATTGTTTTCAGATGCCCCAGTTTCCCCTCTAGGAATAAAGTCAGTGGTAGCGACGCACTTCCTGCCAGACTCATTGAGAGAGGCCTCCCGTTGCCGCTTCCTCCTCACAACTAGCATCTTGCGCTGGGACTTGTCTAGTATGATGGGCTGACAGGTAAGCGGCAAGCAAAAGAGCGGAGGAAAAGGGGAGATGGGAGGGGCTCCATGAGTGGGCCCTAAGATTATTCAGCTTGGCTCCGAAGTTGCCAATGGTTCAAATTACTAGCCCGACAGTCACCCACCACAATATTCTGCAAGCGGCTCCAACAGTTTCAACTTTCGTTCTCCTAGCTCTCAACTTTGGTCTTCTGGGTCTACAGGGAAGGTTGTTCTGGAATTCCAGGTTGGCTTCAATTAAGTCACCCGTGCTGTGGCGAAAACCTGTGGTGCCAAACCTGCGGCATCCTTGCCCCGCCGTGGGTTTCACCACTTTCGGGGAACTCTACAGCAAGATGTATCCAGGGTGGTGTGGTCAAAATAACGAGAACCAGAGGGTCTGTCAGGCCCCCAGAGCGGCGCCAAAACTGTGCCCTTACCCCATATTTTATAATGAGTAACCTTAAACATATACTCACTGAGATAATATAGCAAAATGTTCACAACTCTACTGTTAAGGTTACATAGGAAACAGAAAAAATATATTTTACTCTATAGCTTTTGGTCTCATCCTTGAAAGTGCACTGAATTTGGCATTCATCTGATCTGGCCAATCCAAGTAATCATGCCACAATTACCAACGTTTCGTCAAGGCTTTCATGCCTAAAATGGCTGCTAAAGAAAACAAGATGTGTTCAGATTTTTGGCAAAAACCCACGCCTTAAGTTGTACATCCAGAAAATAAATACAATGGAATCTGCCAAGCTTGAGAAATGCACATTTTAACAACATAACAAGTATTAATATTTCCATACATATGCACTACCAGTTGAGGGTGAATTGAACCTTGTGATTCTCAAACAGCCAAAAAAAGAACTTCCAACCAAATTCAGTGATGTGCCTAATGGTGGTCAGTGGTTGCTGGGCCCAAACGAACATAGAACATTTTTTTTAAACCAATAAACACGCCAAAAACAAAATCCCAGACATACCCACACTCCCTCAATTCAGTAATTCACAGCACAGACAACAGGGAAATGTTCTGGAAAAGTACTTATAAGCGCGTATGTTGACTTCTGAAGAAGCAGCTTAGTGCGGCAAAGCGCATCTAACCTGTTGCAAAAATGTATACAAAAGTCTGAGGTGGGGGTGTTATAAAACCCTTGGAAGCACAAACGTGAAGAGATGATTATCTGGGAAGTAAATAGTATTTTATCCATTTGTGCAATGGATTATCTATATTTCTAAGCTCCAGGGGAAAGAAAGGTGTCAAATACTACAAGCATGTACAGAAAATAATCCTTTGATTCCGGAGTTGAATGGGATGAATAGGTTTAAAAATCACATACAGGAATACATACTGGAGGAATATTGGGCATGGAAGATTCAACACTTTGGGCACAATACATAACAACAAGAATAAAATAGTCTCTGGTTTGACCAGAATTGTCATCATCTGAAGAACTTGGTGAGTGATGCTGCTTGATTGAACTTCAATAAACTGTGGACAGCAGCATTCTGCATTATGTTTGGTGTTTTAATAGACAGTTTAGATAAACCTACAAATATTACAATACAATACCTAAAAAACAGCAATAGATTGGACTTTGTGAGTAAAAATTAACTAATCTCTCGGTGTAAGTATTGTTCAAAAGAACATGGTTCTGTTCTAATTTGATAGTCCACACAAAGGTCCTCCTCTCGCAGAACTACTTAATTCTGGGCCTTATTTGCCTGAACAGGACATTGCCTGAGGATTTCTGGCTAGACACTTGTTACCTGGATTGTTTACATTAAACTATTCCTTTTTTTTGGAACTGAGGATCTAGATGGTGGAACACCACACAACATTACCTATGTCCTTTCTGGGTTATATACGGTGGTTAGATATGGTTGCTTTAACCCTATCCAGAGGCTGACCTCTTAATGTAATGTTTGCAGGCTTTTGTACCTTCACTAATGGTTTCTCCCAAATGAAGCATAACCTGGGTGTTTTTGGCATATATATAGAATCTAATGTCTTTGGCCAAAGGCCTCATGTAGTGTTTGAATAATATTGGCCTATGGGGATATGGAGAACGATATTATATTGCCGTCAGCTCTCTCTTTCAAAAGGTGGCAATACAGTCCCAAGTGTGGTTTGTAGTTCCCTGGCAAAATAGACACTCCAGCAGGCTGTGGTGGTCGATAGTGTCAGACATTGTCAAAAGGTCTAAAAATCAAATGCTCAGCACCGCTGCCATTTACATAGGTCCAAATCTCTAATGGGTCACCCTGACATTTATCATAAAGAAAAGACAACTACTCCAGAAGAGGGGAATCCTCAAATGAATCACAAACCAAGGAGAGTAGCCCTGCCATCGTACTACCTCAACAAAAGGGACCCCTTAGGTCAGTAGGATGGCACACGCATAGTGCTCAATTTCGTAAGGGCTTCTGATTTGCATATTATTTATCAGATGCGTTCCACAAATCTCTCATATATTGTATATAGAACATGACATAATATAATCAACTTATTTTATTTCAGAAATACCAATTTTTTAGATTTTCTATACAAATATATATACACTACAACACAGTATCTTAGAACAACAATACATGGAAAATATGTTCTCTCAGTGCAAAAATTCAAGACCATTATTCCAACATACTATAAAGTGCATAATGCACAAAAGTGCAAGAACAAATAAAGTGCAACCGTATTCAAATACACTAATTGAGGGAAAAGCGTGTCCTTGTCTCTTTGTTTAGCTGTTATTCCATGAAAGATTCATCTATATTTTCATCACACTTAGACACTTAAAATCTAACGTGTGCAAATAATACACTATAAACACTATATACCCCTCTAGGGGTGTAGCATCACCTGCAGGATAAGCAACATCACTTTATTGATGGCAGATTTCAGGTGTGGACACTGTGTTTCAGTCCCTTACAGTCAGAATACATTCACCCATAATGTTTCTTCGACAGGTTTAGAGGGCCTTTATCACGACGTAAAGGTTATTCAAAACTGAAGTTAATGCATGTACATTTTGGAAATGCCACGTGCTATTCCCAGGCGATCCCCATTAAAAAACATTCAAAGAAAACTTGTGAAACCCATCTAAGAGTCAATCAAAATTCTATTACAGAGTGACCATACGACTGTGTATAAACTGAATTCAATGATCTTCCTGTTCGAGTACAGGGCTTTTCAGATAAATCCGAGCATTGTTGCCAGGTTTAATCACTGCCAGTGGCTAGTGCTGTGGCAACTGGGATATTTACTCATCACCAATTCTTTGTGAAAATGATAAAACACTCAACACGCTATCAGGGTAATTCATAGAATTCAGCGCACAAGTGGCACACGCGGCTGGCGCACATTGTGCGCTTGCGACTTTCTGCGTAGCCGCGTGCGCTAAAATCCATTTCTGCGCACAGCGTATTCATGGATTTTAGCATCCAAAACCAGCCGTGGCGCAGAGTGGCGCAGTGACACTGCAGCAGCGCCAGTTACGTCCCCAACACCACCCTGTGTGCCATGCACAGCGCACAAATCCCGTACATGGCGCACAGGCCCCGAAACACGAAAATGTCAGTAAAACTCCCTGTGCACCCCTCCGAATACATGCACACCCCGGCGCGGGGAGTTTCCCACGCGATTGGCCCTGTGCGAGTGGGGTACGTGTGTAACTGGGGTGCGCAGGGACTTTCACACATGATTGGCCCTGTGCGAGCGGGGTACGTGTATTACTGGGATGCGCAGGAACTTTCACACGCGATTGGCCCTGTGTGAGCGGGGTACGTGTATTACTGGGGTGCGCAGGAACTTTCACACGCGATTGACCCTGTGTGAGCGGGGTACGTGTATTACTGGGGTGCGCAGAAACTTTCACACACGATTGGCCCTGTGCAAGCGGGGTACGTGTGTTACTGGGGTGCGCGGGAACTTTCACACGTGATTGCCCTGTGTGAGCAGGGTACGTGTATTACTGGGGTGCGTGGGAACTTTCACACGTGATTGGCCCTGTGCGAGCGGGGTATGTGTGTTACTGGGGTGCGCAGGAAATTTCACACGCGATTGGCCCTGTGCGAGCGGGGTAAGTGTGTTACTGGGGTGCGCGGGAACTTTCACATGCGATTGGCCCTGGGCGAGCGGGGTACGTGTGTTACTGGGGTACGTGGGAGCTTTCACACACGATTGGCCCTGTGTGAGTGGGGTACGTGTATTACTGGGGTGCGTGGGAACTTTCACACATGATTGGCCCTGTGCGAGTGGGGTACGTGTGTTACTGGGGTGCGCGGGAACTTTCGCACGCAATAGGCCCTGTGCGAGCGGGGTACGTGTATTACTGGGGTGCGCGGGAGGTTTCACACACGAATTTGCGATCAGAGCGGGTTATGTGTATCCAGTGTGGTGCGCGGGGAGTCCTACACGTGAATTGACAGTGTGGGTCCTCCCAGGTGTCCCCTCTACCCCCGACAACGGCCACTGCAGGCAGCCCACACCACAGGGCACTACCCTGCACCCCTGGACATGTCCCGCAGGCAGCCCGTCCAACATGGCCATGCCCCCCAGCCAGGCCACATGTCACGCTGCACTAGTGATCACCAACTCATGTCCCCTGCACCCCCAGCCCCCATCAGTGAGGGGCACCTGCCAGCAGGCCCCAACTCATATCCCCCTGCACCCCCACCCTCATCAGTGAGGGGGACCTGCCAGCAGGCCCCCACACATGTCCCCATGCACCCCCTCCCCCCATCAGTGAGGGGCACCTGTCAGCAGGCCCCCACTCATGTCCCCCGGCACCCCCACCCCCCATCAGTGAGGGGCACCTCCCAGCAGGCCCCCACTCATGTCCCCCTGCACCCCCACCCCCCATCAGTGAGGGGCACCTGCCAGCAGGCCCCCACACATGTCCCCCTGCACTCCCACCCCCCATCAGTGAGGGGCACCTGCCAGCAGGCCCCCACTCATGTCCCCCTGCACCCCCACCACCCATCAGTGAGGGGCACCTGCTAGCAGGCCCCCACTCATGTCCCACACATGTCCCTCTGCACCCCCACTCCCCATCAGTGAGGGGCAGCTGCCAGCAGGCCCCCACTCATGTCCCCCTGCGTCTCCACCCCCATCAGTGAGGGGCACCTGCCAGCAGGCCCCCACTCATGTCCCACACATGTCCCCCTGCACCCCCACCCCCATCAGTGAGGTGCACCTGCCAGCAGGCCCCTACTCATGTTCCACACATGTCCCCCTCCACCCCCACCCCTCCATCAGTGAGGGGCACCTGCCTGCAGACCCCCACACATGTCCCCCTGCACCCTCACCCCCCATCAGTGAGGGGCACCTGCCAGCAGGCCCCCACACATGTCCCATACATGTCCCCCTGCACCCCCACCCTCATCAGTGAGGGGCACCTGCCAGCAGGCCCCCACTCATGTCCTCCCCCTACATGAAATAAAAATGCACAATCATGGCCCACTTCTACACCAAAATACCACAGCATGCCACCCCATTTCTGAGATGCAATGATTTCCCAATCAAACCCACACTGACATGCCCATCTCAAACACAAACCAAAAGTAAACTTTGTACATCAACACATGTCCGTCACACACACACACTCGTTGGCATTGATTCTGTAAACCCACATTTTCACATGCATTAACCCAATGAGCAAATCCCACACATGGAATAAAATATGAAAATGTATTATGTACAAAAATAAATCAATAAAATGAAAGCATAACAAAATAGCAAACATGAAATGAAAAGCATGTGCAAAAGAAGAGTAAATGAAGTATAACCAATACAAAGAAATCCAAAAGAAAAATAGTCCAAACTCTCCCTCCACCAACGCAAATCCAAAGGAACCATACAAAAAAAATCCATGGTGAAATCAAAAGAAAAAGTTCAAAATAATCCATTGTCCAACTATGTACAATCCATTGTCCAAAAGAAAAATCAATTAATCCATGTACAAAAACAAAATCAATCCATCGTCCAACTATGTACAATCAAATTTCCAAGTGTCCATGAGCCCAACGAAACAAATGAAACCTATCTAATAACCTACCTAACAAAAAACTATTTACAAAAGTGTGGGGCAAAGTCCAAAATCCCCACAATAAAGAAAAAAAAGGAAACCTAACACTATAAACTATTTACAATGGCGACGAGCAAGTCCTGCGGCTCACTCAGTGATGTTTTCGGCCAGGGCATCATCGAACTCCATGTCTATTTGCTGGTGGCGGGCCTCTGTCCTGGCGCCGAGGTCTCGCAGGGACGCACTCATGGCCTGTTCCAACTCCCTGCGAGTCGCCTCGAGGCACTCTGCCCGCCTCAACGCCCGACGTATGGAGAACTTCACCCTGACCATTGTGAGCTGCGCCTCTTCCGCCCGCCGCCGCTCCGCACCTATACTCTGGCCCAACCGCAGCCACACGGAAGACACATCCATTCCAGGGTTCTCCTGCCCTCTGGCCGATGCCTGTCCCCATGATGTCGATGGCCCCGAGCCATCATTGCTCCCACCTAGAACCTGCTCCTGCTGCTGCTGCTGTCCATGTGCCCTGTCCGATGATGCCTGCACATCCTCCCGACTGTGGCAGGGATGGGATCTCCACCAAGCTGGCTGTCTTGGTCAGGCCAGGTCCACAAGGGGCCCTGGTGGTATCTGGGCCGGAAGACGGCAGGGAGAACGACTGGCGCATAGTCTCCACAGAGGAGGAGAGGTCCGCCAGAGTGCGCGTCACATGTGGGAACCCAGCAACCAGGGCCCCTCCCAACAGTGCCACGTCGAGACGCTGCTGTTCGTTATGGCGTGCGTTCTCCGCCCACGAAGAGTGCAGGTCATCACGAATGTCATGCGTGCGCAACGCGACACTAATCAGAACGGAGCCCATACATTCATTGGAGCCCTCGTCCGCAGGTAGTGGAGAGGCAGATGACATGGCACTCTTCCCTACCTGCGGACGGGCCTGGGACGGGGCATCCCTGCTGGTGCATGGTGGTGCAGTCACAGGGTCAAGGACAGGGACATGCACAGGCCCCTCCGCGGTGACCTGTGCTGCCTCCTGACCCTGGCCCTGGACTGCACCACTTGCACCAGTGGTACTACCCCCACCAGGCCCCATGTGTGGCTCAGTAGCAGGCTCCTCCTCCTCTGTGGAGACCACCAACCTGGATGTCTCCGTACCGTCTTCTGCCATTGCAAGTCCCTGTGGGGGCTCACCCGGCCCTTCCGCCACAGCCGTAGTGGCAGACGCGGCACCAGCCCCCACGCTCCCGGATGATGGCAAGTCCTTGGAGGGTGGCTGGGCCTTGCGCTGCCGCCCAGTGGAGGCATCCCCGCTGCTTGGCTCCACAGCGCCGTCTCCGCCCTCTTCTTCACTTGACGCTGCGTAGAGGGAGACATAGAACACAAGCATCAGGGTACAGTACAATATTCGCCTAGACAGGAAGGAATAACACATGAGTGGCAGTGTCTAACGTCACTTCCATCCTGTCCCTCCACAACACATGGGTGAATGCACGCAACACACATGCATAAACAGGCACGGCGCCTGCAATCAACATCAGCATCCATGTACAAGGGCCTCTATTCATCAAAATGTTGCCTTCAAACTCACATGCATCATGGCTCACACTGATCCCATGCACAGACATCACCGGAGGGTCATGCATCATGCCTTGTACACCACAGACACATTCGATAGACACAGTGCATACAACGGTGACCGCACTGCATGAGTGAATGTACACATCATCACGGACATGTGTCATGAATCCATGGCATATCAAAGTCACAGACACACTTCACAGACACACACACATGTGCACCATACATGTACATGACAGCAGCACCCATCCCTCACACCCCCACCATGTGCAAGAACAGACACTGGCATGCTTTCATGTGTGCATTTGCCATACAGCTCCCCATGTTCCATTGGAACTCATGCACCAACCATGTGGTTTGCACATTACTGGTCTCACATGCATGAACATGATGTCCCTGCACACACACATCCATACATGGCCCATGTCACACATACAGGCAAGTATCAGATTACCAGCATACTGCAACATGCCCTGTCTCACACAACAATGCTTTGCCACTTACCGCTCAACTCCAGACGAGTCTTCCCCCGAAGGATCTGGGCATGGAGCGCTGGGCATACGTGTTCCAGGACCCTCATCTGGATGTCACTCATCTTGACCCGGCCCCCCTCTGCGAGGCGCCGGGCCTTGTGGAGGGTCCTGGACCTGAAGTCCTCCCAGCGCTTCTTGACGTGCTTGATGTTGCGGGTTGCTACACCTACCGTGTTGATGGCAACCACTACGTCGTCCGAGATCCTCTCCCGTCCTTCCTTGTTGGCGCGTGATGTTCCGAACAGGGCATCATACTGCCCCAGGACTTGCTCCACCAGGACACCAACTTCCTTCACACTGAAGCTGGTGGCCCTCTGCCTCTCTGGTTGGCGTGGGTGGGCAACTGTGTCCTGGGGCTGGGCTGTGGAGCGATGGTATCCCAGTCAGGAGTCTTCTGTTCCAGCAGGGGTGGACACAGCAACTGGAACCCTGGCTGATGTGCAGGCACCAATTACCAGGGCACATGTGCGGCAGGCAGGCAGCAGCAGATGGCAGTTGGGAGCTTGCTCGGGCTCTGGGGGGCAGTAATTCGGCCTTCTGGGCAGGAGCGTGGTCTTCTGTGTGTTGTTGCGTGGCCAGCTTCATACGGAGTGATTTGGCACGTGAAAATCTTGCACGTCAGTGTGTAATTTGAGGAAAGGCCCTTCACGCGTAAGCGCATCAGTACACGTACACGGTTTCATTGGACCAAAGGCCCTTAGTGCGTAAGCGTGTCTGTGACATGACGCGCACAGGCATTTCCCTCGTGACGTGGGCATAGTGGCACATGGCGCGTGAAAAAACTGCACGTCCGCGTGTGAATGCGTGTAATACGAGGAAAGGTCCTACGCGTCTGTGACGTGACGCGCAGGCGCTTCCCTCAGCACGGGTGCATGTGTACACGTTGAAGAACTGCACGTCCGAGTGTCAGCTGTGTAATTGGAGGAAAGGGCCTTAGTGCCTACATGCGTAAGTGACGTTGTACGTGTGGGTCGGTTTAAAAGGTATGTGTAGGACCCCATTTACTTGTACGTGCTTTTCGTGGAGAGCGAGTGGGTGAATTCTGTACTTCTTGTCGGTTCACACGCGATTACTTCACAGCGTTTCAAGTTCGTACTCCCTGTTACCTCTGACAGCGTTCATTTTTTTTGTTGGGCCTGTTTCCTCAAACAGCGTTCACTACTTCTTTTGTCCTGTCTCCTCAGACAGCGTACAATTCTTGTTTTGGCGGGGGTGTTGCCAACCAGCACACGCGCGTCTTTTTCACGTTCTTTTTCCAGGAAGACGGTGAGTCGCGCACGTATTTACCAACTGTGCTTGCCCCGTGTGTCGCATACTCCTTCAGAGGTCATTGTAGGCTGCGTGTAACACGCGTACACTTATTTTTGTGTTTCTGAGTGCCACAGCGTAGTGCGGGCTCATTTTTCCATGTACGTGGTCTACGCGGGGTTGCGTGCACGTTACTTTTTTTTCGGGGTGCCTGTGCGTTGCGTGACCCGTCATCTTCCCCCTGGGGTCACAGACAGCCTTGCTAGAGCACTAGGGTACGAATTCCATCTAGTACCCTACCCCTTTCACCCCAATTGCCCAGGACAATAGTTTACTGCAACTCCCATACGCACAACAACGTCAGTGCCATGGTTGGGAGGCGACCAAGCGGTAAGGGAGGCAAAGGTGGCCGACCTCCAAAAGGTGGGCGTGGTGGGCGCGTTAGGGGACGTGGCCAGGATTTGCAGGGTGCCCCTAGACCCCCATGTGTGGAGGACCAGTCAGGGACACCCATGCTCCCCCCCATGGTTGAGGGAAACATGGCTGACACCATCCCAGCTCAGCCCTTGTTGGACCAGCCCATTGTGGCACCTGACCCGGCACAGGATGACTCCCAGGCTGACTTCCAGGTCAGCAAGTCTAAGCCACGTGTGGCAGTGCAAGTTGGTGTCACCAGGCCACGTGGATCTGGGGCAGCGATGTCATCTGCTGCCCCAAGTAGGCAGGGTGGGGAGGCTGCAGGGGCAGCTGCAGCTCTATCCACCCCAGCTCTGAGTCTCCCAGCTGGGACAGTGTTGGTCCAGGTCCATCAAACCGACGTTGCCCCTGCCAACATCACACTTCAGCCAATGCCTGCACCAAGACCTATGGTCATTGTGCCTTCGCACACTCCCAGTACCCAGTCCACTGGCGCTTCTGCCCCTACTGACTAGAGCGGCGCAAGCCACTCAGGCTCCGCTCCACCGTTGAAAAAGAGGAAGAAGGGTGCTCTGGCACTACAGGCTGAGACCCCAGACACGGCTACACAGTCCGGCACGTCAAGGAAGCCTAGCTTTAATGATTGCGAATTTGATGCACTTGTGACCTATGTGTCGGCACATAGCCGCGAAATGGTGGTGACTGCAGGGTGCAAGATCACACCTGGTCAACGTAGGGCACACTGGCAGACCATCGCGGACCGCATAAGTGTCCTTGGATTTGTGAGGCGCACAGCTGATGATTGCTACAAGCGGTGGAATGACCTGAAACGCAGAGCAAAGAACAAGCTGCCCTCAAATCATGCCGCTACTCTGGTGACTGGCGGTGGGTCTCCACCAGAGGACAACAAACTCACTGAACATGAGTCTGTTGCTGGGACCTTCGTCACAGAGGAACAGATCCAAGGCGTGGGAGACCTACCTGATTACGATGCATTGTCTGGTGAGTGCCCATGCATGTGTGTGTAATCCATGTGTATGTTGTTTGGGTGACGGGTTCTGATTGAGTGTCAGGTGAGGGTGTGTACTCCTGAGTGTTATGGGTCACCCATGTGCATCCTCCAATACATTCACATGCCTTTGATTTGGGTATGACAGTATCCCTTCTGCCCACAGTAGCCAATTAGCCCCACATTACTGCTGTTGCACTTGAACTAACATCTTGCAACAACATTGTTCTGATTTTTTTCTGTGTTCATTCAGGCTGATTGTTTAGATTATCCCATTTTTCATATGCTTTTTTCATTCCTAATGCCACATATGTGACATGCTTCTGTCATTGTTTACACCCCACATTGTGTCACTTTAGTTACCTGGTTATGTGAATGATTAGAGCATTCAGGGCGAGGGAGTATTAGCCTGCTGAAATTTATTTTTAGGGCCTGTTTGCATGTGGAACATGATAGTTGTTTCCTGTCATGTTGAAGTGACCAACCATTGATGTGTACATCTGTCTACAATCACTGTCTTATTGTACACTGGATGTGTTGCAGTGTGTGGCACATACATATTTTGCAACACTATTCTGCATTAATCTTCTCATCCTGTCCATGTGACATGGATGTGTGACAGTACTCATTCACTGACATATCGCTGAAGTTGTCTAATTTACCATGGCTATGCTACATGACATCTGTGTGCTGGCATGTGTCATGTATGTGTATTGGACATGCCACTCACAGGCTGATGTGTGATGCCAGTGCTACACAACATGCTGCAAATGTGTTTCTTTTCCATCTTGGTGTCCTCATTGTCTGCCTTTTTGACTCCCCTTCAAACTCATTGACAGTGCATGCATGCCAGGGTTATAGTCATGTGGGACATGTGTAAACCATGTATAGGATCTCTGTCTTGTCAGGCCTATGTGTGTGTTATGGTGCTCATGCCTGTTTCCATTTCTTGCATTTCATGTTTTTGCAGGTGACAACGCACCTGACGCTGGAGAGGTTCAGGAGATGGTGCAGACCCACGAGGATTCTCAGCCACGACCAGGCACCAGTGGGGGACGTAGTGTGTGGTGGGTGAAAACACTTTGGTACTGCAGACCATACTGTCGAGGGGTGTCTCTGGGTGCAGCTCCCCAGACCTCTATTCAGGTGCTGAGTTGGATGATGAGAATTATGTGCTGTCGCAGGTCAATGCTTCTGGCAGGGATTCTGTTCTGTCCAACCCACCTGCACCAGGGCTAGAACCCTCTATGGGGATGTCAGTGTTGGTAGGTCCGCCTTTGGCGGTTACGGATGCATGGTCACACTCCACAGCATCTGGTCCTGTTCCTGGGCCAGCAGATCAGAGGGGGAATGCAGTCCTGCAGCCTCAGGCAGTGCCAACACAGCAAGGTGCAGATCGCCTTGCCCCAAACAGATGTGGTGCCCGCCAACGAGGTGGCCATACGCCACCAAGCAATACTGTATGGTAAAACTCCATGTACGGTATGGCAACCCAGCAGGCAACATCGGTAGAAATGATGGCTCAGGCAATGGAGAGGGAGGCCACTTCCATTATCCCCCCTGAAAGGCAGATGGAGCAACAACAGCAGGCAACAGACTCCATTTGCCAATCACACAGGGAAGACATGTTGGCGTCCAACAGGGACCGACGGCTGCACTGGAGACTGCACTGCGCGAATCCATATCAATAGAGTCATAGGGCCACAGGGAAGCCCTGAGGGTAGAACTCCATAACCTCAGGCAGAGTCTGCTTGAACTTGAGGCTTCCCGAAATGTTAGGGCAGAACAGCAGCTGGAGCAGCTCACATGGTTTTCATTGTATATATTTTACATGAATGACCTAAGCTAGTTCACTGCCCGTCCATGGATCATCAAAATGAGGATGGAATGCATGACAGTGTGAAAAGCAAATGAGACATCAAGGATGAAGAAAAGAGCAGGGCATTATGAATGGATGGATGCCACCATTCATCATGTGACCCTAGTGACTGTTGCTCCGGACTGTTACAATGCACACTGGTGTTCACGTACATCCACAAGAATGCCTTAATGGGTGTACATTTGTGTGTGGACCAGCTTCGCTAGAAGTTTCTTCCGGAAAGCAATCAAGCTATTCACCACTATTTTGGTGGTCAGGAAGGCTGTGCATATGTCATATTAGCAATGGTGTGCAGAAGTGAGTGCCTGATGGAGGATTGAAACGAAACACCAGTAAAGGAGAGTATGCATAGATCAACAAGAGCATTAGGCCTAGAGGAGACGTTTTCAATGATGGTTCTGTATGAGCAGCTGTAAACCAATAGGGATGACACCTTCATGTACTTGTCAACTTGGTTGAGTCCTTCAGGGGAGACATGAGTGAATGAGGAGAAGGAATAATGATGATCGTAAGTGGCAGGGTGCGCTGAGGTGCAGAGGGTTGTGTATGAAGTGTCTCTCAGTAGTTGGCTAATTCAGTTACATGTCTTATCAAGACAAATGTGGTTCGAGCGCATAACCAAGGTACTTTGAAGGTGGCCTAGGAGACTATATGGTGGATGTCTTCATAATGAATAATATACTCAGCTTTTGCTCCTCTGCCAGAACCATGCTTGATGGCACAAAGTACTCCTGCACACCGATTTAGGGTCAAGGGAAGACATAACCCAACAACAAGAAGCAAACATATTAAATCCTAAGAATACAAATAATGTTGAAAGTACACTGTAAGAAAAATGAAGAAAAGGTGGGCACCACTACTGTTTCTGTTAGTTTCAAAATTAAATGGTGTATTTTTGTTCTTCAATGCGTTCTTGATTGTATGTGGGGCAACTGAGTTAAAAAGAACCCAATGACACACGGGCTCTATAACATATACAGCAGTCAGAAAAACAGAGTGGAAACCACCCTGTAAAGCCCAGTGTTCCTCCTTGCTCCCCTCAGGAAGCTAAATTCATTCCTCTATGTGTGATACGTTTAGTATCTTGCTTGTGTGTTTAATGCAATACTATATGGTTACTGTAACGGCTTAATAAAGAGATCTCAAAACACTTTCTTCAAATATCTACTCATAGGTTTGTGTTTCATTCACACAATGCTTATAAGCAAATGCGCAATTCCTTAATTTAAAGTATCAGCTTTTGCCAATGCATTTCGTTGCAAAGCACCATCTTCAGGGCTACATTTTAAAACAATCAATACCATTGCATTGTAGACAAATTATATACATTTCAAATGTACATACCATCACGTAAGTAAGTGTTGTCACAGGAGGGGGGCGCGGCTAACCGCCATGTAGGAGAGACGTGTTCGGCGCAGCTCCGCTCGATACGATTATGGATCCGCTGCCAACCATCGCTTAACTTGACTGCAGTCATCTGAAAAACGAACACAGGTCGTGTGAAGGTGTGTCCCGCCTGCTGTCGAAGTTTGGGAACCTCACGTCCCTCTGTTGGCCCGCACCAGTGAAAAGAAACAGAACGCCATGCGAAGGCAGGAAATGGCGGCCATGATGATCCCCGGCCCAGTGCTGTAGCGGAGCCCTGTGATCGACCCCAGAGGAGCCCACCAGGGATCTGCCTTAGTGGAACTCGAACTGAAGCGGCGGCGGTGGCCTAAGCTGAGATTCACGCTCCTGCGTCCCGAAGAAGTGCGGTAAGGAGTCGGAGGGGGGGGCACCTGGAGCGGCCTTAACTGCACCCCCGCCAGGCCCGGAGCGAAGAGCCTTGCGGCAGGATTGTGCCCGACCGCCCTGCCGAGCGGCCCATTGACACTGCCCGGACGACACACAACCCCCCCTCACGAAGCATCTCCCGCCGGCGCCAGTGAACCGTATAGTGCCCGCCGAGGCCTGGCGGATCCCGCGGACAGGACATGACCACTAAGGGCGCCCGAAGCAAACACCGCCAAACCACCATGGAGTCCTTCGCGGCCGCTTGAGCGACCGAACCCAAGGAGGCTCCAGCCCCTGGGGAGGCGTCGGGCTCCGAGAGGCCCGAGCCGGCCAACTCCCAACTGCTAGAGGCCATCAAGACACTCCAGAAAACCATGGAGGACAAAAGAGACGCGGTCGCCATCGACCTGAACTTATTGAGGCAGGATGTGCGCTCTATCACCGGCAGAACGGACGCTCTTGAGATCCAAGTCCGAGACAACACAGACGCCAAAACTCAACTCTTAAAGGATGTGGACATTTTGGCGCAAAGAGTGAAAAATCTGGAAGACAGGGCCGAGGAAGCCGAAGGAAGGGCCGGCAGGAATAACATCAGAATCATCGGCCTGCCCGACGGTATCGAGGGCAGCGACCCCACTAACTACATCGAGAACCTGCTCATACAGGAAATTGGGGCTGGGAAACTGTCGCAGGGCTTCACCATAGAAAGAGCCCATCGCTCCCTAGCCAGGAGGCCGCCACCGGGGAGCCCATCCAGACCCATAATAGCCAAAGTCCTCAACTACAGGGACAGGGAATCCATTTTGGCCTTTACCAGGATGGGCGGTTCCATACAGAGGGACGCCGCGAAGATTGCAATTTACCCCGACTACACCTTGCAGGTTCAAAGGAGCAGAGCCCAGTTCCACCACACCAAGGCAAGACTCAAGGAGGCAGGCCTGCGCTACCTACTCCTCTACCCGGCCAGACTCAAGGTCCTGCACAACAATAAGGCACACTTATTTGACACTCCCGCAGAGGCCTGCGAATGGATGGACAGTGAACAGATCCCAGACATTGAACGGAGGCAGCGCGGGCCCTAGCCGCCTGTAACAAAGGGACTTCTTCTCACCACTTACTGGCTGCAGTAGCCGATCGTACATTAATATGCCAGTAAGAGTGGCGACACTGATGGTACCGGAGCCGCGCTGGTCGTGGCGCACCTCCTGATAACACCCTCGGAGGTAGCCCCTCTCCTATCCCCAGGATAATTTGGGTGAGCTCACCCACCCGTAGGGCACCGGAAGACCTTGGTCTGATGGGGCAGAAACGGGGATGTCAGAGCAAGGGCAACCTCGCTAGACGTGTTGTGTTTGAAGTTGTGTTTGTAGTTAAGTTAGACGTTGTTGTTCATGGGGGTCTGAACCCCAAGTTGGGATCACAGTTTGAATCGGACATAAACCGGACCGGGACCAAGCGCAGCGGAATTGCTACCAGGACGACCAAGTTCGCCGAACACCTCAACCTCAGGCTTCCCACAGCCACACGACCACACCTAGACTATGGCTGAGAGGATCAGAGTCATGTCCTGGAACATCAGGGGACTAAACAGCTACATCAAACAGCGCCGCATTTACGCCTACATGAAGCGCCACAGAGTCGGAATCGCTCTCCTTCAGGAGACCCACTTATGTGGCCCTAAGCTTGCAGCGCTAGCTAAGGTCTGGCGAGGTACCCTAGTGGGTTCCTCCTACTCCACCTACTCCAGAGGAGTCTTGATATGGATTGCCCCCTCTGTCCCAGTCAAGCTGATCCACACCAAAACGGACAATGAAGGTAGGATGGCCCTAATTCAGGGCACCATAGAGGGGCGTGACGTTCGCCTGATTTGCACCTATGCCCCGAATCATGATGCCACTGTTTTCTTTCGTTCGTTGTACGCCCGGCTGTCCCCGAGTAACGAATGCATAACGATATGGGGAGGCGACAACAACTGTACCTTAAACCCTCGCATAGATAGATCGGATGGTAAGCATGGTGACCCCTCCCCACCCGCCAAGATACTGAACGCCCTCACACAGCAATATGCCCTGAAAGACCTGTGGAGAGCGCAAAACCCCGGAATCAGAGGCTACTCCTTCTACTCCCCCCCACATAAGGTCCACACCAGGATAGACTGCCTGTTCATTAGTGAAGAGCACGTGGCCGGGTTTGAGGATACGCAGTATCTGGCCAGGGTGCTTTCAGACCACTCCCCACTGATGACCTCGTGGGTGACCACAGCCCCCAGGCCCCCCATCCCGACGTGGAAATTAAGAAGCGAAGCGCTATTAGACAAAGCCTTCAATGAACAAATCAGGGAGGGCTCCACACACTACTGGCAAACCAACATTGATAGCGTCAGATACTTGGGCACAGCATGGGAAGCCTACAAGGTGGTAACTAGAGGGGAAATGATAGCCGCGGCCGGAGGGGCCCTGAAATCCGTCACGACCCTGCTAGAGCACGCTGAGACCGAACTCCAAGACCTCGAAGCCACCCCATCCCCTGATCCCGCCCACCTGCAGAAAATGATTGAACTTAAACAAACATGCTTAACACACTGGGAGACGCTGGGGAGGCTCAGCTATATACAAATTCACGGAAAGGAACCACGCCCTGGGCGACAAACCCGGGAAACTCCTTGCATGGCTTTATAAACGAGAAACCCCCAGACACCCCATATGCTCCATCCGTAATACAGACGGATTGACCCTTCACACGCAAGTGGGTATTAACGCAGTGTTTAAGCAATATTACCAAACCCTTTACTCCGATCCAGCCCAGCCCCCAGACCACGCGATCGAAGACGCCCTGGACGCCATCAGGCTCCCTCGCCTGGAGGACCATTTGGCAGATTCCCTCGGAGGCCCCGTCACCCCAGATGAGGTCGCAGCCACCATTAGGGCACTGCCCTCCGGTAAAACGCCGGGACCGGACGGTCTCCCGGGCGAATTTTATAAGACCTATGAGGACATACTGGCCCCCCTACTGTCCAAAGTATACAACGAGGCGTATGAAACAGGCCACCTCCCCGACTCCATGACCGAAGCCACCATCATCCCCTTACTTAAGCCCGGCAAGGAAAGCTCTGACTGCGGCTCATACCGCCCCTTATCCATGCTGAATGTAGACAATAAGATCCTTACCGCACTACTGGCCAGAAGGCTGCGTACAGCCGTCCCGTACCTTATACACCAAGATCAGACAGGCTACATGCAGGGCCGCTCCATGTCTGAGAACCTGCGAAGGCTGCATCATGTGATACACAGCACAAACGGCATGCCCGGTAAATATGCAGTTGTGTCCCTAGACGCCTCTAAGGCCTTTGATTCGGTCCGATGGACATGGCTCTATGCCACCCTTGCCAAGATGGGGATCGGAACGGCTTTCTTGAATTGGGTCAAACTCATTTACACTAATCCCACAGCCAGAGTGCGAACCAACAACACCTTTTCGGAAAAATGGAGCCTGGCCAGGGGCACTCGGCAAGGGTGCCCCCTATCCCCTTTCCTCTACATCCTGGCGATTGAACCAGTGGCGGCATACCTTAGGCAGGAGTATGGAGACGGGGGGATAGTGGTAAATGGAGTGACCCACCTTGTCTCCATGTATGCGGATGACACGCTCCTCTACCTAAGGGATCCCGAACTTCTTCTCCCCTACATTCTCGAAACCCTAGATGGGTTCCACAGATGCACCGGGATCCAGATTAACCACGGCAAGTCTTGCCTATTCCCCCTGGCTGCACTTAGTGGAACCAAGAAAGAACACCTCCCCCCTCTGGCCCTGAAATGGGAACCCACCACGTTCAAATATCTGGGCGTCGCGATCCACCGGGACCCCGAAGCCGAACATGCATTAAACACGGGCAGGGCTAAGGAGGGACTGGCTAAATCAATTGACCTATGGTGTAAATTGCCCCTTTCAATGGCTGGCAGGGCGGGACTCCTCAAAATGGTTGCACTCCCGCGTCCTACATTTCTTCACTAACGTCCCCTACAACATCCCCCAACGTTTCTTCAAAGACCTGAGCAAACTATGTAGGAAACTCCTATGGCGGGAGGGGAGGCACAGAGTTGCCCTAGACATAACTCAAAGACCGTACGAGAGGGGAGGCCTGAAAACCCCTAACTTTGAGCTCTACTACATAGCGGCCCAGCTTAAGCACGTGATCCAGTGGATGGCCGATGATGCCACGACGGACACACGCCTATTGCTGCCCCCAGACGCACCTTGGTTGCTTAGGGACCTCCTCTGGATCAGACCAATACCTAAAACGCTGGATGCACACCTCATCCGCCTAGGCACTCAGATCTGGAGTCGGGCCTGCAAATCGGTCAGGTTGACCGACCCCTACTCCCCACAAATCCCTATAGCCGCCATCATGTCCACTAGACCGGAGGACCGGAAGGCGATCCGGAACATGTGGGAACCCTCCGGTGTTGCCACCCTGGGCGATCTGATAGACGACCAGGGCACTCACACATTTTCCGAACTGCACGAGTTGACTGGGGTTCCACTGGGTCAGTTCCTTTTGCATGGGGCGGTGATGGACAGGCTTAGGAAGCGATGGCCGGAAGCGGAATCCCAATGCGCCGGACACGAGACCATTGAGAACTTGGTGGGCGTTGCAGAGGGGGGACACGAAACCTCTAGGCTTTATGAGATCCTAATTGACAACACCACACATAACGAACTCACATGCAAGGGTAAATGGGAAGCCGAGCTAAACACGCTATTCGGAGACACGGAGTGGGAAACAATAACACACTACCATAAAAAAGTCTCCAGGAATGCCCGATTCCAGCTTATCCAATTTTACATCATCCACAGGGCCTACCTTACCCCTGCTGTCATCTCGAGATTCAATGGCGCCTGCGTAGTGCCGTGCCCCAAGTGCCAAGAACCCGCGGCTTCACTGACCCACATGTTTTGGGCCTGCCCGGATATACAAACCTTCTGGTCGCAAATTCAGACCAGGATAGCGGAGGAGGACATAACGCTAGACGTGCAATCCCCTAAGGCATGTCTATTGGGCTCATATCCGCGAGGCAAAAAAAACAAACCCCTCAATAGGCTCAAGGACTTGATGTACATCCTCGCAAAAAGGCGCATCGCAATGGCCTGGAAGTGCCCCAGGGCCCCTAGACTTGTGACATGGTGGGAAGACCTCCGTAGGTGGTCTGTGGCTGAAACCGGGGCCTGGGAGCTGGCACAGCGACAGCAGAAAACAGGTGACTCGGAAGACCTCTTGCAATGGATAGCCCTCACGACAGCCCTGTTCCGTCCTAAAGAAGTCAGTACCTCAGGTGAGGACCTGGACAGCCCGGGCTCACCCTAACACCAATGGCAGACCGCGCAACCCCGGTCCGGGTTCGCATGGGGGGAGGAGGGAATGGGAAGTTATTGTGGATATATAACTGATTGCTATGTGGATGATGCTGGTTGTATAAGTTTCTTTGAAAAATCAATAAATATATTTCAAAAAAAAAAAAAAAAAAAGTGTTGTCACAGGACAATTCCCATCATGTTGTTAAATCAAAAAAAGAAAAGAAAACATAACAGTACTTTCATTAGTGTCCACATGATATGTTAAGAGCACAGTCATCTACACCTCCGTGTCTGCACACACTTTCACGTGTGTGTTTACCTTAGCTTGCTTTAAAGTATGGTGGTGCTTCGCATACAAGCTCATCAATGGAGTCTCCCTGTTAGAAACAAAGCGGTAATGAGCTTCCCCTTAATCTATCTCAAAAAAGATCCTATTCATCATTCCCACACGCAGCTCCTTACCTCCACAGTTCTCATGTCAAATCTCTCGTGAAACGGGTCGCGTCACGAATGCGCGTACCCACGACGGGCTAAGTTTTGTCATTGTCATGGCGATCAAGGCGATGCCCGCCGTCTGGGAATGGACATGGCGGACGTGCCTCCAGTCCCACCTTCCAACGTGAGTTGCAGGGTGGGACTGTAGCTCGCCATGGCAACTTCGCTCGTATACGTGAAGTGTGTCTCCAACGCTGTGAGGCATTTACAGACACCATACAGAGCACGCCCACACATTGGATCTATGTATAGTCATGTAGTCTGTCTCTGTAACTAGGAACCTTATTATAATGAACCGCTTGGCTGGACACAAGGTACTTGATAACTGTGATGCAGACAGTCATAAATATTTAAAGGCATAGTGCCCGTAAACAGTGTCGCCATGTCACCTTTTACTGGTCCAACAGCAGCAAGATGACCGGTACCCAATCTTAATCACGTATAATGTGTTTTCTCTTATTTGTTACCTCTCGAATCCATTCATGTTTAATCAATCAAATCATACATATCCCAACTGTTTGATATGTTATAGAACATATTATCAGGTGTATTTGTAATGTCTAATTACTATTTGCTATTAAAGCTATTGTGTTGGTAAAATAACTCACCCATTCACGGCAAAAATCCACAATTGTCAATTGAAACCTGTAAAATCCATCACTGTATGCCATGTCTATGCACTTTTAAAGAAAATAAAAAAGGGGATAGACAACTAAATCTCCTCATCCACAATTTCTCAAATGTCTAAAAACATGTTTCTACATTCAATGCATGTACATTATTAGAGAAAACAAGAAAAGTTTATCTCTTTGTTCAATCCTCTTGGTGTCAGAGTTCCAAGCCTGTCAATCCAAAAGGATTCCCTCTGGTCTAGTCTCTGTTGCAGGTTCATATGTGGCTCTTCTTTTCTCGCCACCTCCAATATTTGGAATCTTATCTGAGACAAGTCGTGCTTCTTAGAATCCCAGTGCCGTGCCACCACTGAGTTCTTGTTATGATTCCGTATACATGAGCGATGCTCAATCCATCTTACTTTTGCAGCACATGTCGATTGTCCCACGTAGTATAATCCACACAGACATTTTATGGAGTAGATAATGTTATTTGAATTGCATGTCCCAAACTGTCTGAGTTTTATTTTTTCTCCGGTGTGTGGATGGTTCACTATGTAGCCCCTAAGTATATATCCACAATTGGAGCAGTTGAGGCATGGAAATGTTCCAGTTTTAGTGGTGTCTTTCTTCATCTTGAGGCTCTTTGTTTTCAGCAATTTGTCTTTCAGATTTTGACTCCTCTTGTAAGCAAATGTGGGCAGTTCCTTAAAAAGAGGCTCCACTCTCTCATCCAGAGCTAACATGTTCCAGTTTCTTCTGATTATCTCTTTGATCTGTTTACTCTGTTTAGAATATTTTCAAACAAACACAATGGAGGGCGATATATCTGACTTTTGTTTTGGTTTCAGGAGTTCTTCCCTTTCTTTATTCTCAAGTATCCCTTCTGCTGCTCCAATTTCTGATCTGTTGTAGCCACGATTCAAGAATGTAGTTCCCATTTTATTTATGGCTTTTTCATAATCTTCTGGATCGCTAACAATCCTTTTGACTCTGAGCATTTGGCTGTAGGGTAGAATTTTTTATCAGGCTAGGTTGGTGAAAGCTCACTTGTGTAGGATGTTATTTCTGCCCGCAGGCTTTTGATATATGTTGGTCCTGTAGCCTGTATTCTCCTTATTGACCTTGACTTCCAAGAAGTGTATGGTTTCTAAGGAGAATTCCGATGTAAACTGTATTCGTAGGTCTATACTATTCAGATATTCCAAAAACTTTTCTAATTCTTCCTTGGTGTCCCGCCAAATCCCAAAGATGTCATCTATATAACAAATCCATAATCCAATCTTGATGTTCCATCCTTCGTGTTTCAAAACATGATCTACCTTGAATTTATGCATAAATGCATTGGCGTAGGATGGTGCCATTGTGGCCCCCATGGATGTCCCTGCTATCTGCAGGAAAAAATGCTCCTTGTACTAAAAGTACACGTTTTTACTAATGAATTCTAGAAAGGCCATAACAAATTCTTTTTGGGCTGGAATATCACCTTCTTGGAGTAACAGCCACTCTCCTGGTTGTGGTCTTTGTTATTTTTTGTATTGATTGCCCTTGAGGTGTGCCACTAACTCCTAAGGGACTATACATGTACAGTGGTGTACATGCAGGCATGCCTAGTGAAGTCATCTAGCATGTTCGCATGGGGGTGCACAGGATGGCATGTGCAGGTAATTATACCTCTATTTTACCATGGCACGTGCGTGCTGTGTTAATTATACTGCACAATGGGTGTTTTAATATGTTCCCCCATGTTATTCCAGTAATCCGTGATGTGGCTGTGACTGCTGTCCCGGGTGAGACATCCAGCACCATTTGAAGTCCACACTCCTCATGCCCTGCACCAGACAATGTCCTTCCTTCAAAGAATTAGGATACACACTTACTGGTGAAAGTCATGTGGGATTTACAATATGCAGACAAAGTTATTTGTAAGCATGTGCACTGTCTTGGATGTTGGCCCATGCTTCATTGTTGGGCATCTTTGCTATATGTGTCGGTTGTCTTATATGTCCTTTGCATGCTCACATGGCATTGTGTTAATTTGATTAGAGCTCATGTCACTGTGTAAGCTATCATTGTGGATACCTCAATGGGCGCACCGACTGTGCTCGGCAGCATGTCATTGTACATCAGTAAACCAGGCCATGGACTCATTGATCTGTCATTACCTTGTTATTCACTATCTGTGCCACTCTCTCTCTCACTCTGTCTGGTGTGGTGCACTATACTCCTGAACAAATCAATGTTTATGGGCATTCTCCCTGTGTCTCTCTGTGTTGCTCCTGCACTCTGTGTTGCATGCATATTTTCTTTCTGGTGTCACCTGTGATCATGTATGTGCATATATTTTATTTTGTGCTGTTACTTTGCATTGCATTCCATGTAGGTAGATCGTCTCCCGGAGGTGTGCATCATATGCAAGGCAAGTGAGCTCCACGGGCAGGTGAATGCATGGCATTTGCTGACACTACGGTGGTGTTTGCATGGCAGCGGGGCACTGTATGCATGTTTACTCTGGCTTTACTAACCATTGGCTCTGTCAATATTGCTCGAGGGTTATATTACTCACCCAGGGGTTATGCTAATGATGGTTATGGTCTTTTTAATCTGATGGATTTCTGGGGACACTGCTTACTTATTATGTTAACTGTGCTTTCTGACTGTGTGTCCGGCCTACATGGTTGGTTGTGGGTGTGTAGCATGGGCAACAGTTTGGGGACTGTGGCATGGACAGAAGTTTGAGCTGAGGTGTGCCTCATTCAACTTTGATCAGGTCTAATGAGTGGCACATCTGATCCCTATGGTTTTGGGATTGGCGATGTTTCTCAGATTTGCCAGGTTCGAATTTATGGTTAATTTATTAGTGAGTCCTACAGCATTGTCCTTCCACACACATGTTGCTATGTCTGCTGGTGTGGTGCAAATTCCATCATGCACCCGGGGGGGGGGGGGGGGTTAGAGGTACCACCCTGTGAAAATATATTTGACATAATACTGTCTAATAGTGAATATTGGCCTAAGCACATTCGCATTGCATTTTAATATCGTATTGAATGAACCTGAAACAGGCTGACTACGCCGCCATTTTGAGTTGTCTTCCATTTTGATCGCCACTTGCTTTCTGTCCCATGTTTAGAATTGTGTTTTCGGCTCCAGCAGAGTAAAATGAACTTTGTACTGTTTCCATGATGTCAACGTAGATAAGAATGTTGAAGCTGCTAAAGTGGATGGTTTGTCCTACACTGAGAGACCTCGGAGTTAAACAAAAGCCGTACTTATCAGTAATTTAGATACCATATGTTCCAAAAGTGCCTTCCCTGTTCAAACAGCAATCTAAAATAACATATATTTGAACATGCTTTTCTGCAGAAATCTTTGTTTTCGCTCCTTGGAACTAAGCTGACTTTAAACTCAAGAACAAATGTTAGACAAATATAAGCAAGCAATGTTACCTTTGTGTCTTATGTTTGGAAAACATGCAAAATGTTTAAAGGAAAACAACAATCTATTCAAAGATGGTTAAGCATAACTTAGTTATGTGGATAGGACATGAACCCTAGGTAAATGTATTACACAAAGAGAGGCTGGACGATGTGTCCGGGATTGTGAAAAACTTGTATAAATACATGTGTTTTTGAAATGTCCAGCACTCTCTCATCTCACGGTGCCTGTTTTCACACATTGCGGGGCTGTTGAAAGCCAGACAGCTGCCTGTTAATAAATGAACATTATACTTTGACCTCGTGACTGGCGTATTTCTATCATGTGGTATTAAGCCTCGATTTTCTTTAATCTTCCAGATGGCACCCGAATAGGGACCCTCAAGATTAAGGTCACATTGCTAGACGAAGACGAGGCTACCGGACCAGGACCAGAGATTGACGGGTGCCCCTGCAAAGTGAGATGCGATTCCTCTGCAGTACTGAACCCCCAATCCCTAGACGTTGAGCAGGGTTTATTAGGACATCACAATGAGGGTCCCCGTATCGAGGCCTGTTTGTCGAAAAACACCAGCCACAATGATTTGATGTCCGATCGGACCCTTTCAGTGATTGAAATCAGACGAGTAGTACCCGGATTCCTAAAAATCCTGATATTTGTAGCAAGTGTTGTCTCTGCAGAAACAAATATAGAGTGGTAAAATCGCGGTTTAACTATGCCTGGGAAATTGTCATCCTTTTTCAGGGTATTATTCCGCAGGGAAATACAATCTTTGAAACAAGGCAAACCGGTGCCACCTGAAGGGTCACTGGCTTATTTAATCTATTGTAAGTATGGCTTGGGAGCTATCGTATTTAATGAAATTTGGCACAGACAGACCAGACATATTTCTGAAATTTAGTGGCCAGTTTAGGGTAGTTTTGAAATTGCCCTCCTAGAGAATTTAGAATCTGTATTGTTGAGAAAAAAGGCTAAGCCTGCAGCATTTGATGCAGTTAAGGATTGGAGAAAGGAAGCAATGCAGCAACGCAAAAGTAGAGAAAAGCATTCACGTAGACAAATGACGAATGCTGAGAAAGCATTATGGCATAATCAGCAGAAACAGTCAAAATCCATTAGAGGTATGGATAGGGCTTTGCAACTAGATGTGCAAAAGATATATCCCTCTTAGGATTTTCATACATCAGATGAGTTAATTAATAAATTATTGAATGAACGTAGAACTGTTTCAACTGCACCACCTCCTCATGTGCCCCCCTGTTGTTGTTCCTCTGCCTCCCATTTTTGTTCCTCTTTTTCCCGTAGTTGTTCCCCCTCCCGCACCTCCACCCATGCCAACAGTTGCCGTCCCCATAATTCCGTCTGCACCACCAGCGGTATTGCCTCCACTTCCTATTGTACAAGATTGGTATGAACTCTCTTTGCTAGGTGGTTCTGCTCCATCTGTAGGGGTTGAAGGGGTGTGAGCTGATCCAAGAATATTGACTCGTGGCACAGTATCTGAAGACAGAAAGAGAGAATTATATACGTGGGCTAAAAAGTACATAGAAGAGGGTGATGAATTGGCTCTTTTAGTTGTGATTTCTGACCAAGGGGGTATTCCTGAACAGAATATTTTGATAGAACGTATGATAACGTATTTAATTGATTTATGGAGTGATTTGAAAGACATGAATGTCCCATAGGGGTTGAGGGATTTGAATGTCCTTGCCCACTCAAGGGACACTGCAGAGAAAGTATATGAGCATGTAGAGAAGGTATTTGAGTTTGAAAGGGAGCTAGATCAGTTACAGAAAGATGAGATTGATGTTAATGAACGGCAAGCTTCATATATGCAGAAGTGATGTCTTCTACCATTGAAACCAATGAGTGATGAATTGTGCATTTGCACAAGAGATGCTCTTAGATGGATTTCGGATGTTTCAAATTCTCCCATTGAAGTGCATGACACATTTAGTCAGTATGCTCCGGCAATTCAAAGGAAAGTGTTGCAGGTAATGTTGAAGTATTTACAACATGAATTTTTGAAGAGAAAAGTATGTTGTCCTGCAGATTTGATGGTTATTTATAAAAGAGCATTTTTGCCCGATACTGTTTTGACTACTTTGTCACTCGATTTGGCCTTGTTGCTTAATAGACGTTCAGATTTGCATATTTTACAATTGCCGATGAGGGAGGTTTCTCCGACATTTGTTCCGAAAGTATAGATTCCAGCTAATGCTGCAGCAGGAACACCTGCCACTAATATTGAAGCACATTATGTCTCACAGTTTGTTCATGTCCCGTTTTCTAGACAGGAAGTGATCACTATTAGGCAATCAATTCCAGGTATTTGAAAGAATTTTGTAAGCGCTTCTGAATTGCATAATATTTTTATCAAATGGGTTCCACAAATCTCTCATGTATTGTACATAGAACACGTCATAATATAATCAATATATTTTATTTAAGAAATACCAATTTTTAACATGTTCTTTAAAAAAATATATACACTACAACACAGTATCTTAGAACTTCAGTACATGGAAAATATGTACTATCGGTGCAAAAATGCACGATCAATATTCCAACATACCATTAAGTGCATAATGCATAAAAGTGCAAGAACAAATAAAGTGCAACAGTATTCAAATACACTGATTGAGGTAATAGCGTGTCCTTGTCTCTTTATTTAGCTGTGATTCCATGAAAGATTCATGAATGTTTTCATCATACTTAGACATATAAAATCTAACGTGTACAAATAATACACGATAGAACACTATATACCCCTCTAGGGGTGTAGCATCACCTGCAGGATAAGCAACATCAGTTTATTGATGGCAGATTTCAGATGTCAACACTATGTGTTTCAGTCCCTTCTAGTCAGAATACATTCACCCATAATGTTTCTTCCACATGTTTAGAGGGCCTTCATCAGGACGTAAAGGTTATTCAAAACTGAAGTCATTTCATGTACATTTTGGAAATGCCACGTGTCCCAGGCGATCCCCATTAAAAGAAATAGAAAGAAAATTTGGGAAACCCATCTAAGAGTCAATCAAAACTGTATTACAGAGTGACCATACGACTGTCTATAAACTGACTTGAATGATCTTCCCTTTCGAGTAAAGGGCTTTTCAGATACATTCCGGCATTCTTGCCAGGTTTAATCACTGCCAGTCACTAGTGCTGTGGCAACTGGGATTTTTACTCCTCACCAATTCTGCGTGGAAATGATAAAACACACAACACGCTACTTCCTAACATGGAGCTATATGCTTTAGCTCAAATTCAAATAAATGCCCGTAGCTGAAATTCAGCCCCATTTTTCCCATTCACATGTTTGCAAAAAATCATGCCTACCGGTTAATTCATCTGAAGGTAAGGGAAAAAGAGGAATCTCCAGAATGACTACAGTCATGCCATCTTCGAAGAGGCACAAGACATTGCCCAAATGTTATGGTCTCCGAATGAGAAACCAAGTGCAAATATGCAGGAACCGTGGGAAACAACAGAGCAATGTGAAACAAAGCGTGCTGAATACACAAAGCACGTCAACACTGTCAATTACTGGCACTGCAACCATTTAAAGTGGAATATCTACCCATCGTTAGAGAATCCACTATATTTGAAGAATGCAACAATGCGGTGGACAGCTAAAGCCGAGCCAATTTCATAAACATTTCCAAACCTCTGGTGCTTACCAGAGACACAAGACCACTTGCGTATGAAACAACACAGTCTTCCTGCACACTGCAACTCAGACCTATTGCAATGTGGGCTCCTTTTTTAAAAAAACATTCTTATTGCTGGGACTTTGACGCATCTCTTAATTGCAAGTTCACCTCCTCATGGTCTTCCTGGTAATTAATGCCAGTCACATTGGAAGAGGCTGAGTAATCCATCCATTACCTGCCCAAAAACCAGAGTATGTTCCTTTTGTTAAAGAGGTCAGCAATAACATATGCGGAATGAATATGATGACTCAGGGCACTTAGGCCCATAATTAAATTTAATTTAGAAACAAATCAATACGCCTGACCTAAATGTATGACCAAGCCCAAAGTCATCTGTAAAAAACAGCAACCACAGTTTAGAGTGAAATGAAACACACTACGACTTAATATTTTGACATCTACTCCAAGACTGCCACTCTCTCAGAATGAAACTCCTACAGTAGTGCACAGACCAGACTAACTTATATTGCATACCATTTCTGATGGCTAATGCATATTGCATATTAATGAAACGTCAATACTGGACATATGCCCATCTAGATGTTCTGATAAAATGTCCTTTAAGTGCATGATTCACAGTTGCATCTCTGGTAGTGCTGGCACTAATATTCTCACTCCAAGCTACTCCCCCACTATTGTGTACATACCGCATTACATATCCACCAGCTCAGAATAAACTGTGAAGCCGTTCTCTTGATGTATTATGCACTATACATACTAACACGATCACAAGATTAAACGTATGTGCATCAAGATGTACCAATTTCAGTATACTATGGATGCATATATCCCCAACGCTGCTCTGCAGGTGAAAACACCCAATTGCCGGCAACATCAGTGATGTATAACATCTGACACTCATTTCACTGGACAGTCCACATACACAGGGGAACCCTCTCAATGGAACTACAACATATGACTTCATAGTGAAAGTGACTTCTTTGAAGTATTGACGTCCACATTAGAACAACAAAGTTGACCATTCAATGTGTTTGTACAAACCATTGTCCACTCGGCCCAAACGGCAGATCCACTTTTGTTCCACCCTCCTGAGTGATTTGTCTCTTTCTCCTCCTATTGGGTGGGCTCTGACAACCTGAATAATGAACCACAGCATTTCAATATGTTTATGATTCAAGCAAATGTAATGGTCCACAAGCGGTTTATTGGCAACTTTGTTTTTAATAAGTGACTGATGCACGCAAATTCTTCGTCTTATCTAATCTATAGATGACAGAACAAGGACACTTCCTCCCATAGACCACCCATCGCGTTCTACAAACCATATAGGTTAACCATTTTTAAGTCCTTAGTAAGAGCACACACAGAGCAATAGCCACATTGAATATGTCCCTGTATTGCCAGAAGGCCCCATATGTTGGCAATAGAATCATCTATGTGTGGCAGACATTCAAATGTATGCACCAACTTTTATCTGATGTTAGGAGGGTGTGTAAATGCAAATCTGGATCTATGTGTTTATAAATCCCCATTTGCCAAAATGTGCCACTGCTTCAAATGTTCCTTCCACTGTCAATTACTCCTACGTCTATGCGTGGTCACACATGTCATCTGATTGGTCCTCTCCTTATCTTTTTTAACAAGACAGCTCTTTCTGTTCAGATGTTTAGCCCTGCGTTTTGCCATTTTGATGGTGTGATCTGGAGAGCCTTGATGTCGTTATCTTTCCTGAAGGAGTTTAGCATGTTTCTCAAAATCCGCCTTCATTGTACAATTTCTTTTAATGCTGACAAACTGACCATAGGCCACATTTTCATTAAGAACTTTTAGTTGACAACTGGAATGGTGCAATAAGGTGTTCTTGTCAGTTTACTTGCGATATCATGAAGTGTGGATCTCTCCACTCGCTATTTTCACGAATACCAAATCTAGAAAGGGGTCTCTTCCGCATTCATGGTGAAGTTTGGACATTTGAGTAAAAATACCAGTTTCTACAGTACTAGTGTCTGGCTGTTTTTAAACCTGGCAACAATCCCGGAATGTATCTAAAAAGCCCCGTACTCGAAGAGGGCATCATTGAGTTCAGTTTATACACAGTTGTGTGGTCACTCTGTAATATAGTTTTGATTGATTCTTAGATGGGTTTCACAGTTTTTCTTTGTATGTTTTTTAATAAGGATTGCCTGAGAATGACAAGATGTGCGTGAATTGACTTGAGATTTGAATAACGTTTACGTCCTGAGAAAGGGCCTCTAAACATGTGGAAAAAAGATTATGGGTGAATGTATTCTGACTATAAGGAGCCAAAACACATTCATGGAATGATTTGCACGGAGAATAGGGGGCTTTTGTGTGAAATCGCGTGCAAACACCTGTTTGTCCTTTCATGGAACACAATGCGCTGGGTTTACCAGGAACTTGGGACGATTCCGCGCCGGTCGAACACATCACTGCGACTCCACAAATGCCTTGGCGAGACTCCTAACGAAGGCCCGCCCGTGTCTGCGCAGTCACCTAAAAAGGGGGCGGAACACGTGGAATGGGGAGCAACAAGTGAAAATATGTGCGTAACGATGGAAGTACCACAGTAAAATCCTCTCAACGCCCATCGCCCGCTGAAACCTGTATTCATGGAATTGAACAGGGCTCGCTGGCACGCGTAAAAATACGTGCAAATCGTGAAACACGTCCACCGCGGGATAGCTGGCGTAAATGTCATTGCGCACAAAAACAAATGCATAAAAAGCCTGGGCGATCAAACAGCGCACATATATAGCTACAATGAATGTACCATTTGTTGCAGCAGTGATCGTCGGACACGGCAGGAGGAGGAGGATGGCCAGGGCCCGAATTTTTCTACCTAGGACCAACCTTTTTTGGGATGCCTGATGACCATGTCTATTTCAGGTATAGGTTTCCACCTCATATTAGACCTGGTCACGGAGTGGGAAGATGAACTAATATCACCCACCCTGAGCTCCCAAGCATTGAGCCCCTTGGAAAAGGTGCTCAATGTAATGCATTTTTTGACCACTGGGTCATTTCAGTGGACAACTGCCATAGTTGGGGGAATTTCGCAGCCCACACAGTCACACCAGGTGTTGGCAATAATGACTGCATGCCCCTCAGTCTGCAGGCACATCTACAAGCCCAGAACACCTGCAGAAAGGCAGGCCGTGGTCCAGGAATTTTATGGGTTGGCGCACTTCTCTAAAGTGCTTGGTTCCATCGATTGCCCCCATGTGGCTCTACATCCACCTAGGGCTACAGAGCACATATATTGCAATCGCTGCCATTCTATCAACGTGCAGGTTGTATGTGATGCCAAGGGCCTCATTACTTCTGTATGTGTAAACAATCCAGGGTCCACCCATGATAGTTTCATATTCATAATGTCACCTCTACACCGTGCCCTGGAAGCTGGGAGGCATGGCAACATATGGTGCATTGGTGAGTATAAATGCCCCTGCACATGCATGCATGTTACACACAGACAAATACACACCAATGACAAACATTTCCACCTCTGCAGGGGACAGTGCCTACTGTCTGAGCACCTAAATGATGACGCTAATACGGAACCCTGCAACACCGACCTAGGTAAGATACAGCACAGCCCATATTGCAACTCAGGCCATAGTGGAGCGTACATTCAGAGTGCACAAGTCACGTTTGAGCTCCCTTGACCACTCTGGTGGTGAGTTGCTGTATGCACCACCACTATTGTGCAGGATCATTGTGGCAGCATGTGTCGTGTACAATGTTGCAACACGGCGAGGCATACCTGTGGACATGGTGGTGCCCCCAAATCCCCAACCACAAGCACGCCAATTGCACATGGCAGGTCAAAGGGCACATTGCGAGGCTTCCAGTACCCAGCTTGTGACTACATTCTTCACCTAAAATCCAACCCCTGTGGAGTGCACACAGACCTGGCACATTCCAAGTGCCATTCAATGATGACAAAGGTCCAATCATCTGTGCCCACCAGACCACTCTGAGAATGTGTCCCTGGATGTGCAACATTGTGTGCATCCCTTAGAACTAAAACTAATTTAATGTTGGGTTTCCAAAAGAAACACATAGAAGAGGGAGTATGCCACTACCACCATGCCAAACTAGACATCAAATCGCCTGTGTGTCACATAATATGTTCCATATGTCATGTGAAATCATCATCAGAGTGTGCTATGGGATGCAATGTCAAAGGAGATAGATAAATGGCTAATACATAATACAAGAGTCTGAAAGTGCAGAATAACAAAAATAAAACCCGCTCATACAGATCCATAATATTCTTGACGGGAACAATAAATGCATACTATACTACAGTATCAACAATGGATCTAACAATGAATCTGTTGGACAGTGAATCATCATATTTTCACAAGTGCATCAATGTGCCATCATGCAGGGACCGAGGACTAGTTGGAATAGACAAACACCCTACCTGCATCCTGTAATCAGAAGGAGCAAGTGCACATATGTTACAAGAGGCGTGGTACTCAGAGGTTGGCAACAAGTTCAGGGGTGCTTCAAGGGCAACCAATCAGTGGATGTCTGGCTAAGTGCAGAGAGATGCAACTCTCTCGGGTCATTCACCAAGTGCAGTGATGATGACACTAGTCCATGTCACGGAGGCAACCCCCACACAAATTGCTGGGTTTCACAGCAGTAAGCAGGCCTCACAAATCACAGTGCACAATGAATACTTCTTATGACTCGACGCTGCTTGTCATGGCTAGCCAATGGAGTACAATCAGTGGCAGACAGATGTGGACCCTGGCCTTTATGTCAAGCATAATACTTGTGTCCTTGTCTGAAATGAATTACACATGGTGTGGATTACAAGCATGGAGTTGGTGCAATGGACAGTAGCACTAGTGTAGCCTGGCGAGTAACACAATACGTGTAAGATTGCTCCTCTGCGTGATGTTGTGGTAGTGTACATTAACTGTGTGCATCAAGACCTGCAAGTCAAACTCCTTCACAATCACATGAATATGTGGCAGTCATGGACAGGGGTAGTTGAACATCAAGGCAACATCCCTGCCTTGGAATGATTGTGCATGGAGGGCGAACATGTAGGAAGGACTGAGCCAGTGGCACAAGTGGGCTGCAGTGGAGTCAGTAGGGACATGCAATTTTGTAAATGGCGAACAAGCCAAGGTCATTTTGAGGGCACCAGCCCAGGATGGCTGTGTGGCAGACATGGTGAATAACTGTGCCATTGCGTCACTACGAACAGTGCTGAAGAGTACTCTGTCCTCATCATAGCACATTAATAATAATAAAATTGTTCCAAATATGCGTAGCACCAGGCATATGTATGTGTCAAAGATGCATGGTAAAAGAATGGCCACCTTCATGATGCCACATGTGGCAGCTGAAGTAGGGCAGAAGAAAGGACACAGTATGGGGTTTTCATGGAATGTATATACATGAATGACATAAGCAAGTCCACTGCCCGTTCATGGATCATCAAAATGAGGATGGAATGCATGATTGTGTGAAAAGCAAATGAGACATCAAGGACCAAGAAAAGAGCAGGGCATTATGAATGGATGGATGCCACCACTCATCATGTGACCGTAGTGACTGTTGCTCCGGACTGTTACAATGAACACTGGTGTTCCCGTACATCCACAAGAATGCCTTAACGGGCCTACATTTGTGTGTGGACCAACTTCGCTAGCAGTTTCTCCCAGAAAGCAATCAAGCTATTCAACAATATGTTGGTGGTCAGGAAGGCTGTGCATATGTCATATTAGCAATGGTGTGCAGAAGTGAGTGCCTGATGGAGGATTGAAACAAAACACCAGGAAAGGAGAGTATGTATAGATTAGCAAGAGCATTAAGCCTAGAGGAGAAGTTTGCAATGGTGGTTCTTTATGAGCAGCTGTACACCAATAGGGATGAGACCTTCATGTACTTGTCAACTTGGTTGAGTTCTTCAGGGGAGACATGAGTGAATTAGGAGAATGAATAATGATGATGGTGAGTGTCAGGGTGCGCAGTGGTGCAGAGGATTGTGTATGAAGTGTCTCTCAGTAGTTGGTTCATACAGTACCATGTATTATCAAGACAAATGTGGTGCGAGCGCATAACAAAGGTACTGTGAAGGAGGCCTAGGAGAAAATATGGTGGATGTCTTCATAATGAATAATCCACTCACCTCTTGCTCTTCCGCCAGAACCTTGCTTGATGGCACAAAGTACTCCTGCACACCGACGGAGGGTCACAGGAAGAAATATGCCAACAACAACAAGCAAACATATTAAATCCTAAACATACAAATGATGTTAAAAGTACACTGTAAACCAACAGAACATGGTCAATGCAGACTTCATTATTACTGCATACCTATGGTGTAATGCTGCATCTATTCCAATGCCTCACCATCATGCACTAAGATCTGTTGCACTAGAAGCTGCATACACCATGTTGCCACATGCCTGAGAAAAGGAAGACAGCCCACTAAAAATACAGAACCTGAAGTGCTGTAAAACCAGATAGTCCACACACCAGCAGACACAGCAACATGTTTGTGGAATGACAATGCTGTCAGCACACACTAATAGCTGAACCATAAATATGAACCTGGCAAATCTGAGAAACATCCCTAATCCCACAAACCCTGATAGGGATCAGAGGTGTCACTCAGTACACCTAATAAAAGTTGAATGAGGCACACCTCAGCTCCAAATTTATCCCCTGCCACAGTCCTCAAACTGCTGACCATGCTACACACTCACAACCAACCATGAAAGCCAGACACACAGTCAGAAAGCACAGTTATCATAATCAGTAAACAGTGTCCCCAGAAATCCATCAGATTAACAAGACCATAACCATTGTTGGCATCACCCCCTGAGTGAGTAATACAACCCTCAAGCAACAGAGCCAATGGTTAGTAAAGCCATAGTAAACATGCATACAGTGCCCCGCTCCCATGTAAACACCACCGAAGTGTCAGCAAAAGCCATGCACTCACCTGCCCGTGGAACTCACCTGCCTTGAATATGATGCACACCATCGGGAGATGCTCTACCTACATGGAATGCAATACAAGGTAACTGCACAAAATACATGCACATACATGATCACAGATAACTGTGAAAGGAAATATGCATACAACACAGAGTGGAGGAGCAATACAGGGAGACACAGGGTGAATGCCCAACGACATTGATTTGTACAGGAGTATAGTGCACCACACCAGAGAGAGGGAGAGAGAGAGAGTGGCAAAGAGAATGACTAATACAGAAATTACAGATCAAGGAGTCCATGGCCTGGTCTACTGATATACAATGACAGGCTGCCCAGCACAGTTGGTGAGCCCATTGAGGTATCCACAGAGGTAGCTTACAGAGTGACATGAGCTCTAATCAAATTACCACAATGCCATGTGAGCATGCCAAGGACATATAAGACAACCGACACATGCAGCAAAGATGCCATACAATGAAGCATGGCCAACATGCAAGACAGTGTAAATGCTTACCAAATAACTGTGTCTGCATGTTGTAAATCCCACATGACGTTCACCGGTAAGCGTGTTTCCTAATTTGTTAAAGCAAGCACATTGTTTGGTGGAGGGCATGAGGAGTGTGGACTTCGAATGGTGCCGGATGTTTCACCCTGGACAGCAGTCACCGACACAACACAGATTACTGGAACAACATGGGGGAACATATTAAAACACCCATTGTGCAGTATAGTTGACACAGCAAACACGTGTCATGGAAAAACAAAGGTATGATTACCTGTCTTTGCCATCCTGTGCACCCCCATGCAAACATGCTAGATGACTTCACTAGGCATGCCTACAAAATAAACAAAGACCACAACAAGGAAAGGGCAAAACAAAATATGGCATGCCAACATATGACCAGGGAGGGTGAAAAAAATGTTTCCATCATGCACCGGGGGTGGGGGGAGTCCACCCTGTGAAAATATATTTTACATAATACTGTCTTTAATAATATTAGCCTAAGCACATTTGCATTGCACTGTAATATCGCAATGAATCAACCTGAAACAGGCTGACTTCTCCACCATTTTGAGTTATCCTCATTTTGATTGCCTCTTGCTTTCTGTCCCATATTTAAAATTGTGTTTTCGCTCCAGCAGAGCGAAATGAACTTTCTACTGTTTCCATGATGTCAACGTAGATAAGAATGTTGAAGCTGCTAAAGTGGATTGTTTGTCCTACACTGAGAAACCTTGGAGTTAAACAAAAGCTGTACTAATCAGTAATTTAGATACCATCCATTCCAACAGTGCCTTCTCCGTTCAAACAGCAAAGTAAAATAACAAACAGTTGAACATGCTTTTCTGCAGAAATCTTTGTTTTCGCTCTTTGAAACTAAGCTGACTTTAAACTCAAGAACAAATGTTAGACAAATATAAGCGAGCAATGTTACCTTTGTGTCTTATATTTGGAAAACATGTGAAATGTTTAAAGGAAAACAACAAACTATTCAAAGATGTTTAAGTATGACTTAGTTATGTGGACAGGCCATGAACCCTAGGTAAACGTATTACACGAAGAGGGGCTGGACGATGTGTCTGGGATTGTGGAAAACTTGTATAAATACTTGTGTTTTTGAAATGTCCAGCACTCTCTCATCTCACGGTCTCTGCTTGCACACATTGCAGGGTGTTGAGAGCCAGACAACTGCCTGTTAATAAATGTACATTATACTTTAACATCGTGACTGGCGTATTTCTATTATGTGGTATTAAGCTGCGATATTCTTTAATCCTTCAACACAGGGGGGGCAGGGAGCATGTCAACACCCACATGTGTGGATGTTGAAAAAAACAATTCCCTCAATGGGTTCATGGACTGCACAGCTATCATGGATTGGGAGGGCTGTCACTCCTCTTGCCACCTTCCTGTGTAGAATGCAAAGGTGGTAGTGAAAGGGAGGTTGACCACGTAGAGCTCTGGCCAGGTCCTCCCTGGCAGGGGCCAGGCGGGACCCAGGTGAATGCATCTGCAACATAAAGCCTCGGAGATATGCATGCAACACCTCACGGGATGCACAGGGTTCCTCCAAGATGGTATGACTCAACAGTTATATCTAATATTGGTACTGTGTACTGCAGGCTGCCTCACACACTTCAGTTGAAGCTCTGAGGGCCAGTAACCCTTGCCTCAGAGATTGCCTGTGGGCCCGACCCTCTGCAAGCAGGGATGCCTGCAGAAACCTCAAATCAACCCGTCGGCTCCTGCTGCATGCCTCCATGTGCAGCTGTGTGAGTGGCATGTGGACCGCAATGCCTGCAGCTGGTGCGCTACATGTGTTTCTCGGGAGAACATGGAATTGGCCACCCTATCCATGCCCTGAGTCAACGTCTCATATGGAAGAACCTTGTTGCTGTGCAACATGCAACATTGACTGCTCCTACACTATCTTCCCAGCCACGACACGTCCACCACATGTGCATGCCCCATGCATGCCAGACCAAAGGAAGCATGGCCCTTGATGTGGAGCCATTCCTGTGGCTACAAGACTGCGTCCCTCCCTTGGTCATCCCTCCCAGGACAGGGATTCAATTCAGTGGAGTGTGGTATTGCAGCCATAACCAACACAAACAGACATGGCAACAATCACTGGCATTGTGTGGGGACGTGACCACCTGCAGATGCACAGGCTTCAACAGCTCCAGCACTTGATGCACTCACCTCCGACAGCATAGAGGAATGGACGTTTGGTTCATCACCAGAGCTACTGGTATCATTGGAGTCAGACTCATACTGAGTCACACCCCGGATAGACTGTAGCACCAGTGGATTCTCATGGGCTGCCACAACACGTCCTCCACTGGTGCTCCCTTGGGCTCAGTCTCCGTTCCTCCTCTGCCTCGTCCCCTGTACCTGGTGGCTCATCACCTGCACATGGATACATAAAGACATGAAGAATCATGTTAATTGCATCTACTACATGCATTGTCATAACAATACTGTCCTGCAACACATTACCATGCATGTTAAAATGCCATAATTTGCATACACACACTATGTACTAAAATCCCTGAGATCATGGCATATGCACACTTGTCCCTGACCATATAAGCACTGCACACATCTATGTACGAACATCATGTCCCATGGCACAGCCAACAGTATATTAAAACATGACATTTGTGTCTCATCAAGTGGATATGCAACATGGCAATAACCTACAGGAGAACATGTGCACACATAATTACAGCCAAGTCCACTACAATTACATCTAACAACTATGTGGAAATGGCCCGAATGTGGTGTCCCAGGTGTGTGATGTGGAGAGAGTGATGACATGTGCTGGGAGATAGGAAGAGGGGACAGTGACACACAAATGGACAGGGAGATGCATACATGGGGGGGTGTTGAGTGTGGCAGGTCAACATGAATGACTCCAGACAAATATCTTACAAAGGGGTTAGTGCCAAAGCTGCAGCAGGGATTTGCAGAGTGTAGTAAAATGCTATGTCACTCATGGCACAATGTCCCGCCCGCTGACACTGTTCATGGAAGCTATGGGTAGCATGGAACCACCTATGGACATGTGTGGATGGAATTTCTACTACATGCAGTGCATGATGTGTAGCACATGCTTCAGATACAAGCACTTTGTTAGGGAGAATTCTCTTATAAGGCTAATTTCCCAAACGTAGTGAGTCTCCAGCAGCTTTGCTGGAGTTTTTGGGGTTTGTTTTTTTTTTCTCCTGCTAAGTGTGAGACTCTTTTCCTCCCACTCTTAGGCATGATTTGAGGTATGTC